>NC_092823.1:120699426-121299426 GCF_023375885.2 Dermacentor andersoni | reverse complement strand
CATGGATGCAATGACCTGCAGGTATTGTCAACAAAGGCTTGTGCACCTCGTGGACATCTACCAAAGTGCATTGGCGTGTCATGTAGCGACCAGGCAATAGGCTAAGCTATTGAAACAACTTTGAGTGTATCTACAGTAGGATGTGGTAATGCATTCCCAGATGTTGGTAAATTTCATGCCCGTACAAAGTCATTGTGTTGCCTCTATACTGTCTGTGTGCAATTTCGGCTCTGATGCAAGTGCAGTTGTGCAGTACAAGCCATGTTTTATTGATGCCCTGTTTCCATTGAATTGTTATTGGTGACATTCCGGATTTTTCACTTGTCTGTACTCCATTGGCATAGCCATGGGGGGAACAGAAAGTTTCAGGAGGTGGGCTTTTAAAGAGCGACATGGATGAAAGGGAAAGCTTGAACGTGAATGCAGGGCGGTCTGAAGGGGGAGAGGGGGGGTTGTCATGTCACCGTACCTTGAACATAAGTTTATCTAGTTTCCGCACAACCGCTATTGTGGCTATAGTGCTAGCAGTGTTTCCTTGCCTCCTCAAGTCGCCTTTTCCCTATCCACCCCCTTTGGTATGGGAACTACAAAAAAGTGGCAAGGCTGTTATTCACTCGTTTTGCAACTGCGTCAGTTCTACCCATTCTTTGCCTTCTCTCCCTCACTCCTCTCTACCCTTCTATCTAGCTTCCCTCTGGACTTGGCATAGTAGAAAGGTAAGCACTGCAACTTCTGCAGTGCTTTTGCAGGGGGTCATGGATAATTACAGCTGTCAAAAGGCTAATGTGGCAATTGAGGCCCCGGGTGCTCCAGAAGCCATTGTGCACATTCGACGCAGTGCAAAGGTCCAAACGAGTTTTGCGCGTCTCCTTTCATTTCTGCCACACTCCTTTCGTGTATACACATGCTCTGAACCAGCCTCAACATGGCGTGCAAGACAGCTACAGCAGCAGCAGCAGTGGGAAAGTTGAAGGAAGTGGCAAAGAAAGCTTCATTTTAAAACAGGACAATAAATTAAGACCTACAGAACGCTGATTTGCTCACAGCAAAATATATCAATGACGGAGGCCAGGCTAGGTCAGGGAAGTTAAAAAACCACAACAAACAGGTGGGAGGGCAGGTAGATGAATGGCCTTGAAGTCCATGCAGGAGGAATGTTAGCAGCCACCGCACTATTCAACAAACCGGTGAATGTCCAAGAGCGTGACCGTGACTAACGGAAAAATATGTTAAGAAGGGGAGTGGAGTGATGGATATGAGGAAATTGGAACGTGCATAAAAAGCATCAAGAACGAAGTTGGTGGATAATTATGGATATAGAAAGAGCATCTCGTCACTGCCCGATCACTCTGCACCAGACAGCCGTAGCCAGTCACCTTGCTGAGGTTCACTTGCCCCATTTCTGCGAAGAGTGCATCCTAACTAAACATCGTAAATTTTCAGAATACACGAGTGTCAGGAGACATGGCGCTTTAAAATCTCTCAGAGCTACTGGCCCTTATTTTACTGTAAACAACAGACGCCATAATTTTCATAAACGCTTCTAAACAGGAAGCAGCCCTGCTTCGGACTGTCTTCCTCATCAGTTCCCAAGTGTGACCAGATAACAGTATGCATTTCTTGATGACTGGAATACCATAATCCCAAGTTACTTCCAAACATCTCTTCAATCAAGTCTGACAGCAGGTCACCAAAGTGAGTGAAACTTGCATCATATGATACCATTGAAGTTCAAACGCAAAGCTTTGTTCCTGTATTTTTAAATCTAGAATAACATAGCATGCCCACAACGCCGAAAGCACGAGTGAGGGATAGGCAACTTGCAAAATAGTGCCACCCCTATCCCGTATGTAGCCGTGGCCACACTGCTCACTAGGAGACCTGGCTGGAAAACAACGGTAATTTCCACTGTTACCGGCTCTGCAACGACTCTGGCCAGCAAATGAGAAGACGCATGATAGTGTGCTGTCCTGTTCTTTTAGCGCCCCATTTTAATGCTGTTAGTTTTGCCATGTCATGTACCAGCTAGATCAGCGACATATGTGTATATATATGCATCAATTTGTAAATGAAACGTTAGTTTGTTTTAATATCACTTTTAAATATAGCATGAGGATGAAAGCATAATTTGATGTGAAGTGACTGCAATATGTACATCCTCATTAAACAATTCTTGTCCGATGAGAGCTAGGAGTTTTTCTTTGCGTGGCAAAGGAAGTTCAATCATTTTTTTTCACACGGAAACATTATTGCCAAAAAAATATACATGATCATGAACTATACACCTTGCACTATTTTTGCACATAGTCGCCAGCGACATTGAAACATTTGTCGCAGCATGCAATCAATTTGAAGAAACCCCTCTGGTAAAGCTCAGTGCCCTGCGATGCAAGGAATTGTCGCACAGCCTGCTCCACCTCAGCATTGTTTTGGAAGTCCCAAGAGTACGGCTTTCAATGCAGGGAACAGGTGCCCATTCATACCGGATAAGAGCAAGCACTTCCATCAGTGACGAAGTTGTCAGCACACGTCTGTTTGCCATTGTGACTTGCACTCAAATAACCTCAGGCACACCGGTCTGCTGCTACTCTCTCTCTTTAAGCGCTCTTCACAGGCATGATTCCACCTCTGCTGACACTCCTTCCGTCACTGAGCCAGCAGCAGGCATACATTCCTGTGACGAGCGTTGTTTCACCTAGTGCACCATCTTTCAAGACAATGGCAAAACTTACTTTTGGAACATCCCTCATCTGGTAGTTGTCGGCTAAGAACACCTCCCGCCCCTCCCTCCCAAAAATAACTTTCTGGCTATGCCACTGCTGTAATCTGTACAGCTATGATTGCATGTTGAATTATCTTCACAGACATGGCTACAATGTGAAGCATACTTTGCAAGTGGCCTTTTGACCTTTCCTAAGGACTCTGGTAACGAGACTGCAAGTGACATGAAAAGATGCAGGCTTCATGTTTGTTTACAGTAACAAGATGAGGTTTATTTCCAAGTGCAAGCACTAAGATTGGAAGAATGATAGCAGATGCGCAAGGCTCGATCCAGTCCATATAGTATACCATTCTTTAAAGCTTGCACTCACACACAAAAACACAAGTGGCATTCAAATAATGTACCTTTTCCGCTCGTCTCTCTCTGCATGATATGAAGCACAAGAGATGTGTTTGTGTCCCACCCCCTTGGTAGTTTTATCAGTCTATGGGGTGTGAGTCACTGCCCTTTGCCCCTCTATGCACAGGCCCATACTTTCAGAATTCGCTACTGTAGAGAAGAACCACATTGCTCACCAACAAATTTTCTTTGCAAAAGAAGTAGGTTTGTTCACATTGCAAAGCTAGTTCTATGTGAACCACATAATATTATCTCTAGGTTCACTAGAAAGTACAGCGTACTGCACTTCTAACACTATAAGTGAACCTTCAAAAGGATCACAGTTGCTTTTTCAAGCCCTGCTTATGATCTCCGCACTGAATGACAAATGACGTGTTAACACTGTCACTTGTGCACAGTAGAATAGCCCAGCAATGTGATTTTACGCAGTGAGCTCAAAATGAAGGATCAGTTGCACCAAAAATTAAGTAACCTGAATTTTACTCTTTGGTCTCATTCTCAACAAAGCTGTTGTGTGTGGAGAGTGCAGCCTAATAAGCAGCACTAGCAGCTTTATCAGCAAAATGTTTCTTTCAATAACTCGCATACGTTGGCCACCTCGTGTACTGTACAACTGGGAATCAAAGTGTCAGCCGACCTTCGCTCTTGTCTTTCTAGAAAGCCACTTGTTGGCCATATCTTGCGCCTGTGGATGGCACCCTTATCTCACCATTATCTCTGTGTGTGTGCGCGCACGTATGGATGCTTTGCCCCCTCACTTGTGTTATCATTTGCACTTGGCTGTTTCCTGATGCCTTTGATCTTCTACTGTGTCTTCATTTGTTTTTGTCTGCATAGTTTCACATGTTCTATTTTTGCACATAGTAACGACAGTTGTTGACGCCCCTTTCCGGCCCCACCTCCTTGCATGTGCACTTTGCTATATTTATTGCCGAAGCAGCTGCATAATTTACTTTAGTAATACCAGTGAACCAAAAATAGTTGATGTGTCAAGCACATCGGAGCCTACAGCTTCACAGATGTGGTGCCGGTGCCAATATCACATTATCGCGTGGTGTTTCGGGGTTGGGAAATTCCCATGTTTTTCTGAAAGCGCTACGCATACTTTCTGGCGATGTTTAGGTATAATGAGGGATTTTATCTTTTTTTCACTACCACGGCATTCAGTAAGGTATATGGTCATCTCTCGTAGGTGAAATAGTCAAGTGGTGGTGCAACAAGATGATAGAAAATAATTAAATTATGTGTCGTGGCAATTTGTTTTTGTTTTTTCGTCGGAGTATGTGCACAACCTTCTGCTGGGTTAGTTCTCCACATAACACCAGCACATCGCGGTGGCCCCAATTCTCAAAAACATGCACCCCAAGTACCATCCCGGACGACGCAGAGCAAGGGTAAAGACTCTTCACAAACGTTTTGGCATGGGACCGGGGGTGTATTATATGGATGCCAGCCGAGCCAGCTCAGACACTTTCACCATAGTCTCTACATGCAACAACATAACGGCATCCTTCAAAACTGCCTCGGCATGCGTGGCAGAGTCCGCAGCCATCGCCTTGGCCATTCAGGACGCCGAGCTCCAAACCAATTCGGCTGTCGTATTATCTGACTCACAAGCGACTTGCCGCCTGTTTCTACATGGAACGGCACCCAAATCAATAATCAAAATTTTAGGCACTCAACTAGAGAGGCACCACACTATCATATGGTGTCCGGCACACGAGCGACTGGTAGGAAAGGCGAGGGCAGACCGTATTGCTCGAGGATTGAACGTCCGAGCAACAGCATGGCCTAGCTACGACCTTCCACCGAATTCTCGTGACATCCTCCTACAGCAAAGGCAGGAGCGGAGACGTTTTAGACATCCTCACTCCGATTTAAACAGCCAACAGGAGAGGGACTGGCGTTATATTCAGACGAATACATACCCCAACCTGCATCACCTACACCGAATACACGCCACGAGGTTCACTGACGAGTGCCCGTGGTGCACAGACACACCCACACTAAAACACATCACACTTCCGTCCATCCATAGGTACTGAAGATGGGCTGGCTGTCTTGGCATCCTCGGTTTTATCGTCAACTCGTAGCCACAGTGTCCGTACTGTCCTCGCTATGGACGTCGAAAAGGCGTACGATAACATCAGTCATGCTGCCATCTTGGCTTCAATTGACATGCTGCATTTTCCCCCTAGAGTACGGAATTTTGTGAAATCTTTCCTTGAAGACCGACATTTTGCGATTCGCCTCAGTGGTAACGCCGTCGGCTCATTTGTCCCTCTTCGTGGCGTACCCCAGGGATCTGTATTGTCACCTACGTTATTCAATATTGCTTTCATCCCGCTTGCATGGCGCTTGCACGATGTACCCGACATAAAGTTCTTGTTGTACGCTGATGACATCACGGTATGGAGCACTCATCAGGACCTGCAGACTCAAGCCGCTGCCCTTCAATCAGCTTTAGATATCACGGCAACTTACGCCTCTTCGGTCGGCCTTAGGCTTTCCGTCAGCAAATCTGCTTACATGTCAGTCGCCAATCGCTGGGGCCGGCGTAAACTCTCTGGAACACCCATTCGTCTTCATCTGTCCGGAACCCCTCTTCAACAATGTTCAACTATAAAAATTCTGGGTCTGATGGTACACGAGTCGGGAACCGGACCTCGCATTTAAAAAAAAAAAAAAAAAAAAACACATCACATGGGAGTGCCCCAGGAGGCCTCCGCACATAGACAGCCCCATATGACATATGACACCAACATCCAATAATGAGGAATAGCCAGTGGGAGGCATGGCTTGCGGACGAGGGTCGGGAGTGCCAGTTGGCTCTTCTGGACCAAGCCCAGCGAGCCGCTCGTGCTAGTGGGGCCCTGGAATAGGGGCTCCAACCATCATGCCTTATTTTATTTATATTCAATCAAGTTTTTTACTCTACTCTATCAGCACATGCCTAATGCAAGGGGCTTTACGATGACGCTTTTGTTTCCACAAACAAAGGCTGGTTCACTGATCTTAAGTAACCAAAGCATAACAACTTGTAACTGTTGTGTGTTCACGATGTGATTGAAAGTCCTCTATTGTTAAAGAGAGGAGGCACATACCCACTGTGGGTGAACTGGGGCATTGCCAGACCAGTACTTGGCTCAATCTACTCGAGGGCATCATTTTGGTCAAGGTCTGAAGGAGTCAATGAGTAATATGCTATGCTGAGTTTGATTCATTTTGCTCCAGGACATCATGTTGGTGAATTTCGGAACCAGTCGACGAGTGACCTGCTGTGTTGAGGCTGGACCCATTCATAAGAGGAGTTAATCCTCCAAAACAGCTCTGGGAAGACGTTCTTTACCCAGATGTTTTGAAAGAAAAAACTGTGTCTCAGAAAATATAATCTCAGTCACATTTCACCCAACATCCAGAGTAGAAAGCCAGCCTCGCATCATTTGAGTACTTCTCATTAAGGGGAGACGCTCCTCAAAAAAAGCATTTCTTTAATATTTGTACTAGAGATTTGAAAATCCACCCACTTAAAGAGCATTTCAAGCATATTTCAAATACGTCATTAGTTTCTTTGCAGATCCTATAGTTCTTAAGTCCTACGTACACAATGGCAAATAGAGTGATTTTGCAGGCACTTTATTGTGTCATAAATTTTCGCAAGAAGCTTTCTGCCGTAACTTATTTAGCTCCTTGTAGACAGCAAAGTGCCTATATCTATTCGAACATAGCTTACAATTACTGGAACTACTTTTAAAAAATGAGGACACAACTAATTTTTTCACAATCGCATGAAAATAACCTTGTACACTTATAAACGTCTTATACTAATGAAATTTGGCATACATACTCTTGAAGATATGTACAGTGCTCTTATCTACTTGAAATTGCAATATCTCCAATCAGTAGTTGCAAAAGTGCAAGGTTATATTTCAGAGAATTTACAAGAAGAATTAGTTCAAATGTTCTAATTTGTTTGCATAATTCCTGTAATTGTACACACTGTTTGGCTAGATATTAGCACTTAGCGATCTACGAAGAGCTGAGCAAGCTACTGCACGATGCTTATTGTGAAAATTTAGTGCATAAAAATGTGCCCACGAAGATGACTATATCTTGTCATTGTGCATCATATAACTCAAAAACTATCATCTGCCCAAAAGTAGCGTCATATTTGAAATCTGTATAGAAAACTATAATTGGCTGAATTTTAAAACCTCTAGTACAAGTAGGAAAAAAAGTTTTGAGGACCGTCTCTCCTTAACAAATTTTAGCCTATCCACATATGCACGTATGTGGACAGGCTGAAACTCCTTAATGAGAAATACGACAGCTTATGGAACACCAGAGCATCGGTGACGTCGACTGCAGCGGCAGCGCAGGTAGCGCCATCTTGTGACACTTTCTTCAAACACAACCTGTGAGAAACCTTTTCGTTTTGCGGTACTGATCTCGCAGAAGAGGGTGGGAAAAAAGGAGAATGCAACAATGCACTAATGATTGTTGCTATTGACGTACTTACATAACGATAAAGATAGGTAGAACATGGTTTTTGCGATTACAGTTCTGTGCACCGTGGTTCTGTGTGCTCTAGTTGACGTCAGAGTTGCAAGGTGGCACCACCGCGCTGCTGTGCACGTTTGTGTCCCCGATGTTCAAGTAGTCCGGCAACTGCAATAAGTTTGCGAAAACGCAAAACCTCCATCTCTCTTGTTGCATTTGGTGTAATCATCCCAAGAAGACAGTACACCAGAAAACTAGTGGGCCAACTGCCGAAGCTACTGGATGCCCATAATCGCACATTCTTGGCAGCGGAGCGCATATAGTATAATTCGTTTTCGGACGATAGCGAGAAACGTATACGTATATGGTTGATCTGTGTACTCCTATAACGCAACCCGTCCACTTGACGCGACCGAAGCAACCAGCCAAGCGTGAACACCTCCCCTCTCCGGATATCTTCCAATCGCATACTCAGCATTAAATGTGTACGCATCCCCGGAAAGCGCGAATGCAGCGATTCGGATCCGCAAACAGTCGCGCGCAATCTGCCACTGCCAGGCGCTTTTACTATAGGCACGTTGGTTTGGCCCCTCGTGAAATACGTGTGGCGTGTTTCCAAGCCAGCGTGTTAGAACTTTCAGTCGGCATATGTTCTTGTCTTACTGAGCAGAGTGATATACCAGTTCCACTTAATATATAAGTATCTTGACGCTTTCAACATCGATTATTTCACCCTTAACACTGCGAACACAATTTGCACGATTTAGTGTGTATCTAACCCACAGCAATAATAATCAATCTTGTGTGACTTTCTTTAACACTGTGCGCCTGGTACTTCCACGTAACGTACGGAGTGCGCGTAATCAGCATTGACTGGAAGTGGCGAACGCATAGTTTTCGAGAAAGGGAACGCAAGCAAGAGAGATGACGATTTCTGTTGTGAAAAATACGATAACAGCAAATGTTGGAAAAGGCACAGAAGGAATAGCTATAGCTAATAACAGAAGTGTGGGCTGTCAGTAATCATCTCATTTATTTAGCGTAGCACTGAACGATAATTTGTTATTACAGACTATCGACGCTTCAATGGCGTGAAATTGTTAAGTCGGGCTAGATTCTAGGCTTAGGAATCTGCAATAAGGAATTCATCATTCGTAGCGAGAACAAAGGTTTAGTAAACAATGAAAATGGCGAAAATAAAAAAAAAAATCGGTGTGGCTCCACCTGTTGTAGATTATGGTACCTCTCGTGTGACGCCAGTAATGGCTGACCATGGCCGGGTTAGAGGGGAGACACGCGTCCTCCGAAAAGCTGGCACATCGCCCCTCTAGCCCGGATGTGGGCTGACTCGCAGAGTGTGGCATAGAGCGAGGTCACGTGAAGAGTACTCAAACTCGTCCCTTTTACAAAAGTCACAGCGAAGGCACATACAAAAAGACACAGCGAAGCTTTCCCTTCGTCACTCAAAAAAGAGTTTTCGTCTCCTGCATGAAACAATACACAAGGGTTCTCATCAGACAGTCGTTAGGGACTTTGAGTCATTAAGTTACCTTTGTGTATCTCGCACGAAGACAATGAGCCATAACGAATAGGACGGGGATCAACGACGTGGAACTTTCTAGCGTAAACAAGAAAGCAAGGCATCGGACTAGGGATAAATGTCACCTGTGATACTACCGCAAAATGTGTTTGTTCTCTGCAGAATGCTTGAAAATTGAGCTTGTTGGTACATTTTGAAACTCATTTGGAGGAGCGCTAAATGACGGGACAAAGAAAGAAAACACAAAGGACGCTGACTAATAACCATCTTTTATTTGAAGGAACATATATACTAAAGACGATGCTGTACAAGAAATAAATTACATCGTCTTTTATACCCGAGGACAACTTTCTGTAGCAGCACAGCCAAAGCTACGCGCTCGCACGTACGAATTTTGTGCTTTTGTGTTACTACTTCAAGTAGTATCGACGTATGCTGGTGATTTACAGGACCAAGAAAACCAGACGTGGACACCAGAAAGTAAAAAAAAAAAAACATCTCACGATCACTGTCGACGGTAATACATTACTAGCATTGAATCGATATAGCGTCACAACGTATTACCGCGATCGAAACAAGTGATGTACGAGGCGTGTACTGTAGCGGTATTCCTCTTTCGCGCTTCCTTAAGAACACTCGGCGCCATCAGGCGCCGCTGCCGCGAAGCCTGATGGTACCATCCATTATCCAGTGAACCAGGTATACGCGGAACCGGTTAGATACAAACATACATCGATAGATAACCCCTGGAAAGTGCGTGACGCACCCTAAGAATGCTAATGCATTAAAAGGATGGAAGAGATTGATAGTGCCGGGAGTCATTGCAAGTGTAATGACACAGTATAGTGATAGAAGTACCCGAGCCTCATACTGATATCGTGGTTTCGGCATGTAAAGCCGCACAATTTAATTTCAAGTGATATAGGTTTTAAATACGAAAGTTTAACATCGATGCTAGAGAGCCATATATGTAGTTAAACTTAATTAAATCAAACAAAAGCTAAGTCACCATATTTGTCCCCGCCTCATTTCCAAGGGGATGTCAATAAACATCATCGTGTGCGCCTGCTTGTGTTTACGCATATGTATTCGCGTTGCTGTATGGCTGTGCAACGCGTTCATGGCATCGAATGGCGCGAGCATCCAGCATGTACCATGTGATCTGTGCAAGCCACGGATACTCATCATACGTAGATGAGACTTCGTTAACGTCGATTTGTGTAGCTGTTATATAACCATGTTATTCCTGTGCAACTTTCTGTGAGAGGCGTGCATCAGTATGCCTCGTTGGGTCGCAGTCGACCATACGCACAAGACAACGACGTGCTTTATTGATAGACATCCCACGTGTATAACCAGGCTGCCTCACCTGACAGCAGATGGAAGCGACAGTTGCTGCTAGCACTTTTTCGAACCAGCTGAAGCTGTCGCTGAGCGCGCCACTTCGCTTTCAAAATGGCGAGGACGACAGCGGGCCCTCCAGCTGGAAAGGACGACGCCACGGTAACAAGCGCTGAACTTTGCACGGCGCGCCAAGAGATATCTAGTATATACAACATACAATTGCAGTTTCAGGTGACGAAGTTATCTGCAGTCGGATTGCCCGTTTTTGATCGAGACACGTACGTCTGCCTCCTCCTCGCCACAAGAGTCCGCGAGCCTTCGAGTGTACAGTATTGTGCACGTCTTAACGAAACTCCTAAATAAAGCACATAATTACTCATTAGAGCTGAAACTTCACAAGACCTGCTCATGCCGGTCTTGTATCGCGGATATCTCCGACCCGGACTTAGGTTCTGAAACAATTAAGTTTATCTCTCTCTCTCTCTCTCTGGGATTCTTGCCTGACGCGCCATATTATATCCACCTTTTTCTCTATGGAGTTTAAGATGTGCTGAAATAGTGGTAGCTTATGATCGTAATCAGCTAGCGCAAGAAAGGGGTAATTGGAGATCGCAGGAAGTTGCCTTCGTCCTACAGTGGACATAAAAATAGGCTGATGATGATGATAATGAGCGTTAAACGGGGATTTGACTGCACATCAGCGAGTAATATGAAATGAGAGGACTGATTTGTCTTCAGGCAACGATTACTCAGTAGCTATTGATGTGAACCTGACATTGTAAAAAACTGCTTTCCCGCCTAACATTTCGTCCCGCGGTGTAGACTTCAGTGTGTTTCTTGACGCAATAGAATATTGGCGTGTTCACTGTTGCCTGTTTTATGAAACTACGGTGTCCTTTTTTTTTTGCAGGCTTGCGTGTATGGTCTTAGTGGTCGCCGTATGTCTGTCTTGTGTACGAAAAAATATGTTTCCGCGCATGCTAGTTTGCATAGATATTGTTACGGTGGCAAAAGAGAACAAGGTCGTCGACGTTGAAGACGACGAAGTGGCAACAACCTCTCGGGATCCTCGGCTGCTGTCTATATACACCCTGTAAATACACCGTGTAAATAGTTTTATACCTGTGACATTTTGGTGGAGGTGCGGGGTGAGACGTCCGCTGCGGAGCTCCGTGGCGAAGACGCGTACCCCGCACGCATGAATAGTTTTATACCTGTGACAACATCAACTTATAAGTGCACTGATCTCCCTCTAGCGCATGCAAGCTCTTGATCTATTTCAGAATCTTCCAGTAGCAGATAACACTGACTGACTTATTGATTGATTGATTTTAAACTGACACATTTGAGAAACACTAATGAAGTATTTGTTAAAAACTCTATCTTCGTTAATTTAGCGGTCAGAGGTTTGTAATATAAGAGAAAATTAAAGTCAAAGTTCCTTTGTTCTTAAACTTCGCGCCAAAAGCACACTGACACGTCAGGGTGTCGTCACGCATTTCAAGCTATTCTTGTGCATGGGCCTGCATGGTGGAGTAAATGTTCTCGCAACGTACTGTGTTCACTCTTTGGGTGCATTAGAATGCACTGTAAATGCTTACCGATAAAAAAATTAATAGCGCCCTAGTAGAGGTCGCTAATATACATGACGCCGCAGTGCGAGCTGGGACGGGACTACAGTGTACTAGGTAACGGGACCATCAAGCTAGTGTCGCGAGCCGTATTTGCGTACTTTCTGGCTTAGGAAGCGTCTCCTCACAGTAAATGTGACATTTTTCGTGTTTTAGAAATGCAGCTTACCAATATAGCCTTAACTGCGTTTTCAAATCTTGGTGAACGAGCATTTTTTTTTTTTTGTTCCAGTGGAACGGTGCTGCTGCTATGGTGCTGCTACGGCTGGGACTAGATCCCGCGACTTTGTGCGTAGCAGCTGAACTGAGTAATCAGTCTATGTGCCACGTGTTAAAATGTACCACGTGTTATCAAATGCATACGCTCTACAGAAACGAATATGACTAAATTACCCATCTGAACGAGGTCTTAGTCTGAACTCCGCTTTAATCTAAATAGCTGCCACGGTGGTTTCCGTGGTGTAGTGGTTATCACGTGCGCCTCACACGCGCAAGGTCCCCGGTTCGATCCCGGGCGGAAACAAGTTTTTTTTTTCTCTTTAATAAATTTATTTTATAAATTTATTTTTGTTATTACCATGCACAACGTGCCCAACGCACAAATTATGTCTGTGATTTACCTGCACTGAACACATTTCTGGAACTGCCTGTTTTTGTCAGTTCAGGCCAGTGGCGTCGAATGAAAACAAGAAAAAAAAAAAAACATACGCCATTGCGCTGCGGGTAAAATGAATTCCTTGCTTAACAAATGTGGCTTCATTTGGCTGCATTTGAATTCAGCGCACTGAATAATTTACCACGACCACTTTACCAGAGGCACCACCACGGGTGACGGGGATGCTTACCGTGCGGCGTTAATTATTTTTTGGGTTGGCAATGGCGACACAATTGTTTTTCCTCAGGCTTTCGTTATTCTAAGCCAGTATCTTACTCGTTCCATCGTATTTCGGGCCAGTCATTCAATATCCTGTTATAAATAAACGAAAAATGCGTGGCTGTACGACATACCAATATTTCTTTATGCTCTCGAATTATAATTAAGGGCTCATTAGAAGACACATCAAGCACAAGGTGAGTATCCTATTGTCGGGGTGGGCTCGCCGGGCACCCGGAACGTAGACACTTTGACACACTGAACGGCAGTCGGTCATATACCAAGTGATCTTTTTTTAACAAAAGGTCCAATATATCAAAAAAATTGCCTGTGGAAGATAACACAATTCAAACCCTTGATCTAAATTACTCGATGAGGCGGCCATTAGTTCAACTAGAAATCCAAATGCGTCATTGCATAATTACCGTAATTACGCTAAATACATTTTAATTTAACTATTTTACGGCACATATTTAAATCTACGAATTATAGCCGGTGAGGTCGGAGGACGTGTCTTCTTGGAAGGAATTCTCAGGACTGCACCAGTTTCGAGATCTTAATTTTCAAAGCTTCCGGCGAAATGCATTGGCGTTCCAGTTACTTCTTTTAGGAAAACGCTGTTTCATGCATTGAAGCGCAAAATTAACTGGAACAGCAGAACATCTCGTCGGAGACTTCGAAAATTAAGATATTGAAACTGGTGCAGTCCTGAGAACTCGTTCCAAGTGGAAACGCCTTGCGAACTCACTAGCTACAATTTGTAGAATAAAAGATGTTCCGTAAAATAATTAAATAAAAGTTAGTTAGGGCCATTATCTTAATTATTTATTTAGGTATTTTGATTTCTCGTAGAAGTAATGGCCACCTCACCGAGTGATCTTGATCAAGGATTAGAATTGTGCTACCTGACACAGGCGAGCTTTAAAAGTTATGGACCTTCTAAAAAAAGAAGAAAGAAAAATGAACAGCCGGTATAGTTTCAGGCTGAAGGGTGTATGGTGAGCAAGTGATCTCGTGTCAACCATACAAAACCTATTAAATCCCCCACAACAAGGTAATTTCGGTGCACTCGTAACACATCCGTCTAAAACTCTGCTTCACTAGCAACATTCGTTAACGTGATGTAGTACTATTTCACGTAGGCCACGACCTTTTGTTTTACACAACATATTCTGAGTTTTGGAAGTAATGAATCTTGGTTTTGTTTTGTATGTCCAAAAGGAAATTTACGAGGTCTGTAATTCAGCCTAGAATAATTCTTTGTTGTTTTCAGTACTATCGCTGCTTTTGTCTTTACTTCTATTTTTGTACCTTTTTTGTTTATGCCTGTTTTGTATTATTGGCGTTGTTATGATGATGGCGCATTTGCGCTGCTGCAGCTGTATACGGTACTTACTAAGCCACGGGCCAACCAAGCTAGCTGCAGCTCTTACGCTCAACCCTTTCTTTCCTTATGGTGAAAATAAATATTCTCGCATAGAAGGACTGAAAGTCGAGCAAGTTGATAGGGATTTACGGTACGGAAAGCCAGGCGGCGGGGAGGGGTGGGATGGGGGAACACGCATGCGCAGAAGTAAAATGAGAAGGCGTTTCTCTCGTCCTCCTCACCTACCGCAGTATCGCAGTGGCTATGACGTTGTGCTGCTGAGACGGAGGTCGAGGGTTCGGTCCCTACGTCCGCACTCCAATGGGGGCGAAGCGCTAAAAAACGCTCGTGTACTTAAAGTGCACGATGAAAGAAACGTACCCAGGTTGTCAAAATTAACTAACGTCTGCTCGATAATTTCCTGACGTTCCATGAGATTGGATCGTTTTCAGACAGTGCGCATGCGAATATGCTGTCGTTATTTAATATTAGGCCAGTCGCACCATGTTTGCATTAGTTCACATGAAACGAGGGGAGATGTAGTATCACACTTTCCTCTTTCGTCGAATACAACAGTGTTTGCAGATCCGGTGACGTTCTTTTCCCTTGTTTCGGTACCTCATTATTTCCACTGTCCTGGTGTCGTAGACAACCACAACATGTCCAGGAATTTATAACATTGCTCTTCGCATATCTGCCAAACTTCAGTGCAGTACACTAGCGTCACTCAATGGGCGGCATATTCGAAAAATGATATTTCACGAGGCCGCTCGAATTTAAACAATTTTCATTTGGCGACGTCGAGAGGGTGCACCCTTCTATAATTTGCGTGTTTATTTGGCATTTGACTGCTGCGTTATAGCAATGTTTTAACCCAGACCAAATTCTGCTATAACTCAGCAAGGACGTTACGACTAAGTGTCGTCGGTAGGCATGTTATTCAGTTTGTGTTCGCATATTTCAGTTGTGTTCCACAACTGATAGTTATGGAAACTCTGCCTATACTCCTGAAATACAACAATGTAGAATATTTCCGGTTATGGCTGTTATTTGTCATTTACAAGCTGCTCCGTTGTGCGGACATCCTTTCGGGAACGGGACGACATCGTTGTGACAAATGATGTATATAGGCCTCGTTTTTTATTTTTCCCGACTCTGCGGAAATATTTGTTTCCTTAAAAGCGAAAAAAAAAATTCGATATTCAATTCGATATTCGGAGGTCGTTTTCTCCAATATTCCTATTTAATATGTTCGATTCAGTAGTTTTACTATCCCAACACCCCAGTCAGTAAATAATCAGTCTCGTTCAAACGTCACCTGTCCATTATAGATAACACATCCTGGGAGTGTGGAACATGTTCACCTGCGTCCCCTCTCCCTCTCTCTCTCTCTCTCTCTCTCTCTCTCTCTCTCTCTCATATGACGCTCTCGTCGCGTGCGTGTCGTTCCGAAGGCCGCTCGCTATCCAATTCCTGAAGGAAAATTACCGAATACCTACCGTCTTCGGATGCTCGATGAATATCGAGCAGTATAATGGTGAAATAGCTTTGCACTAGACCGTAAAGTCCCATAAAAAAAGATCCTCATTATCATTCATTCCAACGTAACTCTGCGTCAACTAGTTCGCGAAAGAAAAAAAATTACGGTAGAATTCATCTCACGATTACTGTGAGAGGTAACGCAATTAACGCCGAAGAAAGCACTGTAGCTACAGACCGATCGCTGCACTCACACTTGTTTAAAATCTGTAGTGGTTATTCTCAGACTTCCGTTGCTTCGACTGCACATGCGACGTGCACTGTTTGCGGTACTTTGCTAATGCACTCGCTTGCCGAGGTCGCCCGTGAGCATTGCGGCACGACGAGAACTGTGTGACGACGACGAAGTGACGATCAAGGAATCTCGTCGACGGGACAACAAAGGCAGTGCCACGATGACGGCACGACGGCGATAAAATGACGAAGGAGCAAATGACTTCTATGAAACGACAAAGGCGGTATGACAACTGCGGCATGATGACAACGATATAACGATCACGAAATAATACGACGGTGTAACGACGACAGCGTGACGATCACGGCACGACGAGAGTCAAACGACGAAGCGAAATTGACGCTGGTGGAAAGACGACGACGGCAGCACGACCATTAGCACATACTTAATGGTGCAAGCTGGGAGATCAATTCAGAACTTGTCGCGTTAAGATAGATAGATAGATAGATAGATAGATAGATAGATAGATAGATAGATAGATAGATAGATAGATAGATAGATAGATAGATAGATAGATAGATAGATAGATAGATAGATAGATAGATAGATAGATAGATAGATAGATATTGATAGTCTGTGAAGATTTAGGATAAAATGCATGAGCTGTGAGTGAAATGTTTAATGCCTTTTGCTGCAAGCTGCCATTAAAAAAATACCTGAGGAATAATTCAGCCAGGAAGGTAAAACTTTGGTGGTTTGATAGTGTAGCATCTATCTTTCTTAATGTGCATAGATAAACATATAGCATACATATACGTAAATATACATAAAAACATATAGAGAACATGTTGAAGTAAGCAGGCGCAAGTTTCGCACTCTCGCATTCACGCACACACCCACACGTGCATCTACACAAAAAAACACCCTCCACACACACCGCTCTTTTTTCCCCAGAAATTCTAGAAATTCGATCAGCAAAAGGCATGAATTTAGACTTCGAGGGATTTAGCGGCATTAACCATGTCTCAGACCAAGCGTTTACAGCATTAAGATCAGATTGTAAAGTTTGTTGGTCAGAGAAGAAATACCGTAGATTACGCAGTCATCTGCAAAAAAAGTGTGATTCAAGATGAAACGCAGTCTGGTAATTAAGTCGTTAATATAGATAAGGAAAGGTAACGGCACAAGCACGGCTGCCTTGAGGTACACCTCATATGACTTGGTCATTGAAGAGTTAGAATTGCAGCCTGGGAGATAAAATGTATATAATTCATCCATGTTATCACGACAGGATGAATTGTACACATTGCTAGTTTTGCTAGAAGACGGTGTTGAGGAACGCAGTCAAAAGCGTTCGAGTAATCACGAAATAATGCGTCAGCCTGAAAGCCGACATCTAGGCATGAGTGCAATTCGTGAACAAAACCAGCCAATTGAGTATCGCATGAATAACCCTTGCAGAAACCGGGCTGATATCTAAAGATAATGTTATGCTCTTCCAAGTAATTGATGGCTTGTGAGTGTATGATATATTCCAAAAGTTTGCATATGTTACTCTTTAAGGATTTGGTTCTATAGTTGAGCGGTGAAGGATGTTCACCGGATTTAGAAATTGGAATGACCTTGGCCATTTCGTCAATCGTTAGGAACATTTCAATTAGGTAACGATTGAGAAAATATTGCGGAAGGTTACACGGGACAGTTCTTGAGATGTTTTAAAAACGCATCTCATGTGTTCTTAGTTCTGATTATACTTATAAATAGCAATATTATTTGCTTGACAGTAATACTGCAAAGAGCAACACATGGTAAGGTAAGCACAAATAAAATCGGGCAGTTTTCCGTCGTGACAGTGGCAGTCACTGCACTGCGAGTGGAACTTCACATTAATCTGAAGCCGAAAAAGAAGCAAATATGTTGTAGCAAATTGTCTGCTACATACAACAAAAGTCCTGACGCAGCTCAGAACTTTGTCATGGAACGCGAAGATGTTAACATAGCGAGAACCCTAGGGAACGTCCATCTAGCTCTGGGATTCAAATGTGGACGGAAGCATTAACTGCTCAGCAATCGAGATAAGTAATAAGCGTTTAGAGCATTGGTGGGAAAAAAAGCCAGGGAAGAGATTGATAGAACCGGAACCGTTACAGACATACGTAACTACGTTACATGATGCAAATAGAGGTTTTAAGCAAGAGAGCAAAGATCAAGGACAATATGAAGGGAAAATGTCAAGGTGCAGTTTATTTATAGTAAACTTCCTCCGCTGTAACAGGTTATGTGACTATTTGTAACCTCCGTGTTTCAAAGAGAATGCCAATAGAAATCATAAATCGTCATGATCATTTTCGAATCAAAGTGCCCTGCGCTATCCCTGCCCCACCTGCCCTGCCCTGCTCTCGTGTATTGGAAAAGTGAATGATTATGCGGTAGACAGAAGTGAAAGACGGCTGCAGTATTGGTATCATAATGGAAGGCGCAATGAATAAATTCACATACTGCTTTTAAATGCAAAGTATTTCTTGGCGAACATTTGCCATTTTGGCAGTATCTATGTATCTATCAATCTAGCCGCCTACGTCTTGGCGCTCTGATGGTCGTTTCGTTGGTATGCACCAAAATTGGCATAATATGACAAGAGCGTACGACGAACATAATGATCGATCACGACATGAATATCATGACATGTGTGTCATGTAGGTCATGAAACGCCCACCTACGTCTCGGTGTTCTCATGGTCGTTTCGTTAACTTGGTATGTACCAAAATTGACGTAGTATGACAAGAGTTTATGACGAACATAAATGATACGTCATGACATGCGTGTCGTGTACCGTCATGAGACAGCCGCCTACATCTTCGTATGTACAAAAATTGGCATAGTACGACAAGAATATATGGCGAACATAAATGATAGGTCATGACACGAATGTCATGACATGCGCGTCATGAAGGTCATGAAACAGCCGCCTACGTCTTGGTGCTCTCATGGTCGTTTCGTTAACATGGTAGGCTCCCCGCTCAATGCTTCGCATAACATCGATTTCCGCAGAGTGTGGGATCTGCCGGCTTTTTAGGAGAAAAACTAATAAATTTATCTGAGAATCGACGGTTTGTCAAAGGGAACCATGGTTAGAGGCCGGCAATAAACGCTGCAAAAAAAAAAAAAAACGAAACAATACTGACGAGCTTGGCACCATCCCCTTTCAAAGCAGTGGCTCATAACATTGATCTACCTGTCTGATAAGCTATAGTGTGCACCCAGGGTACGGTACGGTACCCTGGGTGCACACCAAGGTACCGTACTTCGGTACGGTACTTGACAGCGGAGGATCGAGCCGGCGACATGACAAAGCGCAGGAGCAGAAGACCACAGCTACTGATCCATGGCGGTGGCTGCAACGCGTATCGAGAATGCAGAACGGTATTACAACTTTACGTGCTTGGCTTACAGTTTCCGCAAAAGAAAACGGTAAACTTGCACTGGACGGCGTATCTGTCTACGGGGAGGCGTTAGCTTTTTACGCGAGACACAGCCTCCGTGGCAGGGCGTTGCTGGAGATAACCGGGAGCCGGTCTGGGGGGCAGGGCGCGAAAGAAAAACAACAAACCGCGCCACGGCCAGAAGCAGACGACAGCCGCGACGTGATCTCGCGAGAGCGCGTCTGTTCGCTTTGTCTAGCTTTGTCGCCTTGTTGCTTTGCGCCCGCTTGCCCCGTTCACGCGCATGCGCAGCGGCCATCTTGCCCTCCCTCTAAACCTCCTTGCCGAACCGGCGTCGCGGTATAAAAGCGTCGCACGGGACAACAGCTGCGAGGGAGGCGTGTTCGTAGCGTCTGCAGCAGCCGTTGTTTCTATCGTCTCTCTGTAACCGGCGTGCGTGTGTGTTTTAGCACGTCAACTTTAGCGCCTACTTTCGGTTCTCCTATTTTTTTTCCCAACTTTCTTCTTCCTCCTCCGACTGTCGGCTGCATTCGCCTCTTCGTCTTCTTCCGTCTCCCGGTGATTCCTTCTTCTCTGCCCGTGTTTCGAAAGTAGCCCCCGCGACATCGACCCAGCGCAATGGAACGCGACAAGGCATCCGACCAGCTCAAGGAATACAAGGAGACTCACAAGGTAAACAGGCTTTGTTTCCTCGGCGAATACTTGAAATATCTGGCATACGCTTACGGCCTGAGGGCTATGACCTCGGCTGCGGTGCCAGTCAACATGGCTCGTCTTGATTATACGTGAATGTTTGTGTATTCATGTTTGCCCATCGCTGCTCAATTTCATGAGCTACCATTGTTCACTGTGCTTTACTTGGCCGGCAGCAGTATGATCGGGCCGTTCTTCTGCAGGATGGTCGCGAACGTGTTTACAAGTCGCGGACCCTTTGGACTTTTCCTCTGTGTTGGAACGACGCTCTCGCTTGAGTTGAGGAAACTTGTCACGGTTTAACGCGCACTTCTCAAGGTCGCTTCTGTTCGAGTTTCGCGTGGAGCTTCAGTGTCGACGAGGCATTAGGCGCCCAAGATTGCTCTTGCACATCGAAAGTTGTTTCCAGTGCACGTCTTTATGCATAGTAACCGGCGCAATACTGGCGTAATATTCTGTAGCTGCATTATGTCTTTTTTTAGTAAACTTAGCGTCACATTAAACTAGCCGTACGGCCGCGAGAGCAAGTTTCGAGACCTCGGATGCCACGAATTTTACTTCTATCGCCAAGGTATCCACACTGAAAGGCGGTACACGGCCAACGCACGTCCGTTCAACGCAACGCACTGCCACTTTCGACAACTGTACCAGAACAAATATTCAGTGTTTGCTGACATATCCGAGTTTGTGCTGCTCCTGTTCTACGACTTTATTTTTGACAGTGTGACAATTGTCACCGTAAGACACGGCCTACTTCGTGCAGTCCTTGCGTACACCGCTTGTAATCCCTGTAAAGGGTTTCTTTTCCTGCTTACTATAGCACATCCTGCTATGAACCCGTCTCGGTGGGGGGTACCTGAAGGACTGTGTGACAGCTATAATTTTCCGCGCGCATAGTCTCGGCTGAACAGCGCAAAAAAATAAAAAAATTGTGCGCAGCTTGCATGCGTGGGCACTTACACGCAGTCTGTTATTAACCTCTGGCACACGTATCCTTTTACTGTTGCGTGGGCCAGTTGAGAATGCTGCTTCTGTGCCGTGTAGGCTACTTTTACTTTTCACCGTTACGTGCCTTGTCTCGATTTGCGCCTAGCGGTTCGGCGTCTCCCGCTGGCTAAGACTCCAGCACTAGTGTCCATGAGAGTTGGCACAAAAGGCGGTTCAGCAATCATGGGAATGTTGGTTAGCAGTACAGGTGCAGATACAAGCAAGTGGAACATGGGAGCTGTAGTCGAACTGCCTCAAAATGTCCTCTATAGAGAAGCCTTGAGGCGTGTAGGGGGCATTGCTTAACATTCTATGATCTCCGTACTGCCCCCATCCGTTTTCAAATTGGTTGCTTCCCATCGACGCTGCAAACTGACATTGGCATGCAGGTCGGCCACAGCTTTCTCGTATTCTAATTTTTTTTTTTTTTGTGCGCGCACCTGTACAGATTAGCCTAAAATTCGTTCTTCTGGCTTCAAACGGCTTTTACTTTGTACATTGATCGTTCTCGACAAAATGTCTCATTACAAATCGGAGGTTTGCTATAATTTCGCATGTGTGCAGAGTCATATTGTCTTCTGCGTTTGAATCGGTGTCAATAAATTCACGAGGACGTCTGGAGCCACAAGCACGAAAATCGGACGAATGCAATGTACCAACCATCCTCGTGGTCCAAACTGAACGACTGTAATGTTAAAGTTATTTCCCTTTAATAATTTCAGTTTACATCGGTCTGCAATGACATCATGGCCGCCATCTTGAGATGCCAGAACGTCAAGAAGGCACCTAACCAAGAAACATTAACAGCACGACAACACGACTGATGCGCCTTGCACCGAGTTAGTTTGATAACGGTGATAATGCAGTGATAAACTGTCGCCGTAGAAAAAGCAAAGCATACCAGGTGCTGATATGGTGCCATGACGTGACTGTGGCCGCCATGTTCTGGTACTAACACTGTGTAAAGCTGCGTCCATTACGTCGTATGACAGCTATGTAGGAAACTCTGCGCCACTGTCAACAAGCACTTGTCGCCACAGCTGGCAACATTAAAAGATTCAGCGTAAATGAAAAGTGGAGACGCGCACTTCCGGCTTGCGCGAAAGACCGTCTGTTTCTTTCACCGGTGACCTTCGCGCCACAGACCGCCGGACTTGGTGGTTTGCTTCAAGGCTGGGAATAGAAAGCTCGACACGGTTGGGGCCGTACAATGGCTTCACGATGCCGGTGTCAAGAAAGATAGACGAAAAAAAAAAGTGGGCGGCTTTCTTCTGACAGTGGCGGCTACTCTTCCAAAAGCTAGCCTGACAGACACGTGACCTAGAAGCGAGCCTAATTAAAAGAAACGCACGCGAACGAAAACAAGCCTCGCAGAGCTGTCGCACCGCGAATGGCGTTTGAAGAGCTCGAGTGGCGTCGATGTGCGATAAGCGACTTGGAACGGAAATGGCTTTGCATTCGCGGGTTGTATTGTCACGTGATACAGGTATACCATGAATAACTGCGGTACAGACTTCTTCTTATAAAATCTCCCTTGGCTCCTTTCCCCCCCCCCCCCCCCCCCCCTTGGCTTCCTACATTGTGTAGTCAACGCGTTTGGCAAAGCATCAGCATTATAATTCGAATAGAAACGTCTGCGCTTCATTCTATACGGCAATTGGTCAACACGCCGCTGATCTAAAGCATACTTTTTTTTTTCATGACAGCAGCTTTTGTATTATGATCTAAAGCGTTTAGGCTGAATGCGGCTCGCGTAGGTATAAAAAAAAGTATCCTGGGGTATATTGAAAGTGCTGAACGCATACACTATAGATGACGTAGGCAAGCAACCTGTTTCACGCAGCCTCAAATACTTTAACACCAAGAAAGTGCGTTAATTTTAGCGAAAACTTTCGTTTCTCACTTTTTTGCTGCAATTCGAGTAAAATAGTCTGATGGCTTTTTCCATAACTGTACGGACAAAAAAAATTGTTGTATATAGGTCACTCTATTATGGGAGTAACCTTTACGCGCTTACTGGCCGCATTTTCCAGGGAGTGTAGGAAAGTCGTTCTGCAGTGCGGTTGGAACAGAACATAAAGTATATAGGGTGTCCCACGTAACTTGGGCCAAACTATAAAAATATGCAAAATGCCACGCAGACGGACAAAACCAAGGTAATGTTTGCCGTTGCTTGAAGATACTCGGTTCATTTTTCATTCATTTCATTTTTTCATTCATTTTTCATTTTCATTTCAGCTAATTAGTCTTACTTACTTAATGACCTTCTCAAACATTGTAATTCGCTGAAAAGTGTCAATGAGAAAATTGTCGCGCCACATGAAACACTCCCGATACAGCTTCTCGTTGCTCAATGCGTGTTACACATTTGTGACGTTCATTCATAGACTAATTATCGAATTAGGCGGAATGAAAAATTATGTGAGTATCTCTAAGTGACGGCAAACATTACCTTGGTACTGTCCACCCACGTGGTATTTGCACATTTTTAATGTTTGGCTCAAGTTAAGTGGGACACCCTGTAGATCAGCACTCTACATAAAACACATATATGTGGAACGACACGGCGCCCGCACTGTGCTCGACACATTCTAGCATGAGCTCTGCCATTGTTCATAGCCGTGGTCTCAGGGCCACTGAGCATGGCCTGATGGACAGCTGTATCTTGCTTTGGGAAACTGAGAATAATTGGCTCGCGCATGCGAGATCTGTTGGCTTACAGTTACGTCGGCGTTGAAGCTATACACACAAGCCTTAGTTCAGGAACATATAGGGAAACGAACAAAACTAATTTTGCTCGTACTCTTATCTTCACTTCACCCCATAGGAAATAACTCGATTTAAAAAAATTAAAAATTTTATGAATCGAAGAATATCATTGTAGTTTCTATTGAAAGAAATTTGATATCGTTAGTATAAATTTTCAGTTCTTGCTGGAAATATTGCCGGGCTCAACATTGTCAACAGATGTGTGGCCGCCTGCAGCTGCGATATGCGACCAGCTTTGTGAGCTGAAACCGCTGCTGCGTTTTTCTACGATTGTTTCAGCTTGTCATAGAGCATTATTCAGTCTACAGCAACAGGCCGCTATAACGTAATTCTTTCCGCTGTATTCTATTCCCTTTATCGCCGACCATTCACAACCCGCCGATCTCGTTAATAACGAGGCGCAGGGAGCAATAGCTTTGGAATATCATTGTATTTATTCCCAACAGCGCATACATATTGACAGCATGCAGACATAAAAGCGAGAAGACGCTTGACGAAGTTCCCACCCCTAGAACTATTACATTATCCCGACTTCAGCTTCACATAATCGCAGACGTCGGAACTAGCGCCATAATATGCAAAAGGTGGATGCCGTTACGCGAAATGGGTAACGCTCATGATGCACGGGGTCAAATCTAGGACCTTGATACGTAACTAAGTTTTCCTGTTGAACGTTTAGCCTCGCTAAACACTTTTATTGAGGGCATGCGTATTTAACCTCATGCGGACGTTTAAAAAAGTTTCTTACAGACGATGAATATACTTACAATTAAAGGAAAAGTGTTTGGGATCTGTGTCTGTCTGAGCTGTAGCCCACAGTAGAAAGCGATATGCCTGTTCATTTTCAGTGCGCCATATTGTACTTTCCGTGGTTATGTATTCCCATTGTTAGCCAACAAGGAAAATATTGGTGTTTGATTTTCTTCGAATTTACTACTTGCGCGCCATTATACGTACAAGCTATCGGAGCACCATAACTGGCACACTCCTCGTGGCAACATCTCCAACGTATACGTACTTTAGGCTTATCTTGGTATGCCCTCCGAGACGGCCGTCTGGCTCGAGCGCTTTATCTGTCATTCCCGTTGGCCACTCCCGTTATCAGTCGGGCGCGGCGTTTGCGACGCGTGAAGTGTTTTGTTTGCCATTACTGGCGGCGTAACTTTTATTGCTAGCCCTGTTAGCGAAAAGACAGTTGCACATATCGCACATACCGCATATCGCACACTGAGCAAGACAACAGCTGTTCGGTTTTGACGTCCTGTTGTGGCGGTGGGCGTTATCCTTAGGCTTTCGCTTGGCGCCAAGTGTGTAAGGTTCTTGTCTTGCTCTCTAGTCTACACTTCACGTTTTCATAACATGAGAGAAAAATGTGTGGATGATAGTGGAAGTCCTTTCGCGTTCACTGCCCTTGTCGGCGCTCCTTCAATGGCACACCGTAGTTGTACACTGCAGACTATAGTTGTACTCTGAGCGGAAAGTTGTTGTGCACGGTAACTTATGTGTGGGTGCGTATTTTCGCATTGTATAGGTGACAGGCACTTCTTACCTGTTATCAAAACAGCTAGCTCGCAAAGCTATTTTACCTGGGCAAACAGAATATTTGCAAATTAACTGTTGCTAGTTGCCTGTATAGCCACAAATAATGGCAAAATGAGGCCTAAAATATTTGTTAATGAAAGGGGAGTTTAAACGAAGCAACAATATGTAATCTGTGGCGTCAGGTGTCGCGTCAAGGCGTGTGTAACACGGTGTGTGACGCTGAAGTTCATGCGCATATTGCCCCTGGAAACCCTAGGTAACATCATTGCTACCTTCAGACGTAAAAAAATAACCAAATAACCCAAGCCCATGCAGATCTTGCTATTTTCATGTTTAAGGTACAGAGCACCACCGACCTATAGAAATATGAAAAATGCTCATATTTTATACGTCACCAAAGCTTTTTCTTTCTTTTTTACCACACGGGTTGCCAAGTGGCATTAGATAGCTGCAGGGTTTAGAATGTACAGTGCGATATACTCTTATACATCTCGCTTGGCTGGTAAGGAAAAAAATATATCGCTAAAGCATTTGTATTTTATTGAGAGAAAAACAAATGCTGATAGGACGCATTAGGCTGATTTTTATGCAATAATTATAGTTAGCATGCAATCATGCCAAAATTCCACTGTAGTTGTTGGCTAAACAATTATTTCGTGTTCCCTTTAACAGGGAGAACGTAATCTGCAATTGCCTGACCTTTCATTATAATTTTTTTCTCTCATATCCTTAGGACAATCCTGCAGTTTATTTTCGTATATTTGTGCACTGGTTTCCGGATATGCACATGTTTTCTTCTTCTCGTTTTCTTTCCTCCTCTGCGCCAAAAATTTCGAGAACTGCGGCTGAAATTTCCGGACCCCCCCTCGTTATCCGCCTTCTGTTGAACTCACCGCAAATCCGGTAAATTCGGCGTCTCGACCTGCGGCAATAGCCGACTCCTGACCACGTTACGCGTGGTCGCTGCAGGCTCCTTTTAGGCCGCCGTGCGGGGTCTCATTTTGCAGGGGCAGTTAAACCGTCGTTAGCACAGCTGTTCCCGATATAGAGTAATGACCAAAGGTATACCGTATTGTTATTGGTGCGAAAACATATGTATGTATATACTTAACGTCTCCGTTTATAAAGCTACCACGTTCGAGTTTGTGCAAAATTGTTACTTGTTAAAATTCATAATACAGAGGAGGCCCCACTGTTGAGTCGCGGAAGCTCCTGTTATGACACGTGTAAAATAATGTACGTTTAGAAACGGAGGCTCCGGATTACTCGGGAATGAGCAAAGATAATTTCCTTCGGGTCTATACAGACATTTGAGGACATCAGTAACAGTTTGGTAAAGATAATGGCTCTGTAACATCAAAAGTACGCAAACACTGCAGAAGTAACATTCTATAGGCAAAAAAAAAATTACATGACCACTTATTGCGATACAGAAACGTGTGCAGTTGCACGTTACTATTCTTTTTTTTAATTGTGTAACCTAATCGAGTAACAGGTTCAATATTCATAATGGGCGCTTTCGCCTCCAGGAGAACAATCACGGATAACATTCTTGTTGCCGCAATTTCGCTTTACACCTAGTTCAGGTAATGGTACTCACACTTGCCTAGATTCTTAAATTTCGAGCTAGCTACCCCATTCCGCGTTTTTTTTCTCTTGCTTTCTTTTCTCGGCATATATTGCATCTACAGATGACATGACTATCGGCTAACCTCTACAGTTACCGTAACTTTCTCTTACACGTGTTTTGTGACCTTCCTTGCCATACGTTCTTGGTAATTGTCAAGTTACTGGACGACGCGTAGACAATCTGGTTTGAACAGCTCGACGGTGACGTAAGAGGCTATTGTCTGAGTATGTTTTTCATAGCTCGGAAGACTGCGATATGATATATATTCTGCATTATGAGATTTCGGCCTTGCAGTACTTTTTTATTTTTTAACAAGAGGTATCTGTATGCGAGTACCGTTTTTCTGTGCTCTTTTTCTTTACACGATATACAGCGTGCTATTTTTGTCTGTATAGTAAGTACTCTGAACGATGCAAACTGTATCAGATGTTTTACTTTAGTTCGAGTGGATTTATGAAACGTCGGATGCAGCATGTGGGCATATCAGCCTCTCAGGTGCACCTGAAGAGGCGTACACACACGAAAAATCGCAATGTCCGCGTTGCACATTATTCACAAATTACCGTCAGTTATTTTATTCATATCAGTAGGCATGTTTCCATGTTGAAATTAAGTGGAGCAGCAACGTATTTCCTACGGCTGGAACCACTTTATATAGGTCTGTTTCCAAAATCTGTGTGCTACATAAAAGATACATTAGCTTTCCAGTTAAGGTCGTCCCGAATTGCTAGCGACCTTTAGTGATACTTCGCTCAATGGAATGTATACTCGGTAGCACATTTTAGGGACTGCCATTACGGACGGAATTCTGGGGCCATGTTACACAAATAAGAAGCAATATTTTTGACTAGCTGCTTCAAGAGCAAGTAATTTCCGCACGTTTTCCATAAATCTGCCCGAAAGGACGGAACAGTGCTATTTCGAATTTAAAAACGTCTGTCCGAATTCAACGCAAAAAAGTGCAACCGCCACTGTATGAGGACAAAGCCCCGGTATAACATTGCTGATATACCGGGGCCTCGTCCTCAAATACTGGCAGTATCCGCCCGAGCTTGGGTGTTTACGTATATTTTTTTCGTCGGGTTTAAGGACAAGTTAAATCGGAGTAAGCCTCGAATTCAGAAATGCAGAATGCATCGTGCCTTCGGCGCACATTCAAACCTTAGGTCACCAAAATTTCTCCGTGCGGTGTCCCCCATAATCCACTGTGCAGTTTCAGGAAGCATCCCTCCAATTTATGTTAACTTCTGTGATCTAGTTCTCTATGTACTCGTGTACATGTGTGTAATCCCCCAGCATGTCGTGATAGTTCTGCTCCCATGGAGGAGTGAGACTCGTTCCGATGACAACCAACTTCGCACTGAATGCCTTTCGTTTCGAAACCAATGCGTTCTTCTTGCAGCTCGCACACGTTGATACGGTATTTCTTTCGACTGTACACACGTCACACTTGTCAAGTCTGAACTGACAGGCCAGAGAAAGATATACAAACCAACGATGCCGTGTTGCCCTACGACTAACATTCGACAAGATATAGTGTTCCGACGCGTTTTCTTCGGCGAAGTCGCGTATATGCTTTGTCGCAGGTGCATGCAGTCTTCAAAGCGTGCTGTACCTAATGCTTAGTCCATTTCTTGCGTGTTTTTTTACAAGTCGTTCATATGTCTTGGAGCGCCGCACAAAAGTCAAAGTGCGACTTTTCATCCGTGAACTGTCACGCGTGAATGTAACGGCTTCGGGAAAGAAGTAGAACAGTTCTTGGCGCAGATTTAGGTGACACCTGCTATGCGTGAAGTGACTGGGCTTTCGATAGCGCTCCATAGACGGAAAAAAAATTTAAGGCACGAGCTTTGGAATGCGCAGCTCTATTTCGGTGGGGACGCTCGCTTCATCATCGGCAGCATACTGCAGAATGCTCACTACATATAGGCGCAATGGAGAAGCAGTCGGCTAATAAACTAATCGAACCGCAAGAATGTGAAATCCTAAGGAAGTTTTAATTCAAAGGGCGGCCCCCTATTGCTTGCAGCCAGTTCAGGATGTGATTGTAATAAAGCCTTAGTACTAGTCGGCGCTCATAGCATCTTCATTTTGACGGACAATTCCAGCAGAATATTTTATATTTGTGTTAGGCATCGTACCACCTACATTTCCTTCTGCAGTATAGATGAAATGTACACATTCTGCAGCACTGAATGCTGGTCAAATATTGTCCCCAGGGGCACAACTCTGTACAACTGTCATTCGCAGCCATGTCAGCAGCACCACCTCTCATCCGCTGCGTCGGAAATCTAGTCTGATTAGCGAGAACTGAAATCCTTCGGTCTAGCAGTCATCGGCTATTCCAATTTACCTATTTTTTTCTGTTTAAGTATTCTAGTAATCCTCGGTAGTATACTTCAGTGCGTTGATTTCAATTCGCAGCTCAGCATCTGCTTTACGTAGAATCTTTGTAGTCTAGCTATACAGCTACACAACCTGGCCACGTACACTCAACACTATGTTGACTGCTCCGGTTTTTTTTTTTTTTTTTGCTTTTTTAGCGCCATTTTCCCCTATTCTCCCTTCCTCTAGCTTGCTGCTTGTGTCAGAGAATTGGAGCCCTTGCTCCAACTCCAGTCAACCGTGTCTTTCCCTCGGGTATTTTACCCACTTAGGTAGAAATCTTTCTAGTGTCGGTGTCTAATTTCGTATGCCGTTCTGTCGGGCTCATTTACTTAGGCTCGAGTGGTCTGGTCAAATGCACTAATGAACCTTATCTCTTTGCCAAAGTGCGTCTAATCAATGCGACAGATCGTGCCTTGCGCTAACTCATCTGGTAAGCGACATGTTAGTGCAGGTTTGTCGATAACGCGCCAACCACATAATCATTCTCCTCGCGTACAGCCACGACCACCTGCCTTCCGATATCATCGCCTCAGCCGACGCAACGCGAAATAAATAAAAAAAATGGCGCCGGCCTTGTCCGCCCATTGTGGTGGTCACTGGTCCGCCCTTCCATTCCGTGCCTGTTGATCGAGTCCGTACGCACCCACGTGACCGTGCGACTGCGGTGTCCGGCTGTGTTTCACATTGACACCGTCCTTCGGGGATCGCTCAAGATACGAAGCTACGTGCGGTCCTTCTCGGTCACTTCACGTGGAACTGGAAGCAAGAAAAGAAAATCGGAGGAGGTGCGTCTCTTAAAACGCCGGTCTCTAGATACTGTTGTCGCTGGAAAGGCACGGTCCTTTGCTCGGTCCATTGTCTTGCCTCCACGAGTCCTTGCGTCGGCACGAACAATGCGCGGACTCGGCATGCGCCTTGCGAGACCGTATAGACGTGCTCCTGTAGATCTGTGGCGCCGAGTCTCCAAGCACTGACTATACAGAGGCCAGTCTCTTAGACTTTGGACTCAATACAATAGTGGATTCGCTGTTGCTGTGCATTTATACGCAGACTCGATGAAGAGCGCCTCTTTTCTTTGTCCTTTTTTTTAAAGGGTCTTAAATCAAGCAAAAATGAATCTTCCCTTCATAAATCGGATTATATTATAGAAATCAAGACTGTTACACTGAGAGGAAATCTTTCGGGACAGCTTCCTGCTCACTGAATGGCAACTATTAATCCTGTCTGGTCGCAGAATCGTGCGAAGCCAAGAAATTGAAACTACCTAATCTTCACTTCCAGTTCTGCGTGTGCGAGATGTCAAGCTGGTTCTGCGTTTTTGACGCGGCTGGTAATGTGAGTCTTACACGAGTGAGGCCAGTACCGCGGAAGAAATTATAAAGCAGCTTGACTCATTTCCCGCTCAGCACCTATAGATAACGGGCAATTGCTGTACCCGGCATGTTTACTTAATTAGTTTCGGTTTCGCTTCCTTTCGCAACTGCGTCCACCGCCCTCTTTCCGTGCACTTGCTTGCCGGAGTACTTCTCTTCGCCATTACTACCGTTTAACCACATTGTTCCTTTTTTTTCCCCCGTGCGATTAGTTGACGTACGGTGAAACATTCAGTGAAGGCGTAGTAGTTACGTACCGCTGGAGCTGCCACGCACACCGAACAGCCCCAGCCACGCAACTTATCCTCGAACCGTTCCAATCCGGCCGCCACGTACGCCATTCCCCCCCTCCCCCAAGTGGCTCTCTGCTTGTCAGTCGCGAGGAGGCCAGACTGACCACCTCCTTTCCCGCAGGGCCCATGTGTGCAGTGACCGTTCAGTGCGCGTCCATCTGGCCGCGCGCGGTTTGTGAATGGTACACGCATAGCCTCGAGACAGGCTAGCGTTTTGCATGTCTACACCTGTCCAGCGCTCACGACAGAGTATCTATACCCATTGCATGGGAAGGTCGACCTGTATGCCGCTCTCTCGATCCTCCTTATCTGTGCCAGGTGGCGTTGACCCCCCCCCCCTTTTTTTTTTCTTCGGCCGGTGATTGGTTCGTTGCGTGCGTTGTTTTCTAGGACGCATCCGGTGTGTCGGCGATCATTCGAGGCGTTCTTTCCCGCCACACTCGTGCGACGAGCGTCTGTCCAGAAGTTGCGGTTTATACATACGTATAGTATATACAGAGTTTCAGCGAACATGCATTGGCGTTCTAGATGTGTGCTTCAGTGCATGTAGAGACGTTTTGTTAAACAATTACCTGGAACGCCAATGCATTTCTCCGCAAAGTTCGGGAATTTGTAACTCGAAACTGGTGTCATCTTGAAAATTCGTTCTAAGTGGATCCGCCTTGCGAACTCCACGGCTAGAATTTGTAAATTGCAATATGGACCATAACTTAATTACTTAAAAACTTAATTAGTGGATTTTTCTTAATTAGCCGATTTCGCATCTCAATTTATTGTGCAAGCATTGTCCGCCGCTTCGAGTAGACCAGCTCATGAACTAGAATGTTGATATCTGCTACAGGTAACTTTTAAAGATTTTTAAACGCGCTCGCTGAAACAACCTGTATGTATATACATGCAGATATACCGTGGCCAGTTGCGCGGTGATCTTGCGCGTATTTGCGGGCTTCGTTCACTCTAGGGAAAAGGCTTATGTAGCACATATTAAGCAGCACCAAGCTGTGTCGGGAGTTTTTCATGCTGCTCTACAATTTTCTCACCGACACTTTCCATCTAATTATAATACTTGGGGAATTGATTAAGACTAGTTATGCAATTAAGTGGAATGACCAATTAATATACTGAGTATCTCTCAAAGCGACGGCAAACATAACATTGCTTCTGTCTAGCTATGTACGTGGCATTTTCATATCTTTCAATCTTGGTGCATTAAAATTGGGACGCCCTGTATATAACATCACTTTATCGTGTACACATACGCGCTAAACAGCAATTCATACACTACTGAGAACCTAGTCGCATAAACATACCGGAAAAGGAAAATTAACACAAAACTCAAACCTTACTACATGTTTGCTGTACAATTTTTCAGCGCCTTTAAAGTCGTCTTATCTACAGGCTCACATTTATTCACAATAATACGTTTATAGATTGCGCTCCAAGAATTTGTGTGGCGGTTAAAGTCGTCATATTACACAAGTGAATAAGGTGGAATGGATAACATAAAGTATAAGGTAAAGCTTGTAACATAAAGTAGTCTAATCAGCTCAATCGCAAGGAAGGGTGCAAACAAGCGCTGTTTAGTGAAGCGGGCACTGAAGTTCTAGATTGGCAAGTTCCTTCTTTTTTTTTTTCTGGCCACCTGGAAATAAAAAATACTGCGCATAAACGACCATTTCCGAGTGATGCGCTCTAACGAGGTGATTAGTTAGCGCTTGTACTTCGAACTTTGCGTTGCGACTGTGTTTATTTGCGTCACCTTGTAACAGGTGTGTCTAATGCACTGGGCCATGAAAATAACTCTTACGATTTAAGATCCGCTGCATGACAACCGCCCATGCAGCAAGCAGTTAGGCCTACCTCCTGGCGTGGAAAAATAAGAATATTAAAAATTCTCGACTGCTGCAATGCATAAGCGCAGGCCTTCGGACGAGGTCGATCGCCCGGTCTAAGCACGGCCGACGCAGGCGAGCACTGCAGGTATCGGCGAAGAGGCGTGGCAGGGTAGGCATTTCAAATATGTATGTACAGCGCAAAACACGCTGGAATGCGGTTCGTCGGCGAGACTCTGCAACGCCGTCGCCACGGGCGAACGAAGCGATGCCAACGGCCAAATCAGTCGCAAAAGCGCCGTTGAAACCGCGCTTCGTTATTTTTTTTCTGCGTCCCACTGCTTTTGCAGCTGTGGGCAGATGGCCGAAAAAAAAAATGTTGGCATTGACGACCAAGGATATTTTTCAGCGAACGCATGAGTCTCCAAGCGTCGGAAGTATCGGCCGCGTCCCCGTAGCTGCGTTGCTGTCGCCCACTTAGTATCTTAAAATTGTAGTGTCGGATCGTGGTCCTAAGTGCATGGCAAGGTTGCCAGAACTTGCTGCTCTTTGCAGGTAGCAAACTTGCGCGTCTGCTGGGTTGGTCGCCGCGTTGGCTATGGCGGCTCGCTGCTGAACGTAGGTTACGCGTTCGAGTCCCGGCTTTCCGCGGCCCCATTCCCGTATCAGCGGAAGCCGCTCGTGCACCACGTGTTCCGTGCATATTAAATAACCCGGCCCAGCTAGTCTGTATCAAACCGCAACAGTTAAGGCGTCCCTCATATATCTCGTGCTAGGTTCTTTCTGACGTTATAGGTTGTCAGCAATAGCTTCACCAATCGGGAATCACTGTTTGAACAGAGTTGCAGTGTACCGTTTCCTTTCGGCGCACAATGTACGGCAGACGTCAAGTCTAGGGATCACATGATGTGAAAAACAAAGCGAAAACAAAAGCGGGATACTTAAGCCACCTTCGAACACCTTTTGATGCACATACATGCGCAGCTTGTGCTACATGTGCGAACAACACATCCTTTTGCGGTTGTGCTGGCTACATAAACAGTCACAAACTGCTCGGCCGTACGCCCTTTCCTCAGATCCCAATGTCGTCCGTCAACTTTCGACGCCGACTGTATGCTTTAAACGCCCGCTTCATGCACGCTGCCCCAGGTCTCTCTCTCTCTCTACGTGGACGTTCAACTCGATCGATTATCGCCGCGTGCCTCGAACGCCTCGGCGCGATCGCATAATCCATCTAACCCTGTGCGAGCACTGCCACACCGTGAGCCCGCCGATTCTATACCTCTCCCCCAAGGCCTCGCCGCCTTCGCATGAGGGCGCGTGGTGCCTCTTTCGTCGTTTAGACGCCTGTATAGTTTCAGTCACTGCGCGTTATCTACGTTGGCGTGGCTGACATATTTTGCGCCGTGACGCGCAGGCCGCTTCGTCCGGTGAAACCGACGACGACCGTTTATCGACAACGATCGCGTCCTCGAAGGGAGCCCTGTCGCTCTGGCTCGGCCTGTCCAAAAAAAAAACAAAGTGGAAGCATCCGGAGCTATTTCTGTACACGCACCCACACCAGCTGCATATTGAGAGCCGTTCTAACAGCGAGGCTCCATGCACTTGCAGCTTCGGCGAACCAAATATGTTCCGCCGAAAGGAGAGATGAAAACATTTGATCGAAGAAACGCAACTAAAGTATGGACGTGACAAACATCCGGATTATTGAATACGAATCGAATTGCTTGCTATTCGATTCGACTATTCACTATCCGGAATTTCCACATTTTTCGTTTCTGTTCGCGACAATAATGATTATGAACATTTATTGGGCCCTCTCCTACGGTAGAGATCGAAGCAAGTGAGGACATTGCCAAATGATACTGCCGCAAAACAGTCGCAGTTGTTGCGTCGAGGCACCAATAACTGATCGAATGCGCGATGATAACTTATAATGCTTCGTTTTCATTAACCCTATGTATCAATTTGTGGTCCCGATTTATGCAACTCAATTATTTAACCAGCATCTCCGCTTGCATTCCGTCCCAACGATGTTGTATGACATTGCTTGTCAACTGTAGAATTCCATCTTCCGTGTGCAGCTGTATCTGCTAATACTGCGAGCGCAAGTGCATGCGCATTCGACAACCGATTACGAGTTCTGAAAACGCGCTATGACTTCATTTGAACTAAGCTCTTGTGCCATTAATTATACATCCGTGTGGCAACGCGTGAATTCCATTAAACTTCGAGGCATTCAGCGCTTCGTGTCATATCTTCTGCCCTTCTGGCACATGCATGAACCTCGAAGGGGAGGCCAGGCCCCGCACACTCTCAAGTTCAACAAATGGCCACAGAGGGCGAAAAAATCGACCGCGCGGCGCTGCTAAAGAAACAGGCATAGTACACCAATTAAAAAGGTTCCCCGTTGAGCACATTATCTCCCGCTAGAGGCGCCGTAGTAAGCGCAATTTTAACCTACAAACTTTCTTCAACAGTTAAGGAAGCGTTCTTATTGCATGATAAAGACTACAAAATTATAATTCCTAATTTCACATTGTACTTTTCATTACCAACTTTGTTGTTTTTTGTCATTTTAAACGCAAAATAGCGTTCAGCATCATCGACCTCCCACGTGACCTCTGGCCTGGATTTAAAATTTTTACCGGTATTTTCACGTGCGCGGCAGGTACGGATTCCTTGGTTCGTACATTGGTTGGTTATTTTGTGCTAACACCAGTTCACTGCGCTTAGATGTCTCGCGTTATTTAATTTGGGGTGTAAGCCTGAAAGCTAGGTTTCAGTCGTGAGCCATGTGGAACACGTCTGCATCGAAATGGGAGCCGGGTCCTGCTGCAACTGGGGACAGCAATACCGGTGAGTCGTTTAACATCACTGCTTCAATCGCTAAGTCATTTATTCGTCTCGTTAACTTAACGAACTAGATGCTGCATTGCATAAGGGCAGTCAGGACCCTCCGTTACTGTTTCCGAAATAAACTTTCAGTTGCGAGGCCATCATTATACACACATTCACGAAAGAGAAACGATATCGGAACGCGCGTCACATTTTTCATCTCGTTGTAGCCGTAGCCATAAGTGACTGAGTTGCCTTATCAATATATTTTTTTTTTCGAGTCCACCGGCAACTTCTTTCGTTCACAGAACCGAATAACCTTTTGATAAACTGAAGCTAAAGTACTGAATTTAATGTATTAAACAGTTGCACACATGATAATTCACCCATATTTCGTACCTGTTGGTTCCAAATGTTCTTGCTGTTCAGTTTGGCTTACCTCAGGACATCTATTTTTGCAGTAGCGAAGCGGTGCATCACGTTCATGCACAAAAAGAATGCATCATTTCTAATAGCTTCATGTCTTTCATCTATTTGCTTGTGAAATCAGCAGTGTGATCTCTTCTAGTGTATAAACGAGCGCACAAATGTACTTATTTGTGATCTTAATAATACTTAAGCTGTTGACATGCATTGTAGTTACGCAGACATCAATTTTACGGAGAGTAACCATATTTATTTACCATGCTGCTTAAGCACCCTAGAACAAACAGTGTACATTTGCATGTGTTTTGTAGTCACAAACCATTGCAATGTATATGTCGCACCTTTACGCATTTTATATTGCAAAATTGTGCTTATTCAATTTCTGATGCAGTCAAAATTTCTGTTCCAGACATGCAGTAATGAGGATGGCACCAGTATAAAGCAACACACTCCATGCACTAAACAGAAGCTGCTGCCTGCTACAACAAGGTCATTGTGTGGACTTTGGCTGCTACTACAAGGTAAACAACACCTGGTTCAGAAATAAATATGCTTGATATATGCTGTATTGACTTGCTAGTCTTGAGATACATGTCAGTTGTTTGTAGCAGATGATATGAACATTTGTTCATGTTTACAGTTCAGCATAATTAGTTCGAACATAAAAGAAAACACTACATGAGTTTGGATAATCTCTGCTGTATCTCATGTGCCATTGTTTTGCCCCAACAGAGTCTGTGCCAAGTACATCTTGGTCATCACGGGAGCCCCCATCTACACCAACAGGAAGGGGCTGGAGCTGAATTCGCAAGACCACAAACAAGGAAGCCATTCCAGAATTATTTGGATGAGATATCAAGTCTACGGACGACTGTTTCAAGAGTGAAAAGAGCCTACGCCATCATTCCACCAGCACGGATATTGGCCGAGTCATCCAGGTACCTCAACAACAAAAATTATTTGTCTTCAGATGTACCTGCAACCTCTGAACAAGCACAGATGACGCTGGCTAAGAGTGTTCTGTCAGCTTGCCCTTCCTTAGTGAGCTTCCTGGCCTTGCCAGTTCTTGCCAAGTATAATTTTGTTTCAATGAATGCAAGCTTTTTCATTCCACACTTTTGTTAGAGATCATTCCTATTCCTCATACAAACAATAAAGGTCAACCGATTCTTTGCTCATACTTAATGCCAGTCAGTGTATAGTAGCATAACATATCTGTAGCAGTTCTTTCTAGCTGATGCAGCATTGGCGTGTGTCTTGCATTAACCTTTACACTGTGTGCTATGTAGCATTTAACTTTTGTTAATGTTTTTGGCTTTCAATGCTTGCAAGGTAGATTGGCTTCTTTCTTGAATGCAAGCTTTCTCATTCCCATATTGAATTCCTAGTCTCATTCAGGATTGCTATTCTTGCTCGACAGCCTGTGTTTTTGTGCAAGCTACATTGAAGTGATTGATTGCAGAATCTGGTTTCGGCGCTGTCCGACTTGGTACTTGTCACCGTGTTACGTTTCTCATATGTGGGAGCCTGGTCAGTTGCATTGGGAAACAGTCTCTCGAGGCAAGCACCTGCTCCTACAGTCCGCACAGTGACATAGACTGCGAATTTACACGCACACCGTGGTTGGTGCTCCCCGTTCCGTCCTTTCCTGCTGCTGCCGTGTGCAAATTTTGCTTGTAGTCTTCCTCGGCCATGATTTGGCGTCAACGGAGACTCTCATACATAATTACATGGTTCTAAGTGCATGAAGTTGATATCCACATGTGTGGAAAGGCCTGCAAAAGTGACTGCAAAATAGTGATGTTCACAAAACCGACCATGCCCATATATAGAGAATGTGGGGGACCAAGTGTGAGTTACACATTAGTGGCATGCAAAAGAACAAAAAGAAACATGCAGGTTGGAAAGGCGGTAACGCTAAAATGCCGGGCACTCCATGTCACTGTTGGCTGTGGCAGCAGATGCTTGCGTCACCCGATTGCTTCGCAATGCAAGCTGCTCATATTCAACGCCGACTGTCGGTGCAAACATGGGGGACACACTGTCCAATCTGCTTGCGCTGCTGGTTGTTGCTTGTTACCAGACTGCAGTGTGCGACGAAGGCAAGCACTATGCCTACAGTCGGACGGTTGAATGTGCCTCAAGCAACCCGTGTGCGTGTATGCTCACTGTTGTCATGTAGATCGTAGCCAATGCATAGTGCCAATGTATAGATTTAGCATTATGTTAGAGTATGCTGAAGTGATTTGATTGCATAATCTTGTTTCAATGTTGTCCCACTTGGTCATGGTTGCCGTGTTACATTTCTGGGATGTGGCAGCCTGTTCAGTTGTATTGGCCAATGGCCTCTCGAGGTAAAGCACCTGCTCCTGCAGTCCACACAGTGACACAAACTCCCTGTTTACATGTAGTGTGATTGGTGCTCCCTGTTTGTCCTTTCCTGCTGCAGCCGTGGGTAAAGCGTGCTTGTGGCCTTCTTTGGCCATGATTTGGCGTGAACAGAGACTATCATACATGATTACATGGTTTGAAGTGTATGAAGTTGATATCCACATGGGTGGAAAGGCCTGTAAAAGTGGCTGCGAAATGGCGATTCCCACAAAACAGACCACATCCATATTGAGAGCAGGTGGGGCCCCAAGTGTGAGCAACACATTAGTGGCCACCGAAAGAACAAAAAGAAACGTGCATGTAGGAAAGGAGGTAACACTAGGATGCCGGGTAGTTGATGTCGCTGTGTTGGCTATGGCAGCAGGTGCCTGCGTCACCCGATTGATTCGCAGTACAAGTTATGGTGACTGTCAGTGTAAACAGGTGGGGCACTGACCAATCTGCTTGTGCTGCTGGTTGTCACTCGTTACTAGACCACCATGTGCGACGTAGGCAAGCACTGTGCCTGAAGTCGTATAGCTGAATAAGCTGTATGCAATTTGTAGTGCGTGAATGCCCACTGTTGTCATATGGATCTTAGCCAATGTACAGTGTATTGTCTGAACCTTATGCGGTGATTGATAATGGTCGCCGTGTTATGTTTCTTCGATGTGGCGACCTGGTTAGCTGCATGGGCAACAGTCTCCCGAGGTAACCATCTGCTCCTGCAGTCCACACAGCGACAAAGACTCCCAATTTACATGCACCGTAATTGGTGCTCTCCCCATTCAACATTTCTTGCTGCAGCCGCCGGCAAATTATGCTTGTGGGCCTTCATCGGCCGTGATGTGCCGTGAGCGGAGACAGCACACGTTATTACGTGGTCCGAAGTTGATAGCCACATAGGTGGAAAGGCCTGCAAAAGTGGCTGCAAAATGGTGATGCCCACATTGAGAATGTGGGGCACCAACAATGAGTTACACATTAGCGGCCCCCGAAAGAACAAAAAGAAACGTGCAGGTTGGAAAGGCGGGAACGCTAAAATGCCGTTTAGTCCATGTCGCTGTGTTGGTTGCGGCAGCAGATGCCTTGCGTCACCCGATTGCTTCGCAATGTAAGTTACGGCGACTGTTAATGCAAACAGGTGGTGCACTGCCCAGTTTGCTTGCGCTACTGATTGTCGCTCGTTACCAGATCGCCATGTGCGGCGACGAAAGTGAGCAGTTTACGCATCTCGACATGCAAATTTTATTTCTGATCTTGTATGAGAAGGTGCACTGCTTTTCTTCTGCCAATAAAGTCGCACGTCCTGTTCACTCACTTGTGGCTTGTTTGTATGGGCGTCAGTAGAGGCTCTTTAGTCTCCTGGCCATTAAAACGCGGCAGCTGAGGCATGCCGCAAAGCCAGCGAGGCGAGCACGGCGCGTACCCAGCGTACGGCACCGGTATAAAACGGCCATATGGAATGTTGTACTAAAAAAAAAAAAAAACATTTCCGCTTCCTGTTTAAGTAGCGCCATCTGTCGGGCCCCCTACTAAGTTCCATGCGCTGCCGCTTCTTATTTTCGAACCACTGTGGAAGGTACAGTTTCCCTTCTCTAAAGTTGTTCTTTATTCTATGGGGAGGCTATGCAGGTTTCGTCTATACGGAACTTGCGTGCCATCTAGCTGGCGACAGACAATCTATCTACCTTAGTGATTTGGAAGACTCAACGCAAGATGAAATTGTATTCTCATTACATCTCTTTCCGCTGGGCTTTCGCCCAAGTATGTGGCACATCTAAAAGCGGCGATATTCCGTTAACTCTCTGAAACCACACGTGTCCGCAATTCCCATGATCTCGGCAGACCACTCTGGCGCTACTACAAGGTGGCGCCAGAGTATCCTCCGAAGCACGCCAAGGACCCTAGAAGAATCCTGCAGGCTGTATTATTTGGTTGCGAGTATTGCGCAGTGTCACGATTTATACTGCCGTGAAATTTAGAATGGCGTTTGTCCCACGTTCGTCTCTCGCTATCCCGTCTTCAATCCGGCATCGATAAGCCAGCTTTTCATCGCGCATCGACCGCAATCTTCAGTGCGCACCTGTGAATCCTCGCGTCAATACGCCTACCGTCTCGCCGAGCCCGCGAAGAAGCGAAAACCCGCAGTGGCCAGCATAAACTGTTAGGCAGGCAGCGCTTCCAGGTCGTTGACATCAGCCCGCACGTATACCGCTCCTCACCCAAGCGTGACGATTCGGCGGCCATTTTTTTTTGTATGCTGTTCGGTTTCTGTTGCGGTGGTGTACTTTTATTTCGCGTACCCGCAGCATCCTTGATATGGGTGTGTGTGTGTGTGTGCTCGTGGCAACTGTTCAGCCTCGCCTGTTTGATGCAGACGGTCGAGAAGCTACTTAGAATCGTCTGCTTCGAGCCGAGGGCAGTGCTATACGTCGTTCCCGTTTGACCACTTCGCCGCAGTGTTTTTTGGCACGCAATGCACTGCAACCGGGACAGTGCGCCTTGTCCGTATTGAGGTCGCCGGTCCAGCGCGGTCACGTGGTCAGGGCGTCGAGCCGCTATTGCGCCATGAGGTCCAGACGGGGCGTACCAGGAAGTCTTTTCTCTCCTGACAGGGCGCCCTCCCGCACCGCCTCTGAGCGTGGGAAGTGAAGCGCGTCGGGAGCCTAATGAACGGGGACGTCTGCTCTTCTGCGCTGAAACGGCAATAATTGTGACGCGACCAGACGCGACTTAAACCGGCCGCATCCGCGGCATTCTCAAAGATCTGTTGTTCCGTTACCTTTCTTCAGGGTCTCGAAATGCCACTCGGGACACTTCAAAACTCCGCCATGTTGGCGTTTTCTTAACCCACTCGCAGTGGGCCGCATTCGCTCTCTCGGCCAGTCGAAGCTGGCGAGACGACGAAAAGACAGCGTAGTACACGCCAGTGTGCTGACACTAGGGCAGTTTTAACATGCCAGAGGAAGTCTAAAGTAACGTGGCCGGAAGCCCCTCACTCAATCATTCACTTCTGGCCATTGCATTCGTGCAATAAATGAAATGCTATCTCTATTTAAAATATTCACTGTATAGAATATATACTTAGTAACCAGTTATGAGCTAACCTGAAGTGAAACTTCGCTACAGCGTGCTGGAGACGCTATCTATGGAGAAATACAAGTTGGGAGCACTAATTGGTTTCCGCTCGTTCTGATTAGAGCTCGAAAGGGAACGAATGTATGGGTTCGCGTCAAGTTTCTTTCGCTTAAATCACCATTATAATGCACCGAACTCCGCAGATCGATTGATGCGTTGGACTTTGTAGCGATCATACGGATCTGTTTACTAGTTTCCGCAGTCCCAGTTTCATCAGAGCTTCAAAGGAAAAGTCAAATTAGTTTTCATATTACAACAGTTCGCGATCACAGTGGCAGTCATTCTCAAAGACGAAAGTAAAATTTGTCGTTTAGCAAGTTTTGCTTTCAATATCGTAATTACTTGCCGAAACGCTATACAACGCAATACTTAAATCATGGAAAAAAAGTACATTGTTTTGGTCTTGCATTGAGCAACAGCTGCGATGTTTCAATGGCAGTGTACAAGCACTAAATGCGTGTTACATACTTACACGGATCGTACAGTCAACCACAAAATTTTACGGAACACGAAATATGAGAAAAAGCTGAAGATCTGCGTAGCCTCACAGCGCAGCCTACTGTTCGCATTGACAGCCTCTGCCAGTATGTAACCAGCGTTGTGATATTCGGTTTTACTGACTACTGTTGCAGGCTACCCAGAAATTGAACGTTTTCCTGTGGCCCGTAAACTTTTGTGGTTGACTGTACGCGTGCTTTCGACTGAGTTCCCTCAGAACTATACGTGTCGGAGGAAAAGCCCGCCCAATCCCCTGCTCTTGTGGCTTTGTTCAGAGCATTTGGTTTCAGTGACTTCCATGAATACTATACGAATCTTGGCTTTCCGCCTGAAGTTGCTTCTTTAGCGTTTGTGTCGAGGTGCTTGCAACTCGGAAACTTCTACTCGGACCGTATCGCGTAAACACTTTTGTATACCAGCTGTTCATTCTATTTCTTTTTTAACCTTTACCAGAATTGAGTAATTGCCTGTGGCAGGTACAGTTCTACTCCATGAACGGTATTACCGGAAATAGAGATGATTTTATACGAGGAACTGGAATGCGTAAATATAATAAAATTCATTAACAAGCTTAACCCTCCGCGGCACATATTGCAGTTTGTTAATTCAGCCTGGTCATTTTGCAAGACATACGCAATGAGAGCAGGAATTCTGTTGCTGCAACAGATCTAACATATTCGTTCACAAACTGACGTGATGCCTCGCAGTTCCAGTTAAATTTGTCCTGAACTGCTTCAGAAGGCGTTTTCTTTTTCCGATAGTTGTAGCAGCGCATCTATAACCGTAATTTCGACGACACTGATCAAGACTGGTGCTAGTTTCGAATTTGTTCCAAGTGAATGAGCCGCGATAACTGGCTGCAATGCGCGCATTGAAATGCGAGTCCCAAAGCAGTTGGCAAAAACTTGGTTTAGCGAAATTTTGTTGTTTACTCAATTACGCATTTCGACTTCTCACGCCAGTCATCTATTTTCTGGTAATAGAGCTGAAGGAGCAGAACTTTGAATTCTACCACAGACGACTATATTAAAATTCTTTTCAAGTAAAGAGAACACCGGTTATAAGTCCTCTCGACTGGCTTGTGTAGCGCATTCGAATTGCAGCAGCTTAGCGAGTTTCGCTCGCTTGCGCTGGGTTTTTTTCTTTCCTCACTGGGTACTTCAGCCGTCCCCGGGTTTTTCCCTTCCGGCAGCATCTCCCTTTTTGCTTGTGCCCAGTACATTGTAACGCAGCACACGGTGATGCTAGCTATCTTGTACAGAATCGTAAAACGTGCACAATTCGTTCATCCCGCCAACCATGTTTTCGGGAGGCAGGGTAACTGTCAAATCTTCCTTGCGTTGTTTTTTCCACTTTTTTTTTCTTTTGCGTGTACAGCACTGTTCGTTCTCCAGAAGAAACGCCTTGCGAGTAATAAAGCCTATAGCTAACTGAAATACTTCTACTTTATTGAGATAAATAAGTGGCTGACGGTGGGACTAATTCGCACGACATCGACACAATAGAAAGGCCAGATTCATGCAATGCGTGAACTGTAACACGATAATTGCGTGTCCCGCATAAAAGTGAACCGTATATACTGTGCACAGTTGGGGCACGCCGCAATCTACGACGTTCCACGATGTCTGAATGACTGAACGCCTTCACACGTGTGCGTTATACCTGTTGCCCGCACAATGAGACGGTCAATGGCAAGTATTAGACGACGAGACTGGAGCCCCTTGTATGTTTCCTTTTGAAAGTAAGTTAGAACCGATGTCCGATAACGATTAAAAACCAGGTTCATGTGGGGAGGGCAACGATATGCTAGCGGTTATATATTTTCGGCGATATATCTTACAGTAAATTGATTGCTGCAGTGCGAGACCATTCTCTCGTGACTGTTGAATAAAGCTCCCGCCAAGTACACTTCCAGTGCTCTCAGACGACCTGGCAATCCAGGCTGCAGAACGAATGTAGCTCATCACGCGATGCTACGTATTCATCGTGCCGTTTTGATGAAGTGAAGCGTGATATTTTTTTATCCGTTCAATAACTCGAGAAAAAATGTCATTTCATCCAAGTTCACTGCTATGCCACTCTGTTCATCTAACCGTGGTAATGGTCAAACAATCCTTAATTTATTTACTTTTTCTTAACGCGCTCTTGTTTTCCTAACGCAATTCCTCATTGTCAAACGTGCCGTGTATGACGTGTTTCCAGCTCTGCAATTGCTTCCGGCATACGCAGGTAGCAAAACCGTAGCCTTCGAGATCAGCTTCTGTTATCCAGGGAGCTGTCGCAAGGGCGCGGATTTCGACACCACCTATAAGAGCGGACTTGTCAATGACGAAACATTGCACCGCTGTGGTTTTCTTCGGGTTTCAGGGGAGTATGTGGTTGTGTTTAAAATAGCTGTTGCCAGCTCTTATCCAAACTTGAAGCCGTGCGTTGTGCACAAAACTTATTCGCCGCCTGCGTTGTACCCGCTTGCAGCGCAAGCTCGTCGTCGCTTTGAATGTGTTGCCAATCTGTGTATTGGCACGTGGCCAGGGAATTCAGAGCAGGTTGCCTAACCCGCGGCGCTGTTTACCTCTCCGATAGCTAATGACTGGCTGTGATTAGGGCAAGAACCGCAGCTATAGTATGCGCTGGCTGTTCGCAGCTGTGACGTCATCAACGTAATGGGTGGAAGTCTCTGCGCGAGCGGATAACAGCGACGAAGCGAGAATTTGCGCGCTTCGTCTCCTGTATTATCGTTTTCGTTCAGTCACCATTCGGGATACAGTGGGAGGGTCATACTAAAATCACTGATATAGCATCTAAGATGTCTTTCTATACGAATGTCTGTATTGGGCTTACAATGAAGTTCAATTATTTTGAAAGTGCCTCTACTATGCTAGCCATGGTGGCACATCGTCCGTGTTCGATTCAGGAAAGTGGGCGATGGGACGCGCACAAACGCTATCGCATTCAAAGCAGTTTCCGGGAAGGTCGTTTCCAGCATCGCCCCTGTTGTGACGCTTACTCAACGTAATCGACCAAATACAAATGCGACGGAATAGTTTAACTTGTTTGCCAAGCTGCTAGCGCGTACACAACAGGCCGCCGTCGGCGAGTCTCTTATATCTGCACGAACTGCGCATCTAACACTCGACGAAAACACGGCCATTCGTCGACCTCGCATGCCGCCGGGGCTGCAATTTCATTTTTTTTTCCTCGTATGCCGGCGGTGTTCTTCATTCCCTCGTGATCTCGGCGAATAACAATCCCTTGACCGCAGTCCAGCTTCCATGTATTGCGAAACCCGCGTGCTTTTTTTCTTAACTTTGTGGTGGTTGTTGTGATTGTGATTGTTGTGGTTGTAGTGGTTGGGGTGGTTGTTGTTGTGATGGTTGTTATGGTTGTTGTTGACAGGTCTGCACCGCTTTAGTCGCACATTGCGAAGTCTCTTTCTGAGTGTAATTACTAGTTTGTTCATGGCAGCGAGTTTCAAGGATGCTGCACGCATCAAATTTATAATTCTGAAGGCGTTCACAAGTCGCTCGCTTGATGGGTGCGTTTGCGTCAGAAGTTTCGGCAGGATACTCAAGATAATCGGTGCTTGCATCACTCGATGACTGCTTTGATATCATGCAATTACGACTCGGCAAGACACGTAGCTCAGCAAATAAGATGGCGTCGATAGGACGTTAGGACGATAGAATGTCGCGGTACCGTCTCCTCCGCGTATTTTTTTCATTTTCAGGTTTTCGATTGGGCTTTGTTGGTGCATGCATCAGTTTCATCTTGGTAGCCCCACTTACGACAGGGACTCCACTTATCCTTGTCGCCAGTGGTCCTGTCGAAGATTGGTCGATACCAACTTGCCCGATTTGCAAAATCGTTTCAGACGCCAATGCTGCGCAAGCAGGTAGCCGGAGAGGGTTAACGTAATTTATTTTTCTTTTCCTGCCAATTTCAGATCCTCGCTCTTGTTTAGGATTGTGAGCGCAAGGTCACAGCCAGGCGTTTCATTCGCCGAAATTGAACGTAGGTCTAGAAGTGAGCTTGTTTTATCTCATATCAACTCTATCAGTGAAATCAAGATAAACCGAACTTAAAAAGGTGGTAGTCTACCAACCTGTGTGGAATTTGTTCCTTCGAGAATACCTTTGTTAATCTTATTGACACAACTTCGTAATTCGGCGTTTCCTTTTTTTCCCCGTGAGCTCGCGGACCAGCCGTTCTAGTGGAAAGTAATGCCAGATTTACAATTCAGACAGTTGTCACACCGTCACGACGTTCAGCGACCTACGATCGTAGTGGCCAGGTGCAATTGTAAAGGAGAGTGATGCAGGCGGATATACCGGAAAATAGGAACGTTTTGTTTTCTATTGGTTCGAGTATGTGTACTTCCTGCGTCATGATCTTTTTCCACACAAGGCGAACAGGCGTTCTTTACTTCCAGCAAGGAAATCTCCTTGCCAAGCCCTCGCCTCTAGAAAGGTGGACGAGCGGGGATCAAGGCGTTCGGAACTTCTATTGCAGACACCCAATCACCCCGTAACTATGCACATATAAAATGGAATCTGCTGTATGGCGGTTATGGATCGTCCTTAGTGGACACAGAGCTCGTCAGGAGGCGCTTTATGCGGTGGTACCAGTGTGCAACGAAAATATGCTGGCGCCGTCCGATGGGGAGGCTACAAATGCATGGCACGTGATCATTTTGATTGATAACGGTATGAACGTCTGCTTTGACCCGATGCGCCCAACCATTGTTAAGAGTGTTGCAAGAAGCGCGTGGGCCCCAACGGTCGATCATGCCGGTACCCAGTCTGAATACGTGTACCTCAAGTAAGCGGGGAATTTGCTGAAGCGAAAGCGCATGCTACTGAAAACTGTTGCCCCCGCTCGCTAGGCGGCGTATTATGGCGGTGTTGTTCACACGCGATGTTTCAGCGCTGGTTGCCCTTATGAAGACCCGTACGTTCCCATAAGTCTGATGGGGATAAATTGGATACTGGGGAAAAGGGGGCATATTTTTTGACAGCGATAGCTTCAGGGTTCTCTCGCACCCAATCAATGCTAATCGGTCAAGAAGCACTGAACCTTGACGCTTTCGCTACTGACTGCAGTAATCGCGAGCTTGCCTGACCTTCTCGCTAAAACTAGGCAGAACTGAAAACTTATCCGACGTATTGGAACTGTAATAATATTGAATAGTTAGTGCGTTTGAAAGATATTGGTTATCACTGAGTGTTGATGGACGGTGCTGATGATCGGGATCGTACACTATCGTCGCTGTAACCTCGGGTGAGCATTTAAGTTTTTGTGCCTTTGAAAGCAGAATTAAAGTTGTAAAGAATGTACCGTTAGCTAGAAGCAAAGAACTCCGAGATAACCGATTCTTGCGATGGACGCGCACCTCCTCCAAATGTTAGACGCTTTGTTTAGGCAGCAAAGCCCCCAAACCCAGACGGTTCCGGAAAGAAGCCCATCTTCATTACTTCAATTTTTATGTACAGTATGGCGGAAGTTAAACATTGCTCATACTTGCTGTTACATCAACATCAATGCGCTGCTACTGCTTCCAAATATTCTCTTGTTCCGTTATATTACATGTGGACATTGCGACAAAGGTCAAAGCGTCAGGACCAATGTTAAAAAACAAATTACTGTAAAAAATATTACATTAAATCTCGGGGAAACATCTTCCCACCTCTATTTCCCAGCACTGACCATGAATATGACGGCAGGCTTGTCATGTTGTAAAGCGTACACCATGAAGTAATGCACAGTGCGGCAGTCAGTCGAATCTTCTTATTACCCCAAGCACTTGTTCTTTTTTTTGTTTTTATTCCTGACTCTCTCCTTTCAGTGTTAGCGGTGATAGAAACGCCTTGTTGGAATGACGCGGATGACTTCTCAAACATGAAGAAAAAAACACGTGACTGTTAACGTGACGGCGCGTTTCCAGTGTAGGCCGCGACAGTCTATTGTCTGCGATTTCTACAATTACATGCACGTATCATAAATTGAAAATGTTTTCATAAGCGCTACCGCGTTAAGTGTGTGTTTGAAGACATTAGCACGAGGTGAACTAAGCGCATTATTGGAATGTATTGGTGTAAATATTCTGGACGTTTCGGGTCGTCCGCATGCGCCTCTGCGTGTAACGTGTGCATGGCTTTCACAAGCATTCTCGTTTTCGCTAGCGTTACGTTACCGCAGCTTACGAACTCTCGGACCATGTTAAGTCGAGCTTCTAAGGAAACCTCGTCTGGTCGGTATCAGTTGCGAAAAAAACAGAACTCATGCGGACCAACGTGAAAATGTTTCTATAACACACCTATGTTTTGGCTCTTTCCATGGGTGCTTAATAGGTACCGAAACGTCATTTTTTTACACAATTCATCTACGTTCAACATAAATTTCTTCAGGTAACAGGTCTGCTGCAGCAGACGACGCAGCATTCATAAGTTTGCCGACGCGCTTTCGGGCCTCCCCACTTTGCCGAAGCGGGGAGGGCCCCTCTCGTCCCCTGTCTCGTTTATGCCTTTGCTTCACGCGAGCCCGCTTGCCTCTTCAAATTGGCCCGGCCAGTTCGGCCGATCCGGCTTGGCTGGTTTTCGGGCGTCCTCTCTGCCTTCTGGGGCCCCCCTTTCTGCGGCGGTGTTTGCTGCCACGCAGGACCTCCTTGTCTGTTCGCTCGGCTTCCCGTCTGGCATGCCCGGATTTCTGCTTCACCTGTAACGAATTCCCCCCCCCCTCCCCCCAAGGTTCCGCTTTCGCTTGCATTCAGATGCACGTACACATTTTGAACGAAGGGTGCTATACGAGGAAAACGATATAATCGCACCAGTAGCTAGCGCAAACAGCCGCCTGACGTTGGCGCTTCCTGCACAATTTTCTCAACTTGTTCGGGCAGGCCCCGAGAGCCTGCCTCTACTGGATTTAGGAACAAACGCCGCGCTCTTTATTTGTTCTGCTTTGTACGATTTCTTGCGATTCTTGTATCAGTTTTTCTTGCCTAATTTCTTGCTTTTGTGGATACATACATTTTGACCCCCCCCCCTTTTTTCTTTTACGTTAGCAGAACTTTAAAAAAATATCGCTTGTGACAGCGCAATTCTAATCATTGATCTGGATTGCTCGAAGAGATGGGCATTAGATGAATTCATTTCGTTGCACACATTCCGAACGCACCTCCTCAACCTGCGGTAAGTAAACTCCGGACTTTAGTGTATGTCGCATGCCAAACGTCTCAATTGAGTGCCGCGTCATGTCAAAAAGGTCTAGATACGCATTACTTACATCTGCATTAGTAATGGTTATCATCCCGTGATCGCAGGCTAGGTGCTTTGTTCTTTACTGTGAGAAATGTGCGGAGTAAGGCCGAATAAAAGCAGTCTACTACGTGTGGGACACCACTTAACGGTTAATGAGAGACGCTACACTCGAACGCTAAATCCAGCTTGGTAAGTGTCGTTACCAAATTCCGGTTTCTTAACCTCGCCGTGAGACGTCGATTACTAGAATGTAAAGCGGGGACCAAACTCCCATTTCTTTCAATTTTACGCCAAAAGCCGCAGCGTCTGTCACCTCGCGTATTTCGAGTGTTCTCTCGTATTTGTTGCGTTTTGGCACGCATATATAGCGGTTCTGGAAGCTCGCTTAATTGGCTCCTTGGGAATATACGAGGTATATAGCGCTTGCCACTGAAAAATTAAGTACGCCTGAGCAGATGCCTTCAAAATGGGTGACCTCACGGTGAGGTATTGCTGGGACCTTCAACGCTGCTTCCCCGCTAGTCTTTCTTCCATTTTTTTTGCCTCTTTCCTGGCTTATTAGGCAGCATATCGCGGTAAAAGTAGTTTCCATGGTTCTGTAGAAGCCTATAGTTTACGAATACAGCTCAACGCATTCATATCTTTAGTGTCCTTTTAAATGGGCCATGAAACGCTAGTGACGTAATCATAATGTAAGCTATAAAATCACAGAATCGCCAGCTATTAAAGGACATCGCCTTACAAATGTCCTGCAGCAAAGCTGCTGTCGTGTGCGTAGACAAGTCGCGCGAAAACGAAATGGCTTTTTCTGTAGTCTTGAGATCGGCAGACACGTATAGGTTTACATTTATTTACCTCAAAAAATTATCGTTCGTAATATTACTGACGTAAACCTAGTATTCTCGCGATCACGAAACCGGTCAATAGCTGTTGCTGGGCTCCACTGATTTGCGGTGACCACATTCTGCAGGCGGCGGGAGTAGGCTGTCTTTTCCGTTTTTGACACGAGATTAAGTTCCCTGCTGTTTGCTGCGCGGTAATATTTGGCTCGAATGTTTGCAGGAGCCTCGTCTACAGAGCCGCAATGCTTTCTGGTTCTCTTCAAAGTGTTTCAGGGCATCTTCTCCCATCTCGCCCCCCTCCTTTTTTTTTTCGCCTAAATATGCAACCTAGTTCAGGTGCTCTTACAGTCACATGTCGTTACTATTGCTGGAAGTGTAAGCCGTCCTACTAAACCAGGCAGACCGCGCTGCACGTAGACTCGCAGCTCCGTTAATTCTGTGCAGCTGTAACGCAGCACAGTCATTAAATCGACTTCGAGAACTGGCTAACTAAATTGCGGCTAACTGCGCGGTTTCGTCCCGCTTTATCGGTGAGCATATTTGTCTAACGTATAGTACGGACCGCGATGTGGTCCAGGCATGACGGGCACATATTAACAATTTGCAAATAAGTGCCACTTTTAGAAGGAACACCCGACTTCAAGGCGAAAAATGTGCCTCAAGCAGGCGCGACTTCCCTATTCAAACGCATATGAAATGCATAGACTCGCTCATTGGCAACCGCTGAACCGATTTGAATTAATCTCGCAGACCCCGAACACGATTTCACTTCAATTAAAACACCGTGTTAACATTTATTGCTGCAGGCCACGGAGGGTATATTTGTAAGAAAGTCAATACTGAACTAAAATTATTTAGTACGATAATTAAATGGTTAGCTGAGCTCAAGCTCGAGTACGTGTTTCTAGCTGTTAAATGTTTACATGCACCAAATTCAGCGTACCTAAAACGATACGTTGGGCTTCGTGGGATATTGCTGCACTTAAGAGACTTAATTCTGCCTACGTTAGGAAGCAGCATTTTGCTTGAGTCTGTTTTTTTTTTTTTTTGCAATCGTTATAGGAAACATGCAAGTTCAAAATTTTGGTTCAGACCATGTTTAGAAAACCGTAACACCAGATGTGTTAGTTTACGTAAACTACGTCAATTGGGGCATCTGAAGCAGTAAGTGCAAGTTCACAGGTTGCGTAGGATTGTTACAATTTCACGCAGCTTTCTTTTTCGGAATTACTATTTGCCATTCAATGATAGATGTAATAAAGTGATGCATGATCAAGTCAATTTGGTCGGCTTGGGATGTCTTTACAGTTGCGGTTACGCAGAATTGTGATCGTTTTTCTGTTTCTGATTAAATATTGATTTCTAAATTTTCGTATTCCTCAATACTATACACACACCACCGATTACCAAGTCAAATCTCCGGCCTGTTATCGGTAGATTCTAATATTTTCTTTTAAACGGACCAAAACCTCGTCAAATTCTGCGCACTCCATGCTGAAGAAACGGATTTTTTTTTCGTGCGTATATTTGGCAGCACCTGATGTAAAAGCTTACCCTAACTATAGACAAGCGAGCTATGCAAATGAGCAAGAGTGCTCGAGCACCAGCCCGTTCTCAGCCTGCACGCCATCTGCTGCTTTAACTTCTACGCTTGCATTTTGCCGTCTGCTGCATTGCATATCACAGCGGTTAAGGCAGGCAGGCGGGCGGGCGACGACGTTCGGTGGTTACACATTCGTGCCGCATATTCGGGCAACTGTCGACGAAGCGCCTGGCGAAAGCTCGCATGCCCTGCCGAATTGCAGGAAAGTACGCTTTCAGCTGCACGTATAGAATTCCGAGGCTCTTCACTCGTTTCGTTTTGGCGATTCTCGCTGCAGCCACGAGCAAAACGAATCCGCTCCGACTAGACGCGCGAGGTGTTTGGCAACTCGGCCGTGCGCTCGCGTAGTGCCTTCATGCTCACTCACACGCTCGCTCACTGCGTGTTAGTCGCAAGCTGCAGATACACGCGCTGCGTCTGGGATGCGATAAGAGCTGGCAGAGCTAGCACTGTTTCGCTAACATGTATATTGCACTTTAAGGCGGTCTGCGCGCTACGCTGTAAAATAATTTACACCCTTAAGAGTGAAAGAGGCTGTCTAACTCGCACCCTAAGGGTGTCCGTTATAGACTCATTTACATCCTTTTTCACTTCTAACTGTCACGGCTGCCACATTTCGATGGCGGCGAAATGCGAAACCACAACCATGTACTTAGATTTAGGTGCACGTTAAAGAATCCCAGGTGGTCGAAATTTCCGGAGTCCCCCACTATACGGCGTGCCTTATAATCAGAAAGTTGCTTTGGCACGTAAAACCCCATAATTTAATTTCTTTTTCACTTTTAACGGTGTAAACGGCGTATAGCTCCGCATGCCACTGAACGCAACTCTCGCGCCCGCCACGTGGTACGGGGGTTCGACTCCCGACCGCGACGGCCGCTTTCCAACGGGGACGCGGAATGCAACCAATTACGCTCATGTAGTGGTCAAAACTGATCCGTGTTCCTTCGGTGCCGCGAGTCTCTCATAACCTCCTTCGGGACGTTAACACCTCAAATGAATAAGATTGAATTCCTTTCTTTTTTTTTTCTTTCTATGAAGTGTATTGCAGGTCATACATATAACAATTACATACACTAACGTGCTTGTTTCAGTTGACACAGGGTTGTCTACTCGAGCTTTTATTAAGTGTCGTTGCTTTTAAGCCAATAGAAAAAATTAATGCACTTGTCAAGGTAGGCAGCACATTATAGCTTTAGCATTGCTCCGTCCGGTTAGTGTCTCATCTTTCTATGTCGGAATGCATCATCTGGACGGTGCAGAGCGAAATTGGCGATTACAATTCTACAGCTAAACAGCTGATACTGTTTGCGCTAGCATAGATCTCGCGCAATGCACGAATCAAGCTACGAAGGCCGTTTGGTTATCCGCTGCTCTTAGTATTCGGATATCTCGACAGTTAGGCCTAAGCAATGAACTACTCATCTTTATAATTGTTTCGACGCTGCAGAATAAGCGAGGAATCGTTCGAGCAATTTTTTTGGCTACTTAAAGACGGAAACCTACGTAAAACATTACAGATGCGATGCCTGCGCGATTTTGCGCAGTGACACCGGGCAGGAAAGTGTCCGTCTCTACGGGGACTCCGGGCGACCGCTTGGCACAGACATTACTTCCGGTGAACGGTTTTCAAAAGTTTTGTCGGTGCGCATTTGACGTCGCTGAACTCGGGACTGCGCGCTCCTCCCTGTTATCCAGCTGTTCGCGCGACGAGGTCGCAGTTTTTCGCTTACGTACACCAGGCACCGAGTCGTGCTCTGTAAAGGGTTGGTGAACATAGCGCCTCTTCCTCTTCGCCATCACTCTCTCTCTCTCTCTCTCTCTCTCTCCGCGCTTACATCACTTTTGCAGGATGAGGAATCTTTCATATTTGTGTAGGGCGAAAGTTGGAAATATGCTCGTTTCTGTTTGCTTCTTTCCATAGGTGCCGGTCTTCGATTCCTTAACAAGTGTTTAGGAGTGCGTCCAATTCAGGTTTGCAACGCCCGAAACGAGCTTCACAGGTGGGATGCCAATGGAGACATAAGGAACAATTTCAATGCAAGGCTGCGTAAGACGGTCACTTTCGCAACGATCTTTGTGCACAGGACGGCACTCGTGTAAATTGAATTATTATTGCCTGCAGCCCAAAGTGTATAAGCGCACGCTTTGCACTCGGTGGGGTTGGAAATCTGCATTCGGTGACAACCTAAGAATGCGTCGGCAAATACACCGCTGTCTATCTCGCAAAGAACTTGCACGGATGCGCCAGCCACGTTTGCGTTCGCTTATTTTCGTGACCTCGTGGCGGAGGCAAGCATCTTTCGCCATATATCCGCGTATCTGGGGAAACTACGTTTCGAAATATGCGGAGGGCACAGACGGCAGTTGCGGCATACAGTTCTATGGGCGGAATCTTGAACCTCGGTGACAAACTGAGTATTCAATGCACATTCTTTCGTTTCTTGGACACTTGCAGAAGAACAGCAATTGTCCTGTACCTGAAAACGGTACAATTCGTTCTTCTTTGTTGCGACAGTGGCGGCTACAGTGTATGAGCGCCGCCCAGGTGCGTACCAGCTGCATGCGGGAACGAACAGTCTCGACCTTGAATGGGCACGTAGTCCCCAAGGGTTTCCTGCTTTTAACCACATAGAAACACCGGCAGGCATTTTAATCAACCCGCGTGGATAAGGGATTGAAGGCTTTCGTACAATGTTCGTGATGCGCTTTCCTTCGCCAAGGCCGCACCGCGATTCAAGCCTAATTTGTAACCGGGGTGCCCGACGAACGATGTAAGCTCGTTTATGAAGGTCGATCGTCGCTTGAACAAAAGTGAAATTGAGCTTTGGTCAGGTTCTTTTTTTTTTTTTTGAACTGCGGTACTAGCGTCGCGTGTTAAGTTGAGGAAAACTTATGTTAATACACGCCTGAAAGACTTGTTTCAAGGCATCCGCCCACTCTATATTTAGGCGCAAGGCAAAGCTGTTCGCGAATGCATAAGCGCCCTGTAAGCGTTACGTTCTTCAATTTGGACACGTCTCGATTTTTTGTCGACATATCGGATGCGTTGTTTGTGGAGCGCAGCTTTCGTGCAGTGTTAATAACTTATATGAGCCACCATTTTAAGTTAGGGTGTAGTCTGCTCAGACCCGCAGTTTTGACGTCATGGGAGAGGACGCTTCAATAGTGCTTCCGCCTCCCGCAAAAAGTTAATATGGCGCAATGAGGACCATTGATTTGAGCAGCTCCGCAATACAATCCAGCAAATCGGCGGCAATATCCTTGTGTGTGTGTGCTCGCATGTCGTTGTTTTATGGTGTGCGAGACGTTACCGACTGGTCCGTCGAGCAATATACTTATTTATCGCACGAAAATAAACTACCGCGGGATTCTAAAACAATTATTAAGGCAATGGATAGTGGTTTCTACTGACCAAGGTTCGCAACAGTGGCATACATCGCAAATTCCAAGATAATCGCCATTTAGATTACTGCATAACATTTTACCTGTTACCTTCAGTGACTTTACGATGCGTGTCGTTATTGCAGTAGTAGTCGGCCACTACTCAAGGCATATCGTTTTGCTATGCCTTGCACCGGTTTTGAGACAAATGCATTGCTACGTACGTGCGTACACAACTTTCTGTGTATACCCTTCTTTGAATAACTACTTCTTGCGTAAATGCGTCTACACATGGACAAGTTGCAAAATCATTTGCTCATAAAATAAACATTCTGGAGTTCAACATGCCAAAGCCACCATCTTGTTACAAGGCATGCCGTATAGTGGGGGACGCCTGCATAAATTTTTACCAACTGGGATTTGACTTGCACCTAAATCGGAGTGCAGGGCGTTTTAGCACTTCGCCCCCCCATCAGCCTCCACGGCTGGCATCGAGCCCTCCTGCTGACTACGAGAACGTCATGGTCACTGCTATCGCGGCGGGTGAATTGACGTTCCACTTAATGTTTCCACACCGCGCAACAACGTAAGAAAAACTCTACGCGTAATATAACTGCGATAATTTTTTTTCTGACCTGGAAGCGGAGAGCCTCGAAAGACCTGGCCGTAAGAACTTTTTTTTTTTTTTTTTTTTTTCATGAAGTGCTTCCAACGATGCTTGTTCTCGCAGTACGGAGTGTCGTCGCTGCCTTCGGAATATTGAAGGACGTATATTTACTTCACAGAAATTATTCTTGCTTGCAGTTTTAGTGCCAGTTTGCATTCTTAAAACAAGGGCTTTGTTCTACCGTTCATGCAGCCGGAGCTCCTGACCACCTCGTGGGGTGCCCCCGTCGCCGACAAGACCAATGTGCTCACCGTTGGACCCCGAGGTCCCGTCCTGCTGCAAGATGTCGTCTTTCTGGACGAAATGGCGCACTTTGACAGGTGCGTAGCCTTTTTTTTTATTAAGATGATAGATGGCAAACGACGATGCGAATAAAATCTCAAGCATATGCTCAGCGCGAATTACATAGAAGGGGTGTGATAAAATTGGAAAAGCAACAACAACGAAGGAAAAACCAGTGGCGGAGGATAAAATGTTTGAAAATAAAGAAGAAAACTTTGTGAACGAAATATACGCGGCGCTGCACGGCATACCTAAAAAAAAACGTGCTGATATACTATTAGTGTTTGCCTTTTTAACTCTGCAGCAAACTGGCAAAATATCTAAAGACTTCTCTAAGCGCTTGCGTGCCCGGATGGTAGCGCTGTCGCATGCATTTTCAACGAATGCAGCCAGCAGAATTCACGTAACACGAAGGCTTAATTTGCGGGGGGCAAGCGCACGTCATAGACCTGCACGCAGGATCTACGTGGTCGTTGGAGTCCAGGAGGACGAACTCCAGTCGAACCCACGTACCATAACTTCAGTTAATATCCATGCCAAATGAGCAGTAGCACGCGTGTTGCATGCTGACCGCTGATGCCAAATAGCCACCTGCAGTGTTCTTAGTTTGAAATTCTGTGGCATCAGTTGGTCTAACAGATAGGCCGAACCCTTCACATACCCTACCTGTAGAGCGCGGGTTTCTTGCGCCTGACTGCAGTCCGAGAAAACTAAGCAAGCGTGTGTCAAGTTAAAAATGAAATAAGGAAAAAAAAAGACTAGGCGTGCGTATTTTGCCTTTCTCGAGACTCGGTTTTCTTTCAAGAGTGACAGCACGATAAGGTGCATATTTGTGACATTCGTAAGCATTCGTTTTACGGACTGGTGCAGCACCTGCTCACCGCCTTAAATTTTACACTCCAGGTCTCCGAACAATACTATTGAGCTGGCTATATAAAAAATATGTAGCTTTGTGTACGACGACACTGAACCCATATTTAAAATGCATTCTAAAGCGTTTTTCAGGTGTTCCGAATCGTTACAACGTATTGTCGCGGCGCAGTTAGATAACACCGTTAGACGATAAAGCACAAGTTGTGCACGAACACAGAAATTTGCAATCAGTCTCTCAATTTTTTTTCGTACGTGAAATAGTTTTCTAATTTTGCTAGCGAACTGGTATTCGCGATGCTACCAGCACCCTCGAGTCTGCAAGGACTCCTGCTGTCCGCTCACTCTCACGTTGAACTTTTGTCTGTTGATGCTAAGGACGGGAATTTCTTGGCACGCGGTGAAATAGCTTTAATGCGACAAATGCCTCAAACCTATGTGATAAACGCCCGGTAAGCACGCTATAGGGCAACTCATTGTCGAGGCAAAGTTAGATAGATAACGGTGATAGACGTCGAACTATATTCAAATGAGCACGATCAGAGCCTGCGCCTCCGCCTGAGCGTAGGTTTACGATGTAGCCCGTCCCGGCTGTTTTACTGCATTGCCACTGTTAAGTCTCGTAAGTTAGCACCATACATGCACCGTGCCTGCTTCTTTCGTCATCACAACTGAATTCGCACGTTCGCGATGTGGCACAGCACAAGACGTCCATCTGCAGCTCCCTACGAAACATTTAAAGCTGGTTTCTGTGCAATAAGCAGTTCTGTCAGAAGCTTGTTTCAACGAGTCCTTTTGTTTCACGTGCGACAATATTTGGAGTAGCAGCGTCTGCGTTACCGAGAACGTTACTATGACGATGGTAAGCGCCGCAGTATACAAACAGGCACATCAGCACGGATCGAATCTGGTCCCCTCTGTTATGGAATCGTCGCCTAGGCGGTTGCATTATTCGGATATTGCCACGGCGGTATGGCGGTGAAGAGGCAGAAATGAGGCGAATGTCTACGACTTTTAACTCGTGCCCTTGCGCGTACAACCGTGCGAATTTCAACTCGATGTGTTGGTTAGCACCAACTGGTGTCATATTTATATGTACGATTATTTAGCACTTGCAGGCATGGTTAACTAAGGTGATATCGCAGATAATCCACGTCGTTCCGAGAAGCACTGTGCAAAGGGCCCCGACATGCCGATGGTGACACGCCCGGCATGTCACTCGGACACGTGCGAAGGATGTGTCCGCAGGATGATGAAAGTGGCTGCCGAACGATCTTGCGAGGAACGTATATAGTAAACGGCTGCGTGTCCACATCCTTGTAATGGATATTTGCTTGTTTGTTTGTTTGTTTACCTCACAGGCTCCCGAAGGAGCATTGCGTGAGGGGAAGATGCAGGGAATTTGCACAAAAGAAGGGAGTACAAAGAAATTATACATCGTTAGCGAGTAAACATGAAGGATCAAATATCTAACACTATAAATAACGTGATAAATGAAACAAAACGTATGTATATGTATGTATGTATATCCTCTTCAGTCACGGCGTACACATTTGTGGACGCGACTTACTTTTGCCATTACTGTGCAGTGGTTGCAAAGAATAGACAACGAACATTAATCTTTGAGTAAATTGAACCTTCTGCTTCCCTAAGGTACACCAATTTCACTTCTCAGTGAATTCTATTGCTTCAGGCGACCCCTTTGGTGAAGGCACAAGCGTGTTTGACAGGACGGGACGGTGTTTTGGTAGTAATTGCGAAAGATTTTTTTTCCCTCGTTCCAATGCTTCCACCTAATAGTTAACGTGTGCTTGTAATCCGAACGGGTGATTTATTTTTAGTAACGTAGCATGACTAACTGCACAATAAATGAATAATTAATCACTATGTGATTATGGTCGCTTTCTATAAAATGCAGAGTTATTGTCATGCCACCTTGACTTGCTTTCTGTGGAGTCTCCAGCACCTTGGCATAACATTATGTACATTTCATACATTTATCGACAGTCCAACGTAATTCGTGACTGAAGGGGATATATGTATATCTGTGTATGTATGTCTATCCGGTGGATGTCAGTTAGATCAATGGACGATGACGTCTGCCAATCGCACAATAATCAGGGTGCCTCCTTCGAGGGCTCCTGTCCTAAAAGCACCTACGATAAAATCGAGGAAAGTCCCTGCTTTAGCTATATTATCGTGGGTTTCAGCTATTTAGGAAATTGAACACGCCAAAGAAAAAAAAAAGTTGAGATAATTTTCTGCAAGAAATAAATGCACGATATAAACGCCAATTAAAAAAAAAAAGACCTCATCACCTGGCACTCAAAAATTACGCACGTTGTCATAACCCAGTTAAAAAAGTTAAGACTAGGTTTGCAATTCACACCGCGGTGAACCGAATCGAGTCGGTTGGCGAGAGAGCGGGTGGTTGTGGCTCGTCCGGGAAAGTGGTCCAGCAACACAAAAAAAAAGTGGGGAAAGAAGGGGGCGGAGTGAAGGGGTGCCTTAAAAGTACACCATTAAAGAATTGCAACGCTATGCGTTAAACTCGCTAACTTAATTGAACATTCACTCGTGCGGTATATGCCAGGTACGTAAATACCCTCTTCACCGACCGTGGCGGCTGCATTTCGATAGGGGCAAAACGAAGAGAAAAAAAAAAATGATCGCGTACATATAGTTATGTGCTCGTTAAAGAATCCCAGGTGGTCAAAATTAATGCGGACTTCCCCACTATGCAGTGCCTCAGAATCGGATCGTGGTTTTGTTGCGCAACACCCCAGGATGCAATTTGAAAAAATTTTCGCCTCTTTCCTGTACCTTCGTCTTTTATCCGTCTCCTCCCATTCCCCCTGCAGGTCTCCTTTCAGGTGTCTGCATGAAAACCAAAAAAGCTACAGCTCGGCAGGTCGGCATAAATTGTAGCATGGTTGGACAACGACGAAGTACAGCTGCAGGACGTTATTTCGCGATCTCGTAGAAGCTCCTAATGCATACATTTTCACCCCTCATAGCCCAACACAATTTCAAGTCAAATGCAATTAAAACTTCCGTTTATTTCTCGTCATGCAGAGTATATTGTTGCGGATAAATCATTCACGTTATAACTTATTAAACATTAATTAGTAGGCTAAGAAATGTTCTGGTAATTGTTTTGCTGAACTATCCACAATAGAAAATTCGCTCCAGGATATCAAAAACGCTAGTATGGGCTCTACATCGGATTTCCAAAACGCATCAATTTTGAGGCATCGAATTCAGTGTGTCAAAAATGATACGACGGGCTTTGTGGGGTTAAGTATAAATGTCTCCAGCTCCGCCCGTATGTAATTGGCTCGCCGCAGTGCTGGGTTATACTGCCACGCTTCATCTAATGACGTCTTGCTCGCATTGCCTCGCACGTACACGTGTTTATTACGGATCCGTTTACTGCTGTTAATGGCGTACGCTTGCCACTCTTACCCCCGCATTCAGAAATGCAATTTAAGTTGAAGCCCATGCTTGACTTGATTTAACTGACGCCTGGCGTTAACGTGCCCAAAGAAGCTCAGTGTGTTTCCTTCGGCGCGTTCACAAGAGGCGTCACTTAGATCAAATCAAGCATGGGCTTCAACTTAAGCTGCCTTTCTTAATACGGGAGTTAGTCACAACGCGTCGACTCGGCTGCACCTGCGCGCGCGCGTGCAATTCCTGCGAAACCATGCGCGCTCGTCAAATCTGGCTTCTCTGCAATACAACACTTTTCGTGGGTGAAGCCTGCCTCGGCGGTTCCTTCAGTTTGACGTGTCCGCCAGCGTAGCGAGTACGTGTCTGCCTATCCTAGAACGTTGCCATGGCAATGGTAAGCGTCATGGTAAAAAAAAAAAAGCACGCCAGCCGGGACCGAATTTGCGGTTGTTTGTTACGAAAGCGGTGCTTAGGCGATTGCACTTACCGGGACATGAAATACCCGCTTGCGCAAAAGAGTTTTTTGCAGTGCTGCGTGAGGCATGTTCGCCGTGTCACGCATTGTTGCAGTGACAACTGACGAGGGCGCGGTGGAGGTGTTGGTGAAAAAAAATGCGTCGGGACAGCTAAAACCATCGCCTTTAATTGCCACCTAAAGGTACATTAAACGGGCACTATGCTTTCAATGTATTAAACTGAAATGCCGTTTATTGGAGTGGAAAACGTGGATTCATTGGAAGAGAAAATGAAGGAGAAACTTGCTTCTTTTATTCCTTCCCACACCATAGAGCCACTACGTCAGTGTGACGTAGCGGCTCACACTCGTGTTTGAGCCCCTTCCTGCGCGGAAATAACTTCATATAGTTTGTGTTTGTATCCTTTCGAATGCAATGAAAGCTTTCTCAGTGAGTACAGCCTTGAGCAGGCTCTGTCGAAAGCCGTGACTTGAAGTGACTGATTCGGCAACATTAAATTCTGCGTTTTATGTTCCAAAACCAAGATATCATTATGAGGCACGCCGTAGTGGGCAGACTCGGTAATAATTTTGACCACCTGGGGTTCTTTAACGTACACCCGGTGCACTTTACATCGGCGTTTTCTTGCATTGCGCCTAGATCGAAAGAAAGTCGCCGCGACCGGGATTCGATCCCTCGTCCTGGGGCTTATAGCAGCGCGAAGCCTAAGCCACTGTACGCCTCCACGGCGGGTGGTTCGCCATCTTGAAGGTGGAGCCGATCGATTTTTTTTTTCTTTTTGGCGTACAATGATTGCTTTTCCTGCATTACTCGCATTTGATTTGCCAAACCTCATATTGACGTGCGTTCGTTCTTTCCGTCCAGGGAGCGTATCCCAGAACGTGTCGTCCACGCCAAGGGCGCCGGAGCGTTTGGCTACTTTGAAGTGACCCATGACATCACCAAATACACCAAGGCTTCCATCTTCAGTCAGGTTGGCAAGAGGACTCCCATGGCCGTGCGCTTCTCCACCGTCGGTACGCAACTGTTGATTTGTCAAATTATCCAGGACAGTTTGCAATATTTTCTTGCTCTTCTTCAAATACTTGTTCTGGTTGCTGTAGAAGATGTGCAACATATATTGACCTGTTTCTTCCTTGAATTCGAGCAAGTGTACTTGCTTGCACATGTAATCAAGCGCAGGGTCCTTCGCAACACGCTCAATGTGCATTGTGCTATAAGAAGCGTATTTTTTTCCTTATTCATACAAAAACAAACATCCGGTATTCTAGATGCGCCCTTGCCGCCTATAAGGCACTACCGTCTAAAACAATAAATTGGCGCTTGTTCCCAGTGTACGGGTTACTCAATATCTCGTTGAGTGGTTCACGAGAAACGTGGCGGTGTTATTCATGCACCAGGTGTACAGTCCATTTCATATACCTTAAGTTTTTCGGTTAACTCGATCCCGACCGAAGTTTCTGGCCGGCGCCTATAGATTTCTGTGGGCCAAAACTTTAGTTATTTCTTGAAATTGGTTCTCTCAGCATAATTACAACTTTACTGCTCACCCACGTACACGTCTGGCCCAAATATTGAACCCGCTCCGCCCGCCAAAAAAAAAAAAGTATTTCCAATCGTGACCCAAATAGTGTCAGCGTCTGTCCAGTGAATGTACCGAAGACTCGTTATCTGCCTCGACATTTGACATGCCTCCTGTCGATTTCGACACGAAAACGCGCAGCTCACAATGAATGATTACTATTTTTTTACCCGTTTCTAATGTGGCAAGTTGCGCGCAAACTGAAATCGAAATGGCATTCGCGGCGTCGGCAACAGCGTACCGTCCGAGCTAGTGTCATCGACACTGTCGTCAAAAGCAACAAAAACAGGAGATAGAGAGAGCTCTTATTTGATAACTCGAGGGGCAGCTCACTATTATTCGAAGCTAGGACGGGGGTGTTGAGAACGAAAACATACAGGGCTAAATTTCAAGACGTGGGCCTTTTATGCACAGCTTGCGGAGCCGAAATTGAGATCACAGAGCATATAGTGCTGAGATGCACAGACCTTCGCCCGACTCTGGCTGAGGGAACAGTGACAGATATGGAAGGGCATTAGGTTTTCCTGGGGAATGAGGGCAAATAGACGAGAAGAGTGGCAGTAACGAAGGGGAGGCTAGAGGATTGGTGGAGGAAGTCAAGGGAGAGAATACCATAAATCGGGGAGCTAACGTTTTCTATACTATTTTAGATAGTTATTTTGGGAGGAGGAGAGGAGTGAAAGATAGTTTAAGAAGGGGATATAAAGAAAAAAAAAAACAGGAGGGGGAGCAAAAGGCTAGGTGGCGCCAGCCGCCACCCGTTACAAAGGGTGTAGCCGCCATCCATCCATACATGGCGGCATAGGAAGTCTTGTTTCGGATGGCGACAACGACGTGCCGCCTTAAGGGTTTAATTACGAAGGCTGATTTTAAAGATGAATTTTATATGCTAATGTAGCAGTAGTAGCGTCGCGTAAAGCCTGTTTCTCGTGGTGCGGATTTGCTTGCGTTTTCGCACTTGCGCAGTTGCGCCAAAAGGGCCATCGAACCCTTCGTGCGTGCGATTTTTCGATGTTCAGAGTGCTGAACTCGGCGAAAACGCACATGCGGCGAGGACAAGGAACCAATTACAACGGGGATCGTTACTCATCATGAAAACCGCATCATGCGAAACAGGCTTAAGAGGAAACTTTAGCTCGAGCCCAACTCCGACGCGGCCGATTAAAGTACATGTAAATCGCAGAAACGCTTTTCTGAGATGGCCCCTGGACCGATTTTAATGAAATTTGTTGCAGTTGCGAGAGAAAGTTATATTCTAGTGACTGTTGGAAGCGGAAATTCGATTTAGGACCTGAGTATTGCTCAAAGAATTTTCAGAAATTTGAAAGTAAGAAAAAATACAAGCACGAAGTTTACAAACTAATAGCGCTGTATCGAAAACGGATATCGCGGTTCTGTAAACGGCACCCAATAGATCAATCAAAGCGGACAAATTCGACATGTCAGTTTATATTTTACGTCAATTCCTTACGTTGTGTACCAGGGTTCTGCAAAAGCTGTATTTCCATAGGCAGACAGAACTTTAGGTCCTGAGGTACGCTACCGCTCAAGGCGGTGGAGCAGCGGGCCGCTCCCACGTTGGGACGGGTAGGCTGAGCCTCGCCGTCGCTTCGCGAGCCCTTTGGACGGCCCTGAATAGACGCATAAGTTCCCGAACATGGAGCTCGATTCCTATTTCCATATTACTAAATTTTTTTTACATTCACGTTGCATATCGATTTTCTCCACCTTAGATGTACTATTAGATGCAATTCACAGAATTGTGACATCATTTTTCATTGCCGAGTTACAGTTGTAAACTCGTAAGTTCCATTATCTGAAAACTTGCGATTTTAGCCAATTTTTAATAAGAAATGGACAACCTGAATCGAAAATTTCAAACTAAGTCACTAGATTTTAAGTTTGTCTTTTAATGGAACAAACCTTGTCGCATTTGGTGCAGTGGTTGCCGAGAAAAACGAATTCTCCTTTTACATGTATTTAGACAGGAGCACCCGTGCAAAAGCTTCCTCTTAATGAGTGATGTCGGCGCACCCGATGGTTGCTTGCATCTCAAAACGAACTGGTGAAGTCGGACTTCGGAAGTGTTTTTGAAGTGGGGTGGCTCAAAATATTTGCGGGGGTTAAAGGGGGAAAGCTGAGCCCCTCCTCCCATTCCAATATCCCTCAAAGTGGTTAGTCTTTTGCTATGGTTGTGTAGCTCAAATATGTTGACAATATGTTGACAATATATTGGCAATATGTTGGCTCCATGTGGCTACATGTTGATATTTTGGCAATATGTTGTAGCCTGTACACAGCTATAAGTAACTCGACAGGTTTCTGCTTTGTCATTGCCAGATCTTGGGCATGCTAATTTTCAAATTTCTGGAGCGCCTCAGATTTGGGTGCATTGTTTTGCAACATGAACATATACAAATTCGGTATGCATTCAATTTGGGAGCACGTTAGCATCGAGAAAATAGTGCCAAATGATGCAGTGGTGTTTCGACGATTTATGTCTTCATTGAACTCTGCCGCCGGATAATTTGATCAATTTTGCTGATCATATCAAGGTCAGATTAACCAACGTTGACTGTACATAAGATGTGGTATATGGATCCTAACAGGTGCAAATATCTACTGGATTGTGAAATGTCATCTGCTTGAAATCTGATTCAATATTTACATTTGTGTACCTTATATTGTTGAAACAAAAGCTTAAAGAACTGCAGAACTCTCAAACAGAAGACATAAAGGCAGTGTGAAAGGTTTATTCAAGCTGCCTGAAATGCCACGGGGTTGGACTGTATCTTAAATGGTGGCACAACTTGCTCTGCCTAGTTCGTTGACATATTGTAGAGTATTCCACACGACCTAACCTATAGCTCGAGACACACTTGTGAGCTCCCTACGCTAGAGAGCCATTATGAGTAAGTTTTACTCGCTTGCTTGTAAGCATTTTAGCTTGAAAATTGTTCACAAGATGATTGCTACTATGGATGAATAAAAAAATTCCCGTCTACTTTGTGTCATTAAAGTTAAAGTAAGGGTTTCGTACTGTGCTGCAGCACTGAAAAATAAAGCCTACTTCTGGCAATAATTATATGCATGATATGCTTACTGCTGCTTGGTGGCAACATAGGGCTGAAACCTTGGAGTAGCTTTCAAGTGGCAAACCTGTACAAGTTCAATATCTTCAGACGTTCAGGAGCCTAAAACGCTTGCTTCATTTCAGTTGTCTCAGCAGGGCAGTGCATGAAAGTTAACACTACTTGCACTTGTGCGTATGCTCAGGTGGAGAGAGTGGCTCGGCGGACACCGTCCGTGATCCTCGCGGCTTCGCTGTCAAGTTCTACACTGACGAAGGCAACTGGGATCTTGTTGGCAACAACACCCCCATCTTCTTCATCCGGGACCCATTCTTTTTCCCTAGCTTCATCCACACGCAGAAGCGGAACCCGGCCACCCACCTGAAGGTTGGTCACTCTTCTGAATTCTTTACATGTGCAAGGTCGTGGTGGATATGTCTATGTACATTGCTGGTATTTTGTACAGATTTGTCAAGGCCTGTAATGTGTGCCCATCCTACTTGCCACATTTATTCATTTATAAGGCAAGGGTGCAGTTGACTTAAGAGTAAAAACTTGACAGGAAGCATTAGCTTGGGGGCTCCTATATCTAAATACATGGAAACATAGAGATCATTTTCCTTGGCAACCACTGCACTGAATTTGATGAAATTTGCATTGAAAAGAAATGCAGAAGGAACCGACATTTTTATTTAGACCAGGAATTTCTTTGATAACGATTCTTGAAAATTGCAAATCTTCCAAACACAAAGCAATCAAGTTTACAAGTGACCAAGTAATTCTGCCCTCAAAAATGATAGCCTAATTCTGTCAGCTGGAGCGAAATACACCTAAAGCAGACAAAATTGATATATTATACACTCGTGTGAAATATGGTACTAATTTGTGTATGAGACTTGAACAACCCTTGTAAACATTGTCAATAAGGTGTCAATACATCGAATATGTCCGTTTTAGATGCTCTAATGGATGCAGCTTACCAACCTGATGTTTTGAATGCAGGGTTATGGAACTCTAAGCATAGTGCTTCCATTTTTTTTTCAAGCTAACTTCTGGCAATGTCTGGAAATAGATATCTAGGCCCTAAATCAGTATTCCGTTTCCTACAGTGACAAGAATTTTGCTTTCTCTTAAATACAAATTACATTCAAAACGGTCCGGGGGTTGCCTCATAAAAGAATTTGTTTTACATGTACCTAAATAGGTGGTATCGGAGTTAACCCCTGGCTCTTGCTTCCTCTTCAGTATGTACACCAATATAAGGGGATATAGAGTAGACAACAAAATGCTCAGTCGGTGGGGGTCGCCCCATATAGCGAATAATTGGAAGGCCCTTCCTAGGAGATCACTACATTTATAAAAACATTCCCTTGAGATGCGCTTTATAGCAGCAAATGCAAAATTTGCACTGCAATAACTCTGTCGCACGGCAAATGTGACAGATGTCAATGACATTCACAATAAATGACATTCATACTAAATGTTATTGCAGTCTTGCATTCCCTGTCTACACAGGTATACAAAATTGCATTTGTAATAGACTGTGATGTTTATCGGCACACAGGCAGTCGGCAATCGATGTGTATAATTTCAGGTTGTGCTTCGCCCTGCACTAATTGGTGAGGCAGTCCTCCCACACTTATAGCAGCGCGTCTTGTCGTTGGTCCAGTCCGCTTTTCGCTTCTCGTTCTTCGCTGACGAAGCTGCAGAATCGGCTTTCGTGGCTGGTAGATAGGCTTTAGTGCGGCACCACTTAGAAATCAATATGCAGAAATCAAAAAATAAAAGACGAGCTTTTGTAAATGTGGCCGGCAAGAGGTGATAGCGTCCAGTTGGGAACAAGGATATAGCTACACAAACTACAATTATCCTGCTGTACATCATAAAATTATTAAAGTTCATAACAGCAATCATGAAAACCTTTACTCCGATTACATTTCGTTTTAACTTAACGATTTCATAATTCTTTTGCCAAGCCCCTGTGATTGAGATTACGTAAGTCGTGCTTGAATGAGTTTGGGAAGCTCATTCAATGGGTGAATACCATTAGCTGTGAATGTCATTCACTATGCCAGTGTAGAAACAACAAAAATGGCATTAAGATGCAATCTCATTTGCTACAAATGACATTACACGTCTCGTGTGACAGGGGTATTACATCTCATGTTACACCTCGTGTTACACCTCAAGCCAAAATTCACATATAACCTGCGCCCCCCGCCTTTACAACTAAAATTTTCTAATTCTTGGTGTGGATGATATGCGCAAAAATATGGGACTCTTTCATCTGCCAAGCTATATTAGTTACTACAATTTGTGTTGCCGTATAAAATCTGGATTGCCAGAAATGTGGCACAGCCGCCAGAATATTGAAACGCTACCTGAATCTATCAGCCTCGCCTATAAGGTAGATTGATTTCGAGGCTAAGGGTTCTGGGAAAAAACAAACCTTGTCTCATTTTTGAATAATTACGGTACTTGCACAGGGAGAAGGCAAATGCCTAATTTCACAAAGAGCTATTGACAGTCTTAGCCTTAAACATAGAACTTGCTAGTCATTTCGATCCCTCATGTTGCTGTTAATCGACCATGCAGGCTATGTATGAGGCCATGTGCACTCTCAAACATTTCACGTATAGCAATAATTTGCTTGTGAAACGTATGTACTGCCGATCATGTGGACATGCTTTAGTAGTAACATGCATTCATTTAATTGTGCATCTTTTTCCTGAACTAATCCAAATGTAGCAACGCACTATTTTGACGAGTCTGAAAAATGAGACTGTTAGTCATTTAGAGTCTACACATACAAATGCAGCTAAAGGATTGCAACGATTGTAGGTGGCTGTCTATAGTGATCAAATCTATGCTTTTAGTGCACCTAATTCTTGAGCATGACTAATCCAGATTAAGCTTAAATAAGATTTGGGAGTATAGTAGCTTTAGGAGCCATAGGAGTACACCTCGTGTTTGGAATTTTGGCTCGTACTTAACATATATTTCTTGTAATGTCCTTTGCCTTGTATTGTTTTCTTACATGTGTATATATAGACATATATATTGTTTTTCTATATTATATGTGCAGTCCTGAGCAATATGAATAGGAATGTCAAATTTGTTTTCAAGAAACAGGTACTCGTGATGTCACATTTGAAGTCTGACATTTTAACTTGAAATAGGTAGCTCTCCCTATAACATTTAGTGGCATTGAGAACTTTCATGATGGAAATCTGTGTTTAGCCACTGCAGCATTTTAAAAACAATCCTTTTTTTTTTTCCTTTCATATTGCTCGAGAGGTTTAATAATCCCTGAATGCTCTACACATTCAGCCACCTTGTCAATAACATTAATTTTCATATTTTGGGTCCATTGCTGTTGTGGCAAATGCTGTGCTAATGTATATTAACATGCTGCCTTTTGCAATAAATCAATTTATGCCAAGGTCACAACACATCTGATTTAACAGAATTCTTTACCTGGGCAAGCATTAAATAACTACTAGCCATGCAGCAAGTATTCGGATGGCTCTATAAAGCTTGCTTGCTGTACATGGCACTTGGCACTGTTTACAGCAATTTTGTTTTATCGCAAATGCCCTCACAATCCTGTTCCTACAACAGGAGTGGCTTTTCAGCAGATATGCCACAGTGATATGATGTTCGCTATTCTTTTGTGCAGGATGCCGACATGTTCTGGGACTTCATCAGCCTCCGTCCAGAGACCACGCACCAGGTCATGTTCCTCTTCTCCGACCGTGGTATCCCTGATGGCTACAGGCACATGAATGGCTATGGCTCGCACACCTTCAAGCTGGTCAACGCCAAGGGTGAAGCTGTCTACTGCAAGTTCCACTACAAGGTCGGCAATTGCCTTTCAGCACTTCGTCAACTGTATCATAGCATTTGTGCAATTTTTGTTAATGCATAAAAATTTTGAAGTACTATTGTCATGCATGAGGCTGGGTACTCTTCATGCATCTGATTAACATAATACTGACAAGTTAGAAGCCATTCAAAATCATGCCACTCATTTTACTAATTTGCACAGCCTTGCTGTCAGTGTCATTGCCCTTAATACTGAATCTTGGACCAACCAAGTAATTTACCATTGCTTTTTCAGGCGTTCCTACCTTAAATTTGCATGTCGTAAGGAGTGCATAATTGACATTACATAAGGACTCCCATGCTTCATTCCTAAAGGGGAGATGAGAGCAAAAAAAAATGACACGCTGTCAGACTCCGGTTCGTAATTTGCTCGATGCGATTGTCACTACATACGATGACTCATTTCTGATGCGGATTTAAGGCCACAGTCCTTCATAATTTGTGGTCATGTCAGGGATGTGGTTACCTAAAATAATATATCTTGAACTTCCGATTTTCTACCTGTGACCGACACATGTCCCTAGTGTACCCTCCTGCTGTCTTAATTTCTCTTGATTTCACATGTCTGCCTCTGCTTTTTCATTGCTGCATTTTTACTGTATGCAATGTACTGCCAGTACAGTAATACCTTCTAGGTGCTAGCAGTATTTTTGGATGAATTAAAGCCAGTTGCTGAATTGTGCAGTTCAATTATTGCACTTTCTACAAACTTGTACTATTACTTTAGACTTGCTACTTGCCTCCAACTAGACGGCAATTGTCACTCGCATGTAGCCTTTGTTCATATGGGGAGTGGCTTTCGTCATGTGAGAAAGTAAGATATTTCGGATATTTGATTGCCATGTAGCATGTTCTTAATTTTAAACGCACTGACCAAGCGTTTTTGTTTATTCTAGACTGACCAGAAAATCAAGAACTTGCCTGTGCAGAAGGCAGATGAGTACGCTTCCAAAGACCCAGACTATTCCATTCGTGACCTCTACAATGCCATCGCCAACAAGCAGTACCCATCTTGGACCTTCTACATCCAAGTTATGACTTTCGAACAGGCAAAGACCTGGAAGTTCAACCCCTTCGACTTGACTAAGGTGAAAGGCTGAAGTATAGCCACATGTTCATTGGCATCTTGCTATATAGTACAGTATATTGATACACAAAGAAGTTGTGAACACTTTCCTTTGTTACCTGGCTAAACTACAATAAAAAGTGCTGCATCATATTGCGTAAATGCAGATGATAGTTACGGTTGCATATGCAATTCACTCTACTTGCTTTAGCCAATTGCGCAAGTTTCACATTTAATTATTGCTTCAAAGCAACAGAGTGTGTAATGTTTGCAAGACTTGCAGCCATCATAAATTCTGCCAAGGTAATCTGTACAATTTATAACATCTTCAGCACTGAAGCAAGTGCTCTTATTAGGCTGCCATACACTTAAATGTTGTAGATTGCACAAAACAATTTTTTACAAGGCTTAAACACTTCGCCTTCAATTTGGCCCACTAATTCAGACCCAACAGTTAACATTTTTCACACATCGGTTTTTGTTTTGACAGTAGCAAGGTGCCTGTAGGTGCACCTTGTCACTGTGCAGGACATGGCTACGAGTCACCTTTTCTAGAATGTGTGCTTGAGCAGTATTGCTATATGAACTGTGCTTGTATACTGTTGTGCCTCTGGCAGTGACAGTGTAAAATTCCGACATGCTTTTCTGTTCTACTTACAATGAATGCACAGTGAAATGATAAATTGCATGTATGCTCCTGTCCAGGACTTTAAATCTTTCATGATGTGCATTCTTTTCCTCCATGTCATTGTGCTTGAATTTTGATTGGCAGCTCTGCAGGTAGCGTTTCTCAATGTATGTCTGTAATTTTGCAGAATAGAATGCGTGCTCAACAAAAGCTAGAACTCTGAGAAGGCAAACAATAAGGTAGTGCTGTTATTCACTTAAGAGTACCACCTAGATTTGTGTCAATCTGTCTGGTGACTCTTCTTCCCTTTTGTGAAACTTCCTTGACCTCAGAGTTCTGCAGAACTGCTTTGCTGTATTCTGCTGATATGCAGAAGACTCCGGCGTTTTATGTCAGTATCCCTTATTGATTTGTGCTCATTTGACGAAGTTCTTATACACTCCTGCTTCAACATTTTGTAGGTGTGGCCTCATGCGGAGTTCCCCTTGATTCCTGTGGGCAAGATGGTGCTGGACCGCAACCCGAAGAACTACTTCTCTGAAGTGGAGCAGATTGCTTTCTGTCCTGCGAACCTTGTGCCGGGTGTCGAGCCCAGTCCCGACAAGATGCTTCAGGTAGGCAACTTGCACAGGTTTCTTAATTTATCGCTATTTACCATACTTCGGTCGTTGTTGCCTTGTGCTTTTCTCGCAAAGTCTGCAGACTGTAAAATTCTGCATCTTTCATGAGTGCTGCTTGAAGTCACTTACAGTATACTGTTGTTAAGAATGGTTTGCAGTAGGGGTGTGAACATAATTGAAACGTTCGAATGAGAAATCAAATAGTGTCCTATTCAATTCGGTCTTGTAATCAAATAGTTGTCATTTGTATTTTCCCTATTTGTACATACGTATTTCTTCTTAGTTTTCAAACTGTATTTGAAAATGTTGAGTGTACACAATCAAACATGAAACTGGAGCATAATTACAATAAATTTAATCAGTGCAGGCATAATGTAGGCATTAAACACCAGTACTTGAATAGTGGAGCAGGCTACGTCGCTCGGGGAGCCAGATTTTACTGGTGATACTTGATTATTTGCACTTTCTGAAGAATCCTGTACATGCAAACAAAGTGCTCATTTGTTCCTAATGCTCGATTTGTGCTTCCAATAATAAACATTTAATTCTGTGCCATGCAATGACAGAAGTTTGCAAACATTATAAGTACTAGGAGGTGAACATGGTTTCCTATTGTGAAAACAGCCATTCAATATTAAAAAACCAGTCAGTATTTGATTTTCCACTTCTGGCTGTTTGATTTGTGTTCAATTCAGTCTCAAATATTACTGTTTGCACGCCATCAGGTTTGCAGGCACCCGGTGCAGAAATTTGCAGAAGGCACCCAGTGTTACTATGCTCTGCACTTGTTTTGCACTTGTTCTGCACTCTGCAAATCTATTTTGTAGCACCTCGACAAGAGTAAAACCTTTTAGAAATTCTTTCAAGATTGATTGCCAGTCATAGGGTGCATACTCGTAGGAGCAGAATGTGCAACAGTGGGGGATGGGGGACGAGAGGTTGTAGAAATATTAACTGCAGTGTGGTTGTTCATGTCCAGCCATGTCCATGTCAAGTTTCTTGGTGTTCTTGCTGAGAGGTGCTTCTAGAGGCACTTGATAGTTAGCGCTATTGGTTAATGCAACGATGCGTACGGGTGCCTTAACATTGCACTGGCTCAAGGATATGCAAACTAAAATAAAAGCATTACAAGGACACATAACATGTGCACTGCGTAGTATTAGGATAAACCCACTGAGTTGCCACCTTTGGCTATGCTGTCAATATATCTAACCCTGTATACTTTGTTTTTTACTATAGGTTTATTTAGCTTTTTCCCCACTATGCATGAATGGCTCTCTAACAAACGGCAGTTTGCGAGTACCTGTGCAGACCTGAAAACCCAAGTTAATCCAGAGTCTTCAACCATGGAATTAACGATAGGTCACATGTAGCTTTGGCACAATAAGTATTGATATACCATTTACCATTGCACTTCATCATGATTGATGCTCAACACTGAAAATGTGCTTATGTCTTCTTCAGCAAATCTCATCTGGGCACTGATAAAACTTGCCGGTAACACTTTGCAGCATGTAATGCGAGTAGAGCCACACTTAGATCTGCAAGTGTCACTGGTGCTGACTAGGCATGCAAATATATTAAAATTCACGCATCGATACAGTACCTCTTTATTTGAATCTGTACTCAAATTTAATGCTAACTGTTCGCAATGTCGAATAGTTCAATAGTTTGCAGATAAACAGATCAATACGTGAACACACCTAAAGAGCAAGAGGAACAAAAATGAAGCGTTGCAATTTTGTTCAGCACCGAAAACTAAGGCAGGTGGTATTGTAATGCAGACTAAGTGTAGTGGTAGATGGTAAAAGTGAACATATTCAACACTGCTCAACTGCCTTAGCAAAAAATTTTCAATGAACCATTATTTTCAACCAGCCTTGGCCTGCTTTTATGGAATTTCTCATAGATGCCTTAGATTTGTGGTCTGGTTCAGATTTTCATTCTCTACATTTCACCCTATAACAGTTTCTCTCATTGGCACTGAAGTTTACTTCCCTAGCCTTTGAGTGTAAGCGTAGTTTGGCAGTTGGATTGAGGCACTTTAACTAATCGATAAGTGAACACATAACAGTGAAGCACGTCAAGTTATTGCAACTTCTTGAATGACAAAAAAAAATGCAACCAAGTGCAAACTTTGCAAAACAAGGGAAAGAAATGTTGCTTAACCACAGTACTAATCAAACTTAACTGCAAAGTTTCAAAATTCTAGGTTAGCTGAAAAGGTGTTCTGTTCTAAACTACAGCTCTATCACACTGGTGAATACTCGTATAACTCTGCTTTGCTCAGTCTCTCCTCAGGACCCCACACTCCTTGACTTTGAACTTCCTAAGGCTCACCTCTGCGAGGTGCAATTTAAAGTAGAGGCACTGCACGAAGCAGCACCCTTCGCAGCAGGTCATAATCCCCGTTCGAGCGCTGCTCTTCCAGTGACCTGAGGATAATTTTGAGCATACAAAGCATCTGCTTTATTGGCTTTGGACTTTCAGCAGTTGGCAGAATGTACTTGGGATAGCAGTGAGCGACAAGTCGTGACATCAGCAGCTGAGGATTTGCATCCCTTCTGTGAGGTTTAGATTGAGAGTTCTCGTAAATTGGAGCCTTCACGAGATGTCATTTGGAAAAGCTGATTTACAGCACAAACACACGTTGTGCTGTTATGTTACCAATCAAGCAACATCTAAAAAATATACATGCAGTGAAGTGAATCTGAACTATCATATGTGCTGTGAAGCCCAACTTTTGTTTGCAGGCTTTAGTTTGGACGGGCCCAGAATAAGTCCTTGGTAGGAGCAGTACAAATTCAAATGAGCCTGGCTTGCGGTCGGTAGAGAAAGGGCTCAGCCTTGGGCTGTGATGTGAATTTCGGTATTCCGTCGATAACGTTCACTTCCGAATAAATTTGAGCGGTGTCATTTACAAAATATTCACGTTTTTCCCGCCCCTTGTCTTTTCCCAGGGACGTCTGTTCTCCTACAGTGACACGCACAGGCACCGCCTTGGGCCCAACTTCTTGCAGATCCCTGTGAACTGCCCCTACAAGGCACGCACAGCCAACTATGAGCGCGATGGTTTCATGGCTGTGAAAGAACAAGGTACAGTAATTTTTTTTTTCAAGTGCACCACTTATTGGTGAAGTAAAACATGATGTAACTGCATTTGTAGTCAGGAGCAACATTACTTGTTATTCATGTGTGTGGAACATATTTGAAGTATTTTTATTTCAGTGTGGGATTTGTATACATAAATGAACACTTTGTAGGATCCAAAATCTTCTTTGCCTGTCCTAATGCGCACTGATACCATATTTAATAGAATATAAGGCAAGGTTTTATTCCAGAATCCTTGGCCTTTAAGTTTCCTTATATGCAAAGCTGATGGATGATGAACGTGGTGTTTTATGGCGTAAAGGCCAAATGTGGCCAAAGAGCGCCAGGCAGTTACTGTTTTAATATGGCAGCAGCCATGCCACATTCCTGGTGATCCAGATTTTAAACTGCAGTGCAAACTGTACTAATTAGGACAATGGTGCTGTGCCGTATTTTTGTGCATGTAACCCACACAAAGAATTCGAAATACTGAACAGTAAAGGTGGAGTGCGGGTTACGTATGAATTTTGCTTTGTGGTGTGGCTTCTTGGCAGTGTGAATTTTATCTTGCAATGCGGCTTCACCACACTGCAGCATGCATTGCCGTTAAGCCGCACCTCAAGGGAAAGTTCCCCCAGATTCAGTTTCGTTATCTCCCATAGAACTCCACCCTTTCCCTGCCTCTGCATGTTGTTGACCCTCCCCCTTTCATGGTTGCAATTCTACAGCGGTTCCTCTATATCGCCTTATATTAGTGTGCATGCCCAAGTTGGTTTCTTGGATCCTCCAACTGCACCCTTGCTATACATTCGTGACCGCCTTATAATCGAATAAATGTGGTAAATGTTTAGCAAGACCACTAAACGAGTTTTGCAAGAACAGAAGAGCTTTAATGCAAGCCATAACATGATTCGGAATGACATGACAACTTATTTTTTTGGAAACTAATACAAATTTATTATCTACATTTAAAATTATTTTCTTTACTGGGTCAATGCATGTGTAGCTGTGATACTTCTAAAATACATGGTTATAGGTTTCAAGTAGCCATTTCTATCTAATGAAAGCCTAGTAGGTTAGTCATGAAAGTTGTCATAGTGATATTACCTTGCTTTTTATCAAATATTTGACTCAAGTTATTGCTATGCATTCACTATTGCTAAATACAGTACTTTATTTGCAAATATTCGGTTGGTTACATTGGGATGCACGTAGGCCCTTGAGAAGTCATCCACAAAAACAAGGAAATGCCTGTAAATTGCCACTCATCTGTTCAAATTGACTTATCATTAAAAGGCCACAGACAGCCAAAGTACTTTGTTCCTATGATGTAGCTTTGTTATAGTGCAAAATCTTCAACACGATATTCGTGTTATCAGAGAGGCTTTTTGTTGCCAGATGTGCTGATTCTCACGTCTATCTCATTATTGCTGTTCGTAGATGGAGCACCAAACTACTTCCCGAACAGCTTCTCTGGACCGGTGGATAACCCTAAGTTGAAAGAGCACAGCTTCCCAGTTTCTGGAGATGTTGACCGCTGGAACAGTGCTGATGAGGACAACTTCACTCAGCCAGGCAACTTCTGGAAGGTTCGAAGCTGCACAATTAGTATACACGTAGCTGTTTGGCTAGCTGTTCATTCAGTGTGATTGAACAAAGAATGTTGCTGGATTGTTGTTCAACTACTGTTCACTTGATGTCTGCATCCTCTTGTGAACCTTGTTCATTAATTCCAATGACACCAATGTTCTGAAGTTTGTTCATTTTCTTGTAATAAGTTTCCAGAGGCCTTATTAGGAATCGACCTACAAGATTTGAAAGTACAAATGTTGATTACTAAGTTATCTTGGGAAGCTTACCATTTCATTCATTCTGGCATGTTGCGAATGCACGCAATGTGAAATGTGCGATTAATCTGTGATGTGCAATGCCGTGATGTGCAAATTGCCGATAATGTTGGTTACTGCTTGAGGTCTTCTCGAAAAATTGCTGCTTTAGTTAGCGATATGCTAGGTGCTCATAGCTGAGCTGAATCTTTTCAGCTAAGTACATGAAGCTTGGTGAGCTTGTAATGATTGATTGTTTGAAATGCTGTGTGTAGAAAACGTGGACCAAAGAAGAACGAAGTACAACTGTATTGGTTGCTGTATATATTCGAATCCAAGCCAACCACGATTCTATTTGATCCTCGAAATTGGGGACGTCAGAAAATAAGAAATCCATGAATGCAAGCTAACTGAGATAAGTAGTAAATAACCTCAAAACGCAAATAGCATTTAATACGAGCCTCCGATCCCAGCCATGAAATTGTCCAAGCTCTCACCACGATCATAGCTAGGTTCTTTGTCACTGTCTTCTTCCTAAAACATTAATGTCCATGCAGCATGCTCTAAAGCCCATCCATACTCATTTCTGCTGAGCAGGATGGTGCGTGGATGAAGCATCTTTAGCACGAAGGAAGAATATTTTAGCATGGTACCACCACTGCATGCACTCAACAGTCGAAATGGCATGCTTTCACCTGTGCTTCTCTTGGCTGCCCAGCATATTACGATGGATTCAGTGTCTTTTCGTGGTGGTACTAGCACAGTGTCACTTCTCCATTTCAGTGGCTCCCAACAAGATCCTCGAATCTAAGCCTACCCTTGAGTTTTGAGACTCTCATTTCTTAAGCTATCTGTTCAGTGAGGAATAAACAGCATTTACACTAGTTCTGAATGCTTTGCTGCTGCAGTTTTCGTTGTGTGATGAGATTAAGTGAGACAAGAGGATGCAACTTTTTCACTACAGACAGTCACAGTACACGGTGTTTGTAGATTGCAAACACTCTTTTAATTGTACCACACTTTATTTTAGCACCATATGTCAGACTACAAACATCTTCTCTGATGTCCTGTCTTGCAGATGCTGAGTGCCGAGGAAAGGGACCGCCTGACCTCTAACATCGCCAACCACCTGAAGGATGCTCAGGACTTCATCCGCCAGCGGGCAGTAACAAACTTCACCAAGGCGCACCCCGAATGCGGGGGCCAGATCGCCAAGAAGCTTGAGAAGCTCGTGCAGGTGAGTCCACCTGCACCAACCGCGTTTCAGCGTTGTCCGCTGCCGTGCTGCTTGTGGTTCAAAGCTGTCACATAAAACTGGTGGTCATTTAATGCACCTTTCTGTTGCAATTTTGCTGCAAAAATGCAACAGACTATGAACAACAATAAATGAGCTTATTTGTGATCTAGTGTAGATTCATTAGGCTTCGTATCGAGTCACTTCGTATCGAGTCACCTTGACCAGCTACATGGGAGTCTCGATAGCATCGAAGCCATTGCAACAAATATTGCTACTGACCTTATATACAAGCAGCACTTTATCCTAACTAGTTCATGTCACAAATGTTCATGTGTATAAAGTTAAGTCTGGAGAACTCAATCTTACCCTCCAGAAAGCAAGGCATGCTTTCCATTTAAAGCATGGGCTTTTTCAAGCAAGCTTACCATACTTTTAGGAAACCTTGATGTGCGTATGCTGTACTAAATGTTTGTTAGTTCTGCACTTGTATTAGTTTCAAAACATCTGAAACAAGGTATAGAGCAACATGAGATAACGAATTTGAAAATCAGCTACTTCTGCTATAATAATTACATTAGACTACATATTCAAGGTGCTCTCAAGGTGCTTACTATGCTGCAAGAAGTCATTTGTGTGCAAATGCCTGTCAGCCATTGCTAGCATGCCTGTGTAGTCTTTGCAAAATATGTGTAATATACTCTTGCCCATCGGTACCAACTTAAGATATACTCTCCATTAATGCTTGACATTTTATGCGGCAGAGATTGCATTGTACTCTGTTGTGTTCTGAGCGACTTACTCTTGCTACTCAGTAGTACTCCTAAATGCAATAACATGACTAATTGTTTTCATAGATATTATACGTTCGAAGGGGGACTTTCATTTAAGGCATAGGTGACATTTCTGTGCTTTTAGCTTATGGTGAGGCTTATGTTGTAAGCTCTGGTGACCTTGCATCAGTTCTCCAGTTCAAGCACTTGTGGATTTCTTAAATGTATGCAAAACATGTGGTTCCTTCATAGCGGTTTGGCATCCTTGGATTGAAACAGTTTGCGTTATGCCCACTCATTTGGACCTAAACTACAGCTCCTTGGTCGCTTAACCTGCCTCCCTCCCATTCCCTGTGTTTTTCATTTTGATGTAACCTAATTTGTCTTTCAGTCTTCTCAAGTGAAGATTGCGTTTCCAAATCGATTTTTCCCAAAGTAGCGACAACTTTGCGCTTGACCGAAGCGAAGGCCATTAATTCTGAGACCTGGTTCTTGGTATGTAATGTGTATCTGGGGAATATTTACAAATGCAGGTGCAAGTTTGAGGTGCATGGGACAGAGGAATTAAGGCATGCTTCGAAATCATGTAGTTCTTTCAGAAACGGCATTTTTGATTTGGAATGTTCATGCATGGGGAGCTGAAGATGTCGAGTTAATATGCACGTACCTCCGATTCTTACAAACTGCACTACGTGGGTTCGTTCTGGGGCCCACTATCACTGCTGAAGACATACCTGCATTGAGCTGCACTGTTTTTTCACACTGAACTTGCAAGTCGGCATGAGCTTAACCTGTAATGAGAAGCTGAAAGGTGTTTTGTGGTGTGTGTGTGTGTGTGTGTGTGTGTGTGTGTGTGTGTGTGTGTGTGTGCGTGTATAGCCCCAGCCATAGACTGCATTAGTTGCATGCTCAAAAAACATGCTTTTTCTAAAAGCGCGAAGGGAGCATTAGGAACACCTAAGCATTTTGCTAATAAACTGGAGGCTCTTTTTAAATTTGGACTACATATGTTCATTCATTAGGCATATTTGTGGCCCAATCGACATCCGTGTATGCCTTGTTGACCAAACCAGAAATGCATGCAGTCTGTGCTGGTGGCAGAGTGAAAAAAAGTTCTCTAGATCGAATGGATATGGCACATCGTGCCATTATTGTATCAAGTACCAAATAATACCCACTGCTGATTTCTGCATCCAAACAATTTTATTGTAACTGATTGTGGTTTTGTCAAAAAAGCCTGCATCCCTATGTGATGTGGTGTACTCCAATACATTATGTCCACTACAGAAGGGTAACAGTAATCGCATTCTTGCTTCAATTTCATGTTTGGTTCTGTACACAATCAATGTGAAATATTCAAAAACTATTAGAAAAATTTCAGTTATGTATAGACTATCGGATTTGAGGACATAATCAAATAGGTCAAAAGATGTGAATAATTCGCACACCCCTATTGCTGAGTATACCGTTAGATAGTATGTTGTTTCTTTTCCTCAATCTTCACATGATTGCTAGCTTTGTCAGGTGAAGCTCAGGTTAGTGCTTGTCTCGTTCGAACTGTGCAAGTTGATGGTTGCCCATGTTCATGCATGCGCTGTCCACTTTTTCTGTGCCAGTTAAAACCCTGGTTCACGAGGCCGTTTCTTGGGATCTCTCTAGGAAAAACCTAGAACGCATGGTATCAAAACAGCAGCTAGCAGTTGGTGAGCGCCCCCCCATGAACACATTTCAGCACTGCTTAGCCACCAGTTGTATCCCGCGCACCCCGGCAAGTTTCTTGCATGCTAGAAACACAGCTTCCACTGTTCGCGGCTCCAGCAAACGCCTCGATGCACCAAATCCTGAAAATTGAGACTGCAGTAATAGTGCTGCGAAAGGCAGTGGTTCTCTACAGGACTGACAGAATTTCAAGAACTTTCCTTTGCTGCACCAAATGCTCAGACTGTGGCATGCAGTAGCCTATAAACTTTCTTCAGACCCTGTACATTCATGTTTTATTGGTCGTGATACTTTCAAGACTCTCACTCAAGCAAGAGAAGTCTCGGATTTTTTTTTCGTGGGGTACAAATTTTGTCTAACCATTCTTTTCCATCGGAACTTGTTGACATCTCTCGCCGCAAAATTATTCTTCACTACTTATAATTCATTCGCCACTTATACAGTAATATCAGTTAGCGTGTTACAATAGTTCTTGGCATGTAACCACAGCCTTTCTTTTTCTGACAGGACAGACATTCCTGATTTCACGTGAATTCATGAATGAACTGTTTTTACTGATGTCCTGAACTAAGTAATTTCTGTGCAAATAGGATTAAAGTCAAAACTACATTTGTAATAATTGCTGTCTTTCACTCGTGCAAAATATAATGAAACAATTAACTTATAAAAGCATGTTCAACTTCCCCCTTAAGTCTTTCTGCAGAAAAGCTGGAGTCGTGAATCGCCTATCGTGCGCAGAAAATTGCACATTAGCCTGCTTGCTTGCATGTGAAATGGACACTCGCTAGTATAGAACACTTTGCACTGGCACATTATTTTAATCCCACTATCACTTTTGCACAGATGCCAGTTCTTTATCATTGAAACAGATTACAGATACACTGCAGAAAAAGTTCGTTATCAAATCCTACGGTTAGCTTGTTTACTTGTAATCTGTCTTGTGAAAGAGTTTGAGCATCAGCTATGTCACTCTGTAATGTAACGTTCGAAGCACAAACTGCTAATTGAGATGCAGTGTTCAGTATATCATGGGTCAAAGAACCAAATAGAACTTTTGAGAGTTTCTACGTTGTGGGCTAATGAGCAGAGGTGCAATTGCTAAAGGTGGGTTATACTAAAGCCAGCTGAAGTGTGGCAGATCAAAACGGTTGGAAGAAGTCTGTTTTGGTAGCATTTGAATGAAGGAAACAAAAACAATTCCACTAAACTGCATTATGCAGTAAGTGACAAAATTTTTATGAATCAACATAATTTTCAGTAGTCTTATGTACAATTTTAGTGCCGGTAACAATGACTATACTTTCTTTTTCTTCTCCGAAGGATTTTGTCGGTGCTGGAAAAGTTTCCGTTCGAGCCGCTTGAAACTTTTTGCACTAATAAAATGCAGGCAGGCGGCGTATTGTAAAACCCAATTTTGTAGCAGTTGATGCTTCAAAGATAACATCAATTCTGCTTCCCAACCTAATGAGAAGTATTCAGTACCACACTTTGGCTCAGTTTATAAGAGATCGAACATAGAGGAATATATAACTAAGGCTCTTCTATACTGTATTCTTAATGCACCGTTACGCAACACTGTGTGCCAAACCTTCACTCCAGTACTGATAAATGTCAGGAATAGCTGTCATTGTCGTAGCCACTTTATCATTGTAGCACGATACTTCACACCACCTCGTGCTTTACGTTTTGGATTGTATTTTCCTTCAAGCTACTTAGTCACTTGGTGGGAAAATCAATGTGGCTATGCCTGCACTGCTTGGCACAATCGTAGCACAAGCATGGCTATGTTCCAAAGTGGGAAGGCTCGACAACATGCTCATTTTCTGATGCTACTGCTTGACCTTCCGTGGTCACTGCTTCAATGTTTGTTTTGCAAATGTTTTCACACATGAAAGTAAGATGTCAATCATGTTTTCTTGTATTAAAGCCCCGCTCCAGCAACGCAGCTGTAAGTGAACTTTTTTTTTGCTGCTTTCCACCCACTACACCTTAATTGCACCTTAGTTTAGCACCTTAGTTTAGCACCTTAGTTTAGCACCTTAGTTTAGCACCTTAGTTTAGCACCTTAGTTGCACTTATTGAAAGAAAGTGTTAAGAATATTTATTGCTAAGCATAATTTGGTATTGAATTTCGTATGTGTAACTACAATATTGAAGTAAGTTTATCGCAACCTTTTCAGAGCAGCCACCTATAGGTTGATATGTTCACAGGAAGTTCAAAGCTCTATGTATTACTTCAGTGCATAAGCATCCAGAAATACCCTGTGCTGTGCGATTTACCTATTACCTATGTTGCCAAAAATTGACTTGAAATACAGCAAAAGGCAATTGAAGGAGGAAATGAAAATTTTATATTCATTCAGTCAATTATGTTTATCATTTATAACCATTTATAGCATATTTGTTTCCTTATAAGGATTCTAAATTCAGGTTTTTTTTTTATGGGAACTTCCAGGGGTAGTATGTTTACTTCATGTTCAATAATATTCAACTGCGTTTGTGTAACAATGTTTGCCTGTATTCTTTTTTTTTCATGCACAATGTATTTGCACAGTGCTTACAGTTGTGGCCACATTACTGCAGGTTGAACACGCATAAATTTAATGCACTTCTACATTTTGCAGTGCTGCTGCAGTGGTATCCCATTGTAAAGGCCAGAAGGACATTTACTTTTGTTTTTACTTCCACAAATGCACTTGAATTCTCATTATTTCATATGCACTTGTCAGTGAAATGGCACCTGAGCTTGCACAGCAACTACGCACTTGCAACAAGACACTCGATAAGAGCTGAAAGCCGCCCTCTTGTCGTGTACATTGCTGCATTGCTTCGAAATTTCTGAAGCACAATACAGTCATTGGTGATTTCGCAAGGCATTGTTGTGCGATCTAAAGCTTTCCGGATAGCCTTCTCTGTATTTATCAGACATTTTTATAATTCAAATGCATGGCAAGAAATTGCTGCGGTGTGTAGTGTATAAATCTGCAACATTTGCCACCAGAATCACTTTCTTGGCACTTAATTTCGGCACTCTCGCAAGTCTCACTTCCTGGAATTATTTTCCGTACTCATCTGATGTGCACGTCAATTCTGGTGACTGCGAGACTCCTTGTAAAACTTTTCTTGGAGTTTGTTCTCTTCAACAGAAAGACACTAGTGTGTTAATAGATATTTTCGTGCAGCTTTTCCTGATTGAAATCTGTTGTTTCTTTGCAGAGCGCGAAACTTTGAGGATCATCTGCTACATGAACCCTTCACTGAGCAACTTCATCCTGGGACATGGTGCACGTAGGCCTTAATCTGCTGCCAATAACAGTTGCTGTTTCACGGGTGCTGCGTCACGTTACTCGCAAGCACTGCTGCTATGGTGTCCTTTACTTAACTTGATTGTTATACTTCCCTTTCCTTGTTGCTGGTCAATAAACATTTGTTTGCTCTTTTTTTTCTTATAGCTGTACTCTTTGCATAGCCATTCCAAATGCACAACAAATTGATCAAACTGAGAGTCTTAAAGGCTGCAGGTTATTTGAACTACAGCCACATACAGGTAAACAGAATTTAGACCAACAGGTGCGTGTGTACTCGATAGTCTAGTAATAAGTGCTCAAATGTTTGCGATGTTGCTTAGTGTTTAGGGGGGGCGGGGGGGGGGGCATGGCGTGAAATACATCTGTTAGCACTTGAAGAAAATATATATATTTCGTAGTTGATTATGACTAAACGTAAACTGGAGGAACATGAGGTGCTGCATTATATTTAAGTTTGCTCTGCAGGAAAATGGATAGCTTTAAACTGCGGTGTGTACGGTACGTAGCAGACCATAGCTCAAACCAACAGCAGCGATTGCTTGGTGCACGGCAGGGCTAGAAAGTGCGCTTGTGTTCATGTCCTCCTGTTGGGCTGTGCTATGCGGTGCGGACTGTGTACAGCACGAGCTTGACTGATGGGTAGTAACCATACGTAACAATACTGCAAAACGTGGTCCTTCCTCCGCGTTTCAAAATGTTCAGGAAAGAGTGAGGTTCTCTTGAACAGAGCGTTTCGGAGAAAGGAGACCTCTCTCCGCACAGCCACGCATGACTGCAAAATTTGGCTGAGATGTTCACCGTAGCGTATAGATCCATAGAGTTCCGTGCAGTATTTATTGAAGGGAACTCGGGCACTAGTGTCTATGGGAGCTACAATCGGGCTGGTCGGGGCAGCATGAATTATGGGAAGTAGATGGACTTGCCTAAACTTCGTCCTCCTGGCTTCAGACGGTTTTGCGACTTTGTAAGCTCGTCATTTTCAACCAAGTGTTGTGTGATGAATAATTGAGTAAACATTGAACGTGTCCTACCGCAGGATTTGAATGCAGGATCTGCAGTATAGGGGCCTGATGTTGTAGGCATTGTGCCATGGATGCATGCATTGACAAGCAGCATAGAACGCCCTTGTGAAATTCTCTCACGCTGGTCAGCACGTTGCGGCACTTGGAGCGTTCCGATTTGGCCACCTCGACAGGCTGAATCGCTGCAATTAATAGCAATTAGGTGTGTTTGCAGAGTATTCTGCACTTGGAAAAGCATACAGTACTCTGAAATTTCGGATAATGAGGCAGATCATGGAGGAAAGAGGCAGATAAAGCATATAATAAAGCCACATGAGTGTCTGAATCCACAAGCACGAATATCGGACAAATCCATGTGCTCCCCATCGACGTGCTACGACTGCTACCAAAAAAAATTGGCTCTCCCGTAATCGAGAGTAGATGTAAGCATGAAATGGCTACCAGCAAAGCAGATTGGTTAGAGATCACACCAACCACAATATTGAAATGGGTGTAGTGCATGTTCGCAGCGGCACAACAGACCACACCACACCACAGCGCACGAACCTGTCTTGAATTGAACCTCATTGCAGCTGTGGTCTCGGCCAAACAGCCATCCGTGGCGCGCCGGACGCTGCCGGCTTCTACATGCAGTCTCGAGCCGGCGTAAAATCCGCGCCGCGGAACTCGCGGACAGCTGGCGTTGAACAGGCAACCCTGTCTCAGTGCTAATAGACAATCAAGCGTACCTGTATCTGCTTTTTGAACGTCGCTAGTGGAAATGACAAAACTTCTGCGTACTAGAAGTTACAGCTTGAGTGATATCGTAAACAAACATTAGAATTAACTTTGAAGCAATATTTTTTGTAACTTGTTTGGGCTGTAACTAACGTATGTTACGCCGTACAAAGGGTTGGGGACCAGAGACCGCATTTCCTGAATTTCTAACTCCTTGCATGGATGATCTCGTTTTGTTCTCGCAACTTGCCCGTATAATCGCTCTGGCTTTTGGCTCAAGGTCACTTGAAGGTCGCCAACAGCATGAGCTAAAAGCATTTCACGCTTAATACGAAACGATGTTTACTAAAGCGAAAATAGTGAGCTGAAGGTGGGTGCGCGCTAGCGCTACAGTCGCGCGTCTTGCAAGGTGCCTCGATGTCCTCCTTCGCCGCTCCGAAGTGGCGGGGGAGTAAAGAGAGAACCGAGGGCCCGATTTTTGTTAGATTTTTGCATAAGAAGCGAACAAGGACACAAAGGACAGCATAGGAGGAAATTACATGTACTACTTATTACTTTAATTAAGGAAACGATAAATTAATGGAAATGAAAGTGTGTGAAAAAACAACTGGCCGCAGGTGGGGCACGATCCCACGTCTTCGCAATACGCGTGCGACGCTCTTACCAATTGAGCTACCGCGGCGCCGTTTCACCATCCACTTTCTGGGGTATTTATGTTTATCTATTAGAACTAAACCTGAACGTTGTTAGCCAGCGCCATACCTACTACAACTAAACCTGGACGTTGTTAGCCAGCGCCATACCTCACGGACTTGCAAGGAGAATGTGGATCATTTTAATGCGAAAGCATTATGTGCCCCGTTAAAGGTACGTCCACACTTGCGACAAAAAACGCGCACGACCCGCCGCACGCGGCAAGCGCGGGCAAGTCCACAGTCGCGTTTTGCGGCACGCGGCAACGGCGCGTGGAGTCCCGCGTTGTCTCGTTCTATTCGCTACTTCTCGTGACAACGCGCTCTCCGTTCTGCTGATTTCGTGTTCCATCCAGGGCTATTTTGAGCCAGCGGTCGCGGAAGTTCTTAAATTTCCCCGCTGCCTGCTCGCCTGCATGGTATATACAAACACATACTCGCACATGTTCCCGCAACATTCAGAAAATTTCACTAATTGCTCACCTGTCATGCCAAACTGCTGTCCAGTAATGTGCCAGCGGTTGGCGCGCAGCTCCTTGTCCTTAAAATCGACGTTGGATTTGTCATAGAGGCACGCATATCCTCGAGCGGTTTCCAAAAACGCCGCCATTGCGATACGACCATAGAATAAAGAACAAGATACGACTTCGTCGACGTCTCGGTGGTGGTGTGGGAAGGCTTAAAGGGACACTAAAGTTTACTATGAAGTTAAAGTGATAAAGCAATGCTCTAGAATGTCTAAGGCGTTAATATAGACCTCAGACTCTGCCCAGGCGGCGCTGCGGAAAAACCCGTCACCAGCGCCCCCATCGCAGCCTTGGCGCTAACTGGGTAGTGCAAGAAAAGCTGTCCGCAAGCGAAGGTGCATAGACCACAATGGACCCTTCTCTTTCGTTTGTGTTGAGGCACGGTTTCCTAAAAATCAAGGACCTGGAAAACTTCTTCCGCCTATCCACGCTTCGGAAAGGAAGCTCAGCAGGGCGAAGTACGTGTACAATATAAAATAAAGTCTCAAGTGTTATTTCGGCGTGCTGCAACTCGCAAGTACGGAGAGCATCAGGTTTGTCTATAGGCATATCAGCATAAAAATCTAAGGATTTCAAATTGGTTCATGTTGAATATGTCCTGAACACAAGACTTAAGTATCTCCTATATTTTTATGTATTTTATTGTAATGTTTTGTCTCGCAATTATTTACAGAGAGTAAATCTTTTAATAGCCTTTTCCAGGGCAGCAGACAGAAAACGGTTTCCAAGGCAGCGAACAGCTCTCATAACGAAAGTAAGCTTCCTACAGTGCCTACGCGCTGCATCTTTCTTTCTCGCAGGAGCTACAGCATCGCTCAGTACCTTAATTTGAACTTTTCGCAGACGCTTCGAGCAACAAGCGCGCACAAATAAATGTAAATAAACGCGACATTTGTTTTTTCTTTACACACATGCGTTACCTCGCAATTACTCATCCAGTGCTCCTATACAGCAACTTTATTGCTCACATTTGAAAAACGCAGTCGAGCAGGCTCAGTACATTGCGAAGCGTGCTTGTTGTATCGGCGCAGGACATGCAAAATACCGAAAGTAGAAATGTGCTCGCGATACGACGATGCTCTAGAACAGGATTTTGAATTCATAAACGAACCAAAATGTTTGGTTACGCTGACCTGCCAAATCTCCCCGTTCCACTTGTTGAGTCAAGCGGACGCGGACGTCTGTTAAAAGGTGGAGATATCGATGGTACATAAGCAGGATGGTTCGCAACGTTGTTTTTTCTGTTACTAACGAAGTGGCGGCTGCAGATGCTTGAGTTTTCGCATGGTTACCACGGTCCTCCGTCAGGGCCACGCAACACAATTACAGAATAACAAAATTGTCGCACTTTCTCATGCGAGCCGCTGTGTTGTGGGGAATGCAAGTAATCCGATTAACCAACAGGTTGAACGGCCCGTATCCAGCGCTCTCGCCTTTCCCCTTCATACGATCGCAATGGAAATCGGTAAAACTGAACGTTGTTATCCTGCCCTTCACGTTCATGGCGATTTACAACACAACAGTAGCGTTGATTGCGGCGTTTCTTCGTAGCGCGCGGAGCTATCGTGGTTGCCGTCGCTTCCGCCATCAGTTTGAAGAGTGAGCCAGCAAGCGCTTTATGGCACTTCGGCGGCGCGTCCGACTAGCGTAGAAATTCATAGCTCTCTGTCTGGGTGTTAAATGCGCAAAACACTCGCAATATGGACCAAAATCTAGTTAAATCGTTGTTTCGCAGTTGCTATCTGCATAGGCAACTTAGCAAGGGAGTCGGGCTTCGCACTACTCAATTACTGCCTCTTCGCAACGGCAGGTGGCGCTACGTGTCTTGCAAAACTCCAGAGTCTGACGTCCATAATCGCGAACAGAGCTTTAGTAACCGAGAAATTGAGGTAAATGCATGACACGATTTGAGACCCCCGCAGCGACATTCCGGCACTAGCCCGATGACAAAGGCACTCGTCATCATAATTTATGTCACTAGTAGTCAACTACTTGTATTAAAAAGAACATTTCATTACGTTATAAGACGCAAGAAAATGCTACTTGTCTACTTCTGTTCGATTCTAAGAAAAAACATCTTCACGTTACCCTACAGTAGTATGGGTGATCGAAAGGTTTCGTTTTCGCTCGACTCTGCGTGCTCGACTCTGCGCTGCGCGCACTTTGGAGTTTCAGTTGTTTCGTTATGGCGTCGTGCTGCGCTGGTTCTGCTGGCTCGCGAAACTAGCATTTGAAACAAGCAGCGAGAATGACACGTCCATGTGTTGTCATGGGATGCGCGAACGGTCCGCGGAACTTGACCAAGGGCAGTTGCAGCGGTGAATCCAACGTTACTTATCACTGTGTGCCAACGAGTGAACCTCTCCGTTCAAAGTGGTTAAGTGCCGCACCTCTGCTACAGCGCGTTGGCAAAGAGCCGAAAAAAATCTCATAGTGCGCTCGCTGCACTTTCGTCCAGAGGATTACGAGTTCAACGCCGACTTACTGAAGTCGTGTGGAGTGCCTTTCAAAGCAATGCTTTCCGGTAGCGCTGTTCCGTCGGTCTTGCCTGTATTCTCCGAAGCGCAAGAACAACTGCAGGTCGAAGACGGGGAGGTGAGTGCGGCATTTGGTTTTCACGAAAGAAAAGCTACAAATGTGCGAATATGTACAACCATGACATACAGTTGCCGTCGTAGTAGTGGGCAACGACGCCGGCAGCGCGAGCACTCAGCAGCAGGTCCCGTTCATCAGTGCTTAAATCGCTGAAATCGAGCCCAGCATCGCGAGCCAATGTGTCGTTGTCAGCTTCGTCCATTGCAACGAGCGTCAAAGTTGGCGTCATAAAATAAAGAACCAGCTTATCGTCGCGCACTTTCCCTTCCGCTAGCCACCATAGTTCCGCTTTCACACTGCTGTCGACTCTGTCTTGGCTCTGTTTCTGGCCGCGCGTTTGCGTTTTGCGCAGAAAAGCCGTAGCGCCGTCTGCGGGCACCGTTTTACTCATCGACGGCGCAACGTCACTATGAGACCGTGACGTCACCACTCCTCGATCGGAGGGCGGGCGATTTGAACTGTGCTAGAGGTACGCGGACGCTTCAGAATACATTTTCTCTTAAAATAAGTCTCTTCTTCGCATGAAACAAGCGTTTCGAGGTTTCTGGGATAGTATTTCAATAGTCCGCGTTGACTTTAGTGCCCCTTTAGTGACCTTTAGTGTCCCTTTAACAAAAACGGCCCCCTTGACTGGAAATGGCCACTCAGATTTTACGGCATGCGTGTCACTGTTAGATCTCAGAGCCCATGGATAATGATTCTTCGCTTATGCAACAGGTGGCCCCACAACAGCGCGCCTCGCTTCTTATTGGTACTCGTTTTGCGGCTGCCGCGAAAAAATGGGTCTCGCACCCATTCGCGCGTTTGCCGCGCGTTGCTGCCGGTTTTCGTGAATGTTGCCGTGCGCGGCATCAAACACGTCAAAACACGTGAAAAAAATGCTCAGATTGACGTCAGATTTGGCAGGCAGGTTTCTGTAAACAAAGTAAATTAGTGCCTTCGAAAATAAAATAAGTGGAACTTCGGCCTGGGTGGGAATAGAACCCGAGCCACCGGGATGCTAGAGGAGCGCGTTTCCCCGATGCCACAGTGTCTCCTTGGTTAACGTTGACTGAAGTTGTGCCTAGTGCGTGTGTCACTGCACACGTCACGTCGCTGCCTCATGGGCGTCACTTGCTCTTCGGATTTCATCGGTGCTGTGTCTACTGCGGTGCACTCCGAAGCGTCTGTGAAACGCGGTCGCCCACGGAAGCACGCCTCAGAAGACGAAGCAAGGGAACACAAAAGAAGACGACATAGTCACGAAAGAGCTACCATTAGGCATAAAATGAAATTAATCGTACTGCAGCAAAATGTTCCGAATGTTTCCAGCCTGTGGCCAATGTATGCGCAAACGCAAACACCGATTCAGCACAAAGAACTTCGATGCATGTGGAGAACACCAATCGAAAACATTTTACCGAAGCGATTATAATGCTTTCGCATTACCACACGTAAGCAGTCTTAACTGTGCTTAACTTCTTTCCTCGCAGGTGAGAGAGAGGTGAAGGAGGGGGAGGAGTGCAGTTGTCGGCGGAGACCCCCCCCCCCCCCCCTCCCCGAAATAAAGTTTTGGCTACGCCACTGAGACTACTACTACTACTACTACTACTACTACTACTACTACTACTACTACTACTACCACCACCACCACCACCACCACCACCACCACCACCACCACCACCACCACCACTACTCTACTAGTACTATTAGGTACTACACAGTCTATTGGCTACGACTACTGCATAGTGTGCCGACTTTCTACTCCACTACTACATTGCTTCATTGCCGTTTCATTCATGATTCCGCACCACGGACGTCGCGCGTCTGGCCGGCTCCACATCGCATGTGCGTAAAAAGACCCCAGACGCACCTGTTTCCCGTTGCAATATACCGTGCATTGCCAGGGCCTGTCTGTGCCCTCGTCACATGACATGTGTAGCAGCGAAGAAATACAAATAAATAAAAAGAACACGAGAACGACGAATAAAGCGAAAACGTCGTGACGGAATAAAATATAGAGATACCAGGCGCACTCTATCGGGGTGCCCAGGCTCGGCAAGCAGACAGTGCAATACCGCGCCTGACAACCAGCCCGCCGGTTTTGCACATGTATCGGTAGTCAGGTGTTCCACCGCACGGCTTGCGAGCGGGGAGAGTGTCTCGTCTCTTTCGGGATTAATTGAAATCCTGGTGTGCCGTATACACGCGGAACCGGCGCGATCAACGCTGGGTTTCGACTCGATAACGCGAGGGTCGACGTCGTTTCGTGGCCCGTCCTGGCAAGCGCTGCGTTGAGGCTTCCGGCACCTTCTGTTTCGCCGTGACACGGTAAGTCTAGTTGTTCGTCTTGTTCGTGGCGGAGTTGTCTGGGCACTTAGGGTTGAGAGAGCTTTCGAAGGTTATACAGCCCTTCGGATCACGTGTGAAGTCAGTACAGAGTGGCAAAACTCCATTTCGGACGGCGTTTTAGACCTTGCTTTATTTTGAGAGAGATAGGCATCCAGATGGATTAACAGGCGTATATAAGTTCACAGACAGACAGACAGACAGACAGACAGACAGACAGACAGACAGACAGACAGACAGACAGACAGACAGACAGACAGACAGACAGACAGACAGACAGACAGACAGACAGACAGACAGACAGACAGACAGACAGACAGACAGACAGACAGACAGACAGACAGACAGACAGACAGACAGACAGACAGACAGACAGACAGACAGACAGACAGACAGACAGACAGACAGACAGACAGACAGACAGACAGACAGACAGACAGACAGACAGACAGACAGACAGACAGACAGACAGACAGACAGACAGACAGACAGACAGACAGACAGACAGACAGACAGACAGACAGACAGACAGACAGACAGACAGACAGACAGACAGACAGACAGACAGACAGACAGACAGACAGACAGACAGACAGACAGACAGACAGACAGACAGACAGACAGACAGACAGACAGACAGACAGACAGACAGACAGACAGACAGACAGACAGACAGACAGACAGACAGACAGACAGACAGACAGACAGACAGACAGACAGACAGACAGACAGACAGACAGACAGACAGACAGACAGACAGACAGACAGACAGACAGACAGACAGACAGACAGACAGACAGACAGACAGACAGACAGACAGACAGACAGACAGACAGACAGACAGACAGACAGACAGACAGACAGACAGACAGACAGACAGACAGACAGACAGACAGACAGACAGACAGACAGACAGACAGACAGACAGACAGACAGACAGACAGACAGACAGACAGACAGACAGACAGACAGACAGACAGACAGACAGACAGACAGACAGACAGACAGACAGACAGACAGACAGACAGACAGACAGACAGACAGACAGACAGACAGACAGACAGACAGACAGACAGACAGACAGACAGACAGACAGACAGACAGACAGACAGACAGACAGACAGACAGACAGACAGACAGACAGACAGACAGACAGACAGACAGACAGACAGACAGACAGACAGACAGACAGACAGACAGACAGACAGACAGACAGACAGACAGACAGACAGACAGACAGACGCACAGATAGACGCACAGATAGATAGATAGATAGATAGATAGATAGATAGATAGATAGATAGATAGATAGATAGATAGATAGATAGATAGATAGATAGATGACCTAACTGCAATGCTGGAAATGTTTGCTCGTCTGCCATACATGGCACGCTACTCCAGCTGCTCGGTGAGAAATGTGACGCACTGACTGATAAAAACACACACACACACACAGACGGCACAAAATGCCTACGGACACGCACCAAACCTGTAGCTTTCACGAATATCAGATGCTCTTTCGATGCGCGCAAAGCCGTGCAATTTTTCTTCACAAGCCGAGAATGTGCCCAGCTTCGAGTCACGGTACATATACGACACGGTCTTCAGGGATTGTCTTCGCAACGACTCACAACTGCAGTCACTTGAAACATCTTGCAAACGGGAAGATTGCACGCGGAACACAGTGGCAAGTCTGACAATCGAAGTTTGCATTAATTTAAAGCGGTTCGTGCAGGCCACGCTAAGCCTGATGCGGTGAAAGCAAGGCTGGTATTTTCGAGGCCTCCGGCATGTCAATGTCAAAAGGTGGCTCAATTTTAAAAGAATGGTTCGATACTTCGTGAAGGGACGCATCACAGAATTAAGACTTGTGGCTGCGTTTTCAGGCACGTAGTACGCTGTTCACTTGGGAGTTTCATTCTGCAATAATACATGTTCCTGTCAATCAGTCGGGGCTGGTATTCACAAAAGTTATACTACGTAAAAGTCTACGTAACGAGAATGTTGGCCCGTATTGTTGAGAAGTGTGCGTAATTTAGCGAACACATATACGGCCTTTAAGGTTTAGAGCAAACTGATACAGGACAGAGGGTAACCGAATATAATCCGCGATAGTATTTCATAATCTTCATAATCCGCGATAGTATTTTGTCACCGCTTACGCTAGCTTTGGTTTCCCGGGCCACCACCTTCGACATTCAGTGCCTAGTTGCCCAAATAGTTATCATATCTTATCGCACATGCGGGCCAAAAAGAATGGGGCGGTTTTGGTTTTAGCGGCCAAGTCATGGGCTTTGATGAATTAAATTTTGGCCGTATACCTCGAGCTTCGTTACTCACACCGACTTTTCTCAATCATAAATGCCAGCGTCTCCGAGGGACTGACCAGGGAAGGAGTAAACCTGCTTCAACACCATATTTGAATACAGGGTGTCCATGTATGCTAGCCTGGCTATTGCAGTTCAAGAGACATTCCGCACGAATGTTTGATTCCGTAAGCGACGTTACGCGTTCTACAGAGGATGACCTATACTTACAGATAGAATGCGTCAGAATTGGAACCATGGGAAGGATTTGATTATTAGAAGTCGCAATGAAAAGCTGATATAAGAAGAAGAGAAGGAAATCATGGAAAAAATTCCCGTTTCCTTTAGAATAAATTAGAAATGGTGCTTAAATTTACGATAAACTTCACATTCATAAGAAAGCAAATGGGATATTAAAAAATATAGCGGTGCATCCATTTTCTAGCGATAATTAGGGACTTTAATGATATTAGCCACCTATCTTATGGTTCGTGGTTGATTCTTAGCAATATGTTTTATATGATGGTTATTATGGACGATGGCGCATTCACAATGGTATATACACAGTGGTACATACGCAGTACCTCAAGTATTCCCGAAGGAAAGTCATGGAAGAGTGACACACTCAGTTACCCAAGCCGGCGACAGAGAAGCTCACATAAGATCACCTCGTACCCAGAGTAACATACCCAGTCACTCAAGCTGGCGTGAAAGAGGTCCACTGCAAAGAAGCTCACACCAAGTGGCATATACCCAGGGATCCAGGTTGGCCCGATGGTTGGTTTTTAACCCTGCTCCCCAAACAGAGTATCCTGTGGCTCTACCCATTTGAACTATTGAAACGTTTCGTATATGCATTCGCATATTTCCTATGCTTTCCATACGTTTCTTATACAAACTTTACGGAATTTATACGGAATCTATATAGGTTCGGTAAGAATTATACGGAAACATACGGAGTTATTGGAATGGCATACGGAACATTTCAATAGTATGGACTGCCTAGAGACCCTAGTGGGCGGGAGATTATGCGCGGACACAGATAAATGGATATATAGGGACATACCGCAAACTGGTGTGACAGACAGACAGACAGACACAGACAGACGGACAGACGGACGGACAGACAGACAGACAGACAGACAGACAGACAGACAGACAGACAGACAGACAGACAGACAGACAGACAGACAGACAGACAGACAGACAGACAGACAGACAGACAGACAGACAGACAGACAGACAGACAGACAGACAGACAGACAGACAGACAGACGGACGGACGGACGGACAGACAGACAGACAGACAGACAGACAGACAGACAGACAGACAGACAGACAGACAGACAGACAGACAGACAGACAGACAGACAGACAGACAGACAGACAGACAGACAGACAGACAGACAGACAGACAGACAGACAGACAGACAGACAGACAGACAGACAGACAGACAGACAGACAGACAGACAGACAGACAGACAGACAGACAGACAGACAGACAGACAGACAGACGGACGGACGGACGGACGGACGGACGGACGGACGGAGAACTTTAATGAGGTCTTGAGAGACGCCCAAAAATGCTGGCAGCAAAAGAAAGAAACACTTTTGACATTAGTGACGTCCGCAACCATCACACGATGCGTATCATGTCCTACCCATTGACCCGATGCGAAAACTGTCACTCTCTCCATTCTTTTGTATTTACATGCACGTGTTTACAATTCAGCCCTGGAGTTGGTAGTCAGCGCAACTCGGGGGGCCATGGCTCGGTGGATCTGAAGCATCCATTAAACCGCCAGTGTCGCACAACAGGCCTGTAGACTCTCACATGCTAGCTTACTGCACCAATGATTTCCAGAGACGACACCGCCGCTGTGCAGTGATCCAATACACGCGTCGGCAATAGAGAATGACGTCTCGCTGAAAGCAGATTCTTAGATACTGACCGCAGACATAGCAACAGACACCTTGCTTAGTAATGGACCTCGCGTTGCAAGACGCGATGTGACGCTTGTCTCCTTCTTTCGTTTCTTGAAAGTGACATTCTAGTCGGCCACGTGACAAAAGTTTGCTGGTGCGGTAGTTTGTTCGAGGTGAAAGGAATATTGTATAGTGTACATGCTTACAGGAGTTACAGGAACGGCGAAAATGGCAGCAGCCATTCTGCAAGGCTATCGCGACGTGAACACCGCGGCCATCGCTTTTGCCTTAGGACTACTACGGGTGACGAAAAGCATCAACTATACGGCAACCTGTCGGCCACAGGGCCCTGACTGCAACGCACGGAGGAGCAGTCTGGACGATGAACGAGTTTGAATATGCGCCTTGTTTTAAACTTTGTGCTAGTAGTGGGTGTCGCTCTCTTAACTGCTGCAATGCTGAATTTTTTTTTTTTGGCGTTCCTGGTCGAATGCTGACAGAGAGCGAGTGACAGATGCGAGCGACCTTTGCTCTACCGAGGCTCGATCGTCACCCGAAGAGCTTGCGTCTCGTTCAACAGCTGCGCTAGCGGCGTGGCGACGGCGCCGGTGAGTACGTAGACTCCACGTATCCCGGCGTGCCCCTGGCGGAGCACATGGTTGGCGATCGGCTTGACTTTCCCGTCGTGTGCCGTGAGCTCATCCGTAGCTTCACAATGCGAAGCCGCTGCCTTTCTCACCGGCAATGGCGTCTGAACTTGAGGCCTGACAGCGATGAATTATAGCAAAAAAAAAAAAAAAAATGCTCTCCAACATTGAGTCAATTATACTGCGCTAAGCGTCGTCAGACCTGAGCACAATCACACGTGACTTGTTGGCCCGCTTCGATCCGATGCCGATAGACACCAGTACGTCGACGATTCTCACCCACGTATTCTCAAGCGATATGATTGCGATGATTTATTGGCATCCCCTTTGACACGGAGCGGTGACCAATGGTAGCCTAGCCTGCTTGAGTTAATCAGGTACGCATACATGCTTCTCATTCTACCCTTCCTCGCCGGCCCTCCCCCCAACCCGCTTCCATTTTCGTACACATCTCCTTAACCTTTTTTTTTCTCCTCCTCAAAGATTCTACACCTACCTTGTAGAGCTACCTAGCCTGTAACTGATCAGGTTGTATCAATGTCTTCCCTCTTTTTTTTCCATCAATAGTCTAAGCGTCTCTTGCTTAGAACTCGGCTGCTGACCGGTCGATGCTTCCGTCCACTTTAAATCCCAGCGCTTAGGGAAGTTGTACGTTACCTACAGGTCTCGCTCGGTGAATACTCGATACTTCGCTTAAACGCACCGCTGTCCCTCGACTGATGAATGCGCTATGCCTCTCTGTTCACTGGTTAACTGGCACCGGCTTCGAGATATGCGCTGTAAAACTTGCGGTAAAATGCACTGTTGTTGAATTCGCTTTTTAATTTTAAGAAAACGCGGCTTTATGCAATGAAGCACAAAACATCTCTTTTTTTTTAATTATGGGGTTTTACGTGCCAAAACAACTTTCTGATTATGAGGCACGCCGTAGTGGAGGACTCCGGAAATTTCGACCACATGGGGTTCTTTAACGTGCACCTAAATCTAAGTATACGGGTGTTTTCGCATTTCGCCCCCATCTAAATGCGGCCGCCATGGCCTGGATTCGATCCCACGACCTCGTGCTCAGCAACCTAACACCATAGCCGCTAAGCAACCACGGCGGGTGCACAAAACATTGAAGCAATGGAAGCAAAATGCATTTCGTCATACACATTGAAGATTATTATCTCGAAACTGGCGTAGTCCTGAGAATTCAAGTCTATATACCTTGTATACTCACTAGCTGCAACTCGTAGATTGAAATAAGTGCCGCGAAGTAATGTTTTTTATTTAGCGTAATTAGGTTAATTGTTTAATAAAGTAATGACCGCGTCATCGAGTGTTGCGCACAGGCTACTTTTAAAAATTTGGCGTATAAGGAAAAGCACCCTGTAGACACACGGCAAGACAGCAAATTTTCTGACTTGCTTATCAACTGAGCCTCTGTCCCGCGCCAATCTTCGTGCACGACAAACGTCACATGGTATCTCACATCAGTTCCACCTGGTTCCACCTGGGAAGGTCTTCAGTTACATTATGACTCGTATTCTGCGCAAGATCATCAGAGACCATAGTACCTTTCCATGTTCCTCCCTGTCATCACCAACGGTCAACCGTCTACAGAACACAGAGTCTTTATAACGCTTACTTTCACGATCTTGATATTTTTCAATAACTTGCTGTCAACGTTCTTTTCCGAAGTTTGCCTAGTTGTGCCATAGTTTCATGCATTGTTCAATTGCCTTCTTCCACCTTCTTCTGTCGTATTTACATCCCGCTTTGTTGTAGGTACACTCTTCTTCTCACAAATTTAAATTTTATTAATTGCGTGCTTTTTATTCCCCTGCAGTGTTTCTTCTTTTCTTTTGGTTTTGGTTTTGCCTTTCTCATCTCTTTTATCTCTCTCTCTCTCTTGCTCTTTAATGCATGTTTGCGCTAGGACTCAGAAATTAGGGTTATTCCTGAGCACGGTAAATAAATTATTGTTTGATTGATTATTATTAGTTGACTGACTGATCGATTGATTGACTGATTGATTCTTGTTATATCTTGGGTACGATATTTGCTTTTTCGGGGCTCTCTCGCTGCTTTAGGGGTGGCAGTTGATGTACATTCACTTGTAATGATGTCGGAATTTTCTTAGCCTCAGTAAGTGCATTTATATTCCACATGCAGCAACCAATAAAAGTTAGTTGAAGGTACGCGGTTCTTCGTTTTAGTGTATCGTCTTTCACGTTATCCAGACTTCGACATTGAATGTCTTTCGAGGACAGAGTGGTAAGAAACGTGTGCAGGATGATGTCATTTAGATTATCCCGCAAGGATGTTGCTATCTATATTACTACCTATAACTTTATTTTTATACATCTAAAGAAGCTTCTTTCTGTAGGAGACCTTTAGTTAAATAGTAGGATTTTACGTGCCAAAACCACGATCTGATTATGAGGCATGCCGTAGTGGGGACTCCGGAAATTTGGACCACATGGGGCTCTTTAACGTGCACCTAAATCTAAGTACACGGGTGTTTTCGCATTTCGCCCCCATCGAAATGCGGCCGCCGTGGCCGGGATGTAGGAGTTCTCTAGTGTTAGTAAACTTGCACTTAATTGTCTAACAGCTAAACTTAATTGTCTAAACTTAATTGTCTAACAGTTGTTTCCATACTGCATAACGCCCCACATTTTTTACGTTCTTCTAGAGGAGGAGACACCGTCGCGCAGAAAGTAATGCCGGCTGATTTTGGCCCTAAAATTGTGCCCATATTACGAGCTTCGTCTAAGCAAGACGAAGTTTGTTGCTGGGTGTATCTGTGGCCCGAGATGAGTTGACATTACTTTTCCGCGTGCTTTGTATCCTTCCTTTATGATAGTTATGGCTATTAGTCTGCGCTAACGAGCTGTCGTGTGAAATCCTGCTCCGCATTTATACCAGCAAACCAGTGAAGACCGTGACCGAAAATCTATGATGGCGGTATATTGCAGTTTTAACGAGTGTACGAACATTTAGGTTTTGTCGTTTCTCTCCTTGCATAGATTACTTCTTTTGCACGCTTCTTCGCATGATGAGTTTATATATATATATATATATATATATATATATATATATATATATATATATATATATATATATATATATATATATAACAGTTCCCGCGCACTACTGTCGGAGCAAGGGTGCGTGCACTACCGTTTGACACATCGTTTTGCCCTATCGTGCTTCCCTAGCAGTATTACAGCGTGCAAAAAAAGAAAAATGCGGCAGAACCCATATAACGATGACTGTCGAAGGTAAGGCGTTAGCGCTGAATTAATATAGCGACACAACGTATATTGTCACCGTCGAAACGAGTTATGTATGAGGCGTGTATATTGCAACGGGACTCCTCTTTTGCGCTTCTCTAAGAACACTCGGAGTCATCTGTTGTCCCTGAGTAGAAGAAAGTTGTCTCTAACTAGAGCAATATTTTCGAGCTTATATTGTATCCTGTCTACTGCTCCGATTCTCTCCATGAGAACTTGTCGTCCCCGTTGTGCAAGTATCGTTAGCTTACAGCAAGAATATGTATGCTCGAGTGTGATGCTGCTTATTGTGATGTCACACAGCTAACTTTCGAGATCACGGCTATTTGGCGCACTGAAACAGGACATGCAGAATCGGGTGCAATACAGCGGCTTTGTTTATATACACTTGGAGAATTTCCTTCAACGAAGCTCCGAAGGATCGCCATGGACTAAATTGAAAGCGCACGCTTGAAACTTGCATTAACTTGGAACTTGGAAAAATCATGACGCATTCTTTGGTGACACAGCTAACTTACGGCCCAAAGCTAATTACTACCCAACACGTAACAACGACGTCTGGTATGTGCCATCCTTTCGTACTAATTACGGTCGTCAAATGCTCCGACATATAATTCCCACTCTTCTTAATCGGCGCAAGGAGCACTGAGGACCTAACGATACGGTTTTCTTTTTGCTTTTTGTTTTTACTGCAAGTTTGCGCCTCCTTCCTCCCTTTTTCCTTTCTTATTGTTATTCTTCGTTTTGCATTCTTGAGTGTTCCTGAGGTTATCGTGTCAATTCTGCCGCCTTCATTTATTTGTTAATACAAGAGGATGTTCACTAATTTTTATTGAATGTGATGTTTACCTATGCACTGTAGTCTTTTCTTATTGTTCTGTCCGTGTTCTGTTGCTGCCGGTTTTTATGTACAGGGGTGCGCCCCTCTGTCCAGCCAGTCATAGGCTTTTTGGGTGCACCCCTAACATCCCTGATGTTGAAATAAAGGTATTTGTATTTGTATTAACCTCTAAATTGGAACTCTTCAATAGAGCGCAATTACCCTATCGCTAACGAACATGTTTAGCATAGCTTTTATTATTATCAATAAGGTTCGTGTTGTCGTACACCAGCAACTCACTAGCCACGCGTATTGCAGAAAAACTGGAGCCAGCGTCGGTCGTGTCCGTGCGTATTTACTGCTATTCGCTGTAGCCTCCGAAATATGTACGATATGGCGCGTAAACACGAATCTCTGAGGCTGCGTCGTGTATCTTTCGCGCCGCGGATACACTGCAGTAATTAAAGCTTTGGCGAGAGAAATAACGAGAAGAAAAGCAAGGAAATGCTAAGTGGTTAACCAGATCGCATGTCCGGTTTGCTGCCCTGTACTGGGGGAAAGGCATAAAGGCGTGAAAAGTGAGAAGGAGGGAGAGAGAGTCATGCCATGCAGAGGAAACGCAGTCAAAATACTGCTTCAGTTCTGATCACATGAAATATGTTGAGCGAACAGCGGCAAATGCAACCAGTGCGCCAATGTCGAAAAGAAGAAACAGGGGGCGCTGGGAGCAAGAATTTGCGGCTTTTATAGAATGTTTTAAAGAAATCACCTGCTGAGATCAACACAGAAATAATGAAGCAGGAACAATTCTTCCGCGCTGAGTACAGACGCAAGCCATGTTATCAAGAATGCGGTTGCAGGTGGTCACGGAGAGCACGACGACAATGTATCCGAACGATACGCTGAGCAAGACTATGTTGCAGCCGGAGGCGCTACTGATCAAAGCATATCATTTGAATTACATTGCACTCCTGTTGACGTTTGTACGTCTCTGCTCTTCGTCTTTAGGCGAATAAGATCGATTTGCTTTCTTGTTGTAGTATGCGTTTATAGTTCGAAATGTATTTTTGTACTGAAGTAGCCACTTGCTTTTGCCTATAGGTCCAAACAGATAGCGGATATTTGTATGGCGTATCACATTGATGATTAAAATTGAATTGAGCTGAATTGAACTGAATTCTAAATTTCAAAGTTGGAAAGGACAGCGATAAAGTGAACAAATGCTATAGAGACGGGTAATATGGTTTTATTTATTGAGCAGTCACTTCAATGCAGGCAAATCAACTGCTTGTGGTAGCGAGTGCAGGATCGCTTGGCCAAATAACTAGTTCATCTTCAAATTACCAACGCTGTTGTTCGCCAACTTCAGGTTTGTCATGCTGCTTTCACTGCACTGGTGATATCCTACATTTGCAGCACCGTTCTGAGGTATAAGGCACTGAAACGCACGCTGGCGAAGGACTTGCACAGTTATCGTTCTCAAATGTTTAAGGTGCGTCCAATAGGAGTACATAGCCACAAAATGCAACCAGGGGCCCATGGCCTTTGGTTGAACACAATAAGACAAGATGTCACCGGCAGCTATCGGTTTGCGGCTTCCTTCCTAGATTATAACAGAACGGTGAGGCACAGCTGTACGTGACAGTTTTGAATCCTTAGTCTTCAGCCTGTCTTTGTGTCCGCTGCAATTTGATGAATTTACCTCAGACGTAAGTGCGAGCAGTGGCGCTGGTCACGCCATCTTGTGAAGCTGCACTCAAGTAGTGGACAGATAACTATTGCGATTGCCACTCTTGATGAAAGGCCCTTCTGAGCTACGCGCATGAAGCCGGCATCCTACCTCATATATGACCTCACCCATCATTCTCCTCAACTCCACCTAGGCCACAGGCCAGCCATTATCGTTAAAGTTTACTAGTACCACTACTATTGCAATGTGTGTCTATGTTATGCATGGCCGCAGCCGTAAAGCTGTCGCCGTCAATATAATCATTAGAGAGCTCTAATTTGTCTAAAGAGGTATTACAGTTTGCGGAATAGCGGTAGACGTAGACGGCAGCAGTACTGCTGACAGAGCCATCTTGTGAAACTTTCTTCAGCCACAACGCGTCAGGAAGGTTCGACGTTTGGCCATTGCACTTGCCCAAGGAGAAATGAAAGAATATAGTGAGAAAAAAAAGATTTTTTTCAAAACTCTATCTATGTTACCTCTGAAACTTGTTTATGGATGTGATTCTGTATATACGTATAGCTATATTTTACTGTAACCTCCATTTGTATGCATTCTGCTCTTCTTCTTTTTATTGTTATTAATGTTTGCCACCAAGTGCAATTTTTTCTTCACGTTTTGTTTGCCCTCCTTACTCAATGCTGCACACAGGGGCCTTTAAGATACTATGAATACACATAAATAAATAAATAAATAAATAAATAAATAAATAAATAAATAAATAAATAAATAAATAAAAAGACAACAAATAGACCTTGCGCGAACACTTGTTCCAGCCGACGCCTTGGCGACGGTCGCACAATACGGTCGTTACAATTACACTAGACGCTCTACTTGACATCATCGTCACGAGGTGGTGCCACATGCTCTACAGCCAGCGTTTACGTCACTAGGGTGTTTCGATGTTCCGTAAGCAGTAATAAATAGTATGCGGACATGTCCGAAACTCCTATTGTTGCGCAAGAACATTTGACGAGGAATGCGGCCGATAAGGCGCACTGCATTGTTCTCCTCCATCTCGACTATATAGACTTAGCCATAAGTGTCGCGGTCTTCAAAGAACGCGAAAGGGAAGAATAGACAAAAATATTAAGCTTGGCGTTTACTATATACACAGCTGGGGCACCGGCGCCGCCGGATATTCGTGGCGTTAGAGATGGCAATCGACGCCGACGCCGCTTCAACGTGATTGTGAAGAGAAGAAGGAGAGAGAGAGAGAGAGAGAGAGAGAGAGAGAGATGTTAGAAATGTCAACTGCCGCCATTGAACACGCCAAGCACACACAATGCCCGTCTCGCTATAACTATAAAGGTTGCCGCGGAGCGAATCTCTTTTGGCTCCACGTACGCGCGTTCTCTGTTGACAACGAACAGTTCCAGAGGAAAAGGAGCGTCGCGTATTCGGTGGATAACAAAGAGCCAGCGTTCCCATAGCCACTGCGCCGCACAACGCGTTGAGTTTACTCGTTTCGATGTGTTCGTTTGTACTGCCGAAATTCGGCTAATACACTGGCTCTGAGACAGGCGCTGCCTCTTACGCACGCAGTGCTGGCAAACGGTGCCCTCGAATGGTGGGTGGTTCGTGTCGACGTGGCGTGCGATGTCGGAGAGAGAGAGAGAGAGAGAGAGGCCAAGGAAAGACAAGGAGGTTAACCAGAGATTTATCTCCGGTTGGCTACCCTGTACTGGGGGAGGGGCAAAGGGATTCGATAGGCGAGAGAGAGAAGACGTCGGAGAGAATGAGCCTGTATAGGCTGCAGCTAATAGGCAAATAAGAGAAGTTGTATATACCGTCTTTCTTTTTTTTATGCGGCCTCAACAATGCGGCTGCATATTTCGGTGCACGGTTTCTTCGCGATCTCAGGGCACTGATACAGTAAGCTGACCACATACAGCGGTTGACTGAATCTGGAAAAATATGGAGCGCTTCTCAATTTAGGGTCAACCTTGTTGCAAGGCGCGCAGTACTAGTATAAGGTTAGGTCTAAGTTACATGTAGTACTTTATATATATATATATATATATATATATATATATATATATATATATATATATATATATATATATATATATATATATATACTTAGCAAAAGTATCTCCTTGGTAATCATGCATTGTTTGGAAGTGTTACACATACGTAATTTTGTCAACACGAAATGTACAATTTATTAGGCAGTCAACGTAGTGCAGACATTATTTATAGCATCACCTATTTTTTGAATACCATTTCTACTTAAATAGTGTTTAATACCACAGCCTAATTTTGCAGTACCTGTGTTGTCCGATGTCTTCAAGGGTGTCTCGGCACACTCAAGCAGTCCGACCCGGACAGTTTTTGCACTCCCAACATGTCGTAGGAAAATAAAGTTCCGATTCTGATTTCAATGCAACACAGTTACCTCTGAGAAAGCGTTGTGGGCCGGCCAGACGGCCAGTGAGGCATTACCGTTCATAAAAGAGCGTATATTTCTTTTTTAAAGTGAAGAGGAAGCGTTAGCTCGGGCCCAAGTCCGATGCCTCCAAGTTTCAAAAGTTGTAAAAGAAAATATAAGCACTAAGCTTACATATCTGTAGCTATGCACCAAGAACTGCTTTCACATTTCAGTAAACAGCAATCATTACATCATCCAAAGTGGACAAATTTATTATGTCTGTAATGAAGAAGAACCGTCGATCAGCCAGGCGCATGTAGAGAATACTATATACGATGAAGAAGTGCCGGTCAGTCAGACGCCTCGACAGTGTTTTACGCACGGGGTTGGTTCTGACTGCTTGTAGGGTTCTGACTGCTGCACCGAGGTCGACTCTCACTGGTTGTTTACATTGTCAATAAACACATTGACAAGTCAAATTACATCTTACTTCAATTTGTTGCATTATATAGTTACGAGGGTGTTTGCAAAAACTCTACTCACATATTACTCGTTTTTTCTAGAACCGTGTGTTATAAATTAGCTTTGTCCGCTTTAGACGTAATATTAGACGCAATTTACAGAAATGTGATATGCTTTATTATTCCTGAGTTACAGAGTTCTAAACGTGATAGTTTCGTTTTCTGAGAATTTGCACGTTTACAAATTTTAGTTTAAAAACTGACGACATAAACCGAAAATTCGCTACCAGCAGCCACTACATCTTAACTTTCTTTCTTTTAAATGCAAAAACCTCATCAAATTTGGAGCAGTGGTTGCCGAGAAAAACAATTTACCTTTCCCCATGCATATACATAGGTGCTCCCGAGCTAAAGCTTCCTCTTCAGGTCAAACCAATCTAAATGAAAGAAGAAAAAAAAATATCCGTGAGAGTTAAGCCCCCGTAAATAATTTTATATATCACTCATCTTTATCAATCAGTAGGCCAATTCACAAATCTTTTTGTTCGTGAGGCATTGGCCGGCCACCGTACGTTTTACAATATCCAACATTGCAATCGGCTGGCATTGGTTCTTGCGAATAGTTGTGGCGACATAACATTTTTTGTTAATTCCGGCCGAGTTTCGGTACCCACTGAGTTCGTCATGACGTCACGATACACCTAGCTCACGGCTGGAACACGTGAAGCGCAACCGGAAGACACATGCGAGATACACGTGTTTGTATTGCACCCCCCCCCCCCCCCCCCCCTTGTGTAATGCCTTAGGGCCTTTAAGCTGACAATAAATGAAATGAAAAAAATAAATACATGCGCGGCACTGTCGTTGGGCAGCATCGTTGCTCCATTTCATTTTGTGATGAGCAATTAACATCACCACAACTGCAGCCTCAATTTGCTACGCTACGACAGCAAGCTTTGCTCCCTGACGTAACGTTCACGATAATGTCGATGAAGCGATGTCCGGCATTTCGAGACCTACTCTGACATGTCAAACGAAGACGTCTTATGGTTCCGAACCTCTACACTTGCGAAATGTCACTGTGTTACGTGCGAGAAACGTACGTTTCCATGCAACGATGAAGATACGTGTCGGTGGACTTTCATTCGATGCCTAATCGAAAACACGCAGACAGAAAATTTTTTTGTCAATCACCTGGCGTTATGCTGTCTTAACCACGAGGCAGTTTTTCCCGTTGCAACCTCTGAATTCTGCGAATTGCACGGCGACAGACGGAACGCATCCGGCTTAGCTCGCGCATTGGTACACGGTCATATGTCAAAGAAGCAAAACAACCCGACAGGACATTGCAGGCTGTCGCAACAGACATCGATTGACCTCCACAGCGGCAAAAGGGTGATGTGAACATTGCAACGGGTAAAACTTAGAAGGCGCACTCTTATGGTCGCAGCAGCAAGCGACGTTAACCACTCTTTTCTTATAACGAGTACGGACTGCTAAGAGCGAAGATAACGTTATGCTGCAAGATAATGCTTTGGGTGGCGAAACGCATTAATTAAAAGTTAAATGAATGAAAAAGATATACAACTGACCTTTTCTGAAAACAATCAGGGAACGCTACGAGAGAATATAAGGTCACAGTGCAAATCAATTTTTCAAAATATCAAGGTGTTAAAATGCTTTTGTGTTACGCTCGTCTTCTGCCTAGCTCGTTGCCTGAAATCCCATACACATCTGTTATTTCTTAGTTCAAGCTGATCTGATCTGATGGAACACATCTGATGGAACATACAGCGCAATTCGGCTTGGATTACCTGGAAAGGCTGGTGTGATTTGCACGACCAATGACAATGTTTACGGCGGTGATTAGTTACATTTACTAATTAAGTCTCTTTAAATAGATCGGTGCAGGGCAGATATTGCAATTGCGAGATTAAACCTGTTTAATATTGGAGTCATGTATGCTTCGCAGAAATGTTAGGACTAGCTCCACTTTGGAGATATCCGGGCCCAAAATGTGCTACAAGATACATCAAAGCCCAAATAAAGATCGTGACGAGTTGCTACAGAGGGACGCGTATGAGGTAACTACTAATTGAAACGCCACTGCATTAGTTATTAGATTCTCCAAGTACGGATATACGAAATGGGGCGCTAGTCTTAATATTTCTGCTGACCAAACAAAGGTTCCTTACTACTCAGTTTCTGTTACGTAATTTCAACATGTGGCCTAACGAAAATCATAAAAATTTTAACTAGTAAATATTTTCAATTAGGTACCTGAACGCGCAATTTTTTATGGAGGTAATTTTCCATCTCTTCCATAAATTCATACGAAATGGCTGAACAGCGCTATTTGTCGCAGTCAATTAGCTTGTGATGGCTAACACAAAGTACGCTCAAAATCACGTGATTAGCGGGAAAAAGATGCCGGAAAGGTGACTCGTGTGGTTGTCAGAACTTGTTGGAAGATGCGGCAAATCCTCACTGAAAAAATCATTTATTCAAATTTCTTCGAATGGTCTATGTAAGCGGACCGGCAGCCCGGGGTACAGCGTTTATTGACGACAGGAAGCTATGCATGTAAGGCAGGGGCGTGACGTCGAAAGTGAAGAGATAAAACGCTCTGTGACGCTGGGTGACTCAGCCCCACTACAACTTCGCCGATCCGACAGCAGTGCATTAATTTCGAGCCGTATTATTCGAAGTTCGGTTGCACCAAACTCCGCCTATATAGTATATGAATTCAGAGGAAATTCGCACAAGACCACTCAGTGGGGTGTACATAATGATTCTGTGTTTCTTTCGGTCCAACCTGCCGAAGCAAAGAGCACTGCGAAGGTCACCCCGCAACTTGTCGGCAGTTCCTTGGGACTATACTGTCACGTGGTGGCGACGTCACCACCACGTGACAATACTAACTGTACCACGTGGCGACAACCAACAAACCAGGCAGCTGCTTACGGGCGTCAGAGAATCTCGCCATTGTGATGTTGCAGCTTATCGCGTGCTGATTTGTTTAAATGTAAATTGAGGGAACTGCCGCGACCATTGGATTTTAGATCCCGCATTACTTTGGTTATCTTATAGATACTGCACTTTTAAAGAAGTCAATTACTTGCTTCAAAGAAACGGTTTACTGCTTTTTGGAAGCGAGTAGCATGCGGCTGTTGGCATATGCGCCGCCAGGCTTAGTCCTGGGAGGCGTAAGCATAACAAGAAAGAATTCAGTAGAGTACAAAATGCACATGCACAAATGGACTACGTTGTGATACAAACAAATCATTCGGCGTGGTAAGTCTGCTCAGACAGCACCGAGGTCTAAAAACTTCCCAAACATTACCGAACTGTTCAGCAATAATTGGACAGAAATACTATATGCAGCAACTATTAGCAATTCTTAGAGGCATTTCACTCAGGCCGACCTCTCCACCTTTCTGCCATTAAATATTATCTCTCTCACTATTAGCAATTCTCGCCATGAACTAGCTATTTCCTTAACACAATTCCCAAGAAACCACAATGTCTAAGATGTCCTCGGGCGAAAAGAATAAAGTCGTTAAAGAAGCACTTGCCTGTTATCATTCCGATAAGACAAAGCGTGATTGAGGTCCTTTACAAATGCGGCAAGGTGTAAACCTCACACATAAAAAAAAAGATCAACAGTACTTCTACATGAAGCAACTAGCCACAGTTCAACACGCGCGAAGTCGCGCATAACATAAATGCAAATTAATTGATTAATTGATTAATGCAAATTAATTAATTAATAATAATTGTTATCTGCCTTGATGCGTTTCCTTTCTTGAAAACGCCGCACCCGCTACTTTCCCGTCGGGAATGCTATCATGCTGATAACGCGCATGCCGTTCGTTAGTGGAAAGTACCGGGCTCGCAGCGTTAAAGAAAGGAATCGCATCAAGGCAGATGACGATTATCGTTGTGCGGCAGAAAGGGCACTCCAAAGGGTGTAGCTTTGCCTAAGAGTGCACCGTGCAACAGTTCTTCTCCGACATGCCTTGAAGCTTTGGCCACCACACACATGCGAAGGGTGTTGCTTATTTTGCTCTGAAAACGTGAATCAAACAGAGGAGCACAAGCAACGACGCAGAAAACTACGGCACGTGGCTGGCTCATTTCCCGAGCGTACTTCGCAAAACCGCCACCAGTGGCGCGTCCATCGGCGCGCACTATATGCATTCAGCCATGTCCGCCACGTTGCCGCCGTGCGGTGTTTCCCGGAGATCAAGCTCGACAAATGGCTGTCGTCACGTGTTAGCTGAGGGTCGAGGTGAGGGAAAGGCTACTAGATTCCCACAACAATGTCGCTTTTTAGGCGGAGCTTTCTTCGCGTACACTTCCCCGGGTTTGGCATGACTACCTAGCAGCTAGGTCAGTCGCTATCTCGGCTGATATATTTGGGGAGTTCAATAAAGAAAGGTTATATGAAAGTACCGGCTAAGTGGCTCATTTAACCTTTGTATGACTGACCAAGTATGCGCACCTCTGTCCTGCGTAACAGGAAAAAAAAAACACTCGGGCATCATATATTCCTGACATACATGTACTCCTATATACATAGTTACGTCTACGCGCATGTGCACATTACGGGCACATTGAAGCACGTGAGTATGCGCAAAAGTATGTTTACGTAACTGACAACATCACCAGTAACATAACCTGTATATTTGAACCTCACTAACGCAGCAAGGCCTTGTTTACGGGCCACGGATATGTCGCCACCGATATTTTTTTTTTTTTGTACACAACTAGGTCACTCGACAGGAGACTGCTCTTCTCGGGAAGCGCACCTGAACCACAGCGCAATTTTTTTTTTATTAAGACTGAATGCACCACGTGATTCAGGGCGGAACCCGTGTATACGTGAAAATCATTGCTGGCCGAAAGCATTCGGAACCACTAATACGCTGAACATTCGAGCATTGCACGGCACCTATCGTCAAGCCTGATTTCTACACGATGGCGAGAAATCCGCGTTATGCTTACCGTGCTGTTACCGTGACGGCTTGCATGTATCAGACAAGGATGCACTTAAAACAGGGCTGCCGGAGTCCTCGCTGAAGCGGTGACAGCTGATGTTATGTGCGCGCCATCTGTATCTGTGGTTAGTTTTTTTTGTTCTTTGCTTTGAGGAGAGTGGAGCGGTGGAAATTTCCTCTGTATCTTACTTTAGCTTTTTCTCCCTTATTTTCTTTCTGCATTTTAATTACTGAAGAGAGAATATTTAATTTTCCAGATGTTTTTCCTGACTTCATTGTGTGTTGGATTACTGCGCTTGTAATTAACAAAATAAATCATTCAGTTCTCCTTATTCTCCCCGCTCGTTTCACGACGAAAGTTTCGAGTTCTGCAGCCTCGACACCTTTGGTTAGCATAAGAGACATTGACCTAAGAGTTAAGAGGCCTGCTGCTGAGCCCGTGTATACTATGTGAAACCTTGAGAGGACGCTCCACAGCCGCGTAGAATTAACGCTAGCGCTAGTTGACACTCTCACGGTTACATCTACTAAACAGCTAGAGCGGCAGAACACCGAATGCGTAATGGGGTTGCAAGTTGCCTGTTGCAACTTGCAGTAATCTTCTGCAAGTTATCTTTTCGTACATTTTCTTTTCCCCTTTCCTTGATATAGTTTTGAATTTTAATAATGAGCGGGAGATACAGAGAAAGAGACGAAAGAAGTGCGCGGTGAACATGTGAACGCGCATGGACATTCCCACGCAAGTCAAAGGCGGTCGCACAAGGCAGTCGTCTTCAAAAAATTCAAGAACTTCCTCCGAGAAGTTTTCCAGACAGGTACCAACGTAGAGTTATCACAGCTACAAAAGGCTTTCAAGAATTGCACATCACGATAACGTTTAATCTTAGATTTTTGTAAATTTTCGCTCATCCTTGAAAGACGCATTTTAGTCGTTCTTTAGCTCTTTTTGTGTTTCATGGGAAACATAGCGGCACATATTCAGTGACCCCAAGTTGGCGTCGAAGAGGATCAATAAAGACGTGCTGAACCCCAGGAATTCTTAACCAGTGACCCAAGTCAGCGTTGAAGAGGTTCGTTGAAATTCTTTTACATAAATATTGACCATAGTTGGGGTAAAAGACATTCATTGAATAGCGGCCACATATCCAGTGTCCCAGACACAGTGATTCAAGTTGTTCCGGCGGTTGGTTTCGAACCCTGTTCCTCCAGCACAGCAGCCCAATAATCTATTCACTAGTCCATGGACTACTCGTGACCCAAACGGCCTTCTGGAAAGTTCGCAAAGTACTCTAAGAATGCCAATCGAAATTAAAAGCATAGAAGTGTCTTCACAGGCTTCTGGGCCGATGATCGGTGTTCCCGTAGCGTCGGCGCAGACAATGTATAGTCCTCTGGTATCCGCAACGCATTGGGTATTGACTACATTAATGTGATTAGCATTCTTAGGATACTTCACGAAGTTTCCGGAAGCTGACAGTCTATATATGTACCTCATCATTTTCTTTCCAACTTAAGTCACTGGATAGTCCATGGTCAAATGGGTAGTGCATCGGGCTGCTGGGTTGAGGGAGCAGGGTTCCAAACCAACCGTCGGAAAAACTTGGATCAGTGTGTGTCTTGCACTAGGTATACGGCACTCGCTATGTGTCGCGGTTCACTGAACCATTCTGATGCCAACTTGGCAATGATGAGCCATAAAGTATCGGTCGAACTCGAACAAAGCACTTTGACGTCAACTTGGGTCACTGTGTACGTGCCCGTTCTTCAAGGACAAAACATGCTTTAAAATTTTCTGCTATGTTGGACGGAACTCAACCTGCGTCATATATACGTATATCGGATACTGAATATGCAGGGTGCTTTCTCTAGCTGCACCAAATTCTTAAGAATTGCCTGTGGCAGGTAGCACAGTTCTAACCCTTGATCAATATTACTAGATCAGGAGGCAATTACTTCAAGGAGAAATCAAATCAAATTAATTAATTAATTATTAATTATCATATTAATCAATTATCATTAATTAATTATTAAATAATATTCTTAATATATTATGATTATTGATTAATCATATTAAACGCAAGGTAAAAAGGTTAAAAAGAAAGCATGGTAATCCTGTTAAAAGAGGCGCAGAACTCTCTTCAACAGAAGGTGACTGCTGCAAAGAGTTACTATTATAAGAACTCTCTGCCTAACTTTATTAAAAATGATCCTACGAAATTTTGGAACCATATGAAGGAAAGAAAGAAACCGATTTCACAAATTATAATTGAGGGCACATCAATAACTAATAACGAAGACATAGCACAACATTTTAATGAGTATTTTCAAAGTGTCTTTGCAGTGTCAGATGATTGCATTACTATGCTTCCAGTGAAACAGGTATTCGATGTGGATTCTATTTCTTATGCTGGAAATGTCAACATGTTGGTAAACCTAAAAACCAAAGCTTCTTGTGGCCCTGACGAAATCCCAAACATCTTTCTAAAACGTTATCCTGAACTTATTGCCTGCTTTCTTGTACGAATTTTTTGTGCATCTGTGCTGTCGGCACAACTGCCCGATGAATGGAGAGTGGCCCGAGTTGTTCCAATATTTAAAAAAGGAGTTCGCCTAAGATTACAAAATTATCGTCCCATTTCTCTGACGTCACAATGCTGCAAACTATTGGAGCACATCGTGGCAAACTATATAAAAGAATTCTTAGCTGAAAACAATGTGCTCACGGAGTTTCAGCATGGCTTCAGAAAGGGTTATTCGACTGTAACGCAATTGATATCAGTGATTCATTCATTTGCTTTATCTCTAGACAATAATGGCCAAATAGATGTAATATTTTTAGATTTCAGAAAAGCCTTCGATAAGGTTCCGCACGACAAATTAATCTTCAAACTTAGAATTATTGGCATACCTGACATTTTCATAAACTGGATTATTGCTTACCTGAGCAAACGCACTCAGTACGTTACAATAGGTGAACATAGCTCGGCCACTCTCCCAGTCACATCAGGGGTGCCCCAAGGTAGTGTCTTGGGGCCTTTACTGTTTTCAATTTATATAAATGACATTGTTAAAACCATAACTCCTGGTGTGCAAATTAGACTGTTTGCCGATGATTGTATTTTGTACAGTGACATAACTTGTCAGAATGATCAGACTGTCCTCGAAAAGAATTTAAATAACATTAAAGTGGTGTAATGAATGGGGTATGTTTATTAACGCTGATAAATCCGTATTTCTTTGCGTTACTCGTAAAAAAAGCCCACTAACTTTTTCTTATGCGCTAGGTTCTTCAGCTCTGCGTGAAACTCACAATTACAAATACTTAGGTGTTACTTTGACTTCCACATTGTCATGGAACATGCACATTAATGATATTTGTTCATCTGCTTTCGGCAAACTCTGTTTCCTAAGATACAAACTGAAAAATGCCCCTCCTAATGTGAAATTACTGTGTTATTTTACATTTATTAGACCAAAGTTAGAGTATGCATGTATATCATGGGATCCTTACACTAAATCAAATATAGTGCGTCTTGAAAAAATACAAAGAAAGGCAGTCAGGTTTATATTTAATAAATTCGCAAGACTGGACTCTCCCTCTAAAATTATGACAGAAAACTCCATAGCTACTCTTGAATCACACCGAAAGCTGCTAAGATTTGAATTCCTTTCCCTTCTTCTCAACAACAGGCTTGAAATTAAACCATCGCCTTATATAACGCCTGCAATAACACGGCAAACAAGACAGCATCATCCGGATTCACTAACACCCTATTATGCTCGCACTGACACGTTTAAATTTTCTTTTTTTCCCAGAACAGTATCAGACTGGAACGACAGTTTACGGACACAGTGTGACTAAGATTTGTATTTGCTTGTTCTTAATTTGTTCTCTTTTGTTTGTATACGTTCTATTGCCCCTCTGCTTGGACCGTGAGGTCTGCAGTATGTACTAAATAAAATAAAATAAATAAAAATTGAATAATTAACACAATTACGCAAATGAACTTTTAGTTAATAATGTTATGGCACACCTCAAACTACGAATTGTAGATAGTGAGTTCGCAAGGTGCATCCACTTGTAACGATTTCCAGGACTACACCATTTTCGATATATTAATTTTTGAGGTTTCCGACGAAATGGCTTTGGGTTCCAGTTAGTCTTTCTTTTTTTTGAGAAAACGCTGTTTTATGCATTGAATTTGAAACGCAATGGCAAAAGGATGGCTGGTTAAGCTCTGCTCCACCAGGTGGCTGCACTGTGCAGGCCGCTCAGGTCGCTCCCGTTTACGCTGTCTCTTCACCACAGCAGTAATAGTACGGATGGGCTTTACACCTCCCTCCATCCGTCAAAACGCCTAGCTCGTCTGCGCTCGAAACACGCACTGCTTGGATAGCTCTCGAGAGTTTCTTTACCTTGCACCTAATGCGCGGTGCGCGTGCGATCATTTTAGCAATTCGCTTTCAACGGAATGGTGCCACGGAGGCGTAGTATAAGGTGACGAGTCTATAGTACTCAACATATGCCCCTGTGCTATCCACACATGCATCTAGGTGTACGTGCCGTTACGCCAAACCTCACATTTACACAAGTAGGTTCATCGCATGCTCGCTAGTGCAAATGATCACTTATAATTGCGCGCACTGCCATTCGCGAAGCGGACTTTCTTCGCGAACAATTCCAAGCAGCAACGACCTTTATTTGGGCTTTTACGGCGCAAGGCGACCTCGGTACACCTACAATTTAAATTATTCTTCTTATTGATCATTCTCTTCGCCTGACGTCAGTAGTCGGTCCGGCGCCGCTACGCGTTCGGAGTTATGGATTAGACATGTTTGAAGAAACAGTAAGGGTGACTTTTCAGCGAAGTTTTGTCGTCCAGAAGTACGACATTTCATCGGTGGAAATGGCGACAATGTCTGCACTTTTAGCACTTTGTCTTGCGTTTGCTGCGGAAGGTTAAAACTGCGCAAAAAAGAAACAAACGAGGACAATCTTGCTTCAAGTATGAACCAACTCAAGGACGTCCTACTAAAGTTTGGTGCGGGTGAGCAGTCCTTTTGAAACCACTTGCGTGAACTTACCGGTATACAAGATATGTATACCTCAGCCCTGCATGTTCCAGCAGCGAAGAGCGCCACGATGTTTTGGGCACATCGACTAAGCTGCTGGCACCTTGCGCTGAAGCTTTCCACAGATGGTGGGAAGCAGCGCCGAAAAAAAAACGTATTTTAGGAAAATGGCAGGGGGGCGGAAAGTAAAATGAGAGGGACGTGATTAGGCAAAGATTCGCCCTGGCTAATCAACTCGCCGATCGCGACGAAAAAGTTTCCGAGGTCGGAAAATGTCCGAGTGCGCGTGGTCAGCGCGACTCAGAATGTTTGCGATGGAGATCAAGAGCGTGAACATTTCCGGGCTTCAGTCCGGCGAAGCTCGGTGCGTATGACACCCAGATGAACGACGAAGTGTGTTTCGCTGACGTTTTCAATAACTCATCTTCGCTCCCCTAGCGGCCGGCACTACTTAGCCCATTTAGCCATGGTGCACGCAAATGCGTGCGTGACTTAACTGCTTTGACCGTTTCTATCCAGTGGTGGTCAGGGAGGAAGTCACAGAGGCTGTGAATCCGGCACTTACCTATTGTGGAAATAGGTTTCACGTGAGTGTTCTTCGCAAGACCATGTACAATGCTGCAATCACTGGCGTTTTTGACGTGACGTTAATTCGACGTGTCGCGTGGCGTCAGCAACGCAATGGCGAAAAAATAGCTTTTTTTCTCCTTTCTCGAGATGCTTGTAGCTCATAAGTTGTGCACCTGCTTTGAGCCTGTGATTTATTTTCTTTCTGTTTAAAGAAGTTAAACATCTGACAGTACAGTAAATCAAGATTTAATTGTTCTGTGAATACGATGACTCGTTAAAAATGTCCGCAGCTTCATCGTACCTTGCGTACTTTGCATCAATGCTGCCTGCAACGTCTTCAAATAAATTTATGCCACTTTTGTGAGCGAACGAAGCGGGCGGAAAGGGTGGAAAACGTTTAATTGGGCAGATTTACAAAGTACGGTCGCATTGTACGAGGCTGAAAAACCCCGGCTCTCCGCTCTTGTCCGGAAAACGTCCAACGGCTCTCAGGGTTGCTTGACCTGGTTTCTGAATACGGCTATGTTTAGAGCTGAAGCTCACATCCCACCCCACCTAGAAGTCCAAGTCCACTTGGAAAAGAAAAAAACTACTCTTGCATTGACAGGTCATAGTCTTGTAGATTTCGGGGTCGTGTGCGATGACGTAGGGGTCGTCGACTTGAAGGGTGGGCCGAGGCTTCATCTGCATGTGAAGGTGAGGTATTGCGTCTAAAAGTTCGGCGGAGGCGTGAACAGGGACGTGGTCCTCGGGCGGCAACTCGGCGGAGTCTGGAGTAGGGTGTTCATCTCCCTCAATTGACTGACCCAGGATTGGCTCGAAGTATGGTGGACGATACCTCTTCATCTGTCTTACATGAACAATTAGAGTATCTTGTCTAGACATTGTGGAGTTGGTTACCTGTCGAACGTCGTAGGTGACTGGAATTCGCTTGAGTGTGACTTGGTATAAGCCTTTGAACTTGGGAGCAAGCTTTTCAGATCCCTGTAGGATAGATAGGCTCTTGTCGGCGCACCCATACAAAGTCGCCAATGTCAAATGATGCATCGCAGTGGGTCCTGTCATATATTGCTTTCCGAGTTTCTTGCGCTTGTTTTTAGTTACTGACTGCTTCGCTTCGCCGATCTGGCAGTGTCAGGAGCCTTTCGCTGAGGTTAGAGGCTTGATGTGGGCAGACGTTTTGATGTGGCAGCTTTGGTATGAACCCAAACAAAAGTTCGAAAGGCGAAAAGCCAGTGCATCGATGGTGGGTTGTATTGACAGCGAAAGCGGCTTCTTCCAGTTTCGTGACCCAAAGTGACTGGTCACCATCGCACAGTTTCCGAAGTGCTGTCACAAGTGTTCCATTGGCACGCTCAACAAGTCCGTTGCTGGCAGCACGGTATGCTACTGAAAAATGCATGTTCACACCATGCATGCGCATGAAATTCTTGAAGTGGTGAGACACAAATGACTTGGCATGATCGGAGAGACGGTCGTCAGCGGCTCCAAATCTGTAGAACAACGAATGCAAGTGCTTCAGCACATCTTTGGTTGAGGCTGTGGGCACCGCTGCTGGGACGATGTATCTGGTTGTGAAGTCAATGACGTTGAGGATGTACTTCTCTTCTGTTCCTGGCATTGTGATGTAGTCAAGAGCTATGGCACTGAAGGGAATCTCAGTAGTAGGCATGTAACACATTGTGCCAACTGAACGTGTGGTAGGCCGGTTGTGTACCTGGCAAACTTGACAGGCTTCAACATAGGCTTCCGTAGTAGCAGCCATCTTCGGCCACCAATAGCGGTCTTTGATCTTTGTGAAGGTGCGTGACACATCCATGTGTCCATTGTCATCATGAGCAAGTTTAAGGACTTGCTGTTGCATCCTGGCTGGGACAACAATTGTCTACAGGTCTGGACTCACAATCCTGTAGAGGATTTCATTGGCCACAACAAAGTTCTGGTTCTCCTGTCCTGACAGAAGCTTTGCACGGATGGCCTTGCATGTTTCATCTTCAGCTTGCATTGTGATGAGGGTGTGGACTTGAGATACTGTGGCGCATGAGTAACGTGAAAGCATGTCAGCCACATGGTTCTGGCGTCCTGGTCGATGTTCAACAGAGAAGTCAAACTCTGCTAGATCGAGTAGCATTCCTGTGAAGCGTCGAGACGGCTTAAAGTTTGTTGTCAAGCAGGCAACTGACCAGTTGTCTGTCAGAAGATGGAACCGTCGTCCGAGTAGGTAATGTCGAAACTTCACTGTAATGGTCCAATGCACGACCAAAGCTTCCCAAACGTTGCTGTGCAGTTTACGCTCAGGTTCTGTGAGCAATCGGTTGGCATACTCGATCACAGTCTCTTTGCCGTCTTTCTTTTGGGTGAGCACTGTCCCAAGGGCTGTAGCAGATGCTTATGTGGCGACTGTCGTAGGTGCATCAGCGTCAAAATGGTCCAGTATTGGCGCTGATGTCAGTGCAGAGCGAATAGTGTCAAAGGCCTTCTGGCACTCAGGTGTCCACTCGAACACGACAGTGCGAATGGCGGCTTGGAGAGGCGCAGCAATCTTCGAAAAGTCACGTATGAAGCGTCTGTAGGAATCGGCTGTTTGGAGCCAGGAGAGCACCTGTTTTGACGTTTTTGGCACCGGTATTCGCAGGAGTGTTTCAATCTTTGAGGGGTCTGGCTGCTTGCTTTGTTACGAGATCAGAAATCCGAGAAACTTCACCGAAGAAACAGCAAACCTGCACTTCTTCAGGGAAACCTTGAAGCCGGCCCGTTGCAGGAGTCAAAGTTTCGTCCAGAAGATCTAGGAACTCCGACAAGGTGTTGGCGAAGATGATGATGTCATCTAGGTATGTGCGTACACCTGATGTGGACTGTCGAGGCTTTAGTTGAGAAAAGATTTTGTGCATCGCCTCTTGAAAGGTGGATGGTGCGTTCTTCAACCCAAAAGGCATTCGAGTCAATTTGAAAGTACCCTGGTGCGTTATGAATGTGGTTTTCTCTTGGTCTTCCTCTTTCACTCTGATTAGCCAGTATGCACAGCACAAATCCAAGACCGCGAACAGGGAGTTTCCAGCAAGGCCATCAAAAATGTCATCGACCCGGGGAAGTGGCTGCAGGACATTCACTGTCATATTGTTCAGAGGTATATAATTCACACACAGCCTCTTTTTGTCGTTTTGCGTCACTACCACTGCTGGGACCCCCCTGGGCCATAGGATGGTCGGATGATGTCACTCTCAAGCAGAGTCGCTGTCTGACGCTCGAGAAATTGTCTATCACTGGCTGTGTAATGGTACGGCTGTCGACCGTAGGGCATGGTATCAGGCACCAGCTTGATTTCGTGTTCGATGCCTTCATAGAGACCGATGTCTTCAGGGCTGGTGCTGAAAAGACCAGCATGTCGTTGTACAATGTGCTTCACGGCTGCTTGTTCTTCGGGATTGAGCTGAGCTCCGAGGCAGATGTCAGTCAGGGGATCGTCAGGGACGTTATCAAGTGGGTCTGAAGGCAATAGGCTGGAGGAGCTTGTTTGGAGTGGGCTTGTGGGGCATGTGGTTTCCAGTTGAACTAGGGCCGCCTTGTTGAGCTGGCTCCACAAGGGTTCATTCTCGTCCGGCTCATGCTCGAATTGAAGCGGCTCAGCCGTGGGCTGCGATGGATCAAAACGTGACAATGCAGATGTTGTCAAAATTACTGCATTTGACATTCTTGGCAATAGTTCCTCTTTGCACTGCACGACAACGTTGGTAGATGGCTGGCAGATCACAGGCAGCTTTGGAGGTTTGAAGTGGAGTTTAGCTTAAGCTGCGTAAAACTAATCCTCTTCTAGAATGAGGGGTAGGGCGTTCCGTTTAAGGACGGGTGCTTCGACAACTGCAGATAGAGGTCCAATGGTGACCCTCAAGAAGACAGATCCTTCCGGTATGACGGAGCTTCCACCAACGACAAGCAAAGGTGGCTTGGTCCACAGTTCGATGTTGACTTTTGATGCTAAGTTTGCTGCAAGAATTGTGACATTTGAGCCAGTGTCTGGGAAAGCACTGATCTCTCCCATTCCTTTGACTTGAGCGGTAATGACGACACATCTGAACTTGGATCCATACAGGGTGTCATCGACACGGCCAACGTAGGCTGTTGGTGCTTTGGGGACTGTCGGCTTGTTGTCACCAGAAGGTTGCTTTGGTGAAGTACATTTACTTGCAAGGTGACCCTTCTCTTGACAGTTGTAGTACAGCGCATCTCTCAAGTCTTGTCCTCTTCTGTATGCTGGGGAACCATACTTGGCTGAAATGGCTTCGTACCTCGACTCTTGGTCCGCATGTTGTAGGCTGTTAATACGAGGAGGCTGCGTCATGCGTGTGGTGTACTGGAACGTAGATGGTCGAGCAGTCTGTGAGGAGTTCACAGTACTGTCAGTTCTGGCAGTAGCACTCTGGAGCTGGGGGCGTCCCGGCTGTCTTGCGAATTGCTCTGCTGACTGCGGAGATCGGATCAGGCGGGCGTGGTCCAATGCTCTATCCACTTCGGATACAATGCTGGGGAAGTCGTCCACGGTACGGGGTCGCTGAACAGCGATGTATGTGGCTACCTGGTCGTCACGAATGCCTTGAACGAGGTATTCGATGCGTTCTTTGTCAGTAATGGAAACTGGACAGCGTGACATGATCTTGAGCTTTGCAAAAGTGTACTGCTGCAGGCTCTCTCCGGCTTTTTGCGTGAGGGCTGTGACCTTCTGTTGCCACTGTATGATCGAATGTTGCTCGCCGAATTGTTCTTGGAGTCCGGCCCTCCAGATGGACCATGTGGTAAGCTTTCGCCCTGTTGAGGCATGCCAGTCTGCTGTGACTGCACGTAGCTTTCCTTGCGCGATGGCGAAGAAAGTTGGGTCTTCCCGTCGTGCAAGGAAGCGGGCGGAAAGGGTGGAAAACGTTTAATTGGGCAGATTTATAAAGTACGGTCACATTGTTCGAGGCTGAAAAACCCCGGCTCTCCGCTCTTGTCCGGAAAACGTCCAACGGCTCTCAGGGTTGCTTGACCTGGTTTCTGAATACAGCTATGTTTAGAGCTGAAGCTCACATTTTGATAGATTTTTCTGTTAGCCCATCGTAAATTGTGATTTAAGGAATAGAGTTATTGCAATACAGCGTATTAACCACAGCCGTAAACCTGGCAAATATCGTGAAACTCTTGAATGTGTAATATTGCCACATCCTATATGGTCGCCGCGGGTATGTGCCAGGCGATGAAAACGACGCTGAAGTAGCGCGCGGATAGAAAAACAGGGACGACAACGACGTCGCATTGACTGCTCTGATAAAGTGCTTTGATACGCCCTCTACACCGACTTTCCCTAGGCGTGACAATATATATTTCCCATTATCAGCGCTTTTTCTGCTGATCGGTTTCGTTTTCAGTCTAAAGAAAAGAAAAACGAGGGTGTTGAAGGACGGGTGGGAGTGCAGGGAAGGGCAGTGCTCTCCTTAACCTTTAAAGCACGAAGTCGGTGGCAGCAGTAAGGTGCTGCCTGCCCTAGAAAAACTTCTCTAGATCTAGGGACTGTAGTTATTTAGACAAAGACTTTCCATTTCTAAGGGAAATTTGTGCAGGAAAGAGCCTCTTGCACTGCAAGAACTTGAACTGCAAGATAATTATACTTGAGTGCAGCGACGTCATTATTGAAATTTATGAAAAAACAGGCTCGAAAATGAATTCAAACTGTAAGTTTGCAGCCTATTTGCAAAAGAATCTAGTTTATCTCTACGAAACGTATATTGGCAAAGGGAACGACTGCTTCCTAAAGAAAGTGGAGAAATCTAGGGAACCTTTTTATCCGTTTTAAGGGGAGACTGGCATCATGGTTGCGTACCTAATGTTTGCGTACCTTCTTAAAAAAATGCTTATCAGCCTTTTATCTTATCATGCTTACAGCCCCTTAAACTTCGTAAAGTAGCGACACTCTCTTCCTCCGCCTTCGCTCCTCCTCTTTTCTCCTCTCTTTCCCGCTCCCTCCTCGACCGTCGCGCCGCCTACACCGCTCGAGCGTAGCAACGGCGCCAACATGCGCTCCTCGCCACTCCGTAGACGCTTCTCGAGCAAAAATGGCGCTGAAGCACGGCGCGAGGGCCCACGTGATGTTATTAGGCCAATAGGGACGCGGCGTTGGCCAGAGCGCGCGAGGAGGAGGAGGCATTATTCAAAGCGTGGCGCTACTTTACTAAGTTTAAGGGGCTTTATTCGTGCTCTCCTATAGCCATTTTCTGGGGCGGGAAACTGCTCAGGCAGGTACCCTCGCTGTCTTTTGAGTGGGTTGGTGCGTCAAATACTGGCCGTCACGTTGACTTCAATAAACAGCTTCAACAGCTTAGGAAACTTGCACTAAAACGAAACGCTGTAAGAACACGACGGCAAGACGACTGTGTGACGCAATGACGACGACGGAATGACGAAGGAGTAACGACAATGGAACCACAAACGACAGAAGGACGATAATAGGATGACTGCTCTGAAATGATGGCAGAAAAAGCGACGGTATGGTAAGTGAAAGGAGGCTACGTCACAAGTGAATTAGGGCGATAAAGTGATGACGACGACGGAAGGACAACGTGACGGCATGACGACTGCAGCCTGTTTGTGTTGCGGTCCACGTCCGCGCTATGGATCCGGTGCCGGTTTACAATACGGCCGGTACAATCGTGCAAGTCGGCACTTTCACACACACACGCACACACACACACACACACACACACACACACACACACACACACACACACACACACACACACACACACACACACACACACACACACACACATATATATATATATATATATTGTGACACGCTAACGCCGATGTTTTCATCTTGGTCGGAAGAAGACGACGCTCTGGAATTCGCGCGCTGTCTACAATCTTGTCAGCTGCTACAGTTATTGTAAATATCCTGTAAATATACGTCTGACTGTTTTAACCACGTAACGTTTTGGTGGAGGTTGCGGGATCATTATCAAGATGGATTTACGCAGCGGGCGCTCCTTGGCTGCATCTACAATGCCAGCTCAAGGCGAGGATGCTTCGGGCCCGTCGGCACACGCGCCCACCGTCATTCTAGCACAACCCCGGGACCCAGGAACCTTTTCTGGCACCGACGACACTGATGTTGAAGACTGGCTTCAACTATATGAGCGGGTGAGCGCCAGCAAGCACTGGGACCAGACCATCATGCTCGCTAATTTGATATTTTACCTCGCGGGCACAACACGCGTCTGGTTTCTGACAGACGAGGAGGAACTTACCAGCTGGGACATCTGTAAACAGAAGCTCAAGGATTTGTTTGGCAAGCCTGTTGGACGTCAGCGCGCCGCCCAAAAAGACCTCGCTTCGCGTGTCCAGACGTGCACTGAATCCTACCTCGCGTACATCCAGGACGTGCTCGCTCTGTGCCGCAAAGTGGATCCGAAGATGTCCGAACCTTATAAAGTTGCACATGTCATTAGGGGCATAGCAGATGATGCCTTCCATCTCCTTGTGTTCAAGAATTCTTCCACTGTGCAAGCCATATTACGAAATGTCGGCGGTTCGAAGAAGCCAAGAGTCAGCGCATTGCCCAGCCATTTCCCCGCCTTCCCAACACGGCTGCTACGTCCACCTGCGAAGGCCTCCGCAGTCCGCCCACGCCTAATCGCTCTGATTACATCCTACATATCATCCGACGTGAAACAGAAGCCCCATCTCCTGTCACGACTCCAACTTATGGCCAGACAATTGCGAGGCGACCGTCTCATTGAAACAGTGCGTCGTGCGCCAAGAATAGGCCAACATTGGCTTGACCAACGTCTGCTCAGTTAATCGGCCTGATTACACTCCGTCCAGCACTGTCATATGCACCCGCAGCCTGAATGCCCCAACGTGGTATCGCAACTCAGCCAAATGACGTACTTCAGATGACAGGCCTATATGCTTCAATGGAATGCATCATGTAACCGCACTGAAAAACAAGGGACAAGGAAGGAACACACAAAACAGGCCTTCCTTGTCCCTTGTTTTTCAGTGCGGTTACATGATGCATTCCATTAACGACCACCAACTAGCCCGCTTATCCCTGTTAAAAAGTGTTCTATATGCTTCACTTGTGGCCGTATCGGCAATATTTCACGTCACTGCCGGTCTTCGTGGAATTCGACCCCCTGGTCGCACTTCCCTCACATGGCCCTCATGCTGCTCCTCGGTTCGCCCCGCAAACGCAGCCAGTAAATTCTGGCGACACTTCTCTTCCTACCCGCTCTAGCCGCTCTCCTTCGCCACGTCGCCGCTTCTTCCGATCGCCCCCATCTCGTCGATAACCGACCCCTAGCTCCTTCCGGCGCACCCTTCCGGAAAACTAACGGGTGCAGCACCTGGAGGTGATGCTGCCAAACCGGCCCGACGCAAAAATCCTCTTCTGACCTTGCCCACACATCGGAACCTCATTATAGTGAACGCGGATGGTGTACCTGTTACGGTTCTGATTGACACTGGCGCGCACGTATCTGTGATACGTGCGCGCCAGTCATCACAGTCATCACTGATCATCACGCTCTGTGTTGGCTATCGTTCTTCAAAGGTCCTTCAGGGCGCCTTGGCCGCTGGGCTCTGCGCCTTCAAGAATACAACTATTCAGTTGTATACAAGACGGGCCGGTTACATCAAGATACGGACTGCTTGTCGCTCCATCCTGTCGACCCTCCTGGCGTTTCTGTGGCCGGCATATCTGTCATCGTTCTCTCCGTGGCTGCTTTTCGCGATATTGGAGCCGAACAACGATCGGGACGCCTCCTTGCAACACCTTATTCAACGGCTCACTTCAATGACGCCCGATCTTTCTCTTCGCATGTTTGAACTTCAAGATGGTATATTGTACCGCTCTAACATGCGCCCGGACGGCCCTGACCGACTGTTCGTTGTGCCTGAGCATCTACGTCAGACTGTTCTCGCCCAGCTTCATGATGTACCGACTTCCGGTCACCTTGGCATGTCACGGACTTATGACCGCGTTCTTCGGCGCTTCTTTTGGCCTGGTCTATACGGTGACGTCTGCCGTTATGTCGCTGCGTGTGACCGTCGTCAACGACGCAAAAAGCCGATCACACTCCCTGCTGGTCGCCTTCAACCACTTGACGTACCATCAGAACCATTCTTCCATGTAGGTGTTCAACTTTTAGGATCTTTTCCTACCTCTACTTCGGGAAACAAGTGGATTGCTGTAGCAACAGACTGCGCCTCCCGGTACGCAATCACACGGGCTCTTCCGACAAGCTGTGCAACCGATGTCGCCGACTTCCTCCTAGAGAACGTCATCCTTCACCACGACGCCCCTCGACAGCTGCTCACCGACCGAGGCCGCTACTTTCTTTCTAAAGTTGTAAACGACATTCTACACTCGTGCGCGACTAAACACAAACTTGCTACAGCTTACCATCCACAAACGAACGGTCTAACCGAGCGCCTTAACCATACCCTTATAGACATGCTGTCCATGTATGTCTCCGCTGACCATCGCGTATGGGACGTTGCACTGCCGTTCGTTACTTTCGCCTATAATTCGTCTCGCCATGATACCGCAGGCTTCTCTCCATTCTTCCTCTTGTTTGGCCACTACCCTACGCTACCTTACGACACCGTTCTGCCTGCTAATCTGAATTCCACATCCGAGAACGCCCGTGAAGCCATACTCAAAGCACAAAAAGCACGCCAGATTGCCCGACGTCGACTTGTGGAGTCGCAGGACAATCAGCGGCGTTTATATGACGCCCGCCATCGTGACGTTCATTACACACCGGGCGCCCTGGTTCTCCTTTGGTCGCCGTCGCGACGTGCTGGCCTCTCGGAGAAGTTAAAGGCCAGAATACATGGAGCGAATATGCCACGAATAGTCGGCGTTCGACGCCCGGCGGCGTACGCGCTACTCGCGGCGGCGGAGAAAACGTCGTTCGCCGCCGATCTGGCTGGCGCAGAAAAGTTCGTCGGGCGTCGACGATACCGGAAGCGGCAAACGAGCGGCACCCCAAAGCGAGCCAATCAGGTCTCACTATCCGCCCCGACTTCCGACTAGGCTTCCCCGCTTGTCCGTGTATCCCGATCCCGCTCTATCGTTCACGCCGGTCTCCCGCTTTTCGTATTCATGGCATCCAAAGCGGCGCGGCTGGAATTTAACGACAAGTTAATAACAGCCATGGTTAGACAAGCTCACGTGCGCTACTTTCGGGTCTGCTTGCTTCAGCCGCGCGCGCGTTGAGCCACAGTACATAGCCGCGGAGTTGGAGGAGCCGAAAGTTGTTTACCCGCCCAGTGTTGCCACAACGCATAGCATCGCCGCTTTCTTTAAACTACATCGGCACATGAATGTCTCAAACACATAAAAAATATTAGAAATCATTTCTAAACAAAATTTTACGCGTTTTTAGAGTGTTCCGTAATTCAAAAACGATAATAATTGTCGTAATAACGACAGCGCATTTGCCTCGTCTAGACACACTGATAACAACGCAGCGACTCGCCGGCGGCGGCCGGCCTGTCTTCGCTCCATGTAGCGCAGCCTGACGAAAATACGGCGTCGCGCCGCGGCAGATTTTCTGCCGCCCGAACTTCGTCGTGAAAGTTCGCTCCATGTATTCTGGCCTTACACAAAACAATGAACACCAGCACATCAATCGATTTTACATGAAAAATCAGAACGCCGACAAAAAAAAAAAAACGGAGCAGAGAGAAGCCAGGGTGCAGCGGGCAAATTGTACCTGCTAGTGTTTACTCTGTTCTGAACACATTTTTCTGGAGCCGCGTAGTCAGAACAATCGTACAAGCAACAAAGCGAATTGAGCGAGCTGGTAATTTAACATTCTTGGCGTATATGTGCAGCGCGACGCACACATGTGTCGTGCTTTCTGTGTACCGCGTCTGTGTCACGCTGCACGTATATACCAAAAATTGCACGAGTGAAGAACCTCTCATACCAGGCGTACGCATTTCAGCGTGTACAGGAGTGTTACTCGAGATAAGTGCCGCTTTAGTGTAAACAAGCCGAACTCACCTCTGTAAACAAGGCGAACGGACCTCGCATATTCTGGTCCCTTTAGGGCCTGTTTACGCTCGAGCCGCCCATCGCCGCAAGCCGCACCGCACGCGTGCGGTCGCACGAAAAATTGCACATATCGAACACTTCTGCACAAATTTCAGTTTACAATGTGTACGGTTTACACTGTGTACATAGTGTAAACGGAAATTTGTGCACAAGTGTTCGGTATGTGCAATTTTACGCGCGACCGCACGCGTGCGGTGCGGCTTGCGGCGATGGGCGGCTCGAGCGTAAATCGGCCCTTAGGAACCGGCCGGCCTCGTTCGTCCGCACCGCACCACGCTAAAAGGCTTTGCCACCTTCCGTGCGATCTGCGCAGTTTGGTGCGCTGCAACCCCGTCATACTGGAATACAAGTGTCAAAATGATCTGCTTCGTAGCACTTCACCAAAGTCATTACCTTAATATCCTCGAATACCGTACCTGCAACCCGGAACCGATCGTTGCTACGCACGCTCGACGGTCCGCTGATTGCAATTTCGATGGCACTGACGGAAAAGAGTCGGTGCCGCTTCCGTAAAGTTGGCTTCGGAGCACGCAGTTGATCATTTGACGTCATTTTGCTCCACGTGATCGTGCTCGACGAATAGGGGCGCGAGCAGCGCCGAAAAGGTTATGCGCAACTCTGCTCCCTGCGGGAGCATATACAGGAACAATAGGAGAAGTTACTTTCACGATACTCTGGCCCTTACCGTGTCTTGCGTCAAGTAACTGACGTCACGTACGCCCCTCTTGAGCCAACCGTGGCTCAGCATCGCTGCGACGTGGTCCACGTCGCGCGTCTTAAGTTGTATCACTTGCCCACCTCCTAGCCATCACCGAGCCGGTGCTTCAGCCGCCGGGGGTCATGTGACACGCTGACGAAGATGTTTTCATCTTGGTCGGAAAGAAGACGACGCTCTGGAATTCGCGCGCTGTCTACCATCTTGTCAGCTGCTACAATTGTAAATACCCTGAAAATATACGTCTGACTGTTTTTAACCCCATAACAATATGTACTTCTAGGTTGTGGATGCACGTACGAAACAAAGGCGATGCTTTATTTCCTACGTAAACATATGTTCACGCCCAACCCGGGAGGGTAGGCAGAAGGAGGGAAAATGCTGCTTACCACCCTGTAACTGCCTAGCTTTGACTGCTAGCTAACACAAGAACGGTGGTCAACATTAGGTGTATGCGTGTGGGGAAGTAAAAGGGCAAGAACAGAGGCCATCAGCGAGGGGTAAAGAATGGAACTATTTACCCATGTACAATATGGCGACTAGGTAAAATTCTAGCCATAGTTCATTTGCGGAGCGACTTCCTCAAGAAAGACGGAGGAAAGAAAAATATAGCGAGAGGATTCGCTCCTGCGCTCACTTTCACCGAGCTTATACTATATCAGCAGCTAGTGCAGAGAGCGAGAAGGCGTCCTCTGTAGTGAGATCAACAAGGTCGCGCTCCGGCGAGACCGCGTAAAGCGTGCGGGGCCCACGAGGGAGACAAATAACAAATGGTCATTTGCCCGACGCGTTGCACTAGACAGACAGAGAAAGCCGGTGCTGCAGCCGCCGCCGCCTCGACGCGGCGCGACGCTGCGCCGGCCCCAGCACGGCTCCCGGCTAGCTGATCGCCACCTGCGTTCGTAAACTCTCCGTATTCCCCCATTGTTGCCGCACTGTGGAGAGGGAAACGACGCATCTGTAACGGGCCACGAAGCAGCGTGCGTCCCTTCCCCCCGCACGTCAGCTGTTGCGTGCAGCGCGTGCAGACGCGGCGAGCGGAGTTCCAGCCAATCAAGTGTCAACCCAGACACCGTGTTACTCCCCCGCCAGTGGTTCTCGCGCGTGCGCATGCGCGCGCGCACGCGCAGATTCGTACTTCGCGAATTCGTCTGCTCTCTGGATCCCCTCGCATATAAAACGCCGATTAAGTAAAGTGAGAAGAAAAAAAAAGTGACAAAAAGGCGAGCAATCTACAAAGGCGTTCAGAGTGCTGCACCCGACACCTTCGGTAACGGCGGCACAAGGAAAACGCGCTAAGTCTCTGTGAAACATCAAACCTCTCTGAAATTAGGGGGGTGCTGAAAATGCGGCTTTGCCATGGTGGCTTGCTCCTTTCGAAGCGTGTCGTGCATAAGTATCTTCTGTTAGCAAAGCCACCTGCACGCAACCTGTGCATTCGAGTGTTCATCTGCATAAAGAAACACGGCGAAACGCACACACATACTTAAAAGCACACATACACTATTGTACGCTGGCGGGAACACAAGGCTGCGGATTAGTCTTCGGCTCGCAGGACTGAGGCTTGGGAACGTCTGTCTGCTACTAGTTCTGCGGGCAGTCGCCCGCACTGATTCGTACGTTCAAAAGAATAATAATAAATAATAAAGAAAGAAAGACAGAGCTTCGCTCTTGAGAACGTGAATCTACGCATTACCCTTTGTCTCACAAGCTGCCCAGTCGACCCGTTGACGTAGCGGTGGCGACGCATAAACTGCACGCAACTACGGCTTAGAGACGCGCCAGGCCCGACGTTGCTTGCGTGAAAAAAAAAAAAAAAGCGCAGCCCGGTGGCGCCGACTGAACGAATAGTTCGCCGGAGCGAAACGCGCATGAACTATGGGCGAAACAAGTGCGCGAGAGAAAGTGAAAAACGAAAAAATAAAATAAAAAAGAAAACAATAACGAAGGATAAAGCCACTGAAGAGCGAAGGGCGACATAGCGCTCGCAGTCGTACGCTGTCTCTACGAACGTGAGGACGATCTCGGATAACCGTGCAGTGCGTGCCGCCTTCTGGGCTTTCATTTCCCCCCCCCCCCCCCCCCCCCCGAATTCCAGGAACGGCTTCGTCGGCTCCGTTTTTTTCTGCTCTACTGCATCACACCGCAGCATCGTCCGGCCGTGCCATCGAAGGTAACACAAACAAAAAGCAGAGAGAAAGCCGGCTGCACAAAAAGGACCGCGAGTGTCTTTGAAAACCACGAACGGGTGAGCAGCTTTTGGCGCCTGCCACGTCTTTGCCGATACGGAAGTCGATGCGATCCCTTTTTCTCGTTCGATGGATGGAAGGATGTTATGAGCGTCCACTTTGCAACGGGGCGGTGGGTTGCGCCACCAAACTCTTGCTATTATACTGCTTAATGTCCTACCTAGGTTAAAAAAGCGATTCCTTCAAGCAAGCTGACCTCTAGTGGAGGAAAAAAAAGTACGCGATAGAAGCGAATCTGTCAGGTTGCGTGCAGTATATTGGTGACGCAGAGAGTGGAAAGTATAATTTAAAACTGTACGAATAAAGGGTGGCATTAGCGCGTCGGATGCTTACGTGTTTATGTCCATAAAAGCAGAAAAAAAGGAAGAAAGCAAAGAAGTGTTAAGAGTTATTTTGGTTTCGCGAGCAATGATAACACCTCTTAACCTCAAGATATTGAGCGACTTCAAGTTGGTACTTCTCCGGATTTCCGACTCAGAAAAAATCCACCTGTCAACTGGCTACGTGGACTGCCTTGCCGGCAAGCCCGTCATAGGCCCCCCGTTGTGAAAGACTCAAAAGTTATATTGCTGTCGTGCTAGGAAGACAGACTTGGTTCTTTGCGTTGGTGCACCTCGACAAGGGATGATAATGAATAAGACTATGATTTACGCGGCACATTTGCGATCAGATGCCAGACACTACGAAGTTATTTTTTAATTATTATTCTTACTTTTTTGTTCAGTTCAGTTCGCTACATTACAATGAAAAGTTTACTGGTTCTGCCATCTTCCTTATCTCTTGTTTCGTCTCGGAAAAATTGAGAAGTGTTAAAAAAAGAAGTGCAAGTTATTTTTATGTACATAATGACATTCTTGTTCAAACTGCCGTATGTCGAAACCACGGCTGCATGTTTATCCAAATCAGAGTACCGCAAAACGCGTGTTGAGCTACAATTCGATGCTCATGAACATGCACTCATTAAAAAAAAACATTATCTGTCCTTTAATTCGACAGAAATGCTTTCCTCGCGCGTAAGGCCTACGTTGTTGTTGTTGTTGTTGTCGTTGTGCGTTCAAAACATGGCTCGTACGCACAGTAGGGTAATGCCAAGAATGGGGTAATCTTAAGCTGCAAGCCTTATATCTCTATGTTTCAAGGTCGCGTTGTGAGGTACAGAAAATCGGAGCGCTCGTACCACTGCTGACGAGTTAGTTCATCGTCCTGTTCTTCCACATCGCTTCTTCCCCACCGATGCCGCTAATGATTCCAAAAAAGAGGCACATTTAATTATTATAAAGTTAATTAAGGCACTTGAATCCTCGACCTCTCGTGGGAGTCGAACCCGTGACCTTTGGTATTAATTAGGGCGAAGTTGAATAAGGCACAGGTAATTAAGGCAGCTTTAATGAAGGCTCTCGAAACCAGGACTTTAATGGGAGAAAACAATAAGAAGTAACAACGGAGCTGAATGAGAATGCCAAGTAACTTAATGGACGTCTCTTGAGGGCGCAGGCTTTCGCTTTGACCTTCTTTGGCGGATGCTAAAGTGAATGTAAATTTTAGGTTCAGTTAATAGCCAATAATAAAGCACACAATGAAAAGGTGTGACTGCGAATAAAACAGTGTTTATGTAATTGAGCAGCGAGACCAAATAACTGGACGGGGAAATTTGAAACCAATAAATAAGAAGATTGATGGCAAAATTTTGAATGTTAGTAATTTAAGATATATACAATAGGCAGAGCAGGTAACGTAGACATTAGTATCGTGCGCGTCTTCTTGCATGGATGAAAGCACTCACTGCGTCAGACACGTCCCTGTGACCGGAACCGAGTACCATGGTGCCGAAAGAGGTGCACAAGCGTTTCGTCATTTCCTCATTTTTGCGATTTTAATTTTCTTTTCTTCTTTCAGTTCTATCATTTATTCCGCGCGGCGCAGGTCCGTCTTTCTATAAATGTTTCATATCACGGGCTGCTCTTTCCTTTCCACAATCTTGGCGGCAAAGCGAATGCGATGTTTGCACTTTCTGAAGTCAATGACGTTTCATTTACATCAGCGATACTTTCATAATTGGACGCCTATACCGCGCAAAACATTTCTTCCAGCTGTCATCACATCAAGACAAAACCGTGAACATTGTTAGGTATTTTGATATCCTTAAACTCACGATTTGAGCAATCCAGGTATTTCTGCGAACGCTTGAAGCAAGAAGCGCGATCTATAAATAGAAACCGATCTATAACGAATCCTTTTAGTCTAGCCTACAATTCAATTCGAAAGTCCTTCGGAGCAAGGTGATCATTAAAGGAAAAAAAATGTGACAAACTCATTTGGCATGATCTAGAGTGTTGAAATATGCAGCAGATCTAATGAGTTGGAATCCATATACAACGAGGCTTTGTGTGAGTGCACAAAGAGTCGAAACACAAGAAAATTAATGCACACACGCACACACACATACATACGGACACACACACATACATACGCACACACAAAAACACATAAACATACACGCACACACACACGCAAGCGGACCCAAATTATACCAAGCCTTTTGTTAGGCGGAGTTACTGACTGCTAGTGAGTACGACGGACGCCTTGAACGCATCATGGTTTCACAGGCAGCGTGCGCACACGTACGTAGCGCAATTGGAATTCATTCTGTCCGCAAGAAACGTTTATTTCCTCATTGCCATGCAGCCGCGTATGCGCGAAGGCGAGTTTTCTGGCTTTCTTTTTTCCTTTCTCTGTACGGCAGGCGCCACCGCTGCCGCGCATGCGCGGAGGCGAGTGCCATCTGATGGTGCTGCAAGGGACCCAGCAGCGCACGCGTTGCTCCGCTGTGATTGGTTGGCCCACATTACAAGGGCGCAGCATGGCCGCAGCGCCCGTGTACAGGAAACCCGGCGAGGTTCGCAAAGTTTAAAAGCGGCCAGCTGTTATTCGCTCGCAGTTTCATCGGAGCGCGCGCGACGCCTGTAATGTGCTCTCGACGCCACAGCTTGTTGTTTGTTGACTGCTTGTTTCTTTTTTTCAAACGTTCGTTATGAAATGCGTTCTGTTGAGGGTTACGCGAATTATGTACAAGAGGCAACTGCAGACAAACACGCAAACATGGCTTTATTGCCAAATTTTTATAGTGTTTCTTTTTTCGTTTTGTGTACCATCTTTTCATCTTCAGAGATATTTGTTCTTTAACCAGTCAGTATTTGGTTTACTGAAGTACGTACACTCATGCGAAGCAAGTGGTAAGTGGATACGGCAATATTTGCTCCCACTGCAGCTATATATAGAACTTTGGAGGAGGTCTCACAGTGATGCCGTGCTTTCTTTTTTTTTTTTTCTTGCGGCATTGGTACTGATGACATGCTCGGAGAAGAAACTGCAAGATGTCGGCAACTTTCCAAGTCCTGTAATGAGTCTTCGCAAGGGACTGCAGTATCGAACAGAATAATAGAATAAAGGTGTGACGCCCAGCCACGTGCCCTGTTCCATGCAGTCCAAGCATTCAACATTTATTCCAGTTCATGCCACCACGCTTAGAAAACAACAGAATAATCAAAAACGAGATTCCCTGAACGGAGAACAATAATTGGACAGATTTGAGTAATCCGTTTTCTTTTTCCTTTCTCGCTGTCAGCACCACGCTATTGCCTGAAACTGAACGTTCTACCGACCAATAATGTTCCGAAAATAGGCGACATTTTCCGGCTCTTTTGGCAAAAAAAGAACAATAAAAACACCTGGTTTGCGTTTTTTCCCCCTTCTGCGAACGTATCAAGTCGTCACACTTGTCTGAGTGTACAAAGCTGTACCGCTTGGTGTGAACATACCTAGCAAGCAATGACAGGTGGAGCTTGTGCACATTTATATGATAGGTGTACGTGTAGTCATATATTTATATGAGTTTTGCATATGAGTGGTGAAGCTTGTGCATATTTTATTCGGTAATTCATAATTCTGTTTGGTATTGACCGACTTTTCAACGTTGAAGAAATCTCGATGACGGTGTAATGCAAATACACTCGTGTATGTAAATTTAGGTTCGCGTTAAGTAACTCCAGGGGGTCAAAATTAATATGCCTTCCACCCCCTCTCTGCGGCTTGCCTCATAATCAAATCGTGGTTATGGCGCGTAAAATTCCTGAATTAATTTTTGTTTTGAAAACAGGTTATGAAAGCGCAGAATTTGTCGGCGCTTCCCTACACTTTGCCAGACGGCTGTCTGGCCGGGTAAACTGCGCCGATCCCGAAGGCAATGTAATCGGGGTGTTCCGAAACATGGCGCCCCTGACGTGCTTCCGGCTCTGAAATTGCTCCCGTGGCATGGAGTCATCAAAAACACAGCCTTTGTCATCAATTTTTGTTACTTGGAGGGTGCCGTCGGTGACGCGTGGGTGTGCGCAAAACGCACTAAAAGTGGTGACTCGCTGGGAATATCCTCATAGCAGTGCACGATGAATGTCCTGGCAAGAGTAATAATGTGGATTGTAATCTGGGCCGATTTTGTAAGGAGTGTAGTGGTATTGTAGGCAGGCAGTGTGCCACAGCATCGACATGTACGCATCATGTCATTGACCAATAGACCTAACAACTTAGCGCATCTCAGCAGCACATCTCAGCGGGTCTATCGGAAGCTATTGTTCGAATTGGACAATCAGCCTGTCGATTTCTGCCCCATTTCCGCGTCTACTGGCGTCAGAGAACCCCATAGTTAGGGGTTCTTATTTTTTGTTAATGCTGGACCAGAGTTATGATGAATGATATTCTTCCGACTCTTGGACCACGGTTGAGGCGAACATCACACCACCAGGTTATCACAAATTGTCAACCAGATTTTAAGCTAGCCTCTACTGAACATAACCTGGTGTAAATTTCATTCTGAAGTGATTGTCCACTTCCTTTACTGTGGAGGCCTATTTCACATCTGCAATAAACTTATCAACACTTGAAGCTTGAAGTTTATTTATTTTTCTACTTTCCAACAAGTTGCAGGAGGCTGGGAAGAAAAGCAGCAAATGTGGCTTAAAAAACACCACGCCACCTATTAACGCAGAGTCACTTCAACGAACCTGCAACGGAATTGAGTTTTTGCTGACGTCATCCGCTATTTCGTTGCCGTTCACCTATACACTTGGCCGGTTTGTTCGAAGTATTAGGAGATGGGTGGTGCACGCGTAATGCGCATTAATTAGGTTGACAGCACGGGTATATCGGTGGTTTCAGCTAGGTTTCGTGGTGACGGTGCTGCGCACGCAGCAACTTACATTATATAAGCTCGATACGTGGCCTCCAAGATCAACGTTCGGACGCCATCTTCGGCGACTGTGACACTCTGCTTGTGTGCTCAATAAAGTTAGCCTATACAGTAAATCCAGTGCTTCAAGTTCACGTACATGGAGGCCGTGTTCCTGTGAGGACGGAATGAAAGGACCTTTGCATAAAAACCCATCACTACACATGCAACAAAAAGAAAACAATGAGAAAAAAAAACAATTAAACTTTGTCAGAAATCTGTAACATCCCTAAGCTATCTGTGGCTTCTCGCATTGTTGTTCTTCGTATTGTTTAGGCGTTCGCCGCTATACTACGCTGCTTCGTCAGTAAAAATGGTCACATTGTCTCGAATTCAGTATCTCGTATGACCCGAGGCAGTCGCTCCAGATATACACTGTATCTATTAAGCCGTCAGCTGCCGGCAAGCCGCAGAACACGAAGCTCATAAAGAAAGAAAGAAAAAGAAACACACGCTCACAACCGAAGTAGTCACAGTAGCGTTATAAATCAACAGAGCGCGGACAAGTAGTTACTTTCCGCACCGCACCACATTGCTTGCCAAGTTATCAATAAAAGCCACACAATGGAAACTAAGTGAAACGTGTCACTACTGAAACTAGTAACACTAGCTAGTAGTGAAACTAGCGAATGAAACTTGAATAAGGATTTAAAGAGGGAACTTCAGCTCAGAACTCAGGCCGAGCAGCCGCCACGGTAGTTTAGCGGCTATGATGTTGCGTTGCTCGGTCGCGGTTTCGATCTCAGCCGCGGTGGCCGCGCTTCGATGGGGGGCGAAATGCAAAAACGATCGTCTACAGAGATTTAGGTACCCGTTAAAAAAAGAAAGGATAAGTGGTCAAAATAAATCCGCAGTCCCTCACCCCGGCGTGCCTCATAATCAGATAGTGGTTCTGTCTCGAAAAATTCCACTATTATGTTTTTTTATCGCAGGCGAACTTCCATTTCCCTGTTCAAATAAGTTTACAAATTCGCCAACTCTGGGCCCGAAGTCAATACCGCGGTTCTCTAAATTGGTTTAGTTATGAGCAATAAGGCGGTCAAATGTGATTACGTGTTTACAGCTAAGTTAGGTAAAAAGTGTTACAATGCGAGCGTTTTCCAAAAGACTTGCTACCAAGTCAATGGTGTATTACTGAAAAGTTTATAGTTCACCAGCTTTGATCGCCTTAGATGTCTTAATTGGTGTTGTTTATATAACTGCGATTTCGTTTTTGGTTCTTGCCGAGTTACAATAATTACTCGATACTTCAGTCTTGTTTAGAACTTGACAATTTTGTTTTTTTTTCTGACAAGTTATGGCCTAAATCAAAAAGTAATTTGTTAACTCAATATATTTGCTTTTTTTGTACATGCAACAAACCTAATCCAATTTGGTGCAGGAGATGCCGAGAAAAACGATCTTTTCGTTACCACGTATATATATGTATATATATGAAGTTCAGTGTTTGACGGAAGCCCGTCTGGTCGGGATGAAACATGGTTAAAAGGTAAAAAACCCGGGGCACTATATATATATATATATATATATATATATATATATATATATATATATATATATATATATATATATATATATATATATATATATATATATATATATATCTGGGTTAAAGTCAGGGTGATAAAAAAGTTTGGGTGCTAAAACAAACACATAATGCTAAATTCTGACTTTCACACTGTTAGAATTTCCGGTATGCAGTCCCATATATATTAGGTTTATTTACAATTGTGACAAAATTAACGATGATTCGGTAATAAGTCCGCCTAATTTGTGTTATACTTACACATAAAAGATATCACAGGATAGCATACGGGGAGTTTCTATAAGATTTAGATAAGGAACGAGCGGGTCCCCTGTAAGATATCTTACGCAAGCCAGAATTTGACGAAAATTTTGCATGAAATTGTATAATTTTCTGAATAATTCAACAAAAAGAACCTGCGATATCTTTGTACTGTGTACGAAAAAATTAGGGTATCAGAAGTATAACGACAGATTACGAATTTATTTACTTGTGTCAGTAAAACAACCTTTCAGTGTACAATGCAGTCCTGCAACGCGTTTTGCAGACAATTCTTACAAAATGTATGCGGATTCTGTGCAAGTTCAGTTAATATCAGCAAAAATTGAGCGGAAAATAAGCTGAGTCATACGAGTGCACATGAATGGAACGTTTGCGAATCGGATCTCATTTTTCCTATTCTGTGTAAAATATCTCCAATCCCTTTCAAATAGTGTTTCCGCATTGCTTATTCTTCATTGCAAAAAGAAATGTCGCCCAACAAATATAGCCCTAACGTGCTCAAGCAATGCGAAAGAGTGTGGCGGTAGAATTCTGCACGACAAAGTGACACCTTGGGTTCATGGCCAAAGCAGAAATTGTGCGTGTGTATGTCCTCTTTCTAACCCCTGCATCCCAATCCTAGTGCAGGGTAGCAAACCGGATACTTATCTGATTAATCTCCTTGCCTTTCCTCTTCATCTCTCTCTCTCTCTTTCTCTCTCTCTATCGCAACGTGTTGAACTGCGCACTTTAGCACACTTTCTAGACCTTTCGAAGTCCGAACACTGTAACTTTGATTACGACGTCAGGCTCACGGAAGTAATACAATTTTTTTCGCCGTTTGCACATATTCTTGTTTCCGTAATCCCACTGTTAACGTCTCCTCGTGGCTTATGTGTGCATGTTCGCGACTACTACGTATATTTGCCTCCGTAATCGGGTGTCATTTGTATTTCAACATGAAGATGTGAGTTTAGTGAACTTGTCACGAACATTTTTATTGTGGATTTAACTTGCGCGTGTGTATGGGAACTTTACAACTGTTGTCGCCATTTTCTCTATTCTATCTATGAAACTATTGTGCAGCATATGTATGAATTTAAGAGAAATGGCCGCCGCCATCGAGCGGCTACTTCGTTGAACACAGACAACCAAAAAAAAAAAAGTGGCGTGTCGTGGCAGGCACGGACACTTGTTACATGACACGCCCTTGTGTACACGAGTATATTGAAAAGGCGTGTTTTATATAGTCAAATAACGCCTCCATGCTATGTTTAGTCTATCATGATATAACCCACGGCGAACTTATCTATCAAGGCGCCTTTCTTAGATTTTAACATAGCGGGACAATTTAGTTTGTGACACCTGTTTTCGATAGCTACAATGTCATGAAAATATCACTAAAATCCAAACACGGGAAAGAAGGCAGGCGACATTCACGCTGCAAGAAATGACACGGAAGTGCGGGCCACCGCTGTGGCATAAAAATCCACCTGACCTTTACCACCAGCTCTGCTATCTCGAATCGTGAAGCAGGTGTTGCTAGCGTCGACAGTTTTGTTAGTCTTACAACCTGTCACCTTCTTGAGTGTTTTGACACGGATGTTCGCTCTTGCTTGGTGGCGACGTGACAGAAATAGTGCGTGACGTTCTAAGAGAGTGAAATTCGTGAGCTGATTTGAATGCCGGTATTTTGCAAATGGGGACGTCGAACGTCACATAGAATGCAGAAGGACTTTCCATTAGCAGAAATACGCATCCTAAATCCCCTAGAAACAAAACTAATTACTTTCTTTCAAAGCGGGCAAAGCTATTTGGAACTCCGTTCGAATTGGGAAGCTTGTACAGAAGCAAAAAGTTGAAAACACCGTTAAGCTTACCAAAGTGAAAGGTCGCTACTTATACAGCGGTCAGTGAAGCATTTGCCCGGCTCGTTTAACATGGCAGACACTACTTCTCTGTACCAGTAAGCCCGCATGTTCCATTTATTCTTCAAACTGTAAATTGTCACTCATCCGTCCACATCGCCATGTGAGGTCGGAAAAATGTACTCGCTTTTACCAACGTACCTTCAGTCAAACACGAGATTCGAACTTCTCAGCCCTGCCTCGCACCATACAGCTTTGGAAGGATCTCTCGTAATATAGAGTTAACATTCGCAATTTAAAAGAGTTAAGGGATTGAGTACTGTCAGTTTGTTTCTGTCCATGTCTTTGTTCATTCGTTTTCGTATTTTTCACGCCGATTATATATTGGCATCTAAGGGCCAGTACGCCGAACAGCAAGCGGTTTTAGCCCGCCAATACTATCGTTTTTTTCTCGGCTAATAGAACACCGTGTGCTAGAACAGGTTCTAAACTGCTAAAGAGTTCTTGGGTAAAAAACACCATTTTGTTATTCATAGCAGCAACATATTCATATATTGCTTGCAAAAACACCAAATTCAATAATACATAACTAGCCAAATATATCTACAGTGCATTTAAGGTAAGCTTCGAGTCCTTTTCATTATTCTTCACCCAATGTTCCAATTTGGAACGGGGCAATGATTCCCCCATTTCAAGTACAAAAGACAGATGAGGTGAGACAGAGAAGTGCAGAACAAAAATGAGGTGGCAGTTGACGCCATCTTAACCCCTTCGGGTGACAATTCCTGCCCATTTCATGCGTTGTCGAAATAATGAAAACCGTACTGATGTAGAACGGGTTAAGGATTTTTGATTCTTCGGCGTCCCTTGTCAACTTTACACTCATGTGCACTTTGTGTGACAAATCTCAACGGGAACGTCAGACATGAGAACATTAACTATATAGCTATTAACTGTGTCTGAGATACTCGAAAAACCGCTATCCCACCGCATGATAAACATGCCTGATGTATAAACGTCATGAAAAACAACGAAAGACGTGAACCTACGTGACATCTCACTGACACCTGTAGCAAAGCCCAGTGCACACGCGCGAAACGTTCAATCACAGCTATCGCTTCCCTTAGCTTTTTCTTGTCGACGCTAGGTTGCATAAAGTAGTAGAGACCTCTTCGAGATGCGCTCCATTACTCTGGCCCCAAGCTATCTTCCTAGCCCAGTCAGTGTCAATGCAAAGTTAATGCTGGCCGAAAATGGACCTCACAATCCCTCAATATCATTATTTTATCATTATTTTCATTAGCGCTTTTGCTTTTGGTGCACTACATTGGCACACAGAAAAATGCATGCACGGCGTGAGAGGGATAAATGTAAGCCTACAGAAACATTCGGTGAGTACATACTACATCCTTTACAATGGCGAAGTCGTAGAGTTACAACGCGAGGAAGACCGCGGCAATACGAACGAACACTTTTAATTCCATTCCCTTTATGTCCCATTTGTCAGTGAAACAGGTCTGAAAAATTGACAATAAATCCCAATTGAGCTATCGCATTTCGCTATCGCAGTTTAGCTACCGCAATTGAGCTATCGCAATTTAGCTATTGCTGGTTAGCTACCACAATTTTCCCGAAGGGCGAAATTGCGATGGAGAAACCGCTAAAGCTACGATAGCAAAGTTTACCGTTGCACTTAGACTCCTCGAATGGTATTTTAACTATACGAGGGTACTCGCACCCTTAAAAGCTTTGAGATCTCGAGGCGCGGCAATGAAGTTACATCATCTCTAGATAATGAGCACTATATGGCTTTGCGATTTTGAATCGCCTGAGACAACTTAAGAAAAAAGAAATGCGTTGAGAATGAGAGGTATGATGAAATTTATTCGCACGCTGCAATTCTCAATATTTCTGAGTAATAATTTAATGAAGATCGTAAGACCTTGTTTGAGGAACTTTGGCGGTTGGCTATTACATTGTATATATGGTATAGATAAGCATTGGAAATATGTAAAACAAAATCGAAAAGAAGACATATCGATACCATCTTTAACTGTTGACGGCAAAACCGTGACGTCGGACTATCAGAGGGCGGAATGCTTCAACAAGTACTTCCAATCTGTGTTTTCGCTATTACCTGCTGGGGAGACTTCGCTTTTGAACAACGCCAATCGAGGCGATATGATGCCAGATATTGAATTTGATGTTAGTGGCGTCGACTCTTTATTACGGCATTTAGATGACACAAAAGCAATTGGACCTGATGGAATATCGCCAGTAGTCCTTAAAGAGTGTCATGGTATCATTTCTCCGTATTTAACGATCATTTATAAGCTTTCCCTTGAAACAGGCCTCATTCCCCAAGATTGGAAAACGGCAAGCGTGACACCTGTTTTTAAATCGGGCGACAGAAAACTCACAGAAAACTATAGGCCGATTTCACTAACGTCAATATGTTGCAAAATATTCGAACACATTTTATATAGTAACATATCTGCATTCCTTGACTCAAACGCTTTTTTTACACCTTCCCAGCACGGATTCCGAAAAGGCTATTCCTGCAACACACAACTAATAGAATTCCAGCACTTGTTATCTAAAACCATTGATAACAATAGTCAGGTAGACGCCGTTTTTATTGATTTTCAAAAAGCTTTCGATATTGTGTCCCATAAGCTCCTAGATGTAAAGCTCGCTGCATTATATATAAACGAAAACGTTCAAAATTGGATACGCAACTACCTAAACGGAAGAACCCAGTCTGTTGTCTTAAACAACGTTGCATCTTCACCAATAACTGTTTCTTCGGGCGTTCCTCAGGGAAGCGTACTGGGGCCCTTGCTATTTTTAATCTACATAAATGACATTGTCGAACTAATTACATCACCCATAAAACTATTTGCTGATGACTGTGTGATTTACAGAGAAATTACCACTGAAGATGACATAGATACATTGCAAACAGATTTAGATAAGGTAGCGATCTGGTGTAAAAAATGGAACATGAACTTAAATATAAAAAAGTGCAGTAGCGTAAGTTTTTCCAAAAAATTATCCAAATTTCAGCAACGATATAACATCAATGGCACGCTTATCGACGTACAGTCGGAATATAAGTATTTAGGAGTCTATTTTACCGAATCACTCACTTGGCATAAACAGATTGACACTGTCATAGCAAAAGCTAGCAGGATGTTACATTTTATTCGCAGAAATTTTAAACAGGCAACACGCGAAGTTAAAGAAACTTTATACTTCTTACATGTTAGAACAATACTTGATTATGCTTGTGTAATATGGGATCCCTATCAAGATTACCTCATCAATAGACTGGAAAAACTACAGAACCAAGCAGCAAGGTTTGTTTGCAATAATTACAGCCCGTACTCTAGCATTTCCGAAATGAAGGCCACTTTAGGATGGGATCTACTACATATGCGTAGGCAGAAGTTAAGGCTTAAACTATTGCACCGAATATATAATAATCAGACAGGTATTAATCGCTATAACTATCTCCTGGAACCAGATTATATATCGAGTCGCTGTGATAACAACAAAAAGATCTCAGCCTATAACTGCAGAACAAACACTTTTTACTACTCTTTTTTCCCCAAAACAATTAGACAATGGAACAGTTTATCAAATCATATAGTAAATGTGTCAAATAACGAACTATTCTATTCAATGCTGTGACGGCGCTCTTGTAAAACAAATGTATGTATTATATATCTTGGAACCTGCTTGTTTCACGTTACTTGTACGCCTTTCTCTAACAGTTATTGTAGTGATTCTGTTTGTCAGTATATCTGTCCGAAAGCTTCTCTGTATTACTGGTTGTATTTTGTTCCCCCCTACGTAATGCCTTTGTGGCGATGTAGGTACTTTGTAAATAAATAAAAAGTAAATACATACTTTTTTCTTGCACTGCCTATTCAATGACCAGAACGGGAACAAAGACGACGACAACGAACGGTGCGGGTGGCGCCCGTCCTCGTCATCAAGTGCACAGCACAAGAAGAAACTACTAACAGCCACCAACTAGCCCAGTTCATTGCCCTTATAAAGATACAGCATAAATACCCATAATTATATGCAAAACATCACGGCGACAGTGGAAATTCACCTCGGGTGTTCGCAAACTGCTATCGCAATAAAAATATTTACGCAGGAACTCCTGTGGGAGTTGTCTAAGCATGCGTAAGCATTGTGCCACTTGCTCATCTCCGCTCAGCCCGGTGTTATTATCATCATCATCATAATCAGCATCCTATTTATGTCCACTGCAGGACGAAGGCCTCTCCCTGCGATCTCTAATTACCCATGTCCTGCGCCAACCGATTCCAACTAGCACCAGCAAATTTCTTCATTTCGTCGCACAACCTATAGTCTTCTGCCTTCCTCTACTGCGCTTCCCTTCTCTTGTTACCCATTCTGTTACCCAATGGTCCGACGGTTATCTAATCTGCGCTTTACATTGTGTCATTACCAATGTTACTAAACTTGATCCGACCAGTGTAAACGACGGCGCTGCGACGACACGAACTGCTGCGGACGGCAGCGCAACGTGAATTGATGACGCGAGCAGACTACTGCAGCTGGCGACACCAGGTGCGCTGATGACGTTCTTATGATTATAAGCCGTCATTGCTTTTTAGCACCTTATCCAACCGCGTAGAACCATTATGAACCGTGATCTACCGCACTCCGGCGACGGCTGCGTCTGGCGCGGCCACATTTTGAAAGCGATCAGCGATGGCGACACAGAACGCCGACTGCCGACAGCATTGTGCGCTCTAGCCGCCAAGCTCGCGTTGAAGAGAGAGGCAGCACGAAGGTGAATTCACTCGCTGCGGCGCGCGCTATCTCGAAAACGATCGTCTCACGGGACGGACGGACGGACGGACGGTTTTTCGTATTCGGTAAGCATAGAAATGCTTCCGCATTTAAAGTAATAATTCAATTTCTGGGTAGAAATAGCGTCCTTTAATACTTTTCAGAATTATGGTAGAACGTCCCGATCGTTACTGCTACTGTGTATGGTTGAGCTCTGTGCCACCAGGTGGCTGCACCGTGCAGACCATTCACATTTGCGCTTCTCATCCCATGGCTCATCCCGTTACGGCACAGTCAAGCCGCCAGACCCTATCCCCTTGCGCTCGCGTTTGCCCTATACCGGACTCGTGAAACGCAATTGCGCCCTTGGACATCGGTTCTTCCTTCTGTGAAGCTTCTTGTGTCTATATGGCTCTATAATCTTGTTTCACAAAGGATCTCTTAATAAGAGGAACGAACATGCAAAAATGTTCGATTTTCTAGAAACGTACTGAGTCCTTAGAGTAGGTACTTCTGATCATTAATTGACACATCTAAGTGCTCCGCGTAAAGCGTGTAATTTATTATAAGGTTTTAAAAATGCACATCGCTGCCGATCGCAGCACACTGCTAGGCGGAATTTTAAGCCGCCCCTACCCATATGACGGAAATCACCCATATGACGTCAGTGGGGTGAGCTATCCGATTGGCTGACCAGGAAGCGTGATCGATAATTTTTCCAACCTTTCTGGTAAACATATGATCTTCGCAATAGTTGGAATGTTAGTTCATTTGTTTTTATAAAAAGAAAGTAACATAAAGAGAATGCACAAGAACAATTTTTCAGTACACTTAAGCACTTCCGGCACACAGCAAGTGTCGTCTGCTTGTGTTACAACGTACTCCATTTTGACGAGAGCTCCGCGGTCAGAGTCGGTCTCAGTCTTTTCGCGAGCACTATGATTCGACTTTGTTGCCTTGTGGACTGCATACGTAGCGACTGGCAATATGTCAAGCTGCGACATCATGTCCCTCCGCAAGGCAGCATACAAGCGAACTGGCTGCTGCTCATCGGACTGCCGCTATCCAGGATTTGCGCGTTTGTGGTCGTCACTTTACACCGGAAGATTACTAACGCAATTGCGTTTCACGAGTCCGGTATCAGGGCAAACGCAAGCGCAAGGGGATAGGGTCTGGCGGCTTGACTGTGCCGTAACGGGATGAGCCATGGGATGAGAAGCGCAAATGTGAATGGTCTGCACGGTGCAGCCACCTGGTGGCACCGAGCTCAACCATACACAGTAGCAGTAACGAAGTGTATTCTTCTTTGCTGCTGGTGTGTATTTTTCGCAGGACTGTAATCATCAACATGTTGTTTTTATAAATGTTTGAAATGTTTTACACTTTGTTAGAGCAATATTAGCGCTTTGTTTGGCGCTGCGCCAACAAGTGGCTGGACCGAGCAGACCAATCAGCCGCTCACGTACGTCTATGCTAAAGTTCCTTCATCAGCTTGAGTTTATGCCTCCAGTCATTTGGCGAAATGACCAGCTTGCCAGTGGTTACCGGAATACCAGACACGTTCGGCGCTACGACAGAATGCTCGCAACGCACGCTACTTTGATAGCTCTCGCTTGGGGTCGACGGCCAAGCGGCTAACGGAGAGGTTCCGCGCTGGCGGGGGCGGGCTCCAAAACAACCGGAAGTGGATGATGTGACGTCGCATCATGACGCAGAACCAGTGAAGGCGGAGCTTAGCCGCGATCGCTCGGCGAACGGGTTGAGGAGGAAAAGTATGGCTAGGGAGGAGGGTAACTTGTAATCGCTTGCAGCTCCATTAATACGTAACGCTTCACTCAAATTGTGGTGCGAATATTCTACTTAAGCTGTGCCCTACGCGTCTACAAAATCTGTCCGAACCGTTTCAGGGGCCCTTTATCGAGATTTGGAGTGTAGTTCCGCATTGTCGCGCAACCGCTGGGCTGGCTGTTCTTATTTTTTTTCTTCTTTTGTCAGGAACCGAGAGAATACACTTGGACAATGGCGACAGCTCGGCTGACGCAACTGAATGCGCAAACTCCCAGCATAAAGATGGAAGGAGGGCAAGGACGTGCAGATGTGCACGCGACAATGCATAGGAAGTCGTGCGCGGCGTTCGGAGTCCATTTAAAAGTCACTTTTCTTTCGTGCGCTATCTCACTACACGCACCGGAGTCACGTACGCCCGGCGGATGTAATAACCTAGTTTCTTGACTTTACAGTGACTGTCATTTTCTCTATCATTTGATACATACATACATACATACATACATACATACATACATACATACATACATACATACATACATACATACATACATATGTGATACAAAGGGCTTCTATGCCCTTTGTCTCACAATTCTACATACCAGTTTGGGGCACCAACGACGAGAGGGCACATACTGTCAGGGTTGTCGGAAGATCTCGCCGCTGCCACCAGTTGTAAGGGTTGTAGGTCGTAGGGAGGAACTTGGGAGGACAGGACTAGGCGAGCAGAATTTATTTACAGATATTTACATTAGAACAAGAGATGCATTCGACAGTCTAGCGTGGCTCCCAAATGGAGCACGCAAGACGAAGCATTCAGCATACGAGCACGATCACAGAGCACACAGCTCACGAGCACGATCTCAGAGCACACTGACGAGCACACTCACAGAGCACACTGAGGAGCACACCCTAGCAGCGACAAACAGCTGCTTATAAACACACCGTGCTCTCTAGATCCCTAGGTGAGGGAAACGTTGGACCAGGCATCGTAGCCGAGCCGCCTTTGAGCGCCAGGGCTTACACGCACACGTGCGCACTGCTTTCACTGCCCCCACCGAGGGGAGACGGGCTCCGCAGAACTCGGGGCTTACGTCTTGACCAAAGGAGGCGCCTCTTATTCCCCAAGCTGACCCCCGCAGCGTGGCCGCCGGTTCTCCATTGTCTTGCGTCCTGAAAGGCGCGTGGGACGTTGCCGCCAGATACATTCCCTCGGGAACTCCCCCGCTCACGGCGGACCAGGTCGGCGGTGACGTGTTCCGTAACAAAGCCTGGTTCGTCGAACTCATCTCGGCAATTCCGCGACGATGAGTCGCGGACGCGGCGTATTGTCCTCCGTACACAGACGGTCGCCGCAGCAGACATCGTGACGCCAAGAGGCTAGAGGTTGACGGTGGCTTCGCAGAAAACACCAACCCTGCTGCTGCAGCTGGCTGAGAAACTTTGCATGTTGGCACCTCGGCAGGTCATTCCTAACAATACCCTGAGGCACATATAACGACTGGTCCAATGAATGGAGCAGACTAAATGTAAGATATATAAGAAAATAAAAGACACCGTTATTACGAGGTATTTCATCGAGAAGTCTGTGCGCTTCCGAAATGCCCAAGATCCGACATTATATGTGTAGGCGTCATTATGTCGCGATGTATTGGCTGGTCACGCAGAACACGGGTGCGATCATTGGCAATACCTGATACAGGTAAACACTGAGGGCTGTATCAGTTGTCTGTTCGGCGACAAAGATTATTCACGTATACGAACGCATTTTCATTAAACTGAGAGGTTAGTCAAAGCTCCACATTAAAAAAGGAGACGTCTGCGACTCGAATGGCTCTGAACTTAATTAGTGCAACAACAGCGGGCTTCTACAATGGACATGACATGCGCTCGATAATTTGTTATTTACTTATTTTGTTATTTTTTGCGTTGCACGTAACGTCTCTTCGTCTGCACCATTGCTTGCTGTAGCCTCCGCAATACGTGGACAGCCGCCGCCCTTCTTGGAGTATGCGCGGCGCCGTGCTCGCACTGTGCAAATGCTACGGCAGCTCGACGGCGCCCTGTTCAGTATGTTTAGCATATTTGACACCCAACAGCACAGTGTCGTAGCGCTCAGAGTTTCACTTATGTTTCCGTGCGGGGTGAAGTATTGTTTACTTTTCTTTGCGGTAAGGCGAGAGTGAAGTTGGGGACGAAGAAGCAGCCGGATTGCGAAGAACAACAACGGCAGTGTAACAGAAAGGACACAAAGACAATAAATCCAGTTTTCAGCAACTGCAACAAAATTTTGGACTGCGTAAAAAGCCTACATTCAAGCAGTGCAGATATAAAGGAGCCTTGGCACAAAATTCTACGTTTGAAACGCGAAGGGGTGCGTCTCAATAAACTTACACAGATAGACACCTCTGACATGCATACTGAAACCGCTCTCCGGAAGTGACGCATGACCAAGAACGTTGTGAACTTAGCTCGGCCTCTCGACATGACCTCCGAGATGCCCGCGACACGCTAACGAATCTTGGAGGCGATGTGCTGAGATTTATGTCGTAGCCGGTAACCACCAGGAACACGCGCCGTCTGCTTAATAATAAAGGCAACTGCCAAACTTGCAGCTTTGCCAAAATTGAACGTATACTGAATTCTGCTCATTTACAACCAATTTAGCCAAAGTGAAATTCTGTTAATCCCGGTCTTAGTGTTTTCGCAGTAGAATCCATTGGAGAGGTAGGCATATATACCCCTGAGATTCCTTGCACATTATATTGTACATTGAGTTGAATCTTTCTAAATTTAACCCGGAAGCAGTTACGTCAAATGCCTGTTAAGGCTATAAGTGAAATGCATGTGTCACTGTATGTCACCTACAGTCCTATACATACTGTTTGGTCATATTCCTGGCACCAGCTTTCTTAAATATTCCAATTCTATACAGACTGTTCCGTAGTCTAAGGCAACGAAAAGCACCCATGAGGTATGTTTGGATTACTGCGAGATGACAGGGAAATTCAATGGGGAAGCGTCAACATTCCAATGCATCACGAGGTTTTGGATTTCTCGATTCGTTCGTTAAAGAATTACTTCTTTCTGAATTGCTGTGTTTCGACGACTAAAAGCGAGTTTCCCCATAATATATGCGAAGGTCACAGTTGAATTGTCCACATATACAGTGCTGTCCACGGTTGAAGCGGTTGCAACGTGAGGCTCTCACTTCGCTAGTTGTCTACAGGTGCAAGTGTCGGCCGAAAGCTATGTAATTACGTGCACCGAACAGGCGTGCATAAAATGGTACCAGCACCACCAATCACAAGTAATCATACATTATATATATATATATATATATATATACACACACACAAATGGATGGATGTGTCTATGTATGTATGTATGTATGTATGTATGTATGTAGCTTTATCACACGTCTCGATCGCGTCATTCCAAGCATAATTTCTGCCAACCGTCTTTCTTTACGCGTCGACCACCACACCACACATATTAGACTATCCCCCGTGAGATTGCACCACCGCCCATTTAATTTCTTTCTTTGCCGGAACAGGGAGAGACTAGTACAGTTTGCCAATCGACACTGTGCACAATTACTGAGCTTAACAAATTCAAGGAAACTAAGATCCATTTCGTACAGTAAATAAGTAAGAATGCAGCCCGCGGCAAGTTGTCTATACGGGCCCATGCCCCTTGACCCATGTTCCCCAGCTTTGCGATACAGCAGGCGGAACATACCACATAGCCAGTGACCTCAGCTAGAAGACAACTTGAATCACTAGAAGGAGCGACGTAAAGATAGATAGATAGATAGATAGATAGATAGATAGATAGATAGATAGATAGATAGATAGATAGATAGATAGATAGATAGATAGATAGATAGATAGATAGATAGATAGATAGATAGATAGATAGATAGATAGATAGATAGATAGATAGATAGATAGATAGATGGTGCTGCTGAGTTAGGCAAAGAATGCTAATGTCATTAATAGGCGGTTCAGTAGAAAGCGCCAAACTGACAATAATTTAAGCTATGCGAGAGCGAAGGCCACGGTCACGAAACCTAATGCCGATAAGTATCGGAATTTTAAGTATGCGTGGGCTCTATTTTCACATTATTTTTTTCAATTTTGTTCTTCACGTAAATGACCTTCCTAAGGAGCGCGGTCTTTCGTATTTTGCAAGCTTCAACCTCTAAATATGTGCACATGAAAGCCGACACAAAACGTACCCGCCGCCACAATGTTCTTCAGAGCATTGGTCACTTCTTTCTTTTATTTAGGTATTTGTTATTGATGCCTTCGTTAAATAGACAAACAATTACTACTACTACTACTACTACTACTACTTCAAGAATCCGCTTTGTTACCGGCTTTTCTCGCAAATTTCTGTCGTCAAACGGCTGAAATATGGCATGTAAAGCTAACATCTTGATTTGGCAACTTGAATACGATACTCAAGGTGAAAACAGCTTCGATGTTTTATTTTTTAAAATGCGTAACTCTGTTTTTTCTCAGACAGCATCATAGTGAGAGCGGGTGTGATTGGTTCTAATCGTAGCAGGAAAAAGTTTTTCATAAACAATCCCCAGACGACGTGGGTTATAAAGAAAGCTTCACCTTTAAGCCCGTCGTCGCGCCGATTCGTCGAGGCCGATTTTAGTTGCTGTAAAGAAAAAATTAAAATGTAAGCAACGCTTTTCGCAAGCGGGATTACGTGAGAACGAAGGCGTTAAGAGCTGCTGTAAACATCCGGTTAGCCATTTAGCAAATGACGCAGGTGTGGCCATTCGCACCATAGTTTGCAAGTACATTTGCTGGTGTTTTATAAATTCGTGCCGCTGTTCGCCTGAAGAGGGGTCTACAGGACACGCGTACTGCGTCTTACATCGAAGTTATGTGCATTAAAATAGCTGCGGGTTAAGCGTGCGTGCGTGTTTTCAGTGCTGATACGAGCCAAACCAGGCTTTCACCGTGAGTGCGTACGTATAGTTTGTTTTCTCCCTGTACTGTTGCGTTGGAGAGTATCATCGCTATCACATCCGGGTCGTTGGGAGCATATCACATAACATATCACTCTCCGGAATTAAATGGTGTTAACGGTTTTAGCACAGATCACTGTATGTACGAGTTAATCCATTGCCCAAACATCTTTTTTACACTGAAAAGCGATTCATGGCTGATCAAGGCGATTGATTGCTGACCTGACACCTCATCCTCACTCTTCAATATTATCGCAAATTATTATGAGAATACCTTCTATGCTCTTCCCATGAATGACCGCGCTCGCAAGTACAAGATCAAAACAAGCAATGTGAGATGTGAGTTGCATACAGTGATTGCCGGTACAACTAGCAAAGGCAGGAAAGTAAAACACAGCTACTAGAAGAGTCTGCAAATTTAATGGTTGCGAAATGATGCGAGACAAAACGATGGCATAGAATTATAACACCCTAAAGCAACGTACATTTCGAAGCATTACGCAGGATTTGTATATATTCGTAACTTCATGTCGAGTTATTACTACTTTGTTTCGTTCCATCCCACTGATCGATTGTAAAAGGATTTGTTTATTCCTATCTGTTTCTTTGATATGCCCTTTTCTAGCTTTATCTTTTTTTGTTTATACCTAAAATATTGAGAGAGCGCGATGTTCAGTAGCCAAACTTTCCATACTAACGCAGTTCATAAACAACAACAAAAGCTCGCATCTATGTTTCGAAATGCCTACGGCCTATTGCTCAAGCGCGGATAGCAGGGACCTTCAAACTCATAGGACAACAAGCTTGCTTGCAGAAGCTTGTGTGCCGAGTGTGCGACGGCGATTGACACGAAACAATAGAGGCACAAACTGGGGGGTTTCCACAAATGCCTTTGTCAGTGTTCAGAGCTGTGATTGTTCATCAGTTTCTTTACAGCGAAGCTGTTAAGGGATAGTTCCCCCAGGATAGTGTCCGTGTGCTAACACAAAACTATCTTCATCATCAGCATGATTGGCTCCAGCGTCCTCGTCTTTTTCCACATCTGACTCGTTGGCGCCCCTCGGCGCTACCGCGCGAACGAGCTCGGGCCACTCTTCCCGCGTTCATCGACTTAATTAATTAATCAAGGACCACGGTGACTTAGCTAATTTTACAGCGAAGCTGTTAGGGGCTAGTTCCACCAGGATCGCGTCCGTGTGTAGATACAAAACTCGCCATATTGGGCCGATCCCGAAGAGAGTGCAATACCGGGCTGACCCACGGCGGAGGTGCAGTTCGCCTTTAACGGGCCCGCACACACAGCTTCGCTCGTCATCCTTATTCACAGAGTGGAAGGGCACTGAGATTTTTTTCTTGTGTTTATTGTGTGTACATTGTGTGTACACTGTGGGCTTTGTTTGGCCACAGCTTGATCTACAATGTAGCCTGCGTTTGTTGAAGGCTTTTTGTCAGTGGCGTCAAAACCTGCACGCGTGATAACGAAGATTAAAAAAAAGATGCGCGTAGGAAACATAGAATGCAAAGTTGCTTGTTTCTTTACCCGTGAACAAAAAGAGAAAAAAGAACTAAAAAAAACGGCACTTTATTCGTTGCGTTTCGCATGATCGAGTTCAGATGGCGCTGGAAGTCTGGAAACCTAAGGAGCGTTCAAAACGAACCCTTGTGTTTATGAAGCCTTGCTATCGTAACTTCGAAAGCTTTTCGAAAATTTTTTGGAGAAAGAGAAAACTCGGGAAGAATTTCACATTCCGTAACGTCCGTTCGAGATGCCATCTCGACCATGTTAATCATGCGTTAATTCAAAGAAAGAAAGGAAAGATAAGAGTTAAGGGTGAAAAGCCTCTGTTAAATGAAAGCAGAAGTACGAAAAAAAAAAAACGAAACACGAAAGTGCGAACAGGAAAGAGGCAGCTTTTTAGTGCTCCAAAGTCTATGGGTCTTTGCACTCTCAAAGTGACTATCAAAAATGCAGAGCTTGCACATGGTATATAGGTTTTAAACATAGGCTTTTTTTTTTCTTCGCTGGGATTAGGCTCGGGTTAGGCTAAGAAAAACGGCCACTTTAACAAATCTGGACATGTATATTACCGAGCGAAGAGCATGGACGTATGCTCTCACGAAAGCGAAAACACGTCCTCAAGTTCCATCTCCACTCACATATGTTGCTGATAGTGTACAGGTGCAGGAAAATCTAAACCATAAAATGCAGTTTAATTGCCGTCTATGCGATAAATGAAACACAATGTGTACGAACTATTTTGGGACGGCGATCGTAAACTTCGGTAATCGTGGAGGCACCACTCCCTGCATAGAGCGTGCTCTTCGCTCAAAAAGACACTGATAACTTTTATTTGTTTATTTATTTATTTATTAATGTTGCTCTTCATTTTTATTTGTCAGTTGCCAACCCGTTTGGCTAGTCACTACGTTATACCTGTGTCACACGGGAACTTCGAAGGCCTTTCGAACCGATAGTTTTTCGACTCAACGGCAAACTAGCAGATTCGGCGGCCTTCGAGTCTAAAGTCAATCAAATCGACAGAGTTTCATGGAACTTATTCGAAAGCTCGCAGGCCTTTTATGGGTGGTCACGTGGCCCCATGTAGCAGCGTAACGTGGAACAAATCAAACTATCGGTGACCACTGAACACTGCCGGGTGGCAGCAACAGAACTCCTTCGAGTTCGGTTCAGTATGGTAGTTTCAAAGGCCTTCGACTCGATCGCCTTTGAAACGTGCCCGCGTGAAACGACATGGAAAACGAGATAGAAAACCCAGAAACGTTGTCGTTAAATGACTACGGAACCGACTTGAATAAAATTTATTGCACTTGAGAGAGAAAGCTAAACCCTAGCGACTGTATAAAGCAGAAACTTTATTTAGGGCATCAAAGTTGTCACGGAAATTGCGGAAAATCGGCAAGTTCCGAGATACAAAATCCGTCAGTTGAGTTGAGTTGAGTGGTTGTAGGCTACCGGTGGGATTAGCCTTGCAGTAGCTGCCGGCAATTGCTCCACCGTAGCGACACTTAAAATACATAAATCATATAAATCAGACACAGACCTCACAACTACACTACACATAGTCACACCTAAGGTCACCATGTGGAGGCCAAATCCGTGTCCTGCAGGTAATTTAAAAGAAGGCGAGAAACCTCCTTCCTATCTAACCGGTTCCCGCGCGGGAAAACAATGTCCTGTATAGAACTGTGGGGAATTCCTGTCCTCTTGAGGGACCCGAATAACACGCTCCTTTCCGCGTCATACAGAGTACAGCACATAAGGTAATGTTCTATGTCACCGCACACACCACACGTTGAACATAATGGTGACAACGCCAGGCCAGTCTTACACATCCACGCAGGGGTACGAGCAGAGCCCGTGCGAATGCGGAGCAGTAAAGTGGCTTGGTTTCTTTTGAGACCCTTAGTCACACATGGCTTGTGAGGTGAGCTCCACAAAGAGTGGAAGTGGCACGACACCGCTTCTCTGAAGAGTCTCTTGTCCTCTTGAGGCACTTTTCTCAAAGGATTCCCAGACAGCGCTCTATGGGCAAGGCTGTCCGCCATCTCGTTGCCTATGATACCTATGTGCGAGGGCACCCATTGGAATCGTATGGAGAAGCCTTTGATAAGGAGAGTGTGCACCGAGCGTAGGGAGCTTAGACCTAAAGCATCAGTAGGGAACCCATACTCTAACCTTTGAAGGGCGGATTTCGAATCTGTAAGAATGACTACGGGTTGAGGCGTACAAAGCCGTAGCTTTTTTAGGGCTGCCTCAATGGCAACGCTTTCGGCCGTTGTGGAGGACACGACTGTAGTGAAGCGAACCGACCAATCATACTTTAAAGCGGGAATATGAAAAGCAGCTGCACTAGATCCTCTGACCTTGTCCACAGAGCCATCAGTAAAAATTTGAAGATGACGTGCATATTCAGTTTCAAGATGTTCCAGTACGAGCGAACGTGTTGCCGCCAAAGGAGAACTCCGCTTAGCACGAACGTGAGGAATTGTCAACGAACAATCGAGGCTCGCGAAAGACCAAGGTGGATTCAACCTCTTAGTTCGACCTCTAGCGTCAAGACCCAGGTAACCAATAGTATTAAGGGCCAAGTACGCTCGGGACTCGGATCTCTTTCGAAGGCTCTGTAGAAGGGCTCGACCGGCTATCGTCTGTTTGAGGCGGCCAATTTGCATCAATAGCCTTTGTGAAGCGACTAGGCTAAGAGGTCTCGATAGAGACTCATAAAGTACTGCATTATTAGGAGCAGACTGCGGAACGCCAAGAGCCCTCCTTAGGCCCTTTCTGTGCAATACCTCAAGTCGTTCCAGCTGTGATAGTGAGGGGGAAATTAAAGGGAGCTGGTACATTATTCGACTCGTCACTAGTGCATCGTGCAGCCTGATCATTGAAGAAGGGTGATTTCCCCATTGCTCACTTGCAACTCTACGGATCACATTGAGACGCGGAGATAGTGATGTCACAATAGAGTCCACAGCTCGTCGCCACTGTAGACGGTAGTCAATAATTACGCCCAAAAAGCGTTTGTACTTCAATTGACGAAGGCAAGATTGATCAATGTCTATCTTCAGCCGCGCATACCGTCTTCCTCTACCTGGAAACATGATGAAGCCAGATTTTTCCACCGAGAGAGTCAACCCTACACCTTGAAGGTAATTTTGAACTGAAAGTAAGGCCTGTCGAGCTATCAGAGCTAAACGTTTGTGTTGATATCCGCTTAACCAAATACAAATGTCGTCCGCGTATATCGACATATGGATATGCCTGCAATGTTTTTGCACTTCAGCGGGAAGACCAGCCATTACAACATTAAACAGCGTTGGGGAAAGAACACTTCCCTGAGGTACACCTCGCGATACCGCCCTTTCGGTGCTTATGGTACTTCCTAACCGCACTTGGATTTTACGATCACTGATAAGTGAGTGAATGAAGCGCAGAAGATAGCCCTGTACGCCTATGTCCATCAAGCTATTTAGTACTGAACTTTGAAGTACGTTATCATAAGCCTTTGATACGTCTAGGAAAATAGCTAGTGTTGAGAGGCCGAAAGCTCTTTGATGTTCAATGTGGCTTATCAAGTCCAAGACGCTATCTTGCGCGCTTAGACCTGTGCGGAATCCAGTCATGCATGTTGGCAGAGCCCTTCTATCTTCAAGCCACCATGATAAACGCTTACTTGCCAGCTTCTCCATGAGCTTAGCCACACACGACGTCAATGATACAGGTCGATACGAGGCCAAGTCTGTCATTTCTTTGCCGGGTTTCAGCACTGGGACAACACAAGCCATCTTCCATGAAGGAGGGACGTCGCCAGTCTCCCATACTCGATTGAGAAAGCTTAGGAGCATCTTCCGGTGTTCTAGAGGTAGGTTCTGCATCATCTGGTTGGTAATGTCGTCAGGACCTGGTGCACATCGACGCCGCAGGCTGTTGAGTGCTGTCTGTAGCTCTCGAAGTGTGAACGGGGCGTCCATAACAGACGTAGATGTTGCAGGCCGAGCGCACTGATGAATTCCTGAGCTTGCACGTACAAATGCATCTGCAAATTCCTCTGCCAAGCAAGCGAGAGGTTTCTGCTTTAGCAGTGCAAGCGCTTCGAAAGGCTTACGAGGACGAGAATCACCAGCAAGGCTGCCAATGACTCGCCAAATTCTCGTCATTGGTGAAAAAACAGACAAGCTGGCGCAGAAGGACGCCCACTGCGACCTACTGAGCTTGTTCGTATGGCGACGAATGGCAGAGTTAAGCCTGTTATAGGTCGTCTTCAAGGATCTGTCGTCCTTCTTCCGCATCATTTGTCGCTCCGCCCTTCTGCGCGCTGCGCAAAGGTTCCTGAGTTTTAAATCTGGAGTCGGAAAATGATTAGGCAACTTGACCGCCGTGGTAGCTGCCATCTTGCCATAAATCATTTTTTCTATCACATCTCCAGAAACATGTGCAAGTTGCTCCCTGTATTTGTCCCAATTAACAACATGGCTTCTTTTAGTGCCGCGCGTATTGAAGTCGGCAGTAAACACAAAAATTGGGTAGTGATCACTTCCCATGCGGTCAGGTGCAGTTGACCACTTCACACGAATGTCAGGTGAATGCAGAGTGAGGTCTATAGATGTGGCTGAGGCGGGAGGCCGGAAGAAAGTGGGACTTCCGTCATTGGCCACGCACAGGTCCAAACTGTCGATAACTTCTACCAGTTCGCGTCCGCGGGAGTCTGTGTTCCTGTCACCCCAGACCGAGTGATGGGCGTTGAAGTCACCGCAGATAATTCGGGGCGCTGGGCAACGGTCACAAAGCTGCTGGAGAAACAAATCCATTGCTACCTTCTTCCGCGGAGACACGTATACGGATGCAACTGAAAGAGTTCGAAAGCCGAGCCGTATCTTCACAGCCGCTACCTCAATGCTATCGGTGCAAAGATCGGTAACGTTCACAGCCACATGAGGAATCTCTCTTCGTACGTAAAGGGCGGCACTTCCTGTGGGAAATGACTTTATGCTGCAATTCTTGTGCGCAACATATCCAGTCAAAGATCTCCCCCTTGGTAGGCCAGCCTCCGAGAGCGCCAATACTGGAACACAAGTTTCTTTCAAAAATAATTTCAGTTCTGCTAATCGACTTAGAATCCCAGCGCAGTTCCATTGCATAATAAACGGCACTTTTCGGTGATTTTTGGTTGCACGAGGTTGAAGAAAACTAGCCATATTATAAGGCAAAGTTCGCTGCGAAGGCGGTAATCATGGACTCAAACGAAAGAACGAGCTGTAGAAAGGTCTTCAGGGTGCCAGCCTGCATCGCTTGAACATAGGAGCGGAGGACTTCAAACAGAACTCGCAGAAGGTCGGACAGATCCCGATTTTTGAGCTCCTTATTTTGTTGAACGCACTGCCTCACCACTTCAACAAAAGATGCGGACTGGGACTCACTCTTCGTCGCTGCAGCTGGTTTCTTCGTCTCTTTTGAGGCAAGGGAATGTCCTCCTTGTCTTCGAGTCTGGTTGTGATCTGGTCGCTGAGGAACTTGGACAGTTTTGGTTGAAGCAGATCGAACAACCGACTCACTCACAGAGGACTTTGCCGTCTTGCTAGGGTCAGGTCGCTCACTGACGTCGCTTGTTACCAAGCCACGAACTTCCGACTCTAACGCAGGGAACTCAACTTCCGACTCTAACGCAGGGAACTTGTCACTTCCAGGTGTCGGCTTCTCAGTAGGTCGTGGTTTGGGACCACTAATGAAGGACACTCGACGGTGTAAGGCGCTTACACGGAAGGGGCAGCCACCGAAACTCGCTGGATGGTCGCCCCCACAATTAGCGCAAGCAAAATCTGCCTTGCAGGCTTTGTAATCGTGGGCGCCACCACATCGTTTGCAACGTTGATCTTTGATGCAAACTTTGGCTACATGCCCAAAGCGTTGGCACTTAAAGCATCGGGGAGGAGTTTCAACGAATTCTTTGACTGCATGCTTGGTGAAACCGAGGTTAATTTTCTCTGGGCGCTCGGTGTTGGGAGCAAACGTTAGCACAACAGAGGTAGTAGGCTTCGCTGCCCATTCTTTTTCTTGAGTTTCCACCCGGCGCATCATACGTTTCACGTGCAATACACCTTGCGGTTTCAAGTAGTCAAGAAGGTCGCTTTCTGAATACCACACTGGTACTCCCCTAATAACACATGTGTTCGTCATGTAGGAGTGGGGCAACCGGGCTTTAACTCTTATGTCACAAAGCTGAGAGCACCGGAGAAGAACGTCAACTTGCTCTTCCGTTGCGATATCTAGATGAAGAGCACCTTGCGTAGTGAAGCGACTGCGAATCGGAGCAGATCCCAGCAGCACTTTAATGGCTTCGAAGAGCCTGATAGGGTTCTGCTCTCTAAAATCAGCACCTTTCTCTGTTGGTAAAACTATCACTGGGATTCCGACCGTTCTTTGCTTCCGATGACTCACCACCTTGAAGCCGTCGCTGTCCACTTCCGCCATATCAGCCACTTCCTCGTCAGGGCCGACGATAGTGGAGTCGTCCCCACTGAGCGATAATGACGTACTGGACTGCTGATCGTCCCTGATGACTGGCAGCTCCACGCCTTGCGAGGCCATGGCCGCCTCCGCCACGCTGGCTTCCTTCGGATGGCGCTGTCCCTTTAAAGATGTCGGCGCCGGAGCAGCCGTACCCTTTCCATAGGGACAGTACCGCCTTAAAGATGCGGCCGTCTTCCCAGGATATAAATAACTCACTCAATGAATAGCAAAACTTAGGGAAAATTACAGAGCTGAGGTGACAACAGATCCACAAAATCCGTCACTCCGGACCAAGATTAGCGGTTTCTACTGTGTAAACCGCATCTGTTACAGCATCTGAAGCGAACAAATGTTATAAATGATTTCAGGTGTTATGAGAAATAATTAGAATGCTTGCTAAAGTTTTCCAAAAATCCCACTCCTACATTGACTTGCTCACGATACTTTCTTTTATAAAATGCCGTTAGCGAATTCAGTGACCACAAAGGAGTTATATTAATGGTGCCATGACGAATAACTAATATGCTGATTGATTTACAAGTTTTCTTTTGTTTCCTTTTGCGTGCACCACTGTTCAATTATTTTACCGACTGTTCAATCAACCGATCAGTGGAATAATTTGGTGGAACTCGATCTCACCCTTAAACTGCCTATAATCACCCCTAAGCATCGGGATTCTACAAAATATTTTCGACTCGTTATATGTGCACAAGAATCGACCACGTATGGACATTTACGATCATTCTGTTTTCTCGCGGTGTTTGTAGCTCCTGTGACGTCTGAAGTCTATCGAAACAAACATCAGGTGTTGCCCGGATTTCCCGGCAGCTGTCATCTTCTTCGAGCACGCGATACAGAAAACTCTGGGACATGGAACAGAGAGGAAAAAAAAAAACATTATCCCCATTTCTATTTTGCAATGTCGTATTCTCCTTTCATAATGTCATATATTGGCATTGTCATGTGTGACACCGTGAATTTGGAATTTCGTTTTTAGACGAAACTAGAGGGCTCCCATCGAATTTGCAGGGTGGTCAGGTGTATGACAATTTTACTGCTGCTTGAGCAGCGAACATTTTGGAATAACTGCCTCTAACAGTTACTACTAGCCTACCTTCCTTAAATTTCTACGTATGAAATATATAAAGCAATTGTTCCTGCATTTGTATTCGCGTGACAAACAATATATATATATATATATCTTTGCATTTTTTCGACTACAACTGCAACAACACAACACTGGTTAGGTTAGGTTAAGTTGGGGCAGGTTAGGTTGGGTTAGGTTTGGTTGGGGTAGGTTAGGTTCGGTTAGATTAGATTTGGTTAGCATATGTTAAATAGAAGCGTCTAAGTTATGCATTTATGCATGAAGCTATGCATGAATATGGTGGTGTAGTCGCTACCGCTAGCGTTCGTAAGCGCCCAGGGAAAGATTGCATCGATTTAGCTTCTCGTTTGCTGTCCATTCTGCTCAGACCAATGTTAAGCACCACGGTGCGGCTTGCACAAAACTGCTAAGCAGGAACCTTACACTGTGTGCGCAGAAAGGTCGTGCCAGCAGGGGGAAGCCAGAGCACGCTGCCCTGGCTCCGGCAGAGCTGATTGAGCGGCACGTGGGTGATGGTGCGTTCGTTTGGCCTCGTCGCTTTCTCAGCCAAACGCCCCGCGAGTTCATGAATGATGATGATGAAAACATCATCATGGAAGGCGAACTCGGGAAGGGGGCCCCTAGTCAACGCCTCCTAGATATCACAAGGCCGGTGCACTTCGAGCCGTGACGTCGTGCTACCTCACCCGACTTTCCATAGAATCTAACGGAAGACGCTTCCGAGTAAGCCGCGGTGATTTCGACGTCCCCGCTTTCGTCGCGCGGAGCTTGGCAATGGAAATTTCAGTCCAAGTAATATGACGTCTTAAAGTAAAGTGCACAGGCCTGGTACCTAGGAGGCGCTGCCCTAGACCGGGGTTCCTATGAGGTCCGTTGGATGAATGCCTGGCGGACCTCGGAGGAGCATTCGCGAATGATACCTTCTCAGTGCACTGTGGTTAGGTATGCAAGATGGACACGTCCTTAGAGGCCTTCTAATTTAAGCATGAGCCCGGCATGAGCCGTCGATAGCAGAAGAGCACAACAGTGCCAATGCGCCTCGAGCGTCTGTGTAGTTGCTATCGCAATGAAAACAAAAGCTACGCATGGTTAGCGCGTACAGCTCAATTGCACGTTGCTGCAGCGGCATCAGTTCTGTCCTCCAATACCGATGGTGGCAAAATTTTGTTTTCCGTGAGCCTATGGCGAGGACAACGCTGAAAACGAGGATGTGGGCTAACGGCGCCTAGATGATTATAAGGATGATGCCAACAGCGTAACAGAAAGGACGGACATGTCAATATAGAAGAAAAGTAAGTTCTGAGCGTGATGTGATATCTGCTTATATCGGCTATGTCAGTAAGAGGATAACTTATTATAGGAAGGGCAGGAGGGGTCGGCTGATAGGCTACCTTGCGCATACCTTACGCAAGCCCGCGTTTTTTTTTTCTTGCCAGTAATTTATAATTTTGGATTTTCACTTCGCGTCTTGCCGGCAGCACGCGAGGTGTTTGTACGGCCGCGTCGGTGAAAACTGGTCATGACCAATCTGGCCAAAAAACTGGTCGCCGGCACCTTCGCGTCGCTGAACGAATCCCGTCGGTGACCACAGGCGTCGGTGACCGAACTGCGTCAGCGACCGAAGGCGTCGTTGATGAATTATCACTCAAGAAAAGCCATAAAGCAGATCCCTATAGTACTTCCGAAGAAGTGTGCGAGGTGTCGCTTGTGCAGCTTTGCTGTCTTTGATGTGTCATGTTGCTTAGATTGACGTGCATCTGCGAAGCTTTTTGTCTGTTGCGTGGTGGTCACACATTGCAATCAAAACGGCACCTTCCGAGATTGGTTGCGTTCCGATGCGTAGAAGCATAGCAGCTAGCATCTTCGGCTGTGGCGCGCACTGATGAGGGCAGTCGCAAAGCACGTGTATGCAGAACTAGTCCCAGGAACTTGGTGCTATTCAGGGTTCACGCTGTCCGCACGGCCTATAAGGCGTTCGCAGTGTCGATTGCAGGCTACGCCCAGGCGAATCCGGTGCCCTCGCAGCAAAATAATAAAATGAATCCTGCCTGTTGATTTAGGTTATTTCTGCCTTCGATGAAAGTGGCCTGCTTTATTTATTTTTTTGCTCGAGCACTCTTGTGCCGGAAATGATTTTTGCGAACTTGCTTTGCGTTTGTATGTGCATTTTTGGAATTGCTTCAATAAGGCACATGGGCGATGCTGTCTCGTATAGCATTCTCTCTTTCTTTTTCTCCCACGTTCCTGCGATCAGACGGGATTTATGCCACGTGCGCTCAACGATTTCAAAGAGTTCTGATGATTTCGAGAGCGCATTTTCAAAGGCAAGGCCACGGCACTGCGGCATAGTTCTGACGTGAATCCCATCAACCAGGTATCTTTTTGATGGCAGCATGTTACATCGTTTCAAGCTGCCCAGAAGAGCAGGTTGCACAAAGCGCCCGAACAATAGAAGAATGTGAATCTATGTACTACTAAAAGAAACAATTAAAGACGCGTAGAATAAGGGTGCGCGGAAATTCGAAATTTCCAGCACAAATCGAATACCGTTCGTCCTTCGGTTCGTGTGTGATTCGAGAACTTAATATTCGAGGCTCTGGAATATTCACTTCTCTTGAAATATGAGGGATAACCGAAATAATTCTGGTCTCCAGGCAGAAAGGCACCAGTTCGTGAGCGAGGACACGTAACACGTAACTTCTGCCGAATAATTTTCTGTCGTTCGAAAAGGATGGCTCATCGGTAGGTAGTTTATGAGCTGGTTTTCTCGTTTTAGACAAAGCAATTTATTATTTTGGACAGTCGCGTCGTGATTACATCCCTCCTTTAAAAGAACCAGCGGTGAGATAGGTCTAGATTTTCTTGCTTCAACAAACAGAGAGCCCTGCGTGCATCTGGTGACATGCTGTTCCAGTGTGTCATTAGTGTCAAATGTTGAGATGTGCCGCCAGGTATAGGGTCGCCTTTCGGTTCTTTTTTTATTTCCTTTTTATTGACAAGTTCCTTTCTTGAATGGGCGTCGAGTTCTCAACGGCAATCCACATATCACACTATGTAAATAAGCCTTCTTATTTACATCTTCGTTCTCATTAACCGCCTCCCGCTGCTCTCCCCCCCCTCCCCCCTTTCCCACAAAAGATAAAAGATATCCGATATTCTATTCGATATTCGAAGGCCGTCTTTCTCGAATATGTAAATTCGATTTGGTTTGAAATTGCGATTTTCGATCACCCTTATATAAACATAAGCAGTTGTAAACGAGTATATCACGCCTTCTGTTTCTTTTTCTTTTTTTGGCACGCAAGCTTAGGAAGTCACACAATTTTCTTCACAAGTGCGAAGGCCAATTAAAAGTAAGCGCCTGAAAGAACCCAAGTGAGTTACGTACAATTCGTGCGACTGCGAGGAAATCCTACAGATGATAACCTATTAGGCGTTGTCTTAACGCATAGAGTACAACCCACTTAAAATAACGATTATGAAAGAAATTATATCGGATACAAAAACGAATAGGCGCGGCACCATCGACTTCGGTATGTGTTCTATAACAATACAGCCAGCTAATAAGTGGGTTGTGTGACTATCCGCTTATAAGTGGGTTGCACCGTCTTTAACTTCTTTCCTTAGAGGTTCCGCTAAGTAGGTGGAACATGTTGGCGAAAATGTTTCGCTTACTAACTGGAACCTATGTTAAGCGAGAATAAGAGGGTGCCAGAACATCTTCAGGTGACGTTATCAGTTATAAGAATGCATGTGCCTGGTGTGAGCTAATTTTGAGTGCAAGAAAGCTAAGCGGGATGCCGGCGAAATTGCGCCAGCCTGAGCGATTCCGACTTTGACGACGACGCAGTAGCGCACCCTGCCCATGTTCTGTCTCTGCAGGAAGCCGTACAGATGATTGAGTCAGGGCGGAGCTTTTTCAGGGCGGAGCTTTGCGAAAGACCTGTCACTAAGTTATGTGGGTTCCTTAGATGATCTAGAAAAAAAAAAATGTCAATGAGAAGCAATCAAAGCTGACAGATTATGGCTTTTCTTTGGTGAAGTGGTAAAAGTGACATGCTTTCCTTGGGATGAAAATGTTCAAATCTTTCTCTTGTCCTTTTCTTTTTCCGCTAGCCGTTTGCGTGAATTGTGGGTTATAAGAATATCCTCAGCAGTAGTACCTATTTATGAGTGGGTTGGAATGGTAGTCGGTGACTACCTCATAATGCAGTGATTGAGCGAGAGAGAGAGAAACAAGAAAATAGCTGGAGGGTAACCAGACCGACGCCCGGTTCGCTATCCTACGCCGGAGAGAGGGAATTGAGAGAGGAACTAGAGAGGTAGTTCAATCACACACTAGCAGACGCAGGGTGTCTATAAGCGTCTTATCAGGTCCGCTGATTTCGGAAAAATTATTAGAGCGGTCATGACTCATGCTCTTTTGAACACATGCTCTGGCTGTGCCCAGCCCTTAACGCCTCTCCACCCATCACGAAAGAACAATGGCAGGAATCGCTCAAGAGCAGCAATCTCCACATGCAACTCCAGGCTGTCCAGAGGGCCCACGACATTGCGGCGGAACTTCATCTCCCGGTCCCATCGTGGGTGGCGCCACCGACTTGATCTTCGGGAGCCTTCGGTTTTAGCTCCCCAAGATCTCAGTCCCTCAGGACTCAAATAAAGTTCTTGTCATGTCATGTCATAGGAGTAGCTTCTTGGGTTGATGACGGATTATAGTCCAAGCAGCCAGGATATCTGCCTTTGTAAAGGCTCGACCGTCCAGGTGACTGAGCATGCTGCGAAGAGGCTGACGTTGGGCGTCAAACTTGGTGCAGTGCCGGAGGAGGTGGTTGATGGTCTATTCATATTTGCAGTGGTCGAATGTAGAGGTGGCAGCCATTTCAGTAAGGAAGAAGCATGAACTTTTGAAGGCTACACCCAGTCCTAGGCTGCACAGCAGTGCAATGTCACAACGGGCGTGGTTTGATGGTAATCGCAGTTGCAGTGATGGATTAAGCATGCTCAAACGACGGTTGGAATTCTATTGAGTCTTCCATAGAACCAACGGTATATCGCGAGCGATTTGTTGAAGTTTCCTGGCTGCGTTCGCTCTTGATAGTGATATGAACATGGTCTGTGCGTTATCATTAATTAAATTATGGGGTTTTACGTGCCAAAACCACTTTCTGATTATGAGGCACGCCGTAGTGGGGGAGTCCGGAAATTTAGACCACCTGGGGATCTTTAACGTGCACCTAAATCTAAGTACACGGGTGCTTTCGCATTTCGCCCCCATCGAAATGCGGCCGCCGTGGCCGGGATTTGATACCGCGACCTCGTGCTTAGCAGCCCAACTGTGCGTTATCACGGTAGCTTCATCGGGGAGATGGCTGCCAAAAAATGCCATAATGGCCAGGCAGCTACTGAAAAATGCAACAGCATGTCCTTTTCCGGCACCGCTATCATGAAATCTTATTATGTTTCAGAATTAATTAAATCCTGTGGTTTTGTGTGCCGGATTATGATTATGATTATGGTACACGCCATAGCCTGTGGAATTCCGGATTGATGTGGGACCACCAGAGATTACTTAACGTGCATAAAATGTATGGTACAGGAGCGTTTTTGCATTTCTACCCCGTCTCCCTCCTCAAAATGAGGCCACTGCGGTCGGGATTGAAACAGCGACCTCGAGAGAAATGTCATAGTCACTGGGCTAACTCGCCGGGTATGTTACACTCGATCGAAATCAACTGCTTGCAATTATTACGGTGCAGTGCCTGCCTTCAGGTCAGGTTAGCACACCGCTTTGCAGCTCAGATAATTCATGTGCACATACGCCCGCCAAATAAGCCCGTTTTCTTTTTCATGACGTCACGGCAGAGGTGAGCTTCTTCCAATATTGGCGTCTGCCGAGAACTGTTTTTTGTAGCTCGAACAGCCGGTGCAGTGAAGTTGGTGAGATTTCCTGGGTGCAGCTTGTATTGTATCCCGGGGCTCTCATCGGGCAAAGTGTGTTTTTCAAAACACCTTACAATGTGCCGAGACTACCTTGCATTGTTCTCATATGTTTTAACATTCCCTCGATACTACAATGTACTGTCACGCGTGCATTACGTATTTTGATTTTTCTGCCGGCGACAACTTTTTGCCGTGTTTATCACCGTTACCAAGTTAACGCTCGGTGCAAGATGCGCCTATGTGCTCTGTATCCGTAATTTATCTCCCCCTTTCGCTCTCTTTCTCTTTTTCATCCAACTACTCCCTCCCCCGTGCAGGGTAGCCAACCGGAGCTACCTCTGGTTAACTTCCCTGCTTTTGTTTGCATCCTTTCTGTTTCTCTCTCTTGAATGTTACCGCCGATTCTGTGGCGAAGCAGTCTTGCCTAATCAGTTTACGTGCACGGTGAATAGTCATGTACGTTCTAGAATGCAGGCGATCACCAGCGATTATTCTGAAATGCGTGGCGAGACAACTGTAAATAGCAGACGCTTACAATTGACCATGGACTTCTGTGTGGGTGACCAACGAATGCGCATTTCAACGAGTACGGATTTGAAAAGGTTACTTCAAACCCCATATACGGGCCCAAAGGGTGCTGTCACATCCCTTGGAGGCTGGACATAGCACGAAGCTTCTTTTGCTTTCCAAATCGAATGGGCCGACGACGCCTCGTGCGATGACTGTGGTAACGAGGAGACTCTTGAACACCTTCTCTGTGACTGTCCTCGCTATAATCTACAGCGACGATCACTCGAAATCGCGATAACGCGCTTTGACCGAAGACCTCTAACAAAGGAACTTATCTTAAAATGCCGCCATCACAAGCCATCGCAGCAGAGGGCGACGAGGGCACTGTTGCAGTTTTTAAAGGCAATAGAATTGGACAGGCGGCTGTAGTCTGAACAGATGTTTCTAGTGCTGCAAGTGCTACTGTGCTCTGCGGTGGCAGTATGCGGCGATAGTAACCGACTGTGATTCTATGTCTAGGCTCCTTTCTTTCTTTATCTTTACTTTGTTATCACTTCACTTCCCCCTCCCCTCTCTCCCCAGCGTAGGGCAGCAAACCGGATCTTCCCCTCTGGTTAACCTCCCCGCCTTTCCCCTTTCCTCTGTCTCTCTCTCTTCTAAATACGATCAAGGGTATGAATACTTCTCAAAATGATGAAGACGAACCTCGGGCAGAGAACGAAGTGTTTATCACTGTTGACCACCATGCATGAAAGATTATGGGGAGATAGAAATCTGCCTTCCTCGTTTCATTTTCAGCTGTTTTATCCGTTCGCATACGTACAGATAAATGCATATGGCTATAGAGAAATCTGATGCACGCAGATATCCAAAGAACGCTAAAGATAGGCACGCTTCGCAGGCTAAACGCCGTTAACTCCAAGATATTCCTCGACGTATTTGTCCGCAAGTATTGGCGCAGCGGGTCTGTGCCGAAATATCATTGTAAAATCCGCCTCTCGAATTCTCCCCGACATATTCCGCGGAGATCGCTAAACACCGAATAAATTTGATCTTTGGCATCTGAAGAGATGGCAATGTCCGCATAGGTTGGTTTATTCAAAGGGCAAATTCATCTAACAAGCAGGTTTGCGTTGTTCCATAAAACACGTCGCAAATCTGCGGGATCGCGTTTATTTATTAGCTTGATTTTGTTTATTCTGGATTCTTAGTCTAAGTTGTTCCCTCTGACGATGCATTCGCAGTTACGATTTAATCATACATCATAGGGTTAATGCTAGAAACAAGTAATTCACGACGCTACCACTTTGTTGCAGAAACTGATTAATACCTAATTACCCTATATAAATTGCATGGCATTATATTATAATAGCTTTCGAGGCGTAATGAAATAAATTTGAAACTGTTTTCTAACTCGAGCGTGGGCTATCTATATTTCTACTGGGGAAGGCGCCACGAATGTGTGACAGTGCATCAACGAGACCTTTTGATTAGATATGACGTTTTCAAACTGCTGGAAACGAAAAATTAACATTGTAAAATTATCACTGTTCGCTTGATACGTGTCCCGAGAATGTCAAAAGAAAGCAATAAAGATTTAGTCGTAAAGTAGACGTGTAGAAGAATTTTAATCTGACTCGATGTTGAATTTTACATACTAAGAATGTAAATTCCGTCGATCACTGCTTGTGTAGCGAAATTGGAATGTCTGTCGTACCACGCAAATTCGCGTAGAAGTAGCTGGAGGCAGCACCAACAAGAGGTGCGCTGTGTTTTTTTGTTAAGCGTAGAATTAGAAATGTAAAATATGCTGTTCATTGTTGACTTTGGTTCATCACTTAGTATTCGTCCAAATTATTTCCAGCTCCTTGCTGTGCACTTAAAGCACTCTATCGCCAACTATTCGCTAAATTGTGTACTCAGTTACCGTATTCAACACTGCCTTTGTCCGAGATAACGTACTTTGTGGCGGCGCAATTTCGGTGAGTTAAAACTTGAAATTATGACATATGCCTACTAGGCCTAGATATATGTTATGAGCCTCAAGGTGGCCTATAGGGCTCAAACAAAACTCCAAGGCCCCCTCACATGATTGTAGGTTAGCATTGCAGAATAACCGTTTAAATGTGGCATTTATTACAGACGATCCGTTTATAAGAATTGAATGATATGGTGGCATACACTCCGTGACCGCTCTGCGATATTTGCCGCTGTCCTGATGTACAACGTATACCTTTCGAAAGCAGCATGGTATTTTTACATAAATAAGCTGGTCGCCTTATAATTGACGGCCTGTCAACGGTCGCAAGTTTGCAAGCTTAGCTAAGTAAGCGTGGCATATATGCAGTGAACGTCACGGGGCTACCATGAGGCGCCGAATGGTATTATACGTATTATACGTAAAACGCATTATACGTATTATACACTGAATAGTCAGGCAACACGAACATGCATAAAGTTTTGCTCACTAGTCCAAGGAAGCCACGGAAGATTGTACAGGAACATGCACGAATATGTACGAACACGCACAGTACGATAAATTAGTGAAAGTAGTTGAAATTGTCAACGCGTAGTTCACAGCTCTCCAGACGAGTGAGTCATAATCACATAGGTTATATAACTACACAAAATCATAAATATATAAGTTATGCTTTCATGACGCATGACACAGATATATTACAGTATTATGGTGCATAATACGGATTGTACCGTAGTCCTATCACGGATGATAACAACAAGCGAAGTGGGGCAGTTCGCAGGCAGGCACAGAATGCAACAGGCTGACAAAGGTCTCGTATAAGTGGTGACCTTGGGACAGCAATGGATTTAGTTAGGCCGACCTATTCCGTTTATTTTCGTTTAGTTTAGTCTTAAATGTTCGACGGCAATAAATGGGAGTAGTGAGAGCGAGAGAGAGAAAACAAGGATAGGAAAGGCAGGGAGGTCAACCAGAACAGCATCCGGTTTGCTACCCTACACTGGGGGTGGGGGAAAGGGGAATAGAAAGAAGAAGAAAGTGAGATAGTAAGCACTGAGTATGTGTGGGAGGGACACCATACACAAGGACACTATAAACGGTCTCTTAAGCCGGTGCACTTCAAGTACTGCACTGCTGCACGAATCGCTTTTCGAGCCAGTGACGGGTGTGGCCACGGTCCGAGTATCTTTGACTCGGTGAACGGTCTCGAGTTCAGTCGGCGTAAAGTTGCCCGCAGAGAGAGGCGTTGGACATCGTAGCGAGGGCAGGTACACAATAGGTGCTCGATGGTCTCCTCGCACCCAAAGGAGTCGCACATCGGGCTCTCGGCTATTCCCATACGGTAGGAGTATGCGTTCCTGAACGCCACTCCCAGCCACAAGCGACACAACAAGGTTGTTTCGCCGCGGGAAAGGCTAGATGGCAGTTGTAGCCGTAGTGTGGGGCCCAGTTTACGTAATCTGCAATTGAAGGGACTTGAAAGCCAGAGATCTTGTGACTTCTTGCCTGCAAGTAGGCTAGGTTCCCTGGCAGCGTCCGACCTCGCCAAAGGTGTTGGACGCGTCTTGGTGTCTTCGTGGGCACACCGGGCAGCATTATAAGCTAGGTTGTTGCCGACGATGCCACAGTGAGCAAGAATCCATTGTAATATAATGTGGTGTCTTCTTTCCAGAGCATGGTGGTGCACTTCCCTGATGTCAGATATCATCTGCTCGTAAGTTCTGTGACGTAATGCAGACTTGATGCTGTGAAGGGCTGCCTTAGAGTCACAAAATACGACCCATTTCTCTGTTGGCTCTTCGGTGATGTAAATCATAGCGGCATGGAGAGCTGCAAGTTCTGCCGATGTAGATGTAGTCATGTGCGAAAATTTGAATTTAACTGTAACGTTCTTGACTGGAACGACGAATGCGGCAGTTGAGCTGGTAGGTGAGGTCGAACCATCGGTATATATATGAATGTGGTCATGATACGTCTGGTGCAGTAAGAGGAGAGTAAGTTGCTTCAGAGCCGGCGCTGGATGGTTGGACTTTTTTGTAATTCCAGGAATAGCAAAATACACTTGAGGCTGTCGCAGGCACCACAGGGGAGAGGAAGGCTTCGCCGCCGGTGTAAAAGATGCCAGTATGCACTCTTGATGAGCGTTAACCACTCGTGAAAAGGTTGCTTGAGGTCTCTCGGCTAGTAGAGAGGCCAAATGATGGTCGGGGATCCTTGACAGATGGCGAATGTGCGCTCTGAGAGAGTCGACAGCTACATGTGTCTGGATTATATAGTCTCCCGCGATGGCGATTGTTGCTGCTGTTGAGGTGCACCGAGGCAACCCTAAGCATGTGCGTAGGGCTTGACCTTGTATGCTCTCCAAGGCGCGAAAGTTCGTCTTGCGTACATTTGACAACACTGGTAGGCTGTAACGTAGGAGTCCGAGAAACAAAACCCTGTGCAGCTGCAACATAGAATGAACTGGTGTACCCCAGTTTTTCCCGCAGAGAAATTTGAAGACCTGAGCAATGGCGACTAACTTCTTCAGATAGACGCAGTGAGGGCTCCACGAGAGGTTGCGGTCAATGACGACGCCCAGAAAGCGATGCGTCTTAGCATAGGATACAGCTTGACCATTGATAGAAACTGGGTACAATGACATTTGTTTGCGCGTAAAACCAAGAAATGCGCACTTTTCAGTAGACACACTGAGGCCTTGTTCTCGGAGATAAGACGCCGTCATGGTTGCCGCCCGCTGAAGCCTGGCTCTTAGCTGAGGGCGAGTCACCGCAGAGGCCCAGATGCAAATGTCGGCGTATATTGAGACATGAACTGTCTGCGGTAGGTAATCCGCTAATCCTACCAGGACGAGGTTGAACAAAACGGGGCTCAACACTCCACCCTGCGGCACACCACGGCAGATGTAATGGTCTGAAGTTGGGTCGTCTTCGGTCTGTAAGAAAAAACGCCTTTCAGTCAAATAGTCCCGAATGCATTTATATATCCGGCCACCAACTCCAACAGCCTCAAGTGAGTTCAGTATGGCCTCATGGGCGACGTTGTCGTATGCTCCTGGCAGTAGTAAAAACTGTGAAACAAATGGAGTGCCAATAGAAAAAAAGTATAACACAACAGTGCCCTACAACAGTAGTAAGTGCATACTTAGTACGTGTTTATGCTTATGCGGGAGAACAAACAGAATAATAATCTTGAACAGCCGTTGAACAAGTGAAAATTCATAAACCAGCAACAGCCTTCGATACAATGCACGAATGATAATGATGATTACGAAGATGATAATTACATCCAACGTGAATATTCCTGTGTTTCTCGACAGAGGGAAGAAGGAATAAAAAAGAACGGAATTCGAAACGCGATGCATGGATGTCAGTTTTCGCATAATTGCTTTTCGCGGGGCCGTTTCTAGCAGTCTTGTGGAGTCGAGCGGCCAGTATGGTATGAATAACTTTATTTAGGTCCTGAGGGATCAGTCTGGGACTGATGCGGGCCGCTCCCACGTCGGGACAGAGAGGCCGATGCAGGAATCACAATTTGCGTGCAGTTCCCGTTATACGTCACCCTGTGACGAATGACAAAGGAGGACTTATTTTCCGTAGGGTGGAAGAGAGCAGAAAGAACAACAGCGCATGAAATAAGTGGTCTCTGAATCTACGCCCCAGAGACGGTTGCCTCTGAGCAGCAGAAACGAATCTTGAAGGCTGCGTTATTGCGGGCTGCGTGCGCCGGAAGTGATCGCGGAGCCGGAAACACATCATGGCCGCTATGTTTCAGACAGAATTTATTACGCGCGAAAGGAGAAAAGCAGAACGTGAATGAAAGATGACAAAAATTGAAGTATATCTTGTGTATTGTTGCTGTTTCATATGCTTGAGCAATTCTTTCTTCAACTCCCTCTTCAACTTTTGTATTTCCGGTGAGTTCCGGATTTATGTCTGGAGCTCTACACTTTGACCGCAGCCTCAGTGCAGTTTCTACATTTCTACTAATTTTCATCTCTCGATCCTCTAAGTGCAAATAATTATCTTCGTTTCGAGCGATATTTGACTGTTATTGCTAGTTGTTTGATATTTTTTCGGTGTCAAGCGAATCCAATTTATGTGCATGGGCCGTGCGTTATGGAATTAACATCAAGCTCAACAATAATAACCAGAAAGGAGGATCAATGAACGTCACCGCATTGTCAAGTCGTCGCTGAAATGCAATGCATCATTGTGTTCTTGTCACCGATAAAACGTCGAACGCGACATTGTTCACACTGTGTCTAACGGGCTTCATCGCAGATCATTTTCCCAGACAAAGATACATAGTCCATAGCTCCATGCGTCATATGTACAAAGCGAGGCAGGCGTTTCCTCTATTTATGGGATCGACTGGGCTCAGTGACCAACTGTAGGCCTGATGGGCTACCCCACCTGTCGCTCTGCTAGTACCTTAATCCCCTTTATTTTATTTTCATTTATTTTCCCCTTTCTTCTGCGTAGGGTAGCAAACTGGACCCGCGTCTGGTTGACCTCCTCCCTACCTTTGGTATCTCTCTTTCTCCTGCTTTGCCATGAAGCCTGTATGTGCAGTTCACGCGCAATTGAATAATACTGGTTGGCTGACAACACGTTTTTGTGACACCGTAACAGTCGGCGTAAAAAATCGTAAGGAACTACGCGGCTGCCATTTTCTGATACAATGCTTACGCGTTCGTTGCCTGGGATTAGTCACTGCGTTCATATCATGCCTTGTCAAAATACACACGTGTCCGTACAACAATGAACTTAGACAGCGTTGTAGAATTTATAGGGATTTATTGGAAACCATCTTAGACTGTGATCTAGAATGTCAAGATATTTCTTGGAAACTAATTTACGTCTTCAGACATCTCCAAGTGGCTATATAACGCGAGGAAGCCTGTGCGCAACAGATTGTTGGCTGTCTATAAAGTTTTCTATTTTACTCAGAGCAAGTCATTTGTCCACTTAAATCGCAAGATCGTTGGATTTTGTATAGGCATTCGGTGGGTTTTACATAAAAAACACCAAGAAACATTTTATCAACGTTAACTTTTGTTTTGCAAGGAGAGGTGCGTTTTTGAAAGTCCCTGTGTAGCTATCTAAGGGAACATTGCGAGGTTAACACAAAACGTAGATGTAGCAGAAACAATAAACTTGCCCAACGTGCTCATTCAACAAATCAATGATAAGCTGTGTAAAAATCCGCATACTACCCATGACTGCCGGAGGGACGGAGCGATTGTGGTGCCACATAGCGATGGAACTCTATAACCGCGGCTGCATAATAATCAGTCGTCATCAATTTGCGTGCACATGTTAACTAGTTGTCTTTATTCTTCTGCTGTTGTTGCAGGCAACATTCGGCTAGAGCTGCCTAAATAATTTAAGCATCATAAAACTCGTAGTAATTCAGATGTAATCGTGAAAGGTCGCTATGGCCACAATTCTAGCTAAGTCAAGCAAATTTAAGTGCAAACTTTTGCCTCTAGAACCATGTGAGAGTCAAATGGCATTAACTGAAAGCTTATTTTTTTTTAGAAATGACACTGCGCGTGAATGAACTAGGACGTCATTTGAGATATTAACGATATTTACATCCACTGACACGCTCTAGCAAATTTTAACATAGGTATTTCGTTTTCCTATCTAATTACAGTGTATCTTTTATGAGATCTCCTGCTTTGGCTTGTTTGACTTGACTTTCACTGAGTGTTCTGGGGCATCTGTAAGTAAAATAAAATAAATGACAAAACTTTATGCCGCTGGCGGAAAAGCGATAAATACAAAGGCAGAATTTTTACAAAGAGCGTAGGTTTCAATCTGTTGAAATTTCATATTAGCCGAGTAGCACAAGAAAGGGGCAAGGACAGTATAAAAGGCACAGACAAAGCGTTTTGAGCCTTTTGACCTAGTGTTTTAGTGCGATGATTGGCTAATACGGAATTACTGAGGCGTAAGCCTTAAGCGCCTCATACCCTCGATGACCTCGGAAACAAAAAAACGCCTCGTCCGTTCCAATGCTACAAAAACTATCATCACCAGCAATGGTTCACAACCTCAAAGTAAGGAAAACATGCAATGGCTGATACCTCTCGTAAGGATGAAGCTACAAGCGCTCAGCAAAGAGAAGCGAGCGGTACATACGTTCATTGCAACCACCCGTACAACACACAGAACAGCACACATTTCAGTCCCCTGCTGAGAGGATGCAACGTAAAGTCGAAGAGAAATGTCGTCGGCGCCAGTCGGGCCCCGCTTTAAACGCGTCGCTGTAGCTGAGCGTACAAAACGAGCTGAAGAAGCCGAACTGCGAAAGCAGTAACGCGACGATGCGAGTCAGCGCATTGCAAAGTGTGCAGCAGGCTTTCAACTTCACGTGTTACAGGAGTGCAACATGCTGGCGAACGTTTTTTTATATACGGAGTGTCTTCGTAAACGACTGCCAAAATTAAAAAAAGAAGATAAGCTGCGGCAGGCAGCTCAGTTCTAGCCCTTACAAAAATGGTTGTTGAATTTTCATTGTTGATCTGTTGTACTATGACTGATTCAAACGAAACTCCACAAAATTTATCACATCGATTGAGCCAGCACAATAGTAGTTCACCAAAGTTTTTATTGATAACTACGCAATAATTTCGTATTGATGAAATAATGTTGATATCCCATTGCCAAATGCCAATAACTGGACCGAGGTAAAGAGGTGACGTACAATTTAAACGAAAAAACACAGTAAAATTATTTTTTACGCTACAACATGAAATATGGCGTAATTAAGCTGGCCGGAGCTTGAACCAATTACTAAAAAAGTTGTTGCACAGGCAGTTGTACGTTCAAGTGCAGAATAAAGGCCGCTGAAAAATAATTCACTCTTTCGGTATTGACCCGCTGCAGCTTCAAATGCACAGTCTTCAGAGTGGTTCACCTTATTGTCATTATTGTGGATATTGCAATGTGCGCTATCACTGCAATGGAAGACCTGAAAAAGATTGAGTGCAGAGGCCGTGTAACGTAAAACTATTCCAATATGTTTTTATTCCAATCTCCCGACGTCAAATTTGCGTAACCGCCGACGCAAGCATCGGGCGGTCACCCGCAGGGTTGTCTGAACAAACCAATCAAATGCTCCCTCGTTCATAGGAGGTCACTTTTGTTTGCTTGAAAAACGAATAACACTGCCTGCACTGAGTGGCTTGTTTTATATAATTGGCTCACAAGAGGCGAGGAGCATGCTCAAGTGGAGAGGAATTCCATGGGGCCGAGCCACTGCACTGAATATCGATAACCAGATGAAGAGGGTGGTGCCGGCGTCTGCTATTGGTCCGCTTTCTCTTACTTAGCTTGCGGTGGCTCGTCGACAATCGCGGCGGCATGCAACGGAAGCTTAAGAATGACGCTATAACGGATCCTCAGCAAAGAAGAGTTGGCAGAACGAGGCCGTAAACGTGCCGAAAGTTCTCAAAAACGTTACACGGCCACGCAAAAAGGTTTATTGCACGCAAATAAACCCAAGCTCTCCGGCAGGGGCGAGTAGCCAGTGCCGGAGCGATCGGCGGCAGCCATCTTTTATTCCTTCTAGAACGGGGCAGCCTGCGGCTATTCAGAAGAAAATTCAGTTTTGTTCGGCATATTAATACATCTTTAACGCGTACGCGTCACTTTGATGCGGTAAGTTTTTGCGGTTTTGTGAAGTCGCGTGAGAAGCAGTTGAAGTGTGTGCAGACCGAAAACTTTTCACCAATAGCCGAGGGCTAATGGCAAAAAGAAGTCGAATCAGAAATAACTATTTTTGTTTTGTTCGCTCAAATTATGCATAATCAGTGTGTACACTTTATATCAGATGGGGAGCTATCACGGTTTTCGTGACGTCGCGTGACAGAAAGGTGAAGTAAGGGTGGTACAAAAGACCAATCGCAGTGGGCTGATTGCAGAATTGGAATAGAAAAGTTTGGAATAGTTTTACGTTATAGCGCCCCAGGTGTTGCAGTGTAGCCCTTGAGTTGGATTACTCGAAGAAACGGACACTACCAGCGCGAGAAATCAAAATGCACAATCGACTCCTCAACAAATTTTACGGATTCTGTTTCTTACCTGATTACCTTGAAACACGTATTTCAGTTCGAGTTCACAAGGCGCCGGCCACTAAAACAAATTACGAGGATGACACTGGTTTCGACACATCGATTCCCAAAGCGTGCGGTGAAATACGCTGGCGTTCCACTTGTTTTCGTGCTTCAATGCGTAAAACGGAGTCCCGTTAAAAGAAGTAACCGGAACAACGGCACATATTTACCCCAAATTCGACGGCGCATATGTTGAAACTCGTGTCATTTTTCGGAATTCGTTCCGAGTGGACATACCTTACAATCTCACCGGCTACAAGTTCAATTAAATTGCAATATGTGCCGTGAAACGTTTAGAAAGTGAATTAGCGAAACTTGTTTGATTGGTTAATTGCGGATTTCGATTTCTCGGACAATCTGCCCGAGAAAACAACGGGCGTTTTCGCCGGGTGGAAACGCCCGGTGAAACTCAGCTAGCACGCCGTCGCCACGTCTACGGCTCGCATACCGAACCGCAGCTTTTCGTAGCGGATGCAGTCTACACACATGCTGCAGTTGAAGTGCAATGCGCTGCGCTGTCATTTGTATTTTGTTTTTTTTTTTACGAGTGCCGAACACTATGGCTGTCCTTTTTTTGTACTTGCTTCTTTAAATTATCTTTTCTTTTTCTTTTACTTGGTTTCCTTTACACCCATGCGTAGTTACTGACGCAGTCACTATATTACGCTCGTGCTAGTATTTGACAGACACGGTATGCCACGGCCTCTTGTTCCCGAACAGCTCGTACACGTCGAAGGGGCTCGCCTGCGCGCGTTAATGTTAAAGAGGCGCCAAAGATCTATACTTCATAAGTTTAAACCGGTATCGTGGTGTCCTCTCGAATCTCGACTTTTCATCAGCGACATTCGGCAGGGAAAATGTTGACTATCGCTGGATATCGTTAAGCATTCGTTGCGCATTGATAAATGGAAAAGAAAATTATGTCTGCATGTTCCCCCCGCTTTGTTAAAATGTGTGAGGCCGTATGGGCAGCTAGCCGTACGTGGCGCGATACTAAGATGCTCCACTTAGCGAAATTTATGCGGAACGGCATTAAGTGCTGTTGTAGTGAGCGTGACAGGAAGTTCCACCGAAGGAATGGCCGGCGCTCAAGGCGACTTGTTCCACGAATGCCTAATATAATAAGTGGAACATTTTAGAAGATATCTCCTGATTACATAGTGGAACCTATATGGAACGCGATTAAGAATGCAAACTACGACAGTTTTTTTTATCTTTTGAATTTTGCAACGATGTATCTGGGCCGGAAAGACTGGGTCAGGTGATGAATTTCAAGGTATTTTCTCGCATTTGTGCCTCTTTGACGCCGAACACGTTGTTGACACTTATATTATGGCTTCAATCCTTGATTCCTAAAAGACGTATCGCGGTCCTTCTTTTCAGATAAGTAATGAACTCCACAAGAGCAGACGCTTTAAATGTCAATGACATTAAAACGAACTGTTGGCTAAAATTCAGCGCGGCGTCACCAGTCTTTATTCGTACGTGCGTCTTTATTGTTTAATTCTTTTTACATGATGCAAGGAAACCCATCGTTGTAACATGCAGTTCCAACATAAAACATATAGCAATACACAAGATATTGCCTAGCGTACCTCCTCTAGCGGTAAAAGTCAGATTAAAGGCAAGAAAAGGTTAACCGGTGGTTATATCATGGACGTTGTTGAATTCTGCCACGTTGTGGAATTCGCCACCTTGCCACCTCTGATCGGCTCGTGGGGCTGCTACCGCCTCTCTGATTGGCTGAAAGCACCGACATGACGCAATTCTGCAGTGGTCAAGAATAGCACCCCAGGAATGACTCTGGCTAGCTGCCCTTTACTGGGGGAATGGGAAAGGGTAGGAAAATATAAACAGTAGAAGAAAAAAGAAAGGGGTAATGTGTACAGGGGTCATCAACATATTGGAACTGTCTACGATGCGTTTCAGACGGTAGTCCAGCCCTGTGGACTTTAAGAATCGCAGTAGCATCTCTTGTGGTCTTCTGTGATTGTGACGTGCGAGGCCACGGCGCCAAGATCTCGTCCAACAAGAAAGGTATGCCATGTAGCTTTGATTGCAGTGGAACAGAGGGCAGGTATTTCATTTTAGGACGACTTACATAGAAGGTGTTCCGCGGTTTATTTACAACCACGTGGCATTGCCATCCAACGGCTAGAGTTGAAATCTTGCAATTTCAAAAACGCGATTTACTAAACAGTTTGACCTTACGCAATCGAACCCAGATATATCGCATTAGAAGGGGGTTGCGAAACAGTTAAGCATTTCGACAACTCGAAATATAAACTATGCCTGTCTCAAGCGCATCTGAAATCCGCGCACGTATCAGTCAGTCTCTCGAGTACGTGAAAAGCAGGAATGTATCGATACCATGTCCGCAGCTGCTCAGTGAAATGATCGAGTGCTGTCAATGTCTTATGAAGCGCACGCATCGGATAAAGGGGCCTTTCTAAGGTACATAGAAGTTAGCGAGAAGCGTGTACATAATTAAGCCTCTTGGCGATCCTCTTTCCGATAACGAACGGCCGCAGGAAGTATGCTTCACTGCGCGGCACAGTTCAGCCCGCTACTAGTATGTTTCGCCGCACAACTCTCCTGTGATGCGGTTAAGCTTACTAAAGCGCATCCGCTTTATGAAGTACATATGAGACCGTTGCTGCACGAGCCCTTCGTATCTTGAGACACAGACCTTGATCATTTTTCCTACGAGGCATGTACTTCCCTTCATACTGAAAACATAGGCACTATCTGACAAAGCTGTGCCGTCTCGTAAACACGAATATTTCAATGAAGCGAGTCTGCTTAGGAAAAGCGCACTTGCAGGGGCGCAGCATGGCGCCGCGTTCGATACATATCGAATGAAACGGCGAAGGTAAATTCGATATGCACGTAGTAAAATGTCATACTTCTGTAAGGGATTTCGAAGGAGATGTTACAACTGTTCAGTATAGATAATAATTTTATATACTCGGGTTCGATATATTCGCGTTAGACTATTAATCTTTAGTGCGTTTTTAAGCATTAACCAGGTTTTCGTGAATGGGGAGTGAAGGAACTATCAGAATTTGAGCAGGGGAAACGATTACTGAAGAAGAAGAATAAGAAAAAAAACATGCACATAATGCAACGCTGTATTCAATGAATGAACAAGGGTGGCAGACGACTGCGGAATGAGAAAGAAAAACGAGATAACTGTAAAAAGAAGGGGTAAGAAAGCATTCCACGAGTCTATGATGCATGGGACGCTTAATAAGTGAGGGCAATAAATTCTGGTGCTACATCTTCAAGGGTGGTGGTTTTGGCTAGCTGGTTTTCCATAATGTTAAGTGGTGCAGCGCGAAGCAGGACAGAGCGACAAAGACAAGACGAGGTCGCAATCATCTTCAGTTGCGATTTGTATCCTCAGGTCTGCGATATACTGACGCAGTGACACATGCGTAATCCAAAGGATATACGTATGCCGTTTTGGAACAAGCCCTCATTCTAAACTGGCCTTTACGGAGACGATGTTTCTGGTCATACTGAAGCTTTTCTGTACACAGGATTCACGGCAGATCTTCCCGTTCTGGCTCACATATTCCGTGAAGTATAAAAACAGCCTTATTAAACGGCGCTTCATCGCACATTGTCCCTTCAATATCGCATTCATTATCTAGGTCATTGGCACGTCTACTTTATGCAAAGCATCACACTATATATTCACTACCTCGCGTTAAGCGACCTCTTCGTTCTTTTAAATTTTTTTATGATCTTTTCTAGTCTTGCTCTTAAATTAGAAAGGCACTACTTCCAAGAGCCTTGCTGACGTCACATAACGCCAATCTGTTCTTTGCGACTATCAGTAATCGCTAAGCGGCCTCTCTGCTCCTATTCTCGTTTTCGCCTCCAGACATATATATCTGGGTGCAGGCACAAATAAATAAGCTTCCTTTTCCGTCGCTGTATCTCTTTTTCATCCTCACACTCTTTCTTCCTGGCGCGCCGACGTCTGAGCGGGTCATGTGACCCCCTTCCCTTCTGGGCGTCCCGTGTGTGAATGAAACCGCGCGTACTACTACGCGATGACCTTACGCCCCCTGGCGGAGATACCACGAGTCACGGGGGCAAGGCACGCCTGCGTCCATCGCTGCCCCCTCGAGTCTCGTTTGGCGAGATCTAGTAAATCACTGGCGGGCGGAAGAAGACAAGGCGGGGAGGGATATGCTGGCGTAGAAACGAGGGACTTGCGTGCACCAGCAGCACATGGCCGCTCGTACGAGCCCGTCGCGTCAGGCCGGTAAACGATGTTCCGCGGCGAAATGTAGTCCTGTATGTCGCGTGTACGTCTGCTGCTATCACATCAGGGCTAACAAAAAGAAATTTGCGCACAACGGACGTGGGTAAGTTCGTAAGATACACTAGTTATTTTGTCCGCATCTAAATATAACGACATGTATAACTGTGTATAAAAGCGCTAAATCTAAAGGTCCGAATCGACGAAACCTTTGTAGGTAAATACATTTAGCAAGAATAGCTTCCTGCGAATCATGAATGTTGCCATCCGTTTCATCCCCGTCGAAAGACGCATCCCGAAGAAACAAGAACCTGCGCGAACTTGACCTTTTAACACAAATGATCTAGGTGGTCGTCTCGATGCACCATCGACCACTGGAAATGAATTATCGACCACGTATGGCTTAACTAGGCGTTGATTAAACAGCTTACTAACAACGAGCTAGATAAGTTATCTCAATTTCAGGAACGTTCCACCGCAATGCCTTATACTTTGTATAATAGGTGTAATTTCTTTCTGGTCATCCTTGTGTCCTGCCTGCTTTTCTTTTGCTTTAGCTAGATGGACGCTTCGTGACTCAAGCACGCTGAAATATCGACGCTTCTCTGTGTAGCAGATGATTTCGTTGTGGTTTGTCCCGGCTTCGTTGACTCCAAGCTGGATACAAAAGTGCGGCGCAGGAACTCCCTGACAAGACGGCTAACGGAATAGCTGACGACTCGAAGCGGAGTAGCACATTCCTTCATTTTCATTATTATATACTCGCCAGTCTCTGGTTCTTTCGTTTCTCAACCACCTATTTTCATTTAGTTGCCCAATTCTTCAGCACATGATATAGCGCACTTTGTTATTTTGGCCTACTCGATCCTTGGTGAATTAATGCCCCAGACTGGGTATGCGACATTCATATATTAAGCTCTACGTACGTCTACAACACAAAAGGTCCTGCCTCTTGCGCTTGTGTTCGATTTGCAGACGAATTTGTTGTATTTTGCCGCGGCTTCGTCAACTCCAAGCGTGACACGATAATGCTGAGCAGACGGCGAAAGTGGAAGCAGACGACTTCGAAGCGGAGTAACACAAGCATTATTCTGCCATTCACACCCTTTTTTCATTTTCCCGACTGTCTTCGGCTTGGCTCTGACCGCGGCGTACGGCGCGGTGCACGGTACTGATCGCGGACACGACGAGGGGTCTCGCGCCGGCACACAGAAGGGGGCGGGCTTCCGGCGGTGGCGACCGGGCACGTCGGCACTTCGAGCTGGCTGCAACGCCGGATGTTGGACCAGCGTCTATCAGCCAGCGCCCGTCTATCTCGTAACCTTTCAACTCGCGCGCTGGAGTCAAGTTGTTTGACACAACCGGCCCGGCTCGGAACCGTGACCGCGGCCGGCCGCCTCGCGAACGGGGTGCGAGGCACGCGCACGCTGCCGGAGCCCATTCGTAAACCTCCCGAAGACGTCATCTAAACGTGTCTTAACTCGAGATATCGCGAGACGCCGAGAGGTTCTGCATGCGTGTAAGCCATCCCGCTTAAATTATAGCCGTTTAACTTCCATTAAACGGTACAGTGGCATCTGCGGGACGCCGTAGTGGACGGCTCCAGATTAATTTTGACCACGTGGGCTTTTGTATGCGCTCCAAAGTCTCAGTGATGATACCATGATACCAGTCGAGATACTCGTTCTCAAAGTGTGCGAAACATACGGGGGCGTTCCAGTTAATTTTGTCTTCAATGTGTAGAACGGGGTTTTATTTAAAAAGAAAAAGGGTAAATGGAACAAGAATGCATTTTTACCGCAAGTTTGATGGCGATATAACGAAACCCACGTCATCCTTAGAATTCGTTCCAAGTGGATATGCCTTATATGCTCACCGGCTACAATGAATAAATTACGATATGTGCAAAAAATTATTAGTTAAGAACGTAAATATTGCATTATTTTAGTTAGTTTATTATACACCTCGATTTCTCGTGCAAGTAATGTCCACATCTTCTAGTAATCCAGCTGAAGGACTAGAGTTATTTGACCTGCAACATGTAATATTTAAAAAAAAAAGATCTGGATAGTCTAAAAATGCACCCCCGTACAATTTGCCATGTACTTGATTTGTTTAAATATCCCTCGATGTACTAAGTTGAGTAAGAACGTCGATTCCACATTAAGGCCATCCAATAAAATTCAAATACAAAATTAAAAAAAAACTGCGCATGAAGTAGACACCCGTAAACCAGACGAATCGGTGAATATAATAAAATCACTTCAGTCTGTAGAATACATGAATTACACAGTCTACTACTCGCATTTAATATATTTATTAGCAAAAAAGATCTCCTACGAGTTGGGTAAAGGCTTCACCACAATGCAGTAATATTATGTAATAGAGCTCATGTAATGTATTGCAGTGAAGGGAAGTGAGGATTTGCTCACGTACTAAGCGTAAACTGAGTGTAATCATCATTAGTATACTTTGGCGGTGCCTCCTGGTCCTCGCCGGTGGGAGGGCTATAACATTCCCTGTCCGCAACAGTGGATAGCCAACCTTGTACACGAACACCCGCCCGGTATACTCCGGTCTCGGCCCCCCCCCCACGCACCGCCCTGATACCGCTGTCCCTTGTTTGCCCTGGATATCCTGCGCTCCCAGTTTTATTATAATCTCGGATTCAGAGGCCTCCGTTTCTCTGTGTTTCATCCGTATTGCGATGAATCTTACTAAAGCACATCCGTCATTATGCAGCTATTTGTGTGTGCTGTTTTGTTTTGTGCATATCTGTGGGTAACAGAAGCACTGCTTATCGAGACGTTTCATACTATTTATTAACGGTTAGCGCCAAGGATATCGCTTTATGGTTATCTGAACTGCTCGGAACCGTACCTGAACCCCATTAAACCTGATCTTCATATTAGACGCGTACTCCATATTACCTCCACATTACCTTCAGTGAACACGAACTTCATATTACCTTTACGCCATCGCTACGGCTTTTTCAACGACGTACAAACAATTTACAGCACGAACAGCCGTAACAGTTTATGTTTACAGTTCTATGTTTCTCACTGCATTGTCAACCTGTGTGTTTCAAGTTCGTAGTATCGTTGAGCAAGCATCTAATTTTCTATTATTGTTCGTGTTTCTAATGCGCTCCGCACTGTAGGCTCACTAAGTTTTCTGAGAATAGACAAATTTGTTGTGCTCAGAATGACCTCCAATCATTACACAATTTTTACAGCATAACTATGTCCGTACACATCCAGTTATTCGCACCGCAAGTTCTATGAATGTGTTTCGTAAACTAAGCTCGGCGTGCGTATAATCTATCATATCTTTCGAATGATAAAAAATACAAGCTAAATGATCATAATTGTTATCGTGTGACAAATTGGTATCAAAGAAAAAAAAAACGCTTCAGTACGGATATGAGAATTCGCAATGTCGTTATAGAAGGCTAAATAGCAGAGTTCTCGAAAATCCATGTACTGCGTATTCTCATATACCACACTGTCGGCACCAGATTTCTTATTATTGGAAAGTGAAATTAACGGAAATAAAATAATACACAATGCTAATTCGCATTCTAAATATAAAAACATAAGGTATGATCTACAACCATATATAAATGGCTTGAGCCGTCGACTGTCTTAGGGCTTGAATTATTAGTTTCCTAATGCATTAAATATTCGAATTAGCCTACTTTTCTGGTATATCATTTTGGAATAATCTCGCGACGTATATTAAACAACCTTTCTCGCTACCTACTTTTAGAAACGAAGGATTCAATTTATTTTTTACAGATTGAAAATTTGCTATTACTTTTACTTCTCTAATATTATATCGACTAGGTTCGCAGTTAATCTGTGTTACATCGTACCACAGTGCAATCCTATTTGGTAGTATTGCTTGTACATTTTTTGTATTATTCCCGTATTCTGCAGGCTATAATAATTTGTATTATGATCCTTGTATTATCAGCAGTGTCTTTTTTACTCATTATTACTATGTATAATTGTTCCTTTTTTTATTCAATACTAATTGCCGCTTAACATTTGTAATTGGTTTCCTCTGCGACCTCACAGAAAGTACTGCTCGAATCTTCTTCTCTAGAACATCCTTCTGCAGCTTCATTTTTTTATATTGCACATTATTAACTAAAATTTTGTGTGACTGATTTGTTTTGACTAGTGTTCCGCTCAGTAGTACGAGACAGCTGTAAGGTGGACGTAGTGGTGGCCTCGAAAGAGCATGCTCGCTTCGGTTAGAAGAAAATACAAGGCAGCGGTAACGACAACTATACATTTAGAGAGAATATGCGAAGTTTAACAGAAGCCGCTGTAATATACGCATCAATTTAACGTAACCGAATCCCCTGCATAACCAACTATACGTCGCGTTAACAATGCTATGAACTGCATAAAAGATTCTAATGAAGTGCTGAGGTGGAGCTCCCAATTGCATATCATCAGCAAAACGCAGAATAATAACGTGAAAAGGATGCTCCACGAATCGGTCAGAATAAGGTGGAAATTAGATCTCTGGAGTGCGCAACAACTGAAGGATAAATTATATCACAGTGTCGTGGGTCAAGAGGGTCTGACGGAAAAGCTCAATGTCCTTTCTAAGGACACTCGTAATATTTTCTTTTCTTAAGGAAAGGTTTCATTATCGAGTCGTAAAAGAAAGTATTGTGGTAGTGGACTGACGAAATTACATAAGGTGGACTCAGGAGTGTAGAATGTTATACCGGGCATGGGCGTGAATCTAACATTGGCGTCACACGTACACTTCTGATCGCGATCCGGCCAGATCCGGATTGAGATTGATCCGGTTCGTGTGTGGCTACACGGTCATTTGCGATCGCATTCTTGTGGGATCAGGATCCAGACAATCGCGATTGGTGAATCGCGATTAAGCGTTTTGACCGTGATCGAGAGCTGACGTCTGCGCTATCTAGCGCAGTATTCTGAAAACGCTAAAAACAAAAAAGTGAATGCAGCTCCATAAATAACGTTTAAAAACCTTTTTATCAGCAATAGGAAATTATAAAATTAAAATATTGTCCAAATTTAGCCATATTTTGTAAATATGACTTTCTAGCCAAGACATTTTGCAGTTATGAGATTTGCCGACAATAAGCAGAACTCCATCCGGATTGTTGGACCGTATAGCAGCGACCATTGTTGACCGCGATCAAGAATTATGATCCGAATCGACCCCGATCGCGATTAGAAGTGTAGGTGTGACACCGCTATAAGATTTAGTTCTCGCCAACGCTCTTAACGTTCATGACGTTCACAAATCTTGACGTTTATGATGGGTCACCCAAAACCTGTTTCTCTTCCTCTCATTCTTAAAAAGATTGGACTGATTACAGTCTCTTTCTCACATCGTTTTATATTTTCTCAATTGAATTCACTTCGGTTCACTTTATTTACCAGATACTGCTTCCTGAGAGAAAAACTGTTATAGACTGTTGGGGTCTCGGTGCTGACGCCCGTTATTGCGAATGGGTCGCAAGCCCCAAGGGTAGCGTTGGCCTGGCGGCCTGGGGCACTGGAAGCATCCGAAGGTCCCGGCAAAGCATGAGAAGACTGGTAACAGAACAACTTGTTTATTCTAACAACGCAAAAGAGCGGCCGGTCAGGTCGACCGAAGTGGAGAGACGGGAGAGCACGTAACTCAACAGAAGAAATCGGAGCCTCTTTCCTGGCGTCCGGGGGCAGCTGCTCTTATACTCTCGGCGTCGCGGGCCAGAAGGAAGGTCACGGGATGAGCCCACGCGACGGCGGAGCATGAGCCCACGACGGCGCGCACGGTCGAGCCGAGAGACATGGTGAGCCGAGTGTAGTGACGCATCGCCAACCCGCCGACGGACAGACCTGCTGGCTCCTCACTTGGGGAGCTCCGCTCCCCGGCTGCCGCGCTTTGACAAGCGTGGGCACACACACACACACGCACATACGAAGACACGTGGCACTGAAACACGCCTGGACACGCTTGGCGGGGAGGCGTTGCGGCGGCGTCGAACGGGCCAAAATGTCTGCCGCTTTGAGCGAAGCCCCGGCGTCCGTTGCATCCGCGCCGGCATTACCGCGCGTTGTAGGCGAAACGTAACAAGACGTAACTTGACGGAGGCCCAGATAGCCGCTACAGGGAAGATACGGGAAAGCAGCACGTAACGAACAAAGAAGGAGCACTCTAAAACACAGCTCAAACCACAAAACACAAGAAACACAGTATTTACACTATCATAAAACCTGCACATAACCGGAATACCCATGAGAGAAACTAGCAAACAGTGAAGGACTTTGAGGTGCAGCCACGTAAGTGCCGCACAAAACCAAGACGCTCTGGCTAGACAACAACAACAACAAAAAAAAACGCACACACAGAGAAAAGCACAGTATTTCATAAAGCAGTATAAGCTTCGCTTACTTTGAGAATTGTATTCGATGGTTGCTACAGAACTGCTTGTCTTTTGTTTCTTTTTTCTTGCGGGGGTCGGTGGCTCGAAGGGAAATTGACAGCATGCTCGAGCGCTCTCTTGGCCACTTTCCCCCCCTCCCCCTCCTTTAAGGAAAACTATCGATTACACATGCTATGGCACGCCAGTAGTCATGTACACATGTACCTTTACTCGAGAGCTCATACATATTCCTCCTTCATTTCGTTTGTTCGCGCTCGCGTGCGTTATGTCAAGTGCCACTTTAGGCTTTTGCAAACTATTGTGTAGCCTAGTTATATACGAAGAAACACCGAAAGTGATCATTTAGCTTTCGTTGCGTCAGACGAATTTCTCTGCATGAAAGCCTTACTGACAAACCGGTAGCGTTACCATAGGGTGATACGTTCAAACAGGTACAGGAGTGGGGAAGGAAGCGGAGACAAACGAAGGAAAGGAGAAAGGCAGGGAGATAAACTAGAACAGAAAATACGATCTGCTACCCTGCGCTGAGATAGAAGGGGAAGGAAGAAGGTAACTGAGGAGGGATACACTGCGCACGTATGCCCCATCACAGTTGTCGACACAAGTTAACTGCAATTCAGTATTAAAGATGTTTTCACGAACAAGTATACTGCCCTTAAAGGCAGACTAAATAGAAACAGTAAATCATTTGAGACAGGTAAAGCGTCCGCGAACTATGAGTGACCGCGATGAAAACTTTTATTAATCTTTTATTTGTTATTCTGTACTTTTGCTTGTTTGAGTCGGCCTAAGTTTGGCATTAACGGTTTAAGTACCATGGAGCCTCCTCACACACACACACGCACACACACACACACACACACACACACACACACACACACACACACACACACACACACACACACACACACACACACACACACACACACACACACACACACACACACACACACACACACACACACACACACACACACACACACTCTAAAAATATGAATACGAGGAAATCTGAGGCCTCCGACCCGTCAATCGTAGTTTTCGTACAGACACCCTTTTTAGCACGTTGCCGACGCCTGCTGCAATATCTGGCGGCGCCGTATGCCTACCCGGCGTTGTGTCATGCGCAGCGTTGTGTTTTCTGCCGAAGAGGAAAAAGATGATACCCACACACACACACGCTCGAAAGAAAGAGAAAGAACTAAAGAAACACAAAACAGCAAATTCTGCGAACAAAAAGCAGGCGCTCGGCGAGTTCCACCAGACAGAGGCGAGCGGGCGAGCCGGCGCAAAAGGCATCGCTCGGCCGAGCCGTCTCGAGGAAGGCGTTCAATCACGAATGTCGCCGTTCGAATTTCCGTTCGCACGTATCTGTTCGCGTAACACGCTACGGGCTCGTCAGCATGGGACAGGCGCGCCGATCGTCGCTAGGCCGGGCCGCCCGTCTCACGGTGTAACCAGCCAACCAACCAACCAGCCAGCCACAGTTTCCTACAAAAATTACTAGCGGAAACTCAGGCGCTGCGATTGTTCAGTTATATACCATGGGAGTGATGGGTGTACCGACAGATTTGTCTTGTACTCTCGGTGCCTGTGGCTTCCAATGTTCTTGAGGGCGTTGCTCATTCAACCTTAGCTTTCAAGATTTAAGAGCAATGATATATATATATATATATATATATATATATATATATATATATACAGTGTTTTTCAACGAACATTTTCAAAATTTTCTAAAGGTTGCCAGTGGCAGGTATCACAATTCTAGTTTATGAGCCGGTCTACTCGAAGCGACGGACACTACTTGCACAAAACATTGAAATACAAAGTCGACTAATTGACACGAATTCACGAATTAAATGTTCAGCTAATTATCTTAGGACCCATATTGCAATTTACATATTCTAGCAGTGAACTTCGCAAGGCGGATCCACATGGAGCGAATTCGCCGGACCACACCAATTTCGAGATATAAATTACCGAACTTTACGCAGAAATGCATTGGCGTTCCATTTACTTGTGTGCTTCAGTGCATCAAACGACGTTTTGATAACAAATTAACTGTAACGCCAATGGATTTTTCCGCAAAGTTCGGGAATTTACATCTCGAAACTGGTGTCATCTTGAATATTCGTTCCAAGTGGATCCGCTTTGCGAACTCCACGGCTAGAATTTGCAAATTGCAATATGGGCCATAATGTAATGAGCTAAAGTTAGTGAATTTTTATTAATTAATCGAGTTTGGATCTCAACTTCTTGTGCAGGTATTGTCCGCCGCTTCTAGTAGACCCGCTCATGAACTACAATTGCGATATCTGTCACAGGCAACCTTTAAAGATTTTTCAAAGTGTTCGCTGAAACACCCTGCTTATGTATTTCTATACGTGTAAAGGCAATAGGTCTCTGACCGGGCGCACACGAATAACCAGTGCAAATTGTTGCACTTACGGCGCAGTAGCTTCTTGGAACTGATCAATTTAAGAAGTCGCAAAGCCGTCTCAAGCCAGGAGGGCGAAGTTAAGGCAAAACTGCTTACTGCTCCCACGCTGACTGAAACACAATTGGAGCTCCGATGTACAACAGCGCCAGCGTTCCCTCCGCTATTTTTTTCGTCGCAAATTCAATGCACACAACACTTATACTCAAAGCTATGACTGATGCGCTGTGAGGGATGCCAGCGCCGGTGCCAGCTTCTGTACCTAGGCTCCCCGAGGCAATCACTTGTGTTGGTCGCTTTTTTTTTCTTTTTCAAATTTTTTCCTCTTTTTTTCTTCTGAACTGGATAGAACTCCGTTAAGTTATTCACCCTAACGGCGAGAAATGCTCACAGTTGTATACAACGCCTGTTGCACTGGCACTTTTATCGAGACGTGGACCGTATACCCGATGGCGCAACCCGCACAGTCTCCTTCAGCGGGTTCGAAGCTGTTGCGTGCATGATAAGACGAATCCTTCATTGATTGATTGGTGGAGTGATTAATTAATTAATTAATTAATTGATTGATTGATTGATTGATTGATTGATTGATTGATTGATTGATTGATCCATCCATCTATCGATCGATCGATTGATGGATCTGGTTTAACTTCCCAAAGCAACACTTGGTCTATAAAGAGGCCGTAATGGCAGGCTCTGGTTTAACTTTGGCCGCTTGAGCCTCTTTAAGATGCACCTAATCTATACGTACACGGGCGCTTTTTTGCATTTTGCTTCCATTGAAGCGTTGGAGGTCCAACATTCGCACATTTTACTTGAGTGCACTGGACGTGGCGGTGGAGCACTGCAAGCAGCTGGGTCCCGGCGCAACAGATTTGGTCACATGTCCGAACAGCGGCTCCACAAATTTTGACAAATAGCGTAGGTTTCTATTCACAAGCCTCTCCTCCCTATACCGATCCGTACAGTCTCTTTGCTCGCCCGCCTTGGTAACCCAGGGGCTATGGCGTTGCGTTGCTGGGCGCCGGGTCGCGGGTTGGATGCCCATTCAAGAAAACCCAGGCGATCGAAATCCATCCGGTGTCCCCACTATAGCGTGCTTCATAATCAGATCACAGTACCGGCACGCAAAACTCCAGAAATTCGTTATTACTTTTTACAGTGAAGCTGTATATGGCTAGTCGATTCGATTGTCCGTCTGTCGCCTGTACGCCGAATACTCCAGTGCAATCCCGTGCGCATGCGTGGAAAAGAAAGAGAGAAAGAGAGGTGCGCAATTGGGTGTGCCAGAAGTGACGTCGTTGCTCTCCGTTGCAGCCGAGCGCGCGCGCAGCAGTTTCTCTCCGGCTCCAAAATGGCTAGGCCACGAGCCATACGTACTCCTGAGGAGCAGGCAGCTTTCAGTCAGCAGCGTCGCGAGGTGAACCGGGAACGAGCTCGTCTACGCCGTGCTGATGCTACAGCCCGGGTGCAAGAACGGGCTCGTGTAGTCGAGTGGAAGAAGCAACTGCCTACCGATGATCCCACGGCCTACCAAGCCGTCGCTTAATTAACCGTCTGTGTTAACCCAGTGATAAACACCGGGGCCGCACGTTTTAACTTCGCTCGTTAACCATCTGTACGGAGTGTTTGGGCGATGATCTTTATTTTTTATTTAGTGGTTGCGCTTAAATCGACACGCTGTAAATGGCGCAGATCGGCTATCTTGAAGTCGGAATTCTTAAGTGGCTCGTTGCAATGACTCATGCCCGAAAAAAAGCGGCGTCTAGTCCAGTGATGCAAAAAATTAGTCACGCAAGAAATATAATCACCAGGAATGACTCATACCCACGTAAGCAACCACAGAAGCAATGGCTGAATATGAAATAAGAAACGAAAGAAATAACGAAGGAAAGGAAAGAACAAAAGAAGGAACCAAAAAGAAGGATAAAAAGAAACGAAAGAAACAAAGTAAGAAAGAAACAACCTTTAGGTAGTGCATTAGGTGCTCTGATGCGTCGTTGAGTAGGTAGGTCGACCTGCAGCGCCATACGTTTACTTCACAATGCAATTCGTTATGCCTTGCAAGAAGTCTGACCCATCTGATCGTATAAATTCATGCATTAGTTACCACGCGCGCAGCAGGCTTTCTCCTTCACGTGTTGCAGGAGCGCGACATACGCTGCCGAACTTTTTTGCTTTGCCAGCTGCTTTAAAACCGTTCGAATTTCCGGATCAGTGATCCAGACCTTTACGCCACATGGCACGGAAATTCTGGGTGCAATCAACGGAAAGACAATAGTGCTGCGCGTCGCTGTTTGCACTTTTCCCCGGATTGTCGACGCTATCGAGTTACCGCTCGGCGTCCAGGACGCGCCTATACAGCAGCCCAAATTTCTTAACGTGGTCGCGAATTCTGAAGGCGTGTCCGACCAAATTGCGCTAAGGACAATACTGCGTGCATTCTCGGATGTACTCGAGCACCACTGTAGTCTGGTACGTACTACGAGCCATGTACAAAAAAAAAAAAAAAAAGTAGTTTGGCAGCCGCAACTCCCGTTGAGCGCGCTATGAAATGCGAAAATTTGTTGTTTGTTCGTAGAAGAGCCCTATAACAAACAACGGTATAATTTTCTGAAGCCATACGTATACCGAAGGTTGGAAATGTGAAATGTTTATATGAGATTGCATTGTTAGCTAAGGTGATGATTATGGACAATTTTAGATATGTACACCACTTGGCATAATTACGCAATGCTTGTCGGGTCAGTCATCGTGGTTTTGACCGTGTCTTCACCGGTGGCATCACTGATGGTTTCCCTGGTGGATCCACCGGTTACTACGGAGTAATCCCAATGTGCGTCACTGCTGACTTCAACGCGCACTTGCTGAAGAGCAGACGTGCGTTACGACTAGAATCCAAGAGCGGATGTGTCAAACACAAGTCATTGCACATTGCTCTTTCGCTGCTCTAAAAGGTTGGAAGCTCGCATTAAGTACTATTCCGACGTTTTATAACAGCTCCAAATACAGTCCCATATGTCACTGTTTGAGGCGATCGATTTTCTTTCCTCTCTTCATACTTTTCTTCCGCGGCGGCTTTGCCGCGGAAGTCGGGACAGTCCAATCAAACGGGACGGTAACCACCAAGAGGCCAAACATGCATGTTCTTATTAAACACTTTTTTCATCACACTGCAGCCACTTCAATTGGCAGACATTGTACTATCTCAGCTGTCAGACTCAGCTATCGCAGTGAACTATCTTGGATAATTCTTCATCCTTCAAGGACATCTATATCATGGATGAAGATGCAGCGCCTTATGTGTGAATGACCGCTGAGCTATTTATGCCCAATGTGTTGCACCTCCCTTGTCGCTACGCGAAGGCTTGGACGTACGCACACGCAAAAAAAAAAGAGAAGTTATTTTTGTTTCGAGCTGTGGAGGAATCAGAAGAATAGAAAGAACCTGCTCAGTAAAATGAGCTCATCCGTAAATTTTTATGCTTCATGCGGGCAATTAGTCGTCGTATAAGATCGCTCCTGCTATGAACTCCCTTACCGCGACTGCGGCAAGCTCCCACCGAAGAGCCCACCCCCTTATCAAGTACTTGGTTATGTTGCTGTTGATAATGAAGCCTGTTATTTTCGGCCCGTGGGCACAAGAGGGAATCGTCCAGGGTGGTGCCTTGAAGAAAACACTGAATGACTTCATCTCTCCGCTAAGTCATCAGTAAATTAAACCAATAAAAGAAACACAATGTAATTACAAAAATCAAGAGGCCGATTTGTGATTGATGTGAGAGAGAAAAAAGATGCCAAGAAAGTATCTGCTTTGGTATGCACGCAACTTCCTGTTCGTCCACCTTAAAATTGCGTGCTGCGTCTTGAAATACACCTACACTGGACGTCAGCACTCTCGTAGTCAGCGCGACGCATAGAACCCCGCACAAATATAGATGGAGTCCCAAATACACGGCCCAGCGACCCTTGCCTCTGGGTAACAGAAACACAGCTCGTAGACTATACTATACGCTATGGCAGGGTGCATACGCCGGACCAGGAAGTGATTGCGGAGCCAAACGCGCGTCATAGCCGCCATGTTTTAGACGTCACCCATCGTTGCGCCATATGTACAAGTGGGTTGCGCGTACGGCTCACAGCCGCAGATGGCGTACGGGAATGTGTTGCGTACTCGCTAACTGTGGTGAGCAGTTTTGTTCGTCGCCATATGGTGAGGGCGAAGCCGAGTTTGAAGCTGTCTTTGAACGACAATGACAGCGGCAGGACAATGACGATATAACGAAAAGGACGGCCTGACCCAGCAAACTTGTTTAGGGCTTTTGACTGGTGATGCAGTAGAAGAACAAAGCAAAGGACTCTCAAACTATACACTTCGCATCGCACAAGCATTTGAAAGGAAAAATTCTAATCCGCCCCAATGTAGCACGAAGCTACAAAAGATCTAGGACGAGTACCATCTCTTTTGCTCAACGAACCCTTCTTCCTGAGAAATGCGTACGGCCTTTCTTCGTGGCGTCGTGCGATATTAGGGTGTATGACGAATTCTCCCTTTCAGGAACATTCTGACCTTGCGAGATTCCACAGAACCTATTTTCTGCAAGCGTTTGGAGTAGGCAGTTGGGATAAAAGTGAGCACGTAGGGTTACAGCTATCAGTCGTACGTGTTACTGAGACGAGTGTGGCTCCCATGCATATATAGGCGGAGGTGCACTTGCGATACCTGTTTCTCTGTTTCTCGCCGTTTAGTCGGGAAATAACAGCTACACAGAATGTTTGCGTATTGCCGAACATAAGTCCTCGGAATGAGATTCCCATGTCGTCAGGTCTCCATCTGTCAATGTAGGGTATCGAAAAGACAGAAAGTTGGGCCTCCAGACCGCTTCTCGATAGGAGTGGTTGGTCAATTTGCCCGGATTTGAAACCTCTACGCAAGAATCGCAGAATATTTTTTGTATCGAAGAACACTTCGATATTCTAAGGCCTACTGCGTCGACATGGCGGCTTAAGCATACTTGTCTTTGATAGAATCTATAGATAAACAGAGCGAGCTACTGGATAACAACAAGAATTAAGGCGTACAACAAAATGTCAATCAAACTGCAGTGTAATTGATGAAAATGGAATAAATTCGAACGCCTCTACAATCAATGCCTCTACAACGAAATGCCCTGTATAACGGATGAATAATTATGTTCCGGTTCTATTGTGGGCTGTGCGTTGCGGTACCTGTACAACGAAGTTACCTGAATAACGAATGATTTAAGAGGCCCCAGGCACTTTTTTATACTGGCGTTGGACTGTACGCACTACGTTATAGCACATAACATTCGAGGTTCAACCTGATACATCAAGTGCGTTTTAACCTGTCTTTAGAGTTACTACAGTTTACTGTATACCAGAACTCCGGATTCAGAGACGTGCGGAGCATCGCTAGTGGAGCCGTCTTTTGACGAGTATCAACTGAAGCACGGAGTACTGCAATTCCGAAATCATTAATTCTTACCTTTCTGCTGGGGCAATGACGTCATCAGCCATATTAATAAGTGTGTAGTGGATATATATGTTTTTCCTTCGCCTTTCACGACTATAATGAAGAAGCACAAGAGCATTTATAATACATTGCAGTTTAGGAAACTGCCACAAAAGGATACTATCAGCGTTGCTGCAGCCGTCGACACCGGCCGTCGACAGGCTGTCTGTGTACATGCTGAAATTTAATATTAGACACCTTGAACTTGTATACCTATTATCTTTCACGGAATACCGGGTTACCGCCACCATAGGCGTAATCGGCCCCGTCGGTGGTGCCATGTTGTGGCACTCAGTTCAACTGTACATGACGTGGAGCTATTGCAGTGATGAACCATATTCAAATTGACCGCTGGTGTAAAGCATCAGCAGCGATGTAATCGCCAAGAGATGCACGTTGCGTTTTTCCTTGGACGAGAACATTCATGTAACAAAAGAAAAACAAAAGCGTTCCTACCTGCTTGCGGTTGTACAAAGCGTCACAAGATGTAACTACCCGCGTTACTACTGCCATTCGCGTCTCTTGTAACCTGGTACTCCAGGAAGGGTACTACGTTTTCCGGACAAACTATAGAACTCTCTATGTGCAGCAGACAGCGACGCGTTTAACCTTTAGCCTCGGGCTTTAAAATCTCTGCCTTGTGCCCAGCGTCGCTGCATTCTCGAGGATTAAAACGTGAGTCTCGCGCACCCAGAGCGCTGGGCCGGACAAACCGCGCGAGTGGTCCAAAGCGGCACGCCTCGTTGCGCCCATATATTACGGCGCGCAGTCTGTCTACGCACGACGACTTATTACACTCTGCGTGGCCAGCGGGATCTCGTAAAGCGCTCGCTACACCCCCCCCCCTACCCCCTCCGGGTCACCAAACGTTTCATTCACGGGGTCGGCGTCTCCGCGTCGCAGTGCCATTGACGCGCCCGGGGCGTGAACGCGGGATGAATGACTGCGTGCTCGCACTTACCTCCTTGCCCCAAGTGAAGCCTTGAGGAGGTGGAGGAGACAGAACCACGAAGCGAAGAGGCGGAAAGAGATAGCTCCACAAAGGAATAAACAGCAAAGAGAACAAAAGTGCAAGAAAAGAAAATTCTGCGACCGCGAGTGCTCACTTCCCTGGGGTGTCTGTCTGGCGACCGCCAAATTCTCTCGTCGCGAGCTCGGACGGAATTGGGCGACCGCGCCGGGGTCGTCGTCGCACGTCGAGTCGCCTCTGTCGTCATTGCCCTTGGTGCGTCGCCCCCTTTTTCTGGAGCCGGGTGACAACGACACGTCATACGGACTTCCGGAACCCGTGGAACAAGCTCTGCGTCGGCCAGCTCCCGAGAGGTGTCAGTCACGTAGTGGACACGGCAATCTTAAAGAGCGACCCAAAGGGGGGAGCCACCCGGATAGGCGAATAGGTGCACACCTTTCCATCTTTCTGCGCCTTTCTTTCTACCTGTTTCTGACGTGATTAGACATATGACACGTGACAGGCTTCACACAAGATGACACGAAGCATTGCAAGCACAAGTTATAACTTTCTATGGCAAGCAAAAAGAAAAAAAAAAAGCGATCTTGGGGTTTAAAGTCCTGAAACTGCAGAGTGGTTTATGAGCGATGCCGTGTAAAGCGGAGGTGGTCTCTCGATTAATTTTGACCACCTCGGTTTCTTCAACAGGCACCCAATGCCCGGTACACAAGCGTTTTCGCATTACCTCTTCTCTCGGAATGCGGTGGCCGTGGTCGAAATGAAACCCACGACCTCATGCTAGCGGAAAAAAATGGCCGCTAAAGGCACATTTTGGAAGCTCATATGACACATGTGTGAGAGAGAGAAGGGAAGAAGGAAATGCAGGGAGTTTAACCAGACTGAGTCTAGTTAGCTACCCTACACGTGGGGAGGGGAATGGGCGTTGAAAGAGGAAGAAAAAACATAAGTCTAAAGTGCCCTTTCATATGCACTAAGTTAGGTGCAGGATGCCTATAGTCGGACACTCAAGTCTGTTGCCTTCAGGTAGTGAAGAAGCGCTCGAACTGCTTTCTGGGCTAATGAACTGTGAGGCCAGGCTCCCAAGATCTTTGCTTCTGTAAATGGCCTGTCGTGCAGTCTATTCAAAACACACTGGAGAGTCTGACATTGGTTATAAAAGCGAGAACAGTGACAAAGAAGATGACTTGTGGTATTTGAAGCACACATGTCGTTTCACGATCGGCTATCGACACTAAGTACAATGTTTCTGTCTTAAGTAAAAAATCCACCCAGTTGACCGCGAGGGTGTGGCCGGTGAATGCGACAGCAAGTTTCCTTACATCCTCAACGGGCTCTTTCCGTACGCACATCTTCGTTATGTATTCGCGAAAGAAATACCCTGTCGCCTGTCAGCTTAAAGAGCCAGCCGACGCGCGGCGACGGGACCTGCAAGCGGTTGCACCAAGCTCCGTGGGAAAACTGAGAATCCGCGACGGGACCCATCGCAGCCGGCGTAGCCGCATAGCACCCTTGCAAAGCCGCAGCCCGTCCTAGACGCTGTCGCCTACACCGGTGCACTCCTGTGAGGCTTAGGTACGACGTCAGTCAATCAAGAAGGCGAATTCACGCATGCTGAGCGTACGTCTAGATACATATCTTTTTAGTGATTTCCGCTTTCACTTAGAGATATTGAACTACACGTTTACATGGACCCGATAAAATCGGAGTGAGTCGACTTGACGGACTGAAAACCGGTTGTCGGGTAAAGACTAGCGAGACGCTTGCCGAGTGAGCGTCGAGAACAGTTCGGTCAAAATTCCCGCATGGGGGGTGAGTTGATTCGTCGCCCAACGTGCTTGGCAAGATACGCGTAAACATGGTTCAATCGGTGGTGGCCAGTCAACTCGGCTCCTGACAAGATCAGCTCGCGCAATGTTGATGTAAACGAAGCTATAGTAGCCTTTACTGTGATCGACAAAAATTCTACGTTGACAGATGCGTTTTCAAAACAATTGATATTTACAGCGAAGCTGTATATGGTTAGCCAATCCGTCCCTCCATCCGTCTGTCGCCTGTACGCCGAAAACTCCTCCGGCGCAACCCCATGCGCAGGCGAAAGAGAGAGAAAGAGAAAGAGAGAAGGAGAGGTGCGTGATTGGCTGAGGCGGTAGTGACATCGTTGCTCTCCATCGTAGCCGAGCACGCGCGCAGCAGTTTCTCCCCGGCTCCGAAGTGGATAGGCCCCGCGTCATACGTACTCCTCAGGAGCAGCCAGCTTTCGATCAGCAGCGTCGCGAGGAGAACCGGGAACGAGCTCGTCTACGCCGTGCCGATGCTGCATCCCGGGTACAAAAACAGGCTCGTGCAGCCGAGCGCAAGCAGCAACTGTGTATCGATGGTCCGGCAGCCTACCAAACCATTGTTTAATGAACCGTCGGGATTAACCCAGCGATAAACTTCGGGGCAGCACGCTTCAGCTTCGCTGGTTAACCATCTGTACGGAGTCCATGGGTGGTGTTCTTTTTTTCTTTTTACTAGCACGTCGCTATATTATGTTTTTGTTTATTTTTATTTCTTCGTTTCTTTTTAACGGTAACGTAGCACATATGCAGCGATATTTCCTGCTTTCACCTGACAATGTCCTTACGACCTTCATTTTTTGGACGTATCATTGCTTTGTATCTTCAAATGATGTGTTTGCAAACGCCATCTGTTTATACATGCATCAGCTGTTCTTTAGAACCACTGACACGCACATATCTTCATCCGGCTGATATGCGCATGTATATAAAGTGCACTGTAGTCTGACGAAGGTCGGAGCCTAGAAAAGGTTCTTTCCGGTGTGTATATATATATATATATATATATATATATATATATATATATATATATATACAACTTATTTTTAAATAGCGTTGCTACGGCTTTTAGAGCGGCTCTTTGCAGTTACGTGTACCGTGGACGAACCAACCTTTCTACAATCAACTCAAGGCTGTTCACTGCTGACCGCACAGCTCATCTTTGTAGCTTAACCTCTTAACAACAGCGTCGTTGCATGGAGAATGTGGCAACGCTTGACATTCATTCCTGCATACTTCAACGAGAGCTCATTTGGGAGCCGTTCAACAGGTCGCTTGACCGGAGAAACTTCAGTAACCTTCTGGTGAACGACTGCGTCACTCCCGAACTCCTTCGTGCGTGCGTGTGTGCGTTTTTTCTATTTTTTATTTTTTTTTTCTTTAATCTCCCTCTCTTTCGCATCTCATTTATATATATATATATATATATATATATAATTTTGAAGCCGAATTCTATAGGAATATTTGAGAAAGACGGCCTCCGAATATAGAATTGAATGTGGAATACTTTCTTGAACTCCGCTGAAATGGCAGAAATGAAACAGGACAACAGCACGACACCTGATGCAGGTAGAGCGTCGTGTTCGTTGAAGGAGAAAATTGTGATACCAGAGCAGCGCACATTGCTCTAGAGAGATCGAAACTGAGTGACGGTGGCCAACAATAAATTGCATTGCTGAAATCGAGACAAGAAATGTGTATATAGGCTGTATAATAGCGAGCCATTCTTATTGAATCTTTGAAGCTTACTGTGCGGACCTAGTGTATTTCGGAAGGAATCACGGCTCTCGTGCGGTAGGGTCATTCGGAACAGTCGTTACCTGAATCGGTGCTTCTACCTCGAGACTTCAACAGGCGCTGTTGCTCTGCTCGAAGCGAAACGAATATTTGACATTTTTCGAATAGTGAATTTTCATAAGGGAATAGCAACGATTACGAGGTCCTTATTCGAAATTTCGAATAATCACAACTTCCCTAATCGTTACACAAAGCCTTCAAACAGACTGAGTTCCTGAGCCTTGGTTAACGGGCAGGTTTACGACTGGCACTTCCATGTCATACTCTTCAACTCATTCCATGCTCGTAAATGGCGCAGTGTGTCGCTGTACATACGTGTAGACGTGAAGCATTCCGTGACAGTGCATATCTTCAAGACCAATGTGACCATATTTAGCATCGTGCCGAAATTTGTGTGACACTGCATCTGCCATTGAACGATGCGTAGCATTCCTTTTAGTTGGTAGGCTGATCCATAAGCAACGATTTGGTTTTTTTTTCTTTCTGTCTTTCGTTTTATTCACGGCACAGTGCTGCCAGTCTCAGTGCCAGGTTTTGGGTAGGAGAGAACAACACTAAAACACAGCAAAAAAGCACGCTGAATATCAGTTCTTTTTTTTTAGAACATACAGAATATCAAAAATCGCCCGTAGCAGAAGTGACAATTACCGTCTATGAGCTGGATTTCTCGAAGAGGCACACGTTGCTTGCACGACAAATCAACATGCGTAATCAACTAATTATGAAGCTTACTTATTAAATCTTTAAACTAATTGCTCTACGGCACAAATTACGAGTCGCAAGTCGTAGCCGGTAAGTTTGAAAGGCATATTTGCTGAGAACGAGGTCTCTGGATGGTTCCAGTTTAGGTATATGCGCTGTAAAAGTTGAGAAAAACATGCACTCTTGTTACAGTTAGTTTATTTTTTTTTACGAACCGTTTTATGATTTGAAGCTCGAAATTAGCTGGAACGCCAATGTATTTCGTCGCACACTTTGGGAATGAATTGCGCGAAACTACCCAGCCCACACTCACTGGGTATGGGCCACTGAGTACGCACTAATACTTGGCCAATTCTTCAAAATTATAACAAAGAAGTGTGAAACAAGGATTTTAAAAAGCCTTAACAGGCTTAATAAAAAGCAATATAAAAACCTTAGTTCTAGCAAACAATTTAGAAAGTGAGAATTTTTTGTTGCACGCATGTTGTTCCTCTATATTCCTGTATAAGTTTGATGACATTTGAATATAATGATAGCAAACGTCGTTACCATGGTCTTTCATAGTACGCGACGCTATTGTACTTTGCGAAAATGTGCATATCTATGCATTCTGCTTTCAAACGTCATTTGCGGGGGCTGGGACCTCTGTCAGGTTTTACGCATTTAGTCTCAGCCTACCCTCGTTTTATGAAACGAAAAATAAAATTGAAATAGAAGTGAAAAGAAATGCAGTTGCCATACGCATCGTGTTTTTCTTTGCATACACCTGTCATCACCGTTATTCCCTTTACACTTCATTGTATTTACATTCCTGCGTAAGTAGTGCGTGTCAATTGCTGAAGTTGTGCGTGTCAATATCATTGTTATGTATTAGGTGTGTTTTGTTTGCTCACGTGCGTGAAGGATAAAAGTACACTGAGTTTATATTTACCTTCGTGTCTGAGTTATCTATGTTAATATTACTATTATGTTTTGTCTGCTGTTCTTGTTTGCTCACGTGCTGCGTTTTATACCTTAAGTTGACTACGGACCCGGGACTAGCCAATGGCTATGGGTCCAGTAATTGCTTTCGTATCTTGTAAAATATGTTGCAAATAATGAATGAATGAATGAATGAATGAATGAATGAATGATGTTGCCTTCGTTCTCGTGAGATCGCTGCGTCAATGTCCCACATTTCACATCTGATTTGGTGCTTTCATTCTGTGAACAGTGTAGTGTACAAACATGAACGTTGCATGATATTAAAATTGCGACCTGTGCGGTGTGTAAATATACGGATTGCATAATGAGCTTACAGACCGCGCCGTAATAAAATAAATGCGATTGTACGCATCGCATTTCGTCTTGCGATCATTCATTCGAACGCTTCACGGAGGCTTCTCTTCGCATAAATTCGAACGTACGCTTTGGATCCGCACAAATTTTTCTCCCCCTCACGTTTCAAATCACACCGGCCGGTAGTAAGAACCCGTTCGAAAATCTATTGTGTCGGGAGTGAGGAAGGAGCCTATGCAGAGTCGCAGGGGAGGGGGTCTTTCCGGGCATTGCAATCTGCCGCAATGGTGCCCGCTAATGCGGGAGCTTCGACAGCCAACCCGGCCCGTCGTCATCCTCTTGTCTCGCGTGGTTCTCCTTGCTCGACCCCACAGTGACTCCCTTCCCCTCAAGATCCCGACGAGACGAGAGCAAGCCCGCTTCCAGCCACGCTGCTGCCCGTCTACTACAGCTGTCTCGTCGGCCACCACAAGCTGCGCATACTTGTCGGCTTTGCTGGTGGTGCTGTGGTGGTGGCGGCGGCGGCTCGGCGTCGCTAGAGAGCCTTCGCATATGCACACACGTTCAAGTGCTCTTTCAGCGTCTGGCGTCTCCAAAAGCTTTGCGAATCGCGCGGACCACCATCTTGATTCTCGAGTCCCCATTGAAGGCGCTTGGCGTTGCCATCGTCTTTTGTGACGCGCTGGCACGAGCCGCTAATTGCGCGCTGTTAAATAAATTAATTTAATTTAGTTACACTTTGATTAGAGCAGGGAACCTGGACAGACATTGAACACATAGTTTCATTTCTTTTTGCTTCTTTTACTTCAGCACATCAAATTTAGTTCTTTACATTCCCACTGTCGCGCGAAACACTGAAAGCAACAAGTTCGGGAGCACGATGGAAATAGCTCGGTATAGCATCGTCTTTTCATTTCAGTCTCAAAATCGCTAAATTTAGCGGGCAGTTTCGCCCAGCATTAAGCGGGCAGCGGTATATATGCCCTTTCGAAGGCTGACACCACCCTAAACCAGGACGCACGGAGGCTTCCTAGGCGACGTCTACAGGTCTGTGCTTTCCAGTCATGAGAGGAAACGGGCGGGGGGGAGAGGAAGTTGCATAGGCGCCACAACTTCACTTGCTTGCTTGCTTGCTTCCTTGCTCATTATACCATGGCCCAGTACAAGGTATTGGTCACGGAGCCTTTGGTTGAATAGAGAGAGAACTTTGAAATAGAAAGTAAGGCACAGTGAGGTGGGAATTCTGTAAATACTATTAAAATAGGCGAATTCTTGAAGTAAAGCTTATGTTGCAATGTATGAAACGAATATGATTTCAAATTCGATGCGCAATTTTCTTAAGGATCCAGTTATTAATTCAGGAAATAACCTGGTATCCTCCTCGTGTCACATGTATAGGTATTCGTGAATTGGTATGTTCTATGTTAATAACCATGTGTTGGCACAGCTCGGAGGTATAGTGTCAGCGCCGTTAAACAAACACTTACTAAAACCACTACATTAACTTAGACCGATAAAGTATTGTTTAAAAGTATTGGCACATATACTTTCGAGGTGGTCTACAGATTCTACCTCGCGCGCCTCGCACTTAAAAGGAGGACACTCAGCAAGCACGGAAATCGGGAAACGTACGATATTTAAATTTGACGCTGAGGTTGGTCCCAAAATCATGGACTTGGCGTCTTGCTACAAGATACTTATTGAAAGCCTGCGTGGTATACAGCAGCTGTACTACGGAGACATTTGACATTTAACTACAGCAACTACAACAGTCTTAGTGGGCGCCCTGTACCCTGTTAAAACGTCACTTTAAGAACGCACGTTTGAACCGAGAACCATACGTTGTGCGTGTTATCCGTCCGCGTCTAGCCCTCGTCTTCTGTCCTTCGTTGCTTCGCGATGTTTTCACTAAGTCGAACTCTTGCCCCGTTCCTCTAACGTTTGGCACATGAAGGTCAACCGATTTCATGCAAATGCGCAACACGAGGTATCGCATATATATATATATATATATATATATATATATATATATATATATATATATATATATATATATATATATATATATATATATTGCAACAGCTGTAACGCTTCTGCAGGTAATTCCGCTAGTATCTATCTATCTATCTATCTATCTATCTATCTATCTATCTATCTATCTATCTATCTATCTATCTATCTGCTTTTTCCACTTCTTTATTCATTTGTGCCGGAAGTTCTGTAAGAGCTGCAGCGGCACTGTCGTGTTCGCTGCTCGAATTGTGCAGGTCTCCACGATCTTCGTCTTTACGCCACTGACATCTTACGCAGGAAAGCATATAGCGTTTGCCGCTCAGGGTCAGGAGTCCCCATACGAACCAGCCAGTTCCAGCCGCAAGAACTCTACATAGGAATAGTGCAGCTTGCTCGTCAAACGCATTCGGGCAGACCCCCTCTCCCCGCGCGCAACGTACAGTCGCGAACAGAATAAAATGGACCATGGGATCTCCGAAAACGTTCAATTCCCGAGCAGCCTGTAGCAGTAACCACTAAAACTGCCCACGACAACGTTGTTAGCATATTCTAGTCGAGGTCCAAAATGCAAATACCAGATTGCGTTGTGAGGTTGCGGAGATATTCAGCTTTTTCTTAGATTCCATGGTCCATAATATTCTGTCCGCGACTGTACGTGCACCTATAGATGCTTGCGGCCCGTTCCCGAACATCTTCGGCCTACATTCGCAGGAACCACGGGTCGCGCGGTCGGCAACAGCGAGTGGCTGTCGGAAACGCGTCGTGCCTCCACCATCGGGAAAGAAGGGTTCGAGTCGTCGGCCGGTATTCGCGCCGACCGCGTACACGTTCGATGCCGCCGCCACCGTCGACCGTGGCCGTCTCCACGAGTTCCGGTTCGCTATTACCAGGGAAGGCCTTCGGTCTGAAGGCGTGCACGGACGATATATAACTCGGAGGCGGCCCACCTTGACGCCCGACACTGCTGCTGCTGTTGTATAGCGGCGGCTGCGCCCGTAGAACAGGTGCGCTGCGCTACAGTTGCGTGCAGTAGCGCTTCTTTGAAGGATGATACGTAAAGCATATCATAAGAAGACACTGACACCAAGGACAACGTAGGGCAAATTACTTGTCCTTAATAATATAATATAAATAAAGAAACGATAAATTAATGGAAATGAAAGTGGGTGAAAAAAACAACTTGCTGCAGCTGGGGGCCGAACCCACAACCTTCGCATTTCGCGAAGTCGGACGTTGTCGGACACACCTTGGCGGCGGACGTAGAACGTCCGCTGCCGAGTTCTGTCTTTGGTGTCAGTGTTCGTTGGCTTCTTATGATATGACTAATAAAAGAATCGGGCCCCTCGGTTAATCCCCGTCCTTCTCGTTTAATAAGTAAAGCAGCGTTTCATAAACTACGCTTAAAGCAGTGTTTCTAAAGACGAAATGCAAAAACTGCGACACCCATGAGGCAGACCTGACACACATATTGAGAATCTGATCCGGGGCTAAAACCCTGGGCGGAACTCCAATTGAACAGCACTTCGCACTGGGAGGTAGCGGTGGCCAGCTCGGATACCGCAGTCTAGCTCGCGGACCGACAGCTGAACTTTGGAGACCACCGAAAGTCAGGGGCTTGTACGGTCACCTCACGCCACCTGGCAGAATAAATAACCCGATAGTTCAAAGAACTCCATCAGCTGACAAAAAATGAAACATTTCCTCCTCCTCTCTTAAACTTCGTTTTATGACCCACAAATGCGCCATGAGCCTTCTTCTTCCTGGGGGCCATGGAGAGAGAGAGAGAGAGAAACTTTATTGCAATTGTAAAGATTTGAAGGAGGGGTGGTCGGAGCCTCTCAGTCCAGGGCCCCACTGGCCTCTGCCGCCTGCCTGACCTGGCTAATTAAGGACTTTTGTCCTGCCAGGTCGGAGCGGGCGAGCTGTGCCTCCCACTGCTCCATTGTCCTACTGGTATTTGGCCTATGAGGGTGCTTAGTGCACTCCCAGGTTATGTGTATTAGGGTAGGTATGCCACCGCACCAAGGACAGTTGGCCCTATAACGAGTGGGATACATGGCGTTTAGCAATTTTAAATGGGGGAACACCCCGGTCTGTATTTTACGCCAATCGGCGGCCTCTTCCCCGTTAAGTTGTGGGTGGGGCGGCGGGTATTTTCTGCGGACATGGAGAGATCCAGCTATCACTGTCACCAATGACGTCAATGCCTCGCACCAAACTTTGACCTCAAGCTTCAAACCTATCCACTAGCCTCTTCGCGCTCCGTTTATCGGCGCGAGATGAAGAAATTTTGCCCTGGGATTGAGCCAACGAAATGCTGTCGCATTTACATGTCCGGGACTCAAGGGCTAGACTACATTCTTCTCAATAAAGTACAAGATTAAACCAATCCTTGTTAAATAAGAAACATCAAGAATTTTGTGTAGCTCTCTCTGCTATGGTTAATGTCTTGTAAATAAATTGAAGTGTAAATGTATGTGCGTGATGGAAAAAAAAGGAAGTTTTCAGAAGGCTTACAAGTCATATGAAAGGCTTGGCACTGCTAAAATGTGTCACGTACTAGAAAAGTTTAAGAAACACCGACGCCAACCCTGAACTTGCTCTCGCTCACGTGCCAGGGGTGATTTCGTTTTTTCTTCCAACTTGCTTCGTTGCATATTGATTCCGAAGCGTTCCTCTTGGACGCGACGATGTCACATGTAATTCAGCAGATATACTATGTAGCTGTACGATGTTATGTTATGCGCTGCATAATAAGGTATGTAATTGTAGTGCACGAAATATAACATTGCTGTGCTAAGATTTATCTCGCAGGGATACGTTTACTACGAAATGAAATGGAAGTTCTGGGCGGTAAATATTTTGTTTTGAATTCTTAAATGAGATGATATAAAATACTTAAATCCTTATCCTGAAAACTCTGTACGTTAGTACAGTAAGGCTGGGTTGTATCTATATATATATATATATATATATATATATATATATATACGCAGGAAAGAGAAGACGAACCTTTTGGAAGACGTATTTGCTTAACGTTTTCGGCTGGCAGAGTACAGGCCAGAGTTGTGCTGTACTCTGACGAAGGCTTGTACACCAGCCGAAAACGTCAAGTACGTACGTCTTCCAAAAGGTTCATCATCGTGTGTGTGTGTGTGTGTGTGTGTGTGTGTGTGTGTGAAAAACAAGTAAGAAAAAAAAAAGAAAACTTGCGGACACATGCATCACAAATGCGTACATTGCTGCACGCATTTACCAAGCCGCAAGCGCCAACGGCGGCGGATCGCGCAGGCGCAAAGTGAAGCAGGGACCGCCTTCGCCGGAGAGTATTTATGCGTCGTAGCAAAAAAAAAAAACCCCGTAGGCTCGAAAGGGGGGGGGGGGGGGGGGCGGAATAAACGCGATGGTTGCGAGAGCGCTAGTTTGCCGGGCACCCCTCTCTACGCCCACTCAGCTATACACACGCCGTGCTACGAGCAACAGCAGCAACGTTGTCTTCCTTTACTTCTTTTCATTTCTTTTTTTCTGGCGCGCTTTAATTGCCTCATTGATCACTTTGGCTCAGTTGCCCGACTGCTTTCTATAAGGGAGAAAGTTGCCGCGAGATTCGCTGTGTGCGTGTATGCGAACGAGACTGCTGGCTCCGTGACCTCTGAGGAAGAAGACGTGCCGTACTTTACGGAGAACGATATTCTCTCTGCCGCAGCCTATCCGATTGCGGCGTGGTTACAAAGTCGCGTGGGCGTCGTATGCGTTCTTGCGGCCCCGAATGTGAGACATTGAGTGACGCGGTGGTCGATACCACTCCGTTCCGATCACCTGTTTTTTATTATTTTTTTTTCACTGCCACGACAGTTGAAGGGACATTAACGTAGATTATTCGAGGTGCATTAGTGAATTACCCTTCCACAATGTCAACAAAAGCCACTCTAGGCGCGAGAAGAGGCCTCGCGAGCCAGATGATATTCGAAAGAGAAAGGCCGGTGTGACAGCGCCGCGACGTCAGTTTGGAAGCTCACCGAACCAGCTCACTGTGACATCATCAATTTTAATGGTGAATGATCTAGACTAGCTAATTTCTTATATATACATATATATATATATATATATATAGATATTAATCCGGCTAAGCCCTTGATGCCAGATGCTAAACCATACGTCTAGGAGATGTCTAGTGTTCGGCTTCCATATTGAAAACATTTAGTCCGTATCTAATAGTCATCACAACAGCGCGAACCACCAAGGCATTAAAGCATGTATGCATTGAAGCCACACTGTCGTACAGTCAGCACGGTGAAAAGGTACGCCTTATCGCTATTTGCTTGTCTCCAGCAGCGCATTGGCAGCTGTTGATAGGACAAGACTACATCGTTATGTGACGTCACACGAACGCTCCATAAACTCCTTTTTTTTTCATACATCATCTGCTCCAGATCAAAGTTCCAACGAGCGTTTCCAGATCCAGTCACTTATCTTCAGATTGTACACGTGAAAGTTTCGGTAACCCGAAGCAGAGATAACAGCGCGAACCTTTAAGGCATTATAGCATGTATGCATCCAAGCCACACTTTTGTACAGTCAGCACGGTGAGAAGCTACGCCTTATCGCTATTCACTTGTCTCCAGTAGCACATTGGAGGCTGTTGACAGGACAAGACTATAGCGTTATGCGACGTCACGCGAACGCTCCATATTCTCTTTTCTTTTCTCCATACGTCATCTGCTCCAGATCAAAGTTCCAACGACCGTTTCCAGATCCAGTCACTTATCTTCAGATTGGGGACGTAAAAGCTTCGGTAACCCGAAGCAGAGATAAGAGGCAAAGAGAAGGAATGAGTTCAACGACAAGGCATCATCCGGTCATACCAGCAGCCCCACTTTCCCAGCGCTCACTGGGGCGGCTGCGTGGCTCAGTGACCTTCATTCGCCCCGATTTCGGCGATCGACCATTTCGAGCTGCCGGGAAAAAAAAGAAAAGAGCGGGCGATGCCCGCCCGCACGCTTGCTCGTCTATGTATAACTGCGTGCGCGACTCTGTAAACACTGGAAAAATTTGTACGCGCGCACACGACAGAAGCCCGCGAGCCGCTCTTTTGTCTACGTGTCTTCACTGGCGTATAGCGACGTATCGTCGTCGGCTCGCGCCTGGCGTCACCCGTTAGAGCGCGCACACACGCACGCACGCAACACATATACGCACGCGCAGACACACGCACGCACGTACGCGCACCAAGCGCGTGGGAAACGCGGTCCCGCGACATCAGCGAGGCCCTCCTCCGGCGAGACTTTGGGTTAATGAACGAATCGCGATGCCTCGTCCCGAGGCCCTTGACAACGGCCGTGAAAAGCGATACCGCCTCGGCGCACTTGCTACACTGTCCGCTAGGGGTCGCTCGGTGTCGTCTCCTTGCGTCGGCGCCGCGGGCGCCCCCCCACAAAGAAGTCGGCGTGCGTCGGCAACAGCTGGCTCACGGACGGAAAAGCGATGGCGGAGCCGCGAAGAGAAACAAAAGGCGGAACACGTTGGTAAACGACGAGGAACCCGCGGATCAAAGGAGGCTGCAGACACCGCATCTCCCGGCGGAGCATGCCACATAGTATGAGCGACTACCGCGATGCGTTGTTGCCGCTGAAGCGTCAGGCGTAGCTTTGAGTTCTGCAGCGCCCTTTTTCCAACCGCGCCAGTCACTCCGCAAATTGTATTCCATTCATTCCTCGAATGACGTTACTGTCAGCAAGGGCAGGCTCCTCGGCGGCATTGCTGATAGTGAGCTGGGGAGACTTCGACAAGTTTCGAAATAGGTCGCAGAGTCGAGATGTATTGTCAGCGTGGCTGGTCCTCTCATATACATTTATTTTTTTGCTCCTAGTCCGCTTTTCAACAAACGGGCTCAAAACTTGGGCCGTGAAATGCCTCTCGAACTTTTCACACCTCATTCAGAGGCACTGAGGGTAGCTCTTCTAATAGCAAATATAAAAATAAAACAGCTGTCAGGAGTAGTTCGTACAGCGACTTTTAAAACCACTCATATTCTCCCCTGCAGTGATCGTATTTTTCTTGAACATATAGTTTAATTCCTGCGTAATCACCTGTTAACGACACAGTCAGTGCTTCGTGACCAGCAAGGACGGCGAGGCAGTTTAAATGTTCTGCAGTCAAATCACAAGTACAATTCAAAGTCTGCACCTTCGTTCATGTTTCACTGCATGTACACATTAACGAAGATAACGCAGTTGCCTTGTAAGGCATACTTAACGCTCGTTTTAGTGGCTACGCTCCAGCAATTTGGAGTGCCCCATTTTAGCTTCACGATGAAATTGCATCATTCGAAAATCGAAATTATAGAATGTAATGGCGATTAGATATTAAGCACGCCTCCACAGTTCGAATGCACGGTCGTTGTCTGCTCTGTCCAACAACACCAACTTACTCACATTGTCGCTTCTAAGTTATAATGGCAATACGTCGGTCAAATACAAACCTTTTTGATATCAGGCAGCAGACAGCGGAAATTCGCATCTAGAGCCTCATTCTCACCTTCTGGCTTGTTCAGAACTGCTTACCTGAATTGAATCCTCAAAACGAAGCAGAAACCCTTCCTCCTGTCCTGAAAGTAATAAAAAAATTTTGAATTAAGAACGCTTTGAGACACATTGTTTGTTACACACGCGACGGTGACGAGCGCTTGTGACCCATGTCTTCGCGACACGGTTTTCATTTCAGGCCATACGGGTGTCACTCAATTCCAACCTACTGTCGTGCTTTGTCGCGAGGTTTGAGCTCCAATAACCTACTCTTGATTACAAACTAACTGTTATGCAAGCTATTAAGCCTACATTTTCTTCATCAAAATTCTCCTCGTTTATAAGTCGTGGGCAGGCTATCACACTTCCCATTTTCCCCATTTATCCATTTTCCGCCTGGTTTTTTTTTCCTTTCTCTCTTTTGCTATTTCAGGCTTATGTTGTGCCGTACTTTCTCCCAGTCATACACCTTTTCTTCTCCCTTTTCCGCCTTTCCCAGCACGGGGTAATAAACTGAATACTGCCATCTGAGTAACGACGCCAGCTATCCCTTTATTCCCCCCTCTCTCTCTAGCTCTTTCTCTCTCCCATTTGCCCATGAAATTGAAACGGCTCGGCGACAGCGTGTGGTCTTCTTCATTTTATGACGTTGACGCCATTTTGATGGCGAGGTCCCGCGTTCCATTTTTTTGGCTGCGCTGGCCGTTTTCCGACGACAAGGTAATCCAGAAAACTCTTCTATACAGCTTTCGGTGCTCGTTAAAGGGAACCGCAAATGGCCATTAATGAAATCATAGCCACGATTGCAATTAAGCGAAGATCTGACTTAACGCACTCAGGCACTGGGTGCATGCACAATTGTGCGCCAAGATAGTGTATTGAAATAGAAACCACTGATATAAAATAAATATGTTTAAAATGTGTCGCAAATATGTTGAAACCCTTCTGACTGTACCTGTGCTGTAAAGACCGTTATACTTAGTAGCACGGGCTGGAGTAATTTCATTTACATTTCTCTTTTAACCCCAACATAATATATGTACCTGTGCTGTCAGTTTGAATATCGTGCATAAGGTATTTTAGTAAAACGATTTGGAAGGTAGACGTCAGTGTGTTTGCTCTCGGTAAAAGCACATCATGTAGCGGGTTTACTTCTATCATTGTCTCTTGACAATGTTTTAGATCCGGCATTTAAGTTTTTCTTTATAGAAATGAATATAAGGAGAGGTTGGCGCCTTTATGGTGGCTAAGGCTACTCTACTTGTCACTTGGCAAAGGAACCAAATTTGCGTAAAATGGGAGAATAGCGACACGAAATATTGCACTCAGTAGAACACCGGATGAATAAAAAATATACACTCCAACAGTACATGAGTCGCAAAGTTATGTACATTAGATCAGTCCACGCACGCTTATATAAAGTCAGATGTTTGGAACAGTCAAAACACACAACACATGTAATGCACTGCAAGTACAGAACAGAATTGTACAGATTGCGTAAACGTTGCGATCACCACAGTTCCTGAATGGGTACTTTCCAAGTAATTCTAGGCATAGAATAGCTGACGTTGTCATATCCAACGTTTATGTTAGTGATTATCGCATGGCTTTCACGTTCTGTAAACCTGACGAAACAGAATGGGGAATTGAAACCGTTCTGCAGCTGTATGCTCTTCATGACTCCGAGGACTCAAAACAAGAAAAGAAAAAGCGGCGAAACCAAATTTTCGATGGCCTTAATTGGCGAGGAATCGGCTCTCTCATATTGCCTCCATGCATATCCGCAGCGGATGGGGCCGCTTATAAGCGGGCCGCATATAAATAGGTCGCATATTACTGGACTGCATGCAGTACACCACTTGCGACCTGAGCATTTATAAGCGTTGAAATTTCGATCTCCTTTCCGGATTGCGTTGCTTTAAGCCAGTATCGGCCGGGAGGGTTGTACAGATCATGGTCACGTAAAACCGGCATCATTTTAGTGCCGGTGGTATCTTGTGTCGTCGCTACCCAAATCGCATATTATCCCACATTCTCTCCAGCCATCTCACAGATATAAATACAGGGATTGAGACGCGCTGGGAAGGCCCGCTGACTGGCGGCGCCACAGACGAGAGGTGCTTCCCAAGACCTGCGCGGCAAGCGCATTCTTCATCGCAGCGTCCGAGACAACGCAGTCTGCGCAGACCCGGAAGAGAACATGCTCGAGAACTATGGCCGCACGCATTGAAGAGCATCGGGGCCTCACGAATCACGAACTCCCCCCCCCGCCCCCCTCCCCCTCTTCGTCCCGTATCGTACACGGCGCGTTTCTTAAATCGCGCAACTCGGTGACTTCGTTGCGCAAAGTGAGGCACGTCGGCGGGGGTTGCCCCCCCCCCCCCCCCCCCCTCAGCCCACCTTTCCTCCGCCGTCCTCTTCCCACCTATTCGACGCCCAACCTTTCGCCATGCCCTCTTTGGACTCTGAGCGTCTTCACGTCTCACCTGGTGCAATAGCCTCGCCGCGGCCGATGCGGCGGCGGCGACGGGTGATGCGTTCGTTGAACCTTGCTCACATGATGGCGATGCCTGTTTTTGGCGCTCCCTGCGTGGCGTTCAGCGTGTAGCTTGGCTTGCGTAGTGCGCAAATAGTAGCGTGCACCGTATGCTAGAGGTGTCTGCGGCTATACCTAAACACAGAAGGGCGAAGGCACGTTCCCATTGATTTCCGTGTGCTGAAACCTGAGGCATTAAAGAGACACTAAAGACAAAACACTAAATGAGGTGATCATTAGAAGATAAAATGAAGCTGAGAGCACCGTTAATTAAAAACTGGCGCTGGAATCACAGTACTGGCACGTCAGTGTGAAGGCACAGATTTCAAAGTATATACGTTGGAATAGTTTACGTTATACCGGCCCAGGCCACAAGATAACGTTGATGACATACTAACTCTTCGTCGCGGGCTTTGAGAGCTCTGCACCGCGCTCTACGTCACTAGTACTTGTCTTACACCTTTTGCCGACAGCAAAGAAAGACTGCTGCTCTCTTTACAGTCGTCGTTGAGCAGTGAGTGCGATTTGTGACAAATGAGAACAACGGCTTCGAATAACCAACTAGACCAACGGAATAACGACTTCACAAGTATGCGCAGTTTGACTAAGCAACTGCGCCACGACGTGCTTCAGTGACAAAACTTCTGATAGGAAGGAGTTTTTCGGGTATCTCGAAAAATAACCTTGAAATAGACGAAGGGCCCCTAGAGTCTGTGCAGTGGTACGTTTATCTAGGTGAATTGCTCACGGGGGACCCTGATCATGAGAAGAAAACTTACAGAAGAATAAAAAACGTGTTGGAGTGCATACGGCAGGCATAAACAAATCCTGACTGGGATCCCCGTTACCACTGTCGTTGAAAAGAAAAGTGTACAATCTTTGAATTCTACCGGTGCTAACATATGGATCAGAAATTTCGAGGCTAACAAAGAAGCTGGAGAACCAGTGAAGGACTGCACAAATAGCGATAGGAGGAAAAATGCCAGGCGTAACGTTAAGAGACAGTAAGACCGGTGTGGATCAGAGAGCAAATGGGGATAGCCGGTATTCCAGTTGACATTAAGAGAAAAGAGCTAGGCAGGCAACATGATGCGTAGGGCATGTAACCGGTGTACCATTAGAGTTCTGGTTACAGAATGAGTGCCAAAGGAAGGGAACTGCAGTAGAGGACGGCAGAAAATTAGGTGGGATGGTGAAATTAGAAAATTTTCAGGCGGAAGTTTCAATTAGCCAGCGCGAGAGAAGGGTAAGTGGAGATCGCTGAGAAAGGCCTTCGTCCTGCAGAGGATATAAAAGTAAGCGGCGGCGGTGGCAGCTGCTGCTGTTGCTGATGATGATGGTGGTGATAGACGAAAGGATAAGGTACGCTATCAGTGGCGTTAGAGGCTGCTCTGACCATCCGTAAAAGTACATCAAGTCTCACTCCCGCCACTTATGTCGTCGTCCAGGTTCTCCCTTCAATAGTTTATACGGTGTCTCTGAATTGCGCTGCAGAAGATGAGTGTGGTGCCAAGCAAAGCCTATCTGCAGTCATGACTTCCCTGAAAGGTATTTGCATGCTTCTATCTCCTGCTGGCTGCTTCATTCCAGGAATCGTCTGGGATCACTATTTGGGCTTAGGGGCAAAAGCGTTTTGTTTGGCGTCGTATGAGCCTCGGCCAATGCAGACTTTCGAGCTTATTCTTTAATGTCAATCCTAGTATCAGAGGACGCAGTGCTAATCTGCTCGATGTTGGGACGCATTGGCGCTGGACTGGACAACGCTCGCCCAATATCGGCCTCAGAGAGCTACGTCGATGGAGTGACACTCATAATGGTAAAAACGGATTGATTGATTGATTGATTGATTGATTGATTGATTGATTGATTGATTGATTGATTGATTGATTGATTGATTGATTGATTGATTGATTGATTGATTGATTGATTGATTGATAACACATACGCCTCACATGGCTTGCGGACTGCCCCTGTGGAGCTTACCACTCGGTCACAAGAATGCCGCAGCTACGGGCTCGCAATGCTTTTCACTGCTTGAACCGACGGCTCGCAAGACGGCATTTTCAAGTTTGAGGAAAGGAACACAACCAGGTGATCGTTGCCAATCAGTCTGGCGACATGGCAGCCAGCTTGTCAGAGCGGTTCAGAGCCCAGTCACTGACCCTGCCGCGCCAGCACCGCCATTCGTGTTGCACGCAACTTCCTCCGAGACGGAAACGGCACGTCGGATCAGCGACAACCCATCCATATACTCGCAAATGGCCAGGCCTTCTTGCTACGGCAGCCATGCTCGCGTAATCCGTTAAACAAAAGATCCCCTAGCCCTTTTCTCTTTTCTCGAAAGAAAGGAACGTCGTATGAGAGAAGGAAAAGCGTCTAAAGGGCGGAATCCCAGAGGATACTGACCCGCGTCCGCAGGTAGAGGCTATGGGGGGTTTGGGCGTACTGGAGGATAGTGCCCATGGCGCAATTTGCAAAGGCGGCTGCAGCGAACTGGGAAAAGGCGTGTATACTTGTGGCGCATGCCGAGACGAGGACTTTGACCGGTCGCGCGACGGGGCCGGAGTTTGAACGGGGTAAGGAAGGATATCGACGTGGTGGCGATGCGCCAGCCTCACTACACGGATTGGAAGTACGGCCGATAGTCCCGAGAACCCAGCTAGCCATCTGCAGGGCGGACAACGTCGAAAACATGATTGACCCAGATCGTCCAACTGCACAATAGCGCGCCCTTCACAGCAATCTACAGATAGACGAAACGTTCTGTGGAAGACGTCGGAAACGTCAGTTATCTGGCGCAGTTCCCTGCAACTTTCTCAGCCAACTGGTTTTTGTTCGAGCCGTCGGTTGCTGGTACCACGCTGTCATCTGGAGCTTTGGGGTTGGGAAATTGTCTGAATGTGATGGAGGGTGAGTCGACAGAGCTTAGAGTGGTCCATCTTACCCACGAGCGAAAAAGGAACAGGGACAGAAGGGAAACGTTGCAGCAAATACTGCGAGGATTTGGCGAGGGTTATAGATGGACAAATAATGCAATAAAGAGTGTTGCCAAGCGCTTCCGCGCTTTCAGGTTTGCCAGTGTTTGGCTCCCCCCGTACAGTGTCAACGCGTCTAACAGGATCAAATGCCCTCGCTGAACGGTTAAAACTCACGTACTTCCACTCCACGCACGGCACTGATGACGTATGCTCTCCTGGCAAAGAAACTGCAACGACAAGAGACTGAGACTCACAGTCGCGCGCGAGCGCACACACACACACACACACACACACACACACACACACACACACACACACACACACACACACACACACACACACACACACACACACACACACACACGCACACACACACACACACACACACAACACAGAAAGGCGGCGGCGGGCATGTCGAAATGGGCCGGGAAGAAGAGCTTTTTCACTTTCGCCAGTTATGTTACACCCCGCGCCTTGGCCCCGTATTCCCCTGGATGGTCTGCTGGCTGGGGGTCGTTCGCCCGGCAGTAGCAAGCAGACCGGCTTCTTCTTGTTCTTGATCTTCTGTGCGAAACAGGCAGGCTAAAGGTTTCTGCACTTCCCCTCCCCCCTCCCCCTCCGCCCCCTACGTCCACCCCCACTGTCTCCGTTCTTCACCCTCGTTCTTGGCAGCTTCCAAGCGCGAGTCCCGCGGCTTGCGTAACGCGTGCTCCGCCGACGGTTCGCGTACGGTGTCGTAAAATAAACAATCCGCCCAGGCGGCGGCACCGCCGCGAGAAACAACAGCGCGGGCAGTCGCCTCTCCACCCTTTTATGTCTCCACATGCACGTGACCCTATTCCACTCCCGACGTTGAGGCACGTGAACCACCTCCCGGGCCACTGTTTCGGCGGCAGCAGGAGCGCTTCCTCGGAGGGGTATACGCTCGCTTTATGCATAGACAATGACGAAGAAGAAAAGGTGTGTCTCGGGGTAGGGAAGGCGGTTGCGTTTCTGGCATTCCCTCAGACCGGTCTCGTATCTTTGTTTGTTTGTTCTGTGTCACTCAGCTCGCGATTTCCGAGATTCTGCGAGCTTTGATGTCGCGGCTGAAGGCGAGCAGGTCCTGTCGCACCGTCTCCCGCCCGACAACGGCTTTCAGCATTTTCACTGTGACAATCGCCTACAGCGCGTGCTCCTGACAATCAAACGCGTGAACGGGCTGATAAATAACGATCGGATTAGTGGCAAATATTAAGAAAGAAAGGAAGAAATATTGAATGAGTGAGCTAATATTAGAGGTTTATAAATAAATGGATGAAATTCTTTGAAAAGCGTCATTATCGCGTGTTCCTTACCAGATACTACTGGTCTAGACTTACTCGTCCTCTGCCGGAAGGGGATAGGAAGTGGCCTGTCAGCCTGGGGCGACTATAGGTTGCATATGGCTCATGCAGGGGCGATGCCCCGACTCCGCGGTTGCTCTGATGGTGACGGGGCTAGCTAAAGTTCCAGAAGGATACCTTAACGGAATTCAGGATCCTGGATCCAACTTAGGAAGGGCGGCCACGTCACCGTGGGTTTTTGCGTGAGTTTTACGCAATCCCAGTAGGTATTAGGTCGATCCTCAGGCGGCATTGTCACTTTAGCACACCTCGCTGCTGGTGTTCGCAAAACGACGTCTTCCCACGACATAATATGCTGTGACGTCGGTGGTATTGCGGTACCTGAATGAGTGGGCAGTCCTCGAGAATGCACGAAATCACCCTGTGCATCTTCGCGAAACACATCTCGATTTTTGTTACCATAGCAACAGCCTTCAAAAAACGTTTCTGTACACGTGTGCCCAAGCTGGTAATGCAGGCGATCAGCTCGTGCTTACGACGGAAGCCTTTTTTTGCTGGAAGCACGAGCGTAACGAAGACGTGTAGAACAATCATGCTTTAGTTACGTCATCCCCAACACGCCCTTAGTTTTCAGGTGTGTGCATACTATATCCGTCTGACAAGTGTCGTAAAGACAGACCTCCAGGCTGCATAATTTGAAGCCCTTGTTGGTTTACATAAGAAACCCTGAACGCTGAACTCCACGCTCTGCACATGCCTACAACACTTTAATCGTGATATGCGTCGTGACCTTAAATATGAACGCAGAGCAAGGGCTGAGAAGGTGACGGGGCTGTTGCCCCGTCAGTTCTCCGACGCTGACGCTGTTCTAGCTGACAACAGGGTCTCCGCAGCCCCTCATCTGCTGCGTGCTCAGCTGTATCTCTATCTCGGAGTCTGGACAACGCACGTGTCTCGGCGACAGGCATATAGTCGCTTAATATTAGCGTTAAGGAGTCTTCTGCAGCTGCAGACGATAGTTGATGTCTTTTGCCTTTGGAGGAAGGCTTATCTCGGTGCTAAATTCCAATTTCCGTATTCAAATGTATGTAAAACACATAAATGCTCGGACTAGAGAACCGCTGAACCAACTTGAATGAAATTTGTTGCATTTAAGAGGGAAAAGAAGGTTATACGGACTGAATTCTGTGGATTAGGCACAATGTCGATTTAAAAACGAGTTTAAGAACATTGCCAGATATTGCAGGTTAAAAAAACACAAGCATGAAAGTTTATAAATTCGCAACTGTACGCCAAGAACAGATATCGCACTTTTGTGAACTGTATCTGTTAGTGCATCTAGAGTGGACGAATGCGATATGTGATTTTATAGCACACGCGAAATGCCTACCATGTTTACGAAGGTTTTGCAAAATCCTTATTGGTAAACTACTGAGATATTTCATGAAGCGGTCTATAAAACATCAAATTTGTCCTCTGTACATGTCTGAGTAAGTGTAGTTTACAGAATTGTGATACCTTCTTACAGCGAAGCTGATAGGCTCTAGATGGTCGAGATTTCTCGTGGCGTGCTTTCCCAAAAAACGGCAACTGCAAAAGGGGTTTGTGTTTGAGTTTGCGAGTAACAAAATTATGTTTTCTCGTATATTCGAATAACAATCCGAAGCTATCGTGCCTGCAGCTTGTGCGCAAGTCGAAGTTTACGCATTGTCTCACGCAATTTGCTTTCAAACGTCAAAAAGTTTAGTTCAATAAGGCACTTGCGTTTGGCGGGCGGCCCAGAAGAATGAGGATGTGTGCTGCGCTTCCGCGCATGCGCGTGACGTACGTCACACGTGGTGGTGGTGCTTGTGCAACGTCGTCTAACGTCCGCACCAGATTCGCTGTACATTCACTTTCACAGGGTGCAATGGAGTAGTATTTGTTTATTGCTGGGTTACAGAGCTGTCTAAACTCGATTGTTCAGTTTTACGAAAATTCGCTTCTTCAGAATTTTTAAACCATTGATAGTCGAGATCAATGATGTTCTTTCTATTCAGAGTAAACTTGGACTTCTACTTTCAAATGTAGGGTACCTAATCAAATTCGGTGCAGGTGACACGCTGATGAAGTTATTTTTGCGTTTCCGTGTACATGTGATGTAGATCTTCTTCAAGGGGCACTGGGGAGTAATAGTATTAGGCTTTTCTGCGATAGTAACTGCAGTCGAGCGCCACTATAACGAGTACCCACATATAACGAAGTGACCTGTAAAATTACGTACTAACTCTGTCTCGGTTCCAGTTTGAGGTGTGCGGTGCATGCCGGTTACAACGAAGTGCGTTATAAAGAACTGCGTTATAAAGAGGTTCGACTGCACACGGAAAATCGAGGCGCCTTGGCCCCGCCGCGGCCGTGCTATCCTGGCATCGACAAGATTGCCGCAAACGGGGCGTATGTGATGCCGTACTTAATTTTATAAGCGGGAGAAACTGGCATGCTATATTTTTTTTCTCGCGTCATATATGTCCTGTAATATTAATAGCACCTGTTTACTATATCCTTAAAATTCATGTAAACAGATTTCAGACAATTAGGTTCCCTTATCATGATTATTCGTTAACGCCTATAATTATTATATCCTCAATATCCTCTCTTTTACTCCCTACTACTCCAAGATTCATGGCCTATCCCTTGTAGAGGGTTAAGCCATAACACGTACGATCAACCGACCAACCAACCAACAATGGGTGCATATACTGACCAGTCACCCAGCGGCTGCAATGCATGAAGTTCTGTTGCGTGTTACTGTGGTATATTCTAGTTGTTCCTGAAGGTTGACTTAAAAGTCGCGCTTGTGCACACCGTGTCTTTTTCCGTCTACATTTAATTTCTATGGCGCCATTACGTCAGAAGTGAACCAGCTAGCCCAACTGTGAGGTCCTTTCGGTCATACTGACGTATCCAGGCGCAAAGCTTGCGGCGGGATGTTCCAAAGTATGATGTCTAGCCTTAAGCCTATACAGCGATCAATAAACTTTATCTATCAATGTGTTGATATTGTTCAACAAAATCAATATGGGCCATATCAATCTGTTCATATTGCCGTCCTTCGTCACTTCTTCACAGGTTGGCGAAGCTTTGCTTATTGCTGATGTCTATTTGATGCTATACAAAGTAACTGCTTTTGTTTTGGTTTGGTTTGACGAGTTTTATAGCAGGAATTGTAGTGGTACGTGTACATACGGTAGGTCTGGCCGTGAACGGGCAAACAACCATTGTCACTTACTGACTGGCTAAATCACAGAATCCGTTGAATTCACCATTTCATTAACAGGTCGATGCTCTCTTGAGAGCTCACGTTATCTGTTCAGATTTTATGTAGGAGGTATTTTTTTAGATTAGCAGGTGGGCATATTTGATCAGCATACAAGCGTTATATGAGTCAATTAGCTGGTACTTTCAATCGGCGCCTAGTGGCACCTAGTGACACCAAGTGTCTCAGGTAGGCAGTGATATCGTGCCGCACTAGCGATATATTTCGTCGTCGTACCATCATGTCCCGCAGTGCAGTGTCCGTAGAGTCAGTTGCTGGAATAACTTTTCTTTCTCTCTAAACAGTACACGGGCCAGCCACTGGCAAATCGCAAACTGCGGCGTAGAGCCAAACAAATCTATCGCATTAAAAAAATTTTGGAAACGCCGTCCAAACGAGATGTGGCCGCTCACTGAGACTCAAAGCCAAGCCGAGTCACGGCGTGTCGGCGACGACAGCGTCCACCCCCCCCCCCCTTTTTTTTTGTTTGCCTTGAACGCGCGTTCCGCCAGCACCCGTTGTCAACGTTCTTTGTCGTCGGCAGTGGCGCCGGCGGCGGCGGCAGCATCACGGGGCCTCTCATTGGCAGGCGGCGATCTTCCAAGGGCGAGAAGGGTCCTCGAGAAGTTGCGACTCTGCTTGTTTGCGCTCGGGGTTTCCACACACGCGTGCCTCTGCTTGCAGAACTCAAGCGCGGCTGATACGGACCTGAGTAAGAAGCGAGCAGTTCCATTCACCGCACGCCCCCCTCCCCCCTGCCTTCCTTGATCTCCTTTGCGACTGGTAGTAAGCGCCGGCCCTTCTTGAAGAGGACTTCGTCGCGTTCCTTTCAATCCTTGGTCGCGTAGAGCTGGCAGTGTGTGTGTGCGTGAGTGAGGACACGGATCGGAAGCTGTGAGCGTGTAAGATAACATATGTAACATGCAAGCTACGACCAGCATTGGCTAACCCTCGACAGGGCCACTTCCTGGAGTCGTTGGAACGATACCGGGTTTATCTTGCGCGACATCTCGCAGATAGGTTCGGGCGCTGCGGCGCAGCCGCCGCGAGATATTAACCCGAACAAGAAAGATAGTGACTTCATCCTACAAACGTATGCGTATAGTCAATGATTCGACGGAAATTCGCTTGCTCAGGTAACGCGATGATGAAGACGTTGCGGTTACCGAGGAAGTGAGGGAGAAAAAAAACACAGGTTGTGTTTTTCTGTTTTCTACACCTTGACTTGGGGGGTGGGCACGATTTCTTCATCAAACGCACGTCTGTTAAGGAGCAAGCATCGAATGCTTTGGAATGAAGACGCATTAAGGTGACACATTTTCGAAGCACCACAACTAGTTAACACCCCTGCACCATCCGCGGGATAAAGCAAGACATATAAAGCATGTTCGGGTTAAGTGTGACGGAGATTGCACGTCGTTCGATCTCACGAGAGGAGAGTTCACGCGAAAGCGCAGGAAAGGTGAAGTGAGTTGCCCGTGCTGTATACTGTGGGCGAAGGAGCGCGAGAGTGTTATACTACAGTAAAACTTTTTTCACAGCCTAGTTTGTAAGATGCACTAGACGAAAGTAGTGCAAAAATATACACAATCACTTGGGAGTGTTTTAGCGCGATGAGAACACGATGGAACGAATAAGTTGCTTTTTGCTGGGCTATTGGCGTGTTTTGTGTCTGAGCACTCACTGTTTGGGCCCTTCTATGCGATTAGGTATATTATCTAGCGCATCACTTCATGTCACAAGAATGAGACAGACTGATTAGCAATGCATTGAGAAGATGTTGGAGCCTGCCAGGTAACCAGTGCCGCATACCACTATTATATCTTAAGAAGCCAACAAACACTGACACCAAGGACAACATAGGTGAAATCACTTGTGCTTAATAAATGAACTAAAGAAACGCTAAATTGATGGAAATTAAACTTAATGAAAAAACAACTTGCCGCAGGTGGGAACCGAACCCACAACCTTCGCATTTCGCGTGCGGTGTGCTACCAGTTGAGCTACCACTTTCTTGGGTATTTGTGTGTCCTAGTAGAACCCTGGGAATGTTAGCCAGCGCCATCACTCACAGACCTTGGCGGCGGACGTGGAACGTCCTTTTTGCCGCAGGCGTCACGAGAACGTGATCCTTTTGGGTGAAGGCAACTGGTCCCACACATGCTACCTGAAGGCATCAATGTTGCCGGATTCGAGACCCTCGTTATGTAATAAACGAGTGTCTGTAATAATTATGTAATAAACATTTATTAAGCTCAAGTAATTTCCCCTATGTTGTCCTTGGTGTCAGTGTTTGTTGGCTTCCTATGACTAATAAAATAGGGCCCCTCGGTTAACCCCCTTTCTTCTCGTTTATAACACTATTATGTGACACGATAACTGCACACGAAGTGATGCAGATGTGACAAACAAACGAGGGTTTCAACATTTAGCTGCAGCTGTTCTGCTCTGGACCCTCGAATGGCAAGCAGCACACTTTCTGTGACCATTGGGTGATATTAAAACGACGCCATCACGGTGTAATCGTTTTTGGTGCTCTCAGCAATCAACGTCGATTAACGCATAGCGTATATCTAACAGTACCAGCGATATCAGAGTTAGTCGCTGAAGGAATCTTGCGAGCCAGCAAAGCCAGCGAGTTAATCGCTAGACTTTGCCGCATGAGACACACTCTAGAGAGCGGAGCAAACAGGACCCGAATTCACAAAGCTTTTCCTTCAGCGCTTTTAGCACTGGCCAGACCACCTTCATTAAGAATGCGTCAGGTATCAGGATTTGTTGAAGTTTTCTCCTGCGAGCAATTCTAAGCGTGTAAGAGGCATTTTTCTGGATACGGGCCCAGTTTTCAGAAGCATCATCTGCGATTTCTTACGGTCAAGTTGACCGCTCATCAGGAGGCACATATGCGTCCAGCTGGCCACCTGACTATACACCGGCGTGCCCGAACTTGTGTCCTTTGCACGAACACAGCCGTAGAGGTGTAGGGATTAGCTGAGCACATCGGGCAAAACCAAGTGTCGTTACGGAAGCGTTACTGTTATCAAACAAGACGACACGCCATTTCTGTGACATCATTACCGGACGGCGACAGCATTTTTTCAGTGACGGCTGGTTTCCCTTAAGAAACACAGGTGGACGATTGTGCGGAGGAAAGGCATCACGCATATTTGCAAGCAATGGCCAACGCCGGATGTCAGAGGGACAGATGGTGAGAACCTGGAAAAGTGAATTCGTCCACGTGGTAAACACTGCGACTGGAAATGTCCTTCGTGCCCTTTGATTCTAATTTATTTCGAAGAGAGTTATTTCAGACTAAGTAGAATCTAGCTTGAAATCAAGTGCAGAAGCACCTGGGGCGTTTTTTTTTTTTTGTCGGAAACTATTTTTCGTTTATGAACAATGTGAAACAGTCTAACTAAGCACTTTGACAGTCAACGCCTCGTGAACAAAGTAAACTGCAGACTCATCAGTGCGTAATAACAGGAAAGCGAACTGAGATGGCGCCGACAGAACCCGGAAACACGTACCCGGCGTTATCTCGGCTTGAGACTCTAGTCACGATGCACCGCGGCAGCAACTGTCGTCGGGTGTAGGCCTTTTCGTGAAATCCATTATCTTACCGCCAGGAGCCTCACGCTAGCGCCTGAAGCGCCTCGGCACGTCGCTTCGATGCTTCTGCTGAACTAGGCAGGGTCTCAAGGAGGTTTGAGAAAGGTTGCTAGCCCGGCACGTGATCTCGGCGGCTCCGGCGTTCTGCCGCTGAGCGACAAGACACGAGTGCAAAACGCTGTGACGTGGTAACTCAGGAAAAAAGAAAGCCGGCCTAAAAGACACGAGAAGCCATACGCGGTTCCAGACAAAAGCCCTATCTGAGGATATGGTAGGCGTCTGCGATTTCGATTATTTACGGTATATTGAAAGCTGAATTTACGATGAACCGATTCGATAAATCTGCATGCCTAGACTCGTGATATCAGCTTGTTCGTTCGTTCGTTCGTTCGTTCGTTCGTTCGTTCGTTCGTTCGTTCGTTCGTTCGTTCGTTTGTTTGTTTGTTACGTGCCCAAAGGGTAAAGGCGATATCAGTCACACTCCAGACCGCTGCGCAGTGGTCGCCAAGGGGCCGCTGAAGTTATTTACAGCTGATATCTGAAGCGACGATACGGCGAAGGACAGAGAGAATCCCCGTGAAGGGTTCCTGGGCTTGCGTCGTTCACGTTTTGTTGCGTTCACCGCGTGAGTGACCTAACCTCACACGCCTGTTGACACGGTTCATTCCCACACACACACACACACACACACACACACACACACACACACACACACACACACACACACACACACACATGTTTGTGTGTGTGTGTGTGTGTGTGTGTGTGTATATATATATATATGTTTGTGTGTGTGTGTATTGCGTTCTAAGTTGCGCGGTTCCAGTTGTCGGTGCTGAAATCAAAAGCTGATCTTCCTTGTCCGCATCCTTCTGAACGTGCGTCTAAATCACGCTGGAAGAACTGCGCCAAGCAGAGACGCTATATGCATTGTCTCAATACGTGCTGTTGTAATCGCACCGCTGGCCCGAGTTGTTGGGGTCTCGGTGCTGACGCCCGTTATTGCCAATGGGTCGCAAGCCCCAAGGGTAGCGTTGGCCTGGCGGCCTGGGGCACTGGAAGCATCCGAAGGTCCCGGCAAAGCAAGAGAAGACTGGTAACAGAACAACTTGTTTATTCTAACATAGCAAAAGAGCGGCCGGTCAGGTCGACCGGAGTGGAGAGACGGGAGAGCACGTAACTCAACAGTACAAATCGGAGCCTCCTTCCTGGCGTCCGGGGGCAGCTGCTCTTATACTCTCGGTGTCGCGGTCCAAAAGGGAAGGAGGGAAGGTCACGGGATGAAGGTCACGGGACGGCGCAGCAGGAGCCCACGACGGCGCGAACTGTCGGGCCGAGAGACCTGCTGAACCGAGTGTAGTGACGCATTGCCAACCCTCACCCACACGACGGCGCGAACAGTTGAGCCGAGAGACCTCCAGGCTCCTCATTCGGGGAACTCCGCTCCCCGGCTGCCGCGCTTTGACAAGCGAGGGCACACACACACACACGCACACACGAAGACACGTGGCACTGAAACACGCCTGGGCACGCTTGGCGGGTAGGCGTTGCGGCGGCGTCGGACGGGCCAAAATGTCCGCCGCTTTGAACAAAGCCCCGACGTCCGTTGCATCCGCGCCGGCATTACCGCGCGTTGTAGGCGAAACGTAACAGACCGCCCCGCCGGGGGAAGGAGATCCCGATGGTCAGGGGACTGCATCCGCTGTCCGGAGGGATGTCGCTCGATGATGCTCATAACCGAAGTTGGGCGTCCTTGGGCGTTTCTTGAGCGCAGCGCACAGAGAAGGCCTCGTTCTCACGTTCAGGTGCACACAGGACACTGCAAAGTGACTTCGGGAGAGTTGACATTTTTGTTCTCGTTTCCGGCAAGCGTTAGAACCACGCCAAAAGTCAACCGCTCAGTCAGCAAGCACGGCACAACCCTCACTAAGCCCTGCCAGGCTCTTTCCCCTTTTTTACTGCTGCCTAGTTCCTTACAGTAGTTTAGCAGCACTCAGAACGCGTCCACAAATCGGAAAATTTGCACTAGAAAGCACATCATCACTTTGAAACACTACACAAAAGCAATAAGTTAAAAAAAATCCTGCCTCAGGAAGAAAAACATCAGTAACAAGCAATTTTGAGGCTGATTCCCACGTTAGGGGCTTCGACTTAAGCCATCGGCGTTACCGTTGAGACTCCCCTTTTTGTAACGCACCTCAAAGGAATATTGTTGCAAAGCGAGGCTCCAGCGCAGGAGGCGGCCATTTTTGGGAGAGATGGTCTCCAGCCATTGGAGAGGGCAGTGATCCGTTTCAATGATAAACCTCGAGCCAGCTAGGTAACATGACAATTTCTGAACGGCCCACACGATACACGCACACTCTTTCTCGGTGGCGCTATACGCCTGCTCACGACTGGTCAGCTTACGACTAGCATACAGGACGGGGTGTTCTACTTCTCCATTTTCCCGTTGGCACAGTACAACGCCCATGCCTCGCTCACTAGCATCACACTGAACAACGAACCCTTTTGTGTAGTCGGGCGATCGTAGCACAGGCTGGCTTGTTAGGGCGCTCTTTAGGGCGCTAAAAGCTCTTTCCTTCGTCTCATCCCAGACGACTGTTTGCGGCTCTGTCTTTCTTAGAGCATCCGTTAGGGGAGCCGCGATATCAGAGTACCTGGGGATGTACCTCTGATAGTAGCCGGCGACACCTAAGAACGACCGAATATCGGTCTTCGTGCGCGGTTGCGGGAAGTCTCGCACAGCGGCCACCTTTATTTCAGAGGGGCGGCGACGACCCCGACCAATCACGTGTCCGAGGTAGACAACCTCGGCCTGTGCTAACTGGCACTTGGGAGCCTTGACTGTCAAGCCCGCATCGCGCAGGCGGGTTAGCACTGCCCGCAAGTGCGCCATATGCTCAGGCCAGGACGCGGAGAATATCGCTACGTCGTCTAGATACGGTAAAGCGAATTCTTGCTGTCCCCGCAACACTTTATCCATGAGGCTTGAAAAGCAGTATGGCGCGTTCTTCAAACCAAAACTCAAAACTTTAGGACGGAATGTCCCCATGGGTGAAATGAACGCCGCATACCTACTAGCCTCTTCTGTAAGTGGAACCTGCCAATAACCCCTGACAAGATCTAGGGTGGAAATAAACTGAGCGCTACTCACTCTCTCAAGGCGCTCCTCGATGTTAGGGATCGGATAAATTTGATCCTTAGTGATGGAATTAAGCCTGCGGTAGTCGACGCAAGGACGAGATTCCTTGCCCGGTACCTCAACTAAAATCAAAGGGGAGGTATAATCACTCTCACCCGCTTCAATAACACCGAGCTGTAGCATTTTTTTTACCTCAGCCTCCATAATATCGCTCTGGCGGGGTGACACCCGGTACGCCTTGGATCGTACTGGCTCTGGGGAGGTAAGTTCTATGTCATGAGTAAGGACAGAAGTCCTACCAGGCCTCTCAGAGAACAGACCTTGAAACTCTTGTAAGAGCTGGTGTAGTTCTGTTTTCTGCTCAGGCGACAGCGATGCTTTACTTATTAAGTCACTAATGACTTGATCGGTGTCTTTCCTGTTCGTCACTGAGCCTAGTCCCGGAAGCTCGACCTGAAGCTCTTCTAACTTTCCCGCTTCGGGAATTTCCTCTCCAGTATCTGGTGCCTTTAACGCTACAGGCTCAATTTTATCCCGTTCGGGCGTGCTCTGAATACTAGCTTGCTGCGCCTCTGACCCTTTCTCATCGTTCAACAACGTCGGTCCTGCAACTACCGCCTTTGCAGCGAGCTCCCGAACCTTCGATCTGGTTAAGGCCTGAACGCTAGCCTCCCCAAACAAAAGCCCCTTCTCGCGCAGGAGGTGATCGGACCTGTTCGAAAATAGGTACGGGTACTGGGGGGGCAGCATAGATGACACTGCGGCCTCCGTCTCAAGTGCTCCGAAAGGTCCTTCAATAAGCACTTTTGCTACCGGCAGACACACGCTATGAGCTTCTACTGCTTGCTTGATCCATGCGCACTCGCCCGTGAACATATCGGGTTCTACGTAAGAGGGATGAACTACATCCATCGTAGCTGCGGTATCGCGAAGCACTCGGCACTCTTTCCCGTTCACGAGGAGGTCTCGCATGTAAGGCTCGAGAAGCTTGATGTTCTCGTCAGTGCTGCCTAATGAAAAAAACACGACTTTTGGTTTTGTTTCTGGGCACTGCGCCGAAAAGTGACCCGGCTTCTGGCACGTATAACACAGGCGCGCTTGCCTCGCCTCGAACCGCTTTCTGCGTTCGGCTTCGGCTGCCGCCGTCTCCTTACGTTCGGTCGGACTGCTTTCACTCGCATCCGCACTACGTGTATCCCCCTTTGCTCTCATGGGTGTGAACTTCGGCCTCTCAAACTTGGAGCCAAATTCACCCTTTTGACCGTCCTTAGCTCCGCGAGCCCGACGCGTCACAAACTCCTCGGCTAACTCAGCGGCTCTAGCCACCGTACTAACGTCTGGCCTATCCAAGACCCAGTACCGCACGTTCTCAGGTAACCGACTATAAAACTGTTCTAGCCCGAAACACTGCAGAACTTTCTCGTGGTCACCAAACGCTCTCTCTTCTTTGAGCCACTCCTGCATGTTTGACATAAGCCTGTACGCAAACTCTGTATATGACTCACTTCTGCCTTTCTCATTTTCCCGAAACTTCCGACGGAACGCCTCCGCTGACAGCCGGTACTTTTTTAGCAGACTCGATTTCACTTTCTCGAAATCCTCTGCCTCCTCTCTCTCCAAGCGAGCGACTACGTCGGCCGCCTCGCCGGGTAGCAAAGTGAGCAAGCGCTGTGGCCACGTTTCCCGAGAGAACCCCTGCTTCTCGCACGTTCGCTCAAAGTTAACCAGGAACAAACCAATGTCCTCTCCAAGCTTAAACGGCCGCATCAGGTCAGTCATTTTGAACAATACTCGTTCTCCTGCACCGTGTGCCTGACTTCCATTACGAGCGCGTTCCATCTCTAACTCGAGACGCTTCATTTCCAAAGCGTGTTCGCGCTCTTCTTTTTCTTTCTGTTCTTTTCGTTCACGCTCATCTCTCTCTTTCTGTTCTTTAAGTTCACGCTCATCTTTCTCTTTCTGTTCTTTAAGTTCACGCTCCCTCTCCTCAATGGTCTCAAGGCATTCCGACAGCTCGTCATCCTCAGCTTCTAACTCAAGAATAGCCCTTAGCAGTTCTGGTTTTCTGAGTTTGTCTGAGACATCCAGACCCAACTCTCTTGCAAGCTCCAGCAATTTCGGTTTGCGCAACGACTTCAAATCCATGGCTGCTCTGAATGCTGCTTTCTCTACTGCCTACTATTGTCTTGCCGCAAACTAACCCGGTAGCAACGACAACCACAATTACCAGCTCTGTTTCTAACACTAACAAAAGCCTGGCAAAACTCAGAAGAAGAAAGTCCCGCACTCACCAAACCTCGCAGCCAAGACTTCAGCGCAGTCGTTCCGCTGCAGGCAACCAGTCATCACACAGGGCTCGTTGCGCTGCTCCCGGATGGTCGTTGTGCTGCTCAGCATACAGTCAACCGCATCTCTTCGCTGCTGGCCTCCGTTGTCGCGATCTCACCGCTGGCAACCAGATGTTGTAATCGCACCGCTGGCCCGAGTTGTTGGGGTCTCGGTGCTGACGCCCGTTATTGCCAATGGGTCGCAAGCCCCAAGGGTAGCGTTGGCCTGGCGGCCTGGGGCACTGGAAGCATCCGAAGGTCCCGGCAAAGCAAGAGAAGACTGGTAACAGAACAACTTGTTTATTCTAACATAGCAAAAGAGCGGCCGGTCAGGTCGACCGGAGTGGAGAGACGGGAGAGCACGTAACTCAACAGTACAAATCGGAGCCTCCTTCCTGGCGTCCGGGGGCAGCTGCTCTTATACTCTCGGTGTCGCGGTCCAAAAGGGAAGGAGGGAAGGTCACGGGATGAAGGTCACGGGACGGCGCAGCAGGAGCCCACGACGGCGCGAACTGTCGGGCCGAGAGACCTGCTGAACCGAGTGTAGTGACGCATTGCCAACCCTCACCCACACGACGGCGCGAACAGTTGAGCCGAGAGACCTCCAGGCTCCTCATTCGGGGAACTCCGCTCCCCGGCTGCCGCGCTTTGACAAGCGAGGGCACACACACACACACGCACACACGAAGACACGTGGCACTGAAACACGCCTGGGCACGCTTGGCGGGTAGGCGTTGCGGCGGCGTCGGACGGGCCAAAATGTCCGCCGCTTTGAACAAAGCCCCGACGTCCGTTGCATCCGCGCCGGCATTACCGCGCGTTGTAGGCGAAACGTAACAGTGCATTGGTCGTTGAAAAGGCCGGTATTCTCAATAAATTACCTTTCTCTCCGGTGACAGGTAGAAACATTACCTACAAGTACACCTCCGAGAGTATTCAAAGAAATCACTTTTCGAAAAACATGCCCTGCAAGTACTCGGCCCATACAGAGTACATAGTTCTTTTGCACTGTTGCCGCGAATGAAGTATGGTGATGTTCTTAATCCAAAATTGTAATCAAATTAATGATGTTGTGGGGCTTGCCTTGCCAGACCACTATCGGACTATGAAGCACGGGACTCCTTCTGTTGCCTGGGGTTCCTCAACGGGCAACTAAATGTAAAGTACACGAGCGTTTTTGCCTTTCGCCCCCATCGAAACGCTGGGGCCGCCCCGGTAGGGATCGAACCCGCGACCTCGAGCTCATCATGTGCAGCTCCATAACTACTAAGATACCATGGCGGGCCCTTCCGAAAGCTGATGACAAGAAGGTTGGTTAAGCCAACTTCATACACAATCCGCGATGGATATTTTCCCGGAAAATCGCTACCGAGTAAATATTGAAAAGGACCGAAGGCAATGTGCATTAAATATGTGCACAAAATCACGCCAGACTATAATAACTGTTGAGCGAGAAGACGAAGGCAAAGCGAGGGGCTCGATTTTCGTTGTCTAAAGTTCCACGCGAAGCAAACGGACAACTAAATGAGAGTAATCGCGGGGGAAAAATAATTGCCAATGTTATATTAAATGTACAAATACTAAGAAAAATGACAAATAAAAGTGGGCGAAATAAAAAAAGAACCTTGTACCAGGGTGGGAGGCAAACCCGCGTATACACGATTGCGCGTTCGTCTCTTCACCATTATAAGCTACCGGTGGCAGCAGTCTAGCATGAACTTTCCGGGGTATTTTCGTACGTGTACAAGATTAACCCTGGGAGTGTCAGTCAACGCCACGCATGGCTATAGCGGCGGATTTATGAGCATCCTTTCAACCTTTTATCATTTTCCAGCTGTGGCAAATGGTCTTTCCGTCCACCCTTTCGCTTTCCATTTCCTTATTATTTCTGCATTGTCCCCTGACATTCAATTTCCCCTGTGCTTCATCTGCCTTCACCATCTGTTTGCTTCGTATACGAACATTAAAGCGTGACAAAGCCCTCGTATGGCGTATGCTCCCGTGTCAATCCAATCTCAAAAGTTATCTCTTCGAAATTTCTGCCGCTGGGAGCGTTTGGACGGGTATCGGTGTTCCGCCTCGTCTTCCCGTCGGCGCAATTACAGCGCCGCTGCTCGCTCGAGCCAGCTCCGTATCAAAGAGGAAACGTCCGTCACAGGCTCGACGTACTACGCGCGGGGGAGAGAGGGTATCGGGCTATCGCTCGCTTATCGGGAGACGACCACGACGTCAGTGTCGGAGCGACGGGTCCTCGGGCTTTGCGGGCGACGCAGTCGTCAGCTGCTTTCGCTTTGGCGGCGGCAGAGGGCTTGACAGTGAACGCACGCGCGATCTCGAAACGCCACTGGCCGGTGGCGGCGCCAGCGCGGTCACAGCTGTATCCACCTACGCGTGCCCGGGCCTTCACGACGTTCCTCGTTCACTCTCTCGGGCAAGGCGCTTCGCCAGTACACAGTGCGTTGCTTTCGTTTCTCAATTTCAGTATCTCTCGCTCACTCTCTCTCAGCCTATCAATATCTCGGTGCGGCTCACATTGCGGAACAGGTTCAGCGCACAGTGTGCTCTTGCGACGCCGATTACTCGAACCTCGACCGGCGTTACTACAGGGTAGCGTGGCGTCGTCGGCAGGCTGCAGGCGTCCGTAGGCCATGGCGACCAGGCAGGGGCGAGACGATTTCTGGTGCGAAACTTGCACTGTTTATTTAACGGTAGTGAAGGATATAGAAGAAGAGAATGAATGGAATTAAAAATACATTGCGGGGTCGCTTAAATAGGCCCACTAAAATCGTAGGCGGGATCTTGCTCACGTCAGCGTCACGTGATATGCACTGAGTCTAGTCGGATATGGGCGGCTGATCCTTTCTCCTAGGCGACGTTGCACGTGCTTGCCTACTCTGGCGGCAATCCGAGGGTCCTGTTCGGTTCGCGGAAAGGGTGCTCCCCTAAAGTCGCACACACACAAAGGGGCCTGTAATCATTGCGGGGCGCCTGCCAGACCGGCAACCACTCGAGACAACCATAATAAATTAGGGATCCATCCTCCGTTTTGATTAGGCATGATCTTTGAGCATCCTTTTTGCCCGGGGTGTTACACGCCAATCGTAACAGTGCACAACGCAACAGTATCCTCTGAGCAGTCCAGATGACTGACTGACTGACTGACTGACTGACTGAATGAATGAATGAATGAATGAATGAATGAATGAATGAGCAAGTGAGAATGGGGATTTGTCGTCCACACATTGTCGCCTTTGTCCTCATATTGTAACCGTGGCAACTCGGCCAGCTGCAAGACTGCGATTCCGTGAATGCAAGAGCCAGACATTCAACAGATGAGTCAGTAATTTCACCAACAAATTAGCATAAAGTGAGAAGCAATAGGCTTGAGAAACGACCAAGCGCGTGGACGCGTGAATGAATACGTGAGAACACTAATCCAAAGGACGCTTAAGACAGTCGATGAATACACGAAGGAACCCGCCAAAGAATGGCCATGAATGAGATGATGTGAGGTTGATAGAAACGCTGGCTTAGTGATTCGTGACAGCGCCGTATTCAGAAATGCAGCTTCACTTGGAGCCCACGCTTAAGCTGATCTAAATGACCCCCGGAATAAACGTACCCGACGCTCATCGCGTTTCCTTCGGCGCGTTCAAAACAGGCGTCACTTTTTCATAAAGTCAAGCATGAGCTTCAAGTTAAGACGCGTCTCTGAAAGAGGTAATTAGGCTCATGATATTGGAGGTTGGCATTCTCCTTCTCAAGTACTTCCTCACCTACACTTTTGCGAGAAAATCAGCGATCATGGCACGCGAGGCGAGAGGCTGTGCATGGTGTGGGCCTGGAGGCCACAGATATCGATTAAAATTATTTGCAAGAGGGAGGCGTGGAAGTCCACAGGCGGGGGAGATAGCCAGAGCTGATAACACGTGGTTTGCTACTGTACATCAGAAGCGACAAGCAGATACGCGGGTAGAGGGTACAAAAAGAAGGCACGCAGGATGAGTGCGGGAGGGGGGCGGGGGAGAGGGATCAGCTAGCAGACATGCGCGAGAGGAAAATGTGCTGTAGTGGGGGGTTTATCAGCTGAAAAGGAGCATGGACGAAAGAAAAGGACACTTCAGCATGCATTTCCGGTCAGCAGAATGATGAAGCGCGGTTTTGAAGATTTTACATACATACATACATACATACATACATACATACATACATACATACATACATACATACATACATACATACATACATACATACATACATACATACATACATACATACATACATACATACATTCTTGAGGAACGCTATACACATGCGATACCACACGCGCGACTTGAGCAGTGGGAGTTCTCTGGCAAGCGCCGTGACAGCTTATTACATACGTGATTTCCCCTTGTTACGTAACCACCTTTCGTTTTCCTTTATACACTTAATAATCAGTGCATTCCTTTGGTAATATCAGATATGGTGTTCACACTTGAAAAGCTAACAAAGAAACTTGACAGGAAGCTTCCGCATAATGAACGATAAAAAAAAAAAAGAAGTTGCAGTTTCACGGATACAGCAAACCAGTTACGCGATACCCTGCAAAATATAAAAAAGTAAGCCTTAAACTGTTTCGTGCGGTGTACGTTGGAGTGAAACATTCGCGGGTATGAGCGAGTAATCTCATTTCGAAAAATGAAAGCGTGAATCACATTTATTTGCGGAAGTTGCGTCTTCAGGTCGTGAACTGGAAGGATCTTGTCAGGACTTGTCGTTCCTGGTCCCAGCTGCTAAAACAATCCTTTAGCTTCTTATACTGCTAGATTCGTTCGCCTTTTCTGAAGTTTGCATTCCGGCTGCCCATTAAGAGGCCACACGCTATCCAAGAAAAAAAAGAAAGGCGCCGACATCAGCGCCATCCAGTAAACAGAAGAAGGAGTTCAGCACCAGAAGAACATTCATTATGAACACGAAGCACACTCGATCGTAGCCATTACATGTAGAATACGAAACTTAATTTAGGACCGCTTCCGCCACTTGGAAGGCGACGTGCTAATACACGATGAAGGCGCGGACGCCAGTCCTATCTAGTGCCCGGATGATGAATCGTGAGAGCTGCTGGCAGGATTGTACTCTCCACAATCAGTGTTCTCTACTGTTGTGTAACATCGGCAAAGTCCTCTCAATGTATATCTCGGAGAATCCACCCCTCCCTCCAAAAAAAAAAAAACAATAGGTATCGTATTTCTGCAGTCTATAAAACACTTATCCATGGTCACGATGCGTGGATATGGCACAAAGCAGCCTCTCCAGTTTAACCAGGTTTGAATAGGATATGCCTAGAAAGGATATGGACATCACGCCAAAGTCAAGTGGGTTTCTACCGTTTAAATATACTGCCGCTCCTCCCTATGGCATGTTCACATATCGTTCGGTCTATACAGCCTCTGCAAATATAGACTGTGTGGTCGCCACGTTGGACGCCCACTATCTACAAGATCCTTTTATCGTGAAAGTGAAGCTTATGCAAGAACTGCTTACGCTTGCGCAGAAACTTGCATAGTACTGGATGCACCAATAGGCGGACGCCCGTGTATGCGTTTACCCGAGTTTCGACTGTGTAGCGATGTTCTTTGGGTAATATATTTGAATTTTTCTCGTCTTTTTTTCTTTCTTTATTATTATTATTATTATTATTATTATTATTATTATTATTATTCCTTTTCTTGCTTGTGACACCGGCGGGCGTCACAGCAACCACGCAGCCAAGGAGGAAACCAACAACAGCTATCGCTGCAACGTAAATGGCAGGTGTACCGTTAAAATACATGAAAACCGCAAGATGCATTGCAAAACAGACGCAGTTGGCTGGTAGCCTCGTCGAGAAATAGAACTGGAGTTTGGGTAGGATGTGCAACTCGCACAGAACACAGTAGATTGCTTCCTATCAAGGTAAGAAACGTGAAACGCCGTCACGGCAAACGGTCGGGTGTTAAAACTAGAACATTTTCAAGAATAGCGAGGAACACAAACCCACATGATACAGCTGGGGATGACTGGAAATCTCTGTGACAGGCCTTTCTCTGGCAGGCGGCACTAAATAGACTGGTCATGATCATGATGCCCCGTGCTGTGAGAATGCCTAAGGGAGTCTGGTATTGCAATAGGACATATGCAAACATGAAATAAACATACCGCCTGGCATGCTTCGTGTTTGTTCGTCAGCAAACATGCGTTGTCGTAAGTTAGAGAAGATCGGAAAGTACAGGCTGTCTACGTATCATTCATCTACAGGCCGCTTAGTGGTAGGCTACCGGGAATTTTGTCAAGAGAACTGGAGATATATGTTCGACGATACATTTGACGACGATAAAACCAAAAAGAGAGAGAAAAGAGGGGGAGGGTACTTTTTCAAGATGAAAGAAAATGACGTGCATTACAATCATTTATAACAGATGGAGGTTGAGAATGTTCCTAATAATAAAGGTCGAATACTAGCACTGAGAACAATTGAGGAGAAGCTTCAGGAGACACTGTTGGAGGCTGTTCAGAGAACCTCGACGTCAAAGTTGTAAATGTTGCTCGGCAGTAGCGTATCGTTTTCTCTGAAAATGACTAGATACATTTAGGCCAGCACGAAGCCCTCCAAGGGAAGAAATAAATTCCCCCAGTCACCTCGCAGTGGTTCTAAGTGGATTCGGTCAGGCTTGGCTCGATTGCAGATGGACGTCAGGAAAGCCACAGCGAAAGGTCTTGCGATGTCTGACTACCACACACAAACCATTGTTCTCGTTTTACCAAGATTATAGCAAAAAATATATCCACGAAAATAAGAATAACTTCGTAGAATACTGGCGACGGCACCAGTCAGCAGTTCTTTTACTGAGGCCTAGCTCTTCCTTTCTTTCGGGAAATAGACTGATAACGAAAAACTCATTTGAAGAATGTATTAGACGAATCTTGAGAACTTTCTCTCCCGCTTTGAAAACAAAGTGCGCTGATATATACCTCTGTAATGCCCAACGTATCATTAATGCTACACTGAATTTGATGCCTGAACAGGCTGATTTATGTAAACTTAACGCAATGTTTATGTTGCGTATTTGATATGCCGTAATAAAGTCTCAGTCATGGATAGCTCAACAAACGAATTACTAATTAAATATATGCTATACTAATTAAGTTATTCTTCGAATAGGATGTAACTGTATTTCTTGTACAAATGTACTTTCCATGCCTAGAACTAATAGGTGAACAACAATGTCTTCCAATATTTCTTGATACAGGATGTCTCTATGTATTGCATATATATATATATATATATATATATATATATATATATATATATATATATATATATATATATATATATATATATATATTACGTATTAAGATACATATTGCAGGCTACCTTTCAAACGTAAGGAACTTGAGCGTTACTACGAGGTAAACAAAAGTATTAATGTTTTGACTGGTGAAGAAGTCTTCATGTGGGTTAGCAAAAAATCTTAAATTAAATACCGGTTCTGAGTACCTTGCAGCATCACTCAAGTTCTCTCTCTTCGTATATATACATGTGTGTGTGTGTGTGTGTGTGTGTGTGTGTGTGTGTGTGTGTGTGTGTGTGTGTGTGTGTGTGTGTGTGTGTGTGTGTGTGTGTGTGTGTGTGTGTGTGTGTGTGTGTGTGTGTGTGTGTGTGTGTGTGTGTGTGTGTGTGTGTGTGTGTGTGTCGTGTTAGTTTTTGTGTTCTTTTCGATTGTTTATATATCAACTTCTAAGTAGCCCGGTCCGTCAGTATGTTTCAACTCCTACAAGCAAGATCTCTGTACACATATTCATTTTTTTTTCAAAGTTTGACAAGAGATCCGAGATGACACTTAAATCGTATGTAGGGACAATTGAATCATTCGAGTAAAGATAACGGGGAGAAATGCAGAAAACCCGAGAAATACTTTTGTAAAAAGTCGCAGTACTGCTATATGTTCTTCGGTTGTGGATAAGCCCGACCTTCACCAATACCACAGCGAAACGAAGAAATGACGGCAGGATACCGCTTCGCAAACGTCTTCTGGGATATGCAAATGGCATTTGGAGCACTTGCCTTGCGAACGTTCCACTACGTGGATAATTGACGTATGCCTTCACTGACGGCATAAAGCATGGGGCACTGCCCTCCTGCGCCATCAGTGAGACGTCACATCGTAAGCTTTGATTTGCTTAAACTACACATAATAGTGTGAACTTTAATCAATGACGCTGAAAAGAAAAAAAAAATAAAGAACAGGCGGGAATAGAGCGCCTCCTACGCATTCACGGTAGCAAGAATTAAGGGAGTCACGGCAGTCAGCCTGCAGTATGCTCTACCTTAAGACACAAGTCGCCACCGTTGCATTTGTCTGTCGAGTGACCGGATGTGTTGGATCAGTTGGTGAAGGCTCGATCGGGCTGGGAGCGAGTCTGCGGAAAGACGGGTGGTGAAAAACAAAAAGAAACTCTACACAGGTGATTACAGCCCCGCGCGAGAATTTTTTTGTTTTTTCAAAACTTGGACGTAGCAAGACGGTGTGTGCCTTCGTAAATTGTGGCACACGAAAAAGCCGCCGGCCCGGATCGACGACGGTTATATGTGCCGTGGTCGCTGCATCAATGCAAAGCAGTGTGCGACCGGATGCTAGCGGTGACGTAAAAAGAAACGCGAAGCGCCGCAGCAGGGATTCGAACCCGCGTCCTTTGTGCGTGAAGGTGAGTTGCGTTCGCAACGGGACCACAGCAGCGGCGCCGGTAAGCGGTGTGAGTTTCGAGTCTCGGCATGTGACCCATTGAAATAGTTGGCAGAATCGCATCGTGTGTGCCCTAAAGAGCTAAATTTCTAGCAACTGGCACTTCAGTTATGGATGTATTTGTAAGATAATAAAAAAGAATATACCTGTATAGAACTGAGCATTGTATTTCGACAAGTAAATGCGGCTAGATTACTAAATTGATGACATAATCTTTTGCTTAAGCATCTAGACTCCTTCAGTCATCGAACGTATAACAACCAGCAAACCACTTGTCCTAAAATTCTTGTAGTCGCTTACGTCATGTATAAGAACAACACATTGAAAGGGAACGTGCGTGCGCTTTACAGAGTGCTGGCGATTCCAATGTGCCAGAGTTTGTGGATATATTTTAAGGGGGGGGGGGGGGGGTGCGCTAAAGCATTAAGCTAGGTGTCGTGTTCTTAGCGAAACATTCATCCAGGTTTCTGTACGCATTTATATGGCGAGACAATATTGGCTTCCAAATTTAAATGGCGACCAATTTTTCTCCTCTTGAATTTCGCGGCCCGGCTACAGCGCCAGGACGATGGTGTGACGTCACCAGTTTCAATGTGCCAGACTATACATATATATTTTTGCATCATTGTGTACTGATGAATAATTTATTTGGTTTCGAGCACGCGCAGCCTAAATCTCTGAAGTCACATAGAGAGTGAGGAGGAACTTTTGGGATTGCGGCATAAATGCGCCGTAGCTCAGGATAAGAGCTGCGTATTCTTCTTGGTATTTTTTTTTATTAGCTCTATGAATTCACCATATCTGAATATTCGCCTTCAGTGACTCATGTGCTTCGTTTCCGAACGTACTCGTTAATCAACGATGGATCGCCCTTTGTTTTTGGTGGTCGTGCTAAAGGTGCGTTCACCTTGAGTCAGCAAATGCATACCGGATCAAATATTCGCAGCATCATGAGGCGCTTGTCTATTGCAGCAAAAGTCAGGAGCCGTCTTGGCACATCGCAATGGAATACCGAGATGGTCGCCCAGCAAATCACGTAGAAAATGTCCACATCCCAGAAGCGCTCCGATTCAAAGCGGATGGTAGTATTAAGGGGAGAGAGGTGGAGCTATGCGAGATACATTTGCAACATTGGTGGGAAAAACGCAGAGAAGACATCAACCAAGCAGGAGTCGCTGCCGCCATAGGTACAATACCGAGACGGAGGCTCTAATGAAGAGACAAACGATCAAGGAGAGATAGGCAAAATGCTATACTGCAATAAACGTAGTAAAACTTGATTAGCTGACGAGCTGATGTGACTAGATGTAGTAAAAAGAATTGATTAGGTGGTCATTTGTCGCCGCTTGGTTTCAAAACGAATGCTAATAGAAACTATCAGTCATCGTCATCACCTTGGCAGCGTGCCACGGCAACTGCTTTGGCAGAGTGTGAGGCTCTGTGTCATAAAACCATGTTACCATTACTTCGTCAATTCAGACTCTTGCAGGTGTGTCAGATGTGTGTGTGTGTGTGTGTGAACGAGAAGAAAGGGAACCGAGAGGTCCGATTTTTATTAATCATATCATGAGAAGCCAACAAACAAAGACACCCAGGACGACATAGGGAGAATTACTTGTACTTACTTATTGAGTTCAAGAAATGATAAATTACTGGAAATGAAAGTGCGTGAAAAAACAACTGACTGCACGCGGGATACGAACCAACGTTCTTGCATTACGCGTGCGATGCTCTTACAAATTGAGCGACCGCGGTGCCGTTTTACCATCCACTCTCTGGGGTATTTATGATTTTTTTTTTGTCTACCATAACTAACCCTGGAAGTGTTAGCCAGCGCCACCTCTCACAAACCTTGGTGGCGGATGTGGAACATCCTTTCTGCCGCAGGCGTCACGAGTACGTGATCGAGTTGGGTGGCGGCAACTGGTCAGTAAGTAGCACAAGAAGGACTGTGAATGGCAGAGGAAGGGGGAGGCAGCAAGGAAAGGTTTAATCGCTCGTGTCTGGAAATATAGTGCAATGGGCAATTTGATAGAGACCTAACACAGTATTCCACATTGGTTTTGCTCTAAAGGAGGTGCCAAATACGCGCATGCTTTTCTTCTCACGAGTTCGGAAGTATCCGGCATGTTGAAGTGTAGTTTTGTTGTTGTTGCCACCTTCAACATATCGCACGTACCCATGAGGAGGCACTGGTGACGGTTACATCGCGTTAATCTAGTGGTCGGCACTGCCTATATTCAAATAATAACGATTATAAATTCTCTTTTCTCCATGAAGCGATCATGCCAATCTTAGACGAAGCCGCTAGGTTAGGAAAAAGGAAACTGCGACCTAATGTTAATAATCTTGCACTTGTTACGGCAGGTCCGCAATTTCACGGTATACGGAGGTGACTACTCCGTGCAAGCAATGTGGTGGACGGGCCCCGAGTACATATCTACGTGAGAAAAGAAAGAAAAAGAAAGAATAGAAAGGGAGTAACGTATTGCAAGAAGACAGCGATTCGTGTCGGAAGACTGGCCCGAGAAGAAGAAGACCTCACATGTCCAGTCACGATTGTTCGAGACGTCATAGGCGCCGAAGAGCAGAAAAAAGAAGGCACCGCCTTCCAACAACATTCGACATTATACGTCTCTTGGCTCCCTTCGAGCGGGTCTTTTTTTTTTCCTTTCCTCCGATAATCGGCGGTAGCCAGATTCCATCTCCGAGTGGGCCGTCCAGGGTCGTGACTTTTGGTGAAAAGGAGGCATCCATCACAAAGCGGGGAGGCGAGGTGAGCGGCTACAAAAAGGCGATTCTGGCACGGGAATTGCGATCGTCTGTGTGCAGCACTACACGCTGGCGGCTAAGTAAAACGAATGGTGCCTCTACCAGGCGAAAGGTGGCGCAGCGAAGAAGGCCACTTGACGAGGACAGTATAGGGAGCATCTACCTGAGATTCGAGGCTGATGGGAAGCGCTAGCCGGACAGCAGCCGATGCGAAGGAGGAAACGTTACGAGCGTTCATGAAATAAAATGAAGTAATAAAATCAGGGAAGAGAGGAGGGCGGTGTCACTGGCTACAGGTACATGCGCAATATAGAAATAGATCTATTGATGAAGAAAAAGAATAGAATAATGCTAGATCGCAACTCATTACTTGATTAGATCATTCAGGGTAGGTGATTATTTGTCGCGGCCCAGTTTCAGAGGGGACTACATTAGAAGTAGCCATCATATTCTAGACGGTCTACCTATCACCTACCACCAATTATTTGTATGATTATTGAATAATTAAGATTCACACTTGCCTCCTCGTATTTGTTGTTCATTGTGTGTATAGTGTGCGCATTTCTTGCCTATTTCTGCGTTGATGTCCTTTTGCAACATGCGGCTACGTTTAGTAACGCTATAATACCATTTCAGTAATTACCACGCTTATAACAATTCAAATGGTAGGGCTGCCTTCAGCCTTTCGCTGAGCTCCTTCAGGACATTTGTTTGCGTATTGTTTTCTTAAGAAGCTAACTTGATTATCTCGTCCTTCTAAAGACCCTCCGCACGCACGCACGTTCACACACACACACACACACACACACACACACACACACACACACACACACACACACACACACACACACACACACACACACACACACACACACACACACACACACACGCACACACACACACACACACACACACACACACACACACACACACACACGCACACACACACACACACACACACACACACACACACACACACGACACATGTGGAGTGACAAAAAAAAAACACAGCGACGAAACTGAGCTAGCAGAGGTTCTCAACAGTCGCGCACCGGCTTTTTTCCGACGAGGTTGTTCACGACTTCTCGCGAAAGAGGCACGAGCCGGGATAGGGTTTAAGATAACGACAAGTGGGCGAGCATTTGCAGTGTTCCGCGGACCGGCCGCGGTCATGGGTGAACGACGGTGAAAACCGCAGCGAAGCCGAGCGACGCCTACCTCTTCCTCAACTCTACGTACCGCGCGAAGCTTTCCTCGACACGCCCACTTTCGTGACTCAAAGGGGAAGGCCGTGTATTATACTAGCTGCAACGAGCAATGCACGTTTCTATAGGAGCGCCAGATCACGATCGTCGCATTTTCGCCCGAAGTTGTTCAGCAACGCGCATCCTCAAACCCCGCCCCCTTCACCCCCCTCCTTTCCCCACCCTCCACCTCAACCCCCCCCCCCTACCTCCCCACTGTTTACGCTCCTTCTGAAAATGGAGAAGTTTATCTCTCATCTGTCTCTGTTCGACGAACGCGTTCACCGAAAACGCGGGAAACAAAGCCGACCCGTTGTCTCGGCGCGATGTGCTTTTTCCCGCGTATAGCGGTAGTCGGCGCGCTTTCAACGGGTCAGTGTCTCGCAGCGAAGCCGACCTGCCGCTGAGCACCCGACGCTCGCAGGAGAGTGAGAAAGGGACCGTGTCGTTGCTTTACGTCCCTCTCTTCTGTACGCATCTCAATCAGGGCTAGGAACGGTATTCCACCCGTGCATTTCAGCCACGACGGCGCTCCTCACGCATTTCGGATTTTATACAAAAAAAAAAAAAAAGGCGACGCGGGTAATTGCCGAGATCGAACGGTAACTTACTTGAGGGTGGAATTAACGAGCAATAAATGTAGTTTCAGTAGCATATCGCCTGCCGAAACTACCGACGACTGTAGTACCGGTAGCACCGGAACTGTCGGTAGCCCCGTTACAGTCGGTAGTACCGGTAGTGTTTCCAACCGAAACTACCTTCAAATCAGTTTCTCTCGGAAGTTGTTCGTGCAATCGCGTAGTCATTCTGGTCATGCCGTTTTCGTAGCATACGAGTGGTGATGTTTTCTCAGGATGGCAGGCATTTCGCGAAAATTTCGGGGAGTTGGAGGAAGTTGGGGGAATAGGTACAGACTCAGTAAATAATTTCAGAGCCGGGCAAATCACTAAAATCGTCTATTATTTAAAATTTATTATTAATTTTTTTTTGCTTCGCTCGGCTTTGAACTTCGTTTGAAGAACAGCACCAACCCTCACCTGCTTTGCATGCTCTGCGTTGTGACAGCCGTAAAGGTGTTGCGTGGGGAAACTTATCCAAACTCACACGCTTCTGAGCTGTGTTCTATATATCGCCGGTGAACGCACGTGCATTGAAACCCAAACGTTCTGCTTGCAGTACAATCATTTCATACGTTTTCCTAAACATTCTCATTCTTCTTCTTTTATATTGTGCGGAATTATTACGAAATGTTGTAAAACATGTAAATTTGAACGAAGTTCTTTACGAATTTCGCATCAGTCCGATATTTTTTCTGCGAGAATACATAAAAAGCAGGTGGAATTCCAGAACTACACAAGCATAATTCATCTGGCAACCATGCATGCGACGTGCCCCTCAAGCTCCCCGTGCGTTCGTGCGTGGTTCCATCGTTCGCCCAAACTGGCTTCTCCGCAGCGGCACTCTATGTGCAGTGAAGCCCGCTTCAGTGATTCTCCACAGTTTACGATTTATGAGGCATAAACCCTTCTTGCCCTATTGGAGAGATCTCGAATTCAAATAGATATACTGAAAGAACCGGTTACAAAGTGACGAAGAAAGAAATAAAGAAAGAAAGAAAGAGAGAAACCACCGACGGTGCTTGTCAGTATGAGCGAATAGCCGAGCGCTTCGAGAGAGTAATTCGATTTATGAAAGGAACGATGTGGTTGATGGCGTATCTTTGTAGCAGTAAGGACTTTAGCTTGCGTATGTTGTTTCATTGCGCAATCCTCCAGCAGAGCAGAACCGTCAACCAGCATATCTCCAACTGTAGTAGTGCAGGTGGCTATAACTTAGAAGCCGATTCTTCATGCGTGATGTCTCCAACGGCGTGAGTGCGTCGGCGTAGAAAGCGGCTGTTTTGCTTCTTTTCCGCAGCTCCTTACAGGGAGAGATGGTGGCGGGAGAAGAGGAGGGCTGTCCTATGCGAGCTCTCCGCCGCAACATATAAACGACTCCTCAGAGCTCTCGCGCGGCATCACGCGAATCTCGAAGAACTGTACTCCACACCACGAGTCGTTTTTCAGCACTGTGGCAGCTACGGAACTTCACAGCCAATAGGAAGGCCGAACGTCCCTCGATACGTGTTCATCCGCACCGCGTCGTCTGCTCAGCGCCGCGACAATCCACCATTTTCAACGTGCGCGCGCGCAAGAGGTCCTAACGTGTCGCGTATCGCTTTAACGCGTCATGTACCAAGGAAGAAAACAAAGCGCTCCAATCCAGCCGTTATTCAAAGAGTTATGCCCTGAACTACATTCTGCTGCGCAAGGATATTACCTGTGTATCTGTACGCCTATATGTTACACACGTCCCGCAATTTACGGGTGCACGAGGGCAACTCGGGAGTTGCGCCAGCGCCTCTGCATCTGCGCTGGCATCATAAACGGCACAGACCACCAACCGCGAAAACGAGTGAAAGAGGCTTTGAAAGAAAGAAGGAACTCCATTTAATATAAAAAAGACTGGAATATCAAGAAGCGTCGCGAGCTGACCTATCTCGCCCACTACACTTGTCGCAAGTATTTTAGGGAATTCAGCGGGGTGCTTCACTTTGCCGTCGTCGTGCACTACATTATCATCACTCGAACGCTTGCTAATTTGTTCTTCAAGCACGATAAATTAAGCTGCCCTCAGTTTTTTTTCACTGCTTTTAAAGCGCAACACTTTACAAAAGAGGCGACCAAATTTCAGTATCATCATTCAGTATCAACAACACCAGCATAATCATCAGCCTGCCTTTACGTTCACTGCAGGAGGAAGGCCTCTCCCAGTGATCTTCAATAACCACTGTCTTGCACTAGCCGATTCCAACTTGCGCCTGCAAGTTTCCTAATTTCATCACCTCATCTAGTTTTCTACAGTACTCGACTGGATTTCCCTTCCCTTGACAGCCATTCTTTAACCCTAACGGTCCACCGGTTATGTGCCCTACGCATTACGTGACCTGCCCAGCTCATTACAGCGAAGCTGTCAGCCTGTACTTAGTCGGCATTTTTCGGGTCCGCATCCATCACCAAAATTTTGGGCCGATCTCGGCGGCAGTGCTGGGCCAGGATCAGTGGCTCCCATGCCAGCAAGGCAAAGGCTTCAAGCAGTCAGCAAAGTGATGCGGCGAACAGTGCATACATTCTTTGGTATCACGCATACAACAGACAGAACAGCATATCTTTCAATAAAGAACAAGCACAAAACTATAATCCGTACCACATAACTGATGATAAGGCGCTCCCGATAACAATACGAAACACGTGTAGCACTCCCCGCATACGTTTCCCGGTAACGATTACTGTTGCGCAAGCTGCCCCGGCGACGGCAGCTTGCGACGTGGTGTGTGACGTCACGATCCTTTCGCACATAATATAACCAGCCTAGCAACTGATTTCAATGTTCTTGCAGTACTGATATGCGCGGCGCCGTGCTGTCAAAACTACCATTACTACCATTACTCCCATTACTACAATTGCTACCATGCCTCCCTCAGCAGTTGTCGTGGCGGTTTTCAACAGTTTCGCTGAGCATACGCTTTCGCAGGGCCGGAATGGCGAGTCAATTCTTTTCCTCTTGATATTAACAAGAACATCGGCTAGAACTTCGGTATAGGAACGTTTTATTTCCCTGCTCCAGCTAAGCATCTTTGTCTCTACCTTTAGCGACGAGTGGCTGGCGAGACCGGTTCGGTTTGTCTGATGGTATATGCCAGGCAGCCAAATAGTGCAGTAACATGTAGCCACGACCTTAAAACAGATTAATGATAAAGGCTACATCAGCGCTTATAACGGGCAGAGTCTTCGGAGCCTCATCATCCGATACAAGCCGACCAGCGACCTTTGTCTCTGGCATTCTACAAAAGAGCATCGACTTCGATTTCCAATGAGTACAATACATTGGTAGTGTTCACACGTAAGTGAAAAACTAGAATATATTGTCAGTGACAACCACGCTAGATGCATGTTGCGGAGCGATCGTAGTGCTCTAAAGTTGAAAATTTGAAGCTTTGACAGTTTCCGCTTGCTTGCTTTTAGTACCACGAATGCATCTTCTGTTACTTCTCCAGCAAGCAGGTACCGCTCCTCGTAGCACAAAAAACCCTATTGCGCTTTCTAAAGGTCACTGCAGTGTACGATCGCGCCTGACTTCAGTGAACTATCCTCTGCAAGTGTGTTCACACTGATTGCCTCGTTATTCTTTCTCTCTCCTTTTCCTTTCCCGCTTTTCCCTTCGTGAACTGCAGAGTGCATATTTGGCATTTCTCTCTCTCTCTCTAGTGGCAGTTGCGAACCAGCTTTCTCTTCCCGCGGTGACAATTTTATGTATGCAAACGTCATATTTACAAAACAATAATTGTACAGGTAGCAATAACGCCGTTGATATCCTCCTTACCTGGCATAGAGATGAGGTAGCTTTAAGGGTCCTTTAAAGAGAAACACTAAATGAGTCAGACTAATTACGTATATACTTTCAAAGCTCGAATTACGTTTATCGGCAGGATAAGCGTTATATACTGGAGAGGAAAATTATCAATTAAAAATAATTGATGATTATGATGGCGGTGATAATGATCGTCATACATGGCACATATATTGGCAGGTTGGAAGAAAAGCTTTAAAAAGAATAAATTCAGAAGTGAAATAAAAAGAAACAACGCGTAGCCCGCTATTCTCTCTCTTTCCTGTGGTGTGTCTAGAAGTGCAAGCACGCGAAAAAAACGATGGCATATCACATGCAGTAGTAGTAGTATTAGTAGTAGTAGTAGTAGTAGTAGTAGTAGTAGTAAAAGAGCTGGCCCTGTAAATGGCCGTTGTGGAGTGTTGCGCGTTATTTTTCATGAAACAGAGTTGCTGCTCAACGGGCACTGTAAACTGGGTTCTTGCATTTCGCTCTCATTTGAATACTTCAGCCCCTCTGCCGGGAATCGAATACCACCACTTCGTGCGCTGTGACAGAACACCACCGTACAGTCACTAAGCCGTCGCGGTGGATGCTCCATGCCTTGACAAGTGTTCCTAATACATTTTGTCTTAAATAATAGATCACGTGCACGAGGGAGCGGTTGAGTTGGGGGGACGCGTCCTCGATGTCACAAAGCCCAAAGCACGAAGACTCCAAAGAGTTCGAGTCACAGAGCACACGACCGATAGCGAAACGTGTGGAACTGTCCGTGACACATATAATAACCTTCTCTCAGGCCCCGGTTGAGACTCCACATACTTCCTGCAATTCGATGCAATATCCCCGCAGCTCTCTGCGGCTTGTTAGAGTACCAAGCGAGAGCGGGGAATAAAGAGGGGGTAGGGGGAGGAGTCACTCCGTCTCCCTCATCTCCTCTGTCAAACTGCGACACCAAAAAAGAAATAAGAGAAAATATTCATGCACTCCAAGCGCCTTGCTGTACGTCGTACCGCGAGTCTCCCAGTTCCGACATTCACACCGGTACAAATCCAGCGGCGCCTTCAGGCGACATGCAGAGGAGGTGTCGATCTGTTGCTACGGTGCCCTCCTCCTCCTCCCATTCCTATCTATCAAACTTCCTTTTTTCTCTCACCTCTCTTTCATTCTTTTTCTTCCTATCTTTTTCATCGTACTGAACAGCTACAGAGTCTCCGCTGGCGCAATCAAAACACGTCCGCTAGACGGCATCGCGTCGCGCTTAGTTTGAGAAACGTCCCCCTCCTGACAAAAATACACAAACAGACAAATCACACACACAGACACACACGCCCGCGGGTGTAGATCACACGGGCAGGAATTCGAACAGTGCTGGAGAAGGTGTCGGAACAGCTGACGGGAGCCACGGCTGAGAACGATGCAGCAAAACGGTCGCGAGGGGGCGCGCGAATGACAGAATGGATCGGGATGTCTTAGAACTCCCGCCTATAGAGCGAGATATAAGAAGGAAGAAGAAGCACGTGCTTGCTGCGGTGAAGCTAGGGAAACGATGGATCATGTTTTATTAGAATGTGAAGATATCTGCCCAGCGATCGATATAGGCACCACTTGCCTCCTTGAAGCCCTTGGGCTTAGCGAGATCAGGTGGAAAGTAAACATGTCTGCAATAGAGACTACTATGAAGCGATTGGAACATTGGTGGAAGAAAAGTAGGGAAACGACAAAAGAACAGAGGCGTACAAAAACCAAGTTCAAAATAGGGGGTCCGAAAATTTGCTTATGGAAATTCATCGTGTTTTACTTTTCTTTTTTCTTCTTTAACCTAGGTAGGACATCAGACAGTATAACAGCAAGAGCTTCGTGGCACAACCCACCGCCCTGTTACAGAGGGCACGCTCATAACATCCATCCATCCATCCACAGCACCATCGATGGCCAGACATATATGGCGTCGAGGCACGCTAAGAATGACTCTAGTATAGATGAGGTAATATGCGAGACTGTAATATGTTAGGTCGTAGTTGAACCTAATTACATCAATCACGCTAGGTGACAATTTTGTCGCTGCTCCGTTTAAAAAGGGATGCCAATAAATATGACCATCATCATTACAAGAAAGCTGATACCCATAGAGTGTAACTTGGAGCACTATTACGTCGTTATGCAGCGTGATCAAAAAGAAAATGAGAGAAACGGAGAAGGTAGGGAGGTCAACCAGACGAACGTCCGGTTTGCTACCCTATGAACTGGAAAGGGGTTGACAGGACGCAAGTAGTCAACATAGACTAGGGAATCATTCGTCGCCACCCTAAGTCAATGGGGATGCGATAAACGACCGTCATCATCATGTCTTTACCTCAACATCTCTTATCTGCCAGTGTGATTTTGGGGCACAGTAACAAAGTCAATATCGTCATCGTCACAAGGGCGCAGAAACGGAAGCGGCGGCAGAGCAGCAAAAGCGGCTCCATCGGCGCTTCTCTCGCATCTGAGCGAGAGCTTCTCTGCATAAAGCGGCGGACAGGTATACCGAAGGCACACACAGGAAGCCGACGTCCGGGCGGATGAACGTGCGTTAGGCAGTGGGCAAGAAGGTCTCTTCCATCCATCCCAAGGGGTGCTCGATGCCTCTGGAGGAGGCGTGGGAGGACGCATGAAAAGGAGGAGAACCTCGGTAAGGTGGTTGGCTGACTAGGGTGTTTGGTGTGGGGGCGGCATTCCTCCTGGCACTTCGGCTGGTCGGCACCGGCAGAGCGGGCCACGCAGACGGTGGGAACGGCTCACGTGGCTCCCGCTCTCGGCATCTCTCGTGTGCGCGGAATGCGGTGGGAAGCCCACCCCCTCTGTCTGACTTCGCGCTGCTTCGCGAGCGACGCCGCAAGGTGAGCTCGCGCCTCCTGCTTCGTGGCACGTACGCGAGGCGGCTCGGAGGCCAGAAAGAGGGCGCGTCGGTCGCCCAAGCTGCCGGCGGCCTGAGACAGAAACCGAGCCGAGCCTGCTGAGCCAAAGGAGCGTCGGCAGGCGCTGATGGGCTTGAACGCTTGTTTGATCGCATCTTTGAATGTACGATACTTATAGGGTGCGGGCGCCTTCACGTGGTGCCGCCTACCCCTTTTCACATAGAAGCGAGTAGAAGACCGCAGGATAGATAGATAGATAGATAGATAGATAGATAGATAGGTAGGTAGATAGATAGATAGATAGATAGATAGATAGATAGATAGATAGATAGATAGATAGATAGATAGATAGATAGATAGATAGATAGATAGATAGACAGACAGACAGACAGACAGACAGACAGACAGACAGACAGACAGACAGACAGACAGACAGAGAGACACATAGATAGATAGATAGATAGATAGATAGATAGATAGATAGATAGATAGATAGATAGATAGATAGATAGATAGATAGATAGATAGATAGATAGATAGATAGATAGATAGATTCTACTAACGGGCCTCTTCTACCTCGATACAGTTTTACGCTGTAAGAAATTCGGGTTGCCTGGGACTTTCAGCTACGAGCTCTGAACTGGAAGTACGCAAAGGAATTTGAGTAGTTCGTCAAAACACATTACACTCGAATGGCTGCAGCGCGATGAAATTACCAATTGTGATACTGTTTCGTCTACTAGATGTTTGTGTGTACAGATTAGCATTAGGATTAACGGTGATGCCGGATACTCAATTCGCTTAGCCAAACGAGACACATCAAGCACAGGTTATAAGCTAACTAAAAAAAAAACACACACACAATAACATAAAGATTAAATAAAAACTGAAAAGCGCTTACGCATAGTTTACAAAGACAAGTTGAGTTTGCCTCACATCACAACGCACACAATTTACAGAACGAGTAACGACAGTTTGCGAAAACAACAGAAGGAGGAGGGGAGATATTGAAGCGCAGTCACTGGTAGTTTTCTTTCAGTTCAAGCAAGCACAATTTAGAATACAAGACAGAAGTTAAGCAAAAGGTATAACAAGTTCTAGGGCATGTTATACTTACATCGCAGAAACCTTGAAACTACAGCCCAAGAATACGCGCTTAAAGAAATAGCTGACTCAGATCATACAACGTCTCTCTATAGCAGTGAGCAGCAACCCTTGATACTTTCCAGATAATTTTCAAAGTGCGAATAGCACGATTGAGCGGGTTGTAACCAAACATACAGAAGCCACAAGCGAGCGTGATAAGGAAGTTCTGCGGTACAAGATGTCATGAGAATGTTATTTCGTCGATCGTATGCAACTCAGTTATCTTCCATTATACGAGAACATTGCGTTCGCGTTACGCTAATTGTCGTCAACGCATATGTATACTACAGGCGAGCGATAAGGCGTAGCAACGCAAACCCCCGAGCGAGGTCTACAAGAATTTCGATGACCCACTCAGAAATCCGATAGCACGCTCGAATGCCTCGTGTGGGAATAGCATATGATAACAGCGTGTCCTCTACCACCGGAAACAGACCGAAGATAACGCGGAAAGCGACACTGCCCAATGGTTTATGTAACGTTTCTCTTGGCCACGTAGCTTAGCGTACAAGGAACGGCAACAGACGGGCGAATTTTTCGCTTAGAGTTCTTGCCACATACGACGGTCTCGCAAAGAAAAACGAGCATTTAGGCAGTTGATGTAAGTTTCTACGAGGTCGTTCTGAGCCAGAAGAACAAAGTTCGAAAAAAATCCATTCAACGTCCAATCCGCTGCGGATATCGGCAAGGTGAAGAAAATTTGGTGAGAGGAAAAATTCTAATCCGCCTAGTAGCAGCATGAATTCACAAAGATGTACTTTTATCAAGGCACTGTGCTTCGATCTGTCGAATCATTCGACCTCGTCCTGCCATCTCCTAGCCTCCCGGTTAGCTCAGACGGTAGAGTGACCGTTGCGGAAAGACGCTGGTCCTGGGTTCGATCCCCAGACAATGGAAAGTATTTATTGGACGACGGAGCTCCCATTCTTATCATTATCATGAGACTTATCAGTTTCCTTTGTAGATTCGTCCGGCGGACTACAAATTTGTAGAACTTTCCGGTGGACTACAGTTCACCTTTTTAGAAAATGTATGTCATGGGCATCATCCCCATGTTTTGCGAGCATCAATACTGGCGACGGCTTCAGATAGCGGCCAGATTTACATGTAATTATCTCAGTATAAATATTTATGCATGCTTCGAAAAAAAAAACGCTAAAGTAGCAGCGGAAAAGACGCGGGGAAGGAACTAGAAGTTAGCGACACAAGTGATGGTGCGCGTGTTTGGCGCTGTTATTTTTTATTTATTTTTCTTTTCTTTTTTATCACTAAAACTAGCCCAGTACTTCGTATGATGCAACAAACTTCAAGCTGGGGCATGACCTCCGAGATAGGCAGCACTCGTTGGCGCGCACCGCCCGATCTCGGAGGCCACTTATATTTTATAGGGCCTCTCCGCCGTTTTTTTTTAAACCATACTAGGATAGTGTCATTTTCAAATGGCATGGACAGTCCTGTCACCGTTAGGGTGATTCAGTTTACTCGAATAACTTCATATAACCAATAAACGAGATACCGAAACCGAAACGGGTAGCTGATGTGTGTGACGTCACGATGAGTCGATGACGTCAGATCCTACACTACCATAATGTAAACACGCAGAACGCATGCCAAACACGCAGTACAGTTGGCGCTAACGCCGAAGAAGCGAAGCTGATGATGTCTCCTGACGATACAGGGAGCTTTCACAGAGTTCCCGAATTTGACAGCGGCGATTTAAGCGATGATTTCAGCGGCAGTGGCGGTGTAGTCTCTGACGTCATAAACACAAGGTGGCCAGTAGAAAGTCAAGAGTCGGGAATGCAACCAATCTTTAAAATTTGTTTTCAGGAAAACTAAATGACTTGCAGCCATATAGTTTGGCGCAGACAACCAGAGTGCAAAAGAGAACATAAATTCAAAATTTCATTAAGATCAGCGGACATCGAAAACTCGCCAGAGTTGCCCTTTAATACGAGCCGGCGTTATTGTGAGAATACGCACCGACGCTCTGGACCTTCGCCCGACTGACTGTCTTACCTTTTGCTCTGTTTGCGGTGTATTCTTGTGTATTGCGCGCGATACGCGAATAGTGTGGCAGCTTGCATGTATACGAATGAGTTGCCGAGAAGCAAAGGCAAAACGACGTGACTGCAATTCGAATGGCGTTCAATTCACAGCGTGCGTAGCACCAGGCGGGCCGCAACGCATGATGGTCACGGCTTCTTGGGGCGAACGCGTGGCGTGCATAGTTGCTAATTGACGCTGCCGACGTCGCAGCGCCTATGTGCAGGCGTGTTATACGCGCCCTTAATGTTCCCATGTATAATGCGGCAGCTGCTTCACGACGAAACAGCGAAGGGTGCGACGACCCGGCCACGCCTGTACGTCAACGCGTATTTTCGCCTCCAGAAGCGACAGGCACAGGGCAGGATCGTCTTAAGGTACGATGCAAATTAAGTACCCTACTTCCGTATGCAGAGTTCCAGCGTGTTATTTTCAATTATCCTCTTGATTAGAAAGGTGCTCGGAATGACTTCTCATTGCGGTTATCTGCTCTCAAAACTTCGATAACATTTATTTACCTTGTTTTCCAAAAAAGTCTTTGCTCACTCACTCACTCTAAATGAAAGCGATATGGAAGAAATACCGGGTGCTTGTATTTCAACGTTGACAAAGTTTTTTTTTTAATCACTTGTGGCATTCAGCACAGATCTACTTATTGAGCTGGAATACTCGAAGAAGTTAACATTACTTACTCTGGAAACCAATACGTATACCTGGCTAATTAACAAAGCCGCATTAATTACTCCTTTAAACTAATTACCTTAGAGCTCATATTGTAATACACGAATTGAAGCCAGGGATTTCACAACGCACATCCACTTGGAACGAATTTCGAAATCAGCACCAGTTTTGAGATAATTATATATTCCCAGTCAAACTTGTGGGAAAGATGCGTCCATTGTTGTTCCACTTTGTTTTAACAAAACACATTTTTATGCATTGAAGCTTGAAAGGAACTGGAGCACGAAACCATTTCGACGCGCACTTTGCGAACGCGTATGTGGAAACTGGTGGCATTCTCAGAATTCGTTCTAAGTTGATATGACCTTAAAAGCCACCAGTTGCAATGCATATATTGTAATATATGGCATAAGGTAATTAGTTTAAAAGTGATTAAGCAAAGCTCCGTTAATTACTCAAACATTCGTTCTAATTTTTTCTTTTTTGCAAATAAAGTCTGTCTCTGAGAGTTATCTAGCTCAATAAGTAGAATTTTCCTACATGTCATGGGTTATTATTAAAATTTCTGTTAAGGATAAAATAAAATACCCCGTATACATTGGGTGTACTTTGCGAAAATCTAGCATTTTCTAAGAATCACCTGTGGCATCAAGCACAATTTCAATCCTTGCGCTGGACTGCTCAAAGAGGCGGACAATAATCGCACTAGAAGTCGAGATGCGTAAATTACCAGAATTCGCTAATGAATATTTCAACTAATTACCGGACGGCACATATTGCAGTTTGCAAATTACAGCCGGTGAGACTGCAAGGCATATCCACGTGAACAGAAATCAGTGGATGACGCCATTTTCGAAATATGCACATCAAACATGCGGTAAAAATGCACTATCGTTCCACTTACTTTTTTAACCTAACGAAATTTCTTTATGCGCTTGAGTACACAAGTAACTGAACAGTCAATGTAATGAGAGCTTGGCTAAGTTCGGGAACTAATATTTTGAAACTGGTGTCAGTGTGATCATTCGTTCCAAGTGAATCCGCCTTGCGGACTCTCTGGTTTCAATTTGTAAATTGCAACATGTGCCACAAGGTAAATATATTTTAAAACTAAATTGAGTTTTGGTTAATTAATCGCTCTGTATTTCGCGTTGTCGTACGAGTAATCTTCGCTCTGCGTGTAGAACAGCTCAAGGAGTACAATTGTGCTATCTGTCATACATGATTTAAAAAAAAAGAAATGGTAGAAGTCTTCGTAGAAACACGCCTGTATGTATTGACACCTGGTGCCTTTTTCTGTTATTTCGTGTTTTATGACTTGAGCAGCCGGAGTGTTCTGAAATTTATAACGTGCTTGGCTTGACAATACGTTTGGTGGCTTCTATCGAATGTACTAAATTTCTATTGGGTGTTTCTGTATTATCTGTGCACTCGATTTTATCAGGCAGTTTTGCGTACTAATGACCGTGGAACTCCTACTGTTGACCCCTTTATTGGAGATGCGCACAATCACAAAAATTGCACATTATGTTGTTGCCGTTTTTTTTTATTTCTTAACTTATGTGAAAATATATGCAGGCTTGTGAAAACTGTTTTACTCTCGGAATGCTTCCACAAGAATTCACGTTGTGATCATTTATTCATCCAGAAGAGTATGTTGCTTGCGTATAGCATCTGGGAGGCAAAGTCATTGCCAGCATTTTCAATTGCATCCAAATCTAATTATTATAAATTGGAAGCAATTCGTACATCATAACGCATTGATGTTCGACACAAATATCCTCGTTAGATCACGTTTTATCAGTGCAAACGTAGAGACACATGTGAGAGCAGTACAAACGACTGAGTTACAAGCACAATCCAGCCTTTCATTCGGTCACTCCAGATGGCTTTGGAAGTGTTCGCTCACAGATACCATCGTCGCCCCAGAGCATATGTATACTGCATTTACTTGCCGAGTACGAGGTCAGGGGTTCGACTTGCATCCGCGTTCCGATCGAGCGCCGAATGCAAAAACGATGCAGTATAGCATGAATTCAGCGCCCCGTGAAGAAGAGCCCAATGGTGATCACAATTAAACCGGCGTTGACGACGCACGACGACAACAAGATGGCTAAGAAAAAAATAAAAAAAAAAGCAAACGACGGCGGCTCGCTAGTCGCGGCTCTGAACTCGATTCCTGTGTGACAACGAAAAAAGTCTACTTTAATTGCCGGTGACTTGTATTGCCCAGCGTGAACATGTGCAAGATAAACGTATTGTTCTTTCCCGTATCCTGCGGCAGCCTTCGTGGAACCTGGATGTAGTATGCTTTAGAGCTACGGCCGTTAAACAAACAAGGACACCGACAGGAAAACGCAAAACCGGAATTTCTTCCGTAACTTTGGTGAGAAAGAAGGCGGGAACACTGCAGGGTAGGGCTGATGCCGCTTTTTTTTTTTTTCTGCGGTGAAAGAAAAAAATGTGGTCGCACTAATATTGCACTCGAAGGCGTACCCGCGCGATTCCTTCGAAGCACGTGCATCGTCGTGCCGCACCTTCTTTCGACGCGTACGCACACCGAATCATGCCGCATGAAACGTGCAGTTGACATTCCTTACAATGACGTCGCGTGACGAAGAGGCCACTGCGGTGGCAACAAAGCCACAGCGGCGAATTTTCCGCGTACCGGACCACCTCTACGGCTACGTACATGGCTACTAAGGCGGGATACACCTGCGGCCGGCGAAAGTTTGCAAACACACGGAAGAAGCACACCCGCTGCCACTCTATGGAATGAGTGCTGCTACAGTTGCTACCGGCGGCGGCGCTGCGATCGCATGCAGCGTACGCGAGGAATCCAGTGGCGACATTCGTTCAAGCAGTTACTGTGCATGTGTAAGGAGTGTGTGTGTGTGTGTGTGTGTGTGTGTGTGTGTGTGTGTGTGTGTGCGGGGGGAGGGGGTGTTGAGTGAAAGGAGGAGTCATTTCCAACTATGCGCTCTCCGATCAGCTCAGGCAATGTATGTCAAGGTCGCGAACGTGAGAGGTGATAGAATAGGGGAAAGTGCCTGAAAAGCAAGAAGGAAGAAAATAGCAAGTAGAAGAATACAGAGTCGGGGCGGGAGTGAACAGGGGTTTTTAGCAGTGCACTACTGGATATCTGAACCACACCTCTGCCTGCCTGTCTCTCTCTCTCTCCTTACAATATCTGCCGCTGCTTCACACCTCTGGAAAACTCGCATCTCCGGGGGCAATCTGAAAAACTAGATAAACACTGCTCCAGTCCGCTCACTGAGGAGTTCGGTAGAAAAGAAGGGGACGACCGATTGTCACAGCAACACTGCAAAGAGCTCTGCTGTCCCCTTTTCACGGCCCCGTCCCTTTGGTTCGGCTTCTTCTCTCCGTTCCTGCGCTACAATGCAACGCGGGGAAATCCCTCTCCTACAGGTGCACGCACGGAGAAGAAACTGGCAAGAGGCCATCAACTACTCCGCCAACCCTGCGACCATCCGACAGATCTAACCTGTCCGTGGCTACAAAGCCCGTTTTTGCCCAATCACGCTGCCGCCGTTCTTTGGGCTCTATAAAGAAAGACCGAACCCTGCGTGTACAGCGGCAAAGCCCCACTTCTCCGTTGCACTGTAGGTTGCAAAGTACTTTGCAAGGTCCTTCCGTGACCTTCCGCGTATGTGTGTGTGCGTGTGTTTGTGTGCGTGTGTCTGTGTGTGTGTGCAGCGTCTATCCTCTGTGGTTCTGTTTGGAGTCTCGGGGAGCCTGCAGTTGCGGCTGTTGGACAATTCTCGTCGGCCACGACCCTTTTCCCGTTTTCCCAACGGGCAGTCTTTCCAGGAAACCTCTGCTTCCCTGGTACCGCTGCCGAGTGAAGAAGAAGAGTGGAGAGAGATCAGCGGTTAAGGACTGGAAAGCCGAAGGCCATTGCTTTTGCCTCCCTTTCCTCTCTCTCTCTCTCTCTCTCTCTCTCTCTCTCTCTCTCGTTTTCGTGCATACCAAAAGTGTCAGGCGGCAAGCTACAGAAGGGCCCGCGCTGTTCGTGGTGTAGCTGTCCTCGCCAGAACTCGAGGAAAAAAAAAGACAAGAAACACAGCGGCGAAGAATCCACTGTGTCCCGCGGTGAGAATTTGTGTACGAGTCGACTCGAGCCCCCTCATTTTTTTTTTTAAAGTTCCCCCAAAACCATCCCAGGCTTCGGCATAACCTTTTTCTCGGTCTTGTTTCGTCTTATCTTGGCTCCCTTATCCTTCCTTCCTACGTTCTTTCCTCTGCTCTTCTGTTGTTCAGTGCCCACCATCGCTTCCTCGGCTTCTCCCCACAGAGCCTGCGGCGTATAGCAGCAGCAACCCCCCGTGAATGGTGAAAGGCTCATCGGCGGATTCTTGGAGCTTGCGCCGCGAACTCCTCCGCGGTGCATCCTTCTTCTCCGATGGGTTGCCCGCGTCGGTGCAGTCTTCTTTCACGGATGCCGGCGCCGATGAAAGGCTCGCCCGGCTTCCTTCTTCCGTCCAGCCTCTCGCTTACTTTCACATTTTGCTTCCTCGTGCATTCGTTCTTTCTTTTTTTTCCTACCGCGCGTTCGGAAAGCGAGAGTGCGCGCGCACTTGCGGATGCCTGCCTCCTGAGGTCCTCATCCATCGTGACACCGGCTCGGCGACCGCCAAAGACGCACAGGACCCGAAAGAAGAAGACCGGATAGAAAAGCGAAAGGATTGCCGAGGGAATTCATCATCACCAGTGATTAGCCTCGTAGACCGTGATTCTTGCCCTTTTGTTTCGCCCTGGGCGCCACGACTTTGTGCTACGGGAGGCATGGCCTTGTGATACCGGCCGTCAGGGTCCAGTTTCCGAAAGCCTTTCGTTCGTAAGAGCTGTTTGGCATTTGGAGGCTGCCTTCCCTAATTATTATATCCAGCATTACTATGAAGGTGCCGACATGAACTGTCGTCGCACCGAAAGTCGGTTAAGGCTTTGTTGGCCTTTTTACGTGGCAGTGGCCTATCAGAAAGACTATAATGATACCATGCCGTCCCATATCATTTTCTTTCGCGCTTTTATTTTTGTCACCGCTCTTCTCTCCGCCTTTACTTCGACTTTCCCTTCCCCTGGTGCAGGGTAGCAAACCAGAGGTTTTAACTCTGGTTAACCTCTCTGTCTTTCTCTCATTTGCATCTCTCTCTCTCTGCTCTTAAGAACGCTTACGTCCATTTTCTTTTAGTTGCTTATATTTCTATTATTTTAGTTTTTCGTACAAACGGGCCCTGGTCCTGCAGAGCGCAGTGTCCCACTTCACAGAGCTTTTGGTTCGTGATATCCGTTATTCATTGGCCAGCTGCCTTTGCGAATAATAGGTTCGCTCGCGCTACTGGCTGGTACGACTTCGTACGAGCTATTTACCATAAGAACTATTTTTTATTAGGGGTCTAGTTCGAAGTGGCTACACTGCTTGTCGATCGCAGGGCCGATTCAGGTAATGTTTCTCGCAACGCGTTCTTGAAAGACTGTCGTAATTCATTTTTCTTTGCGCTGTCGTTCTCTTTCCTCAATCGCCTTCAATCTCCGCGCTGCGTAGGTCTTTTAAGTTGGCAGATGTTGGATACTTGCAGATGCCCTCACTCTGGTTACTTTTCCTTCAGGATAGGCCAAAGTGCTGAGCACGTGGATATCAGATTTCGGTAGGTTTGCCGCTGCACGACTACTTGTCCACTCCTTTGGCTAGCTGTGATAATTTGTCCGTATCCTTTCAGTTTTTCTTTATATGTTCATTGCTCACAAATGCTTCTTGCTTCACTGGCATGCTTGGCTAAAAAAATCCAGAATAGTGACCGCGTTGATACACGTCTGTCTCTCGAATTATTACTGCAAGCAGCTTGCAAACAAACAAACAAACAAACAAACAAACAAACAAACGCACACACGCACAATAGTACGTAAACAATAAGCGAGAACAACATAAACCTAGAGGGTGCTCCACTTTTACTACCCGCCATATGAAAGTAACAGATTCTGGCAGCAATCGTGCCTTCAGGTAGCACGACAGGGTTTATTGGCCAGTTACCTGCTCCTGAGATCACGTGTCAAGTTGCGGCTGTGGTTTAACGACTCCGCCATATCCGCAGCCATGCGTGTCCCCGAGTGACGCTGGCCACCATTCTCGGGCCCTTTGTTTTTCTTGGCACCACCGCGCGTAGGCATGACACAGTACAGCTAGTTATTTAATACAACTCTGTGCTGCCTCGAGTTCCGATCTAAAAAAAAAAAAAAAGCTACATTATTCCTCAAATAAGTCATTTGCCCCCATTGAGCTCCATGATGAGTTACCATACTCCACTCCGACCGTATTTAGGCACAAATACGGCGCAGCAGCCGTGTCGCAACCAGGCCTTTCCAGTATCTTTCCCAAAGCTGCAGCGTGCGGGGTCGTTATTTACTCCCCGCGCCACGATATCCATGCCAGCTTTGAGTCAGCGCCACATTGGGCGCCGCGCCACAAAAATCGACGAGGCTCGCACGCAGGAACCTCCCGGGAGCTTATTTCGTTTTTGTGGTCGCGCCTTTCGCCCGTGTACATCGTTTATTTACTTTCTTCTTCTGTTTTCTACTTTTCGAGCAGGATGAATAAAACGAGGTAGTTCTAAGCTCCGCCCGACAGCGACGGGGCGTCGGCGCGATAGCTTCACGTGTAGTCGCGTTGCGCAATTACACATCCCGTGTCTATCCCCCCCGCTCCTTTCACCTGCGACAAGTAGCATGTGTGGCCATTCAACTCTTCCTCTCTTACGCGCTCGCTGCAGCCAGAGGGAGATCTCGTGGCGATCTTTTTTTTCAAGGCTGCAGGTGTGAACGCCGACTCGTATATATATATGCGGTCTTGGTGCTGCTTGGTGGTCAGCGGCGGCGAGTCCTATAAGACGACGCTGGTGGTCATCGTCGTGGGCGCCAAGCAGCGCGCCGAGCTGTTTACCCCGTCGACGTTGCCGCTCGCTCTCTCGCGCCGCCGTGATGTTCGTTATGCTGCCGATGACGAAGACTTGGGCAGGTGGTTGTCTGTCTGCTGCCACTGTTTGTGGTCTTGTTCTCCTTGTATGTCTACTTCGTCGCGTCTTCTTTTCTTTTTTTCCTTTCTTCTCGTCCTTCTTTTCAGACGCTCCCAGTCATGTCTCCTTAAGTCTGGGCCTCACTGCGGTTCTCAAGGTTTTCTTACGAAACCGCGCCAAGATGCCCCGCGCCAGTTCAAGATCCCGTTAAGTGCGCGTGTGTCTGTGTACCCCGTCGCTACGATTTCCTTTGGCTAGGTGCTGAGAGATGGCTTTCTTCATCTTTTTCTTGTCGTGCTTGGTGTTTCTCCAAGGACTGCTACAATTTTGGTTTCGATAAGCTATCTTCACCTGCCCCCGTGGGGATGGTTAAGAGAAGGAGCGGAAATTCCGAGCATACCGAAGGCGTTAATTGGCAGTCTGGGTTGCTCACCCCTTGGGTTTGCGTCATTGGTGGTAAAAGAGCTAAGTCAGGAACTACGTATGATGCATCTGAGGTGCATATAGCCGCGTACCCGCGTGAACCTATTAACGTCACATCCTCTCTTTGTGGAACGACGTCGCACCAATGTGTGCACTATTCGTGACCTTCGACATTTGTAGTACGAAGAATGCTGAAGACGCGCACTCCGAATTTCCATGGCCCGTTCGTGCTTGCGTTTTTTTTTTTTATTTTCCCTGCGCTCAGCGGTTGAAACGCGACAGTCGGAGCGCATGGCTACCGACGCATTTTTTTACGCCACCGGCGCGCGCTGGGAGCACCGAGCTGATTCATTCTGTCGTACAATGAAAGAGTCCCACTTGCAACGCATTCCTATTGCATCTGATTCCAGATGGGTGGGCGGGTGGGTGGGTGGGTGGTGGGACGGACGGACGGACGGACGGATGGATGGATGGATGGATGGATGGATGGATGGATGTTATGAGCGTCCCCTTCGGAACGAAGCCGTGGGTTCCGCCACCAAGCTCTCGCTATTTTATTGCCTAATGTCCTACCTATGTTTAAAAAAGACAAAAAGGAAAAGCGGAAGAAACCCACGATGAATTTCCATAACCAATGTTTCTGAACCCATCTTGTGACCTTTGTTTTTGTACGTCTATGTTGTTTGTTGTTTCCCTACTTTTCTTCCACCAATCGTCCAATCGCATCATCCAGCGCTCTCTGTCGGCGCAAAACAGCGTCGGCCGCCTTGCGGTCGGATTATCGTGTTTCAATCGCTGACCAGTGTATATCGCCGTAACCTTCCTTCCCTTCTTTATGTTTTTCTCCCATGCTTCATTAACATCTTGCTATTTTTTCGTTTACGTATTTCTATGGACTACGTCTTGTTAAGGGTCACAATCAGGCCTTGGGGTAACCTGGGTAACACTTTGTTTTGTCTCTTGGCAAATAGTTCGAGATAACCGGCCCTGCAGGTGCCCAAATTTCCCACATTTCACAGCTAATAAAGAATCCATGCTTAACTTTATATAACTATTTGGTGACCTAAACCTGGAGGCTTACGAAAAGGGTTCTATTTAAATTGAGGACCACGCAACGAGCTATGGAACGAAGAATGGTGGGTGTAACGTTAAGGTACAAGAAGAGAGCAGATTTGGTGAGGGAACAAACGCGAGTTAATTACATTTTAGTTGAAATCAAGAAAAAGAAATGGGCATGGGCAGGGCATGTAATGAGGAGGGAAGATAACCGATGGTCATTAAAGGTTACGGACTGGATTCCAAGAGAAGGGAACCGTAGCAGGGGGCGGCAGAAAGTTAGGTGGGCGGATGAAATTAAGAAGTTTGTAGGCACAACATGGCCACAATTAGTATATGACCGGGGCAGTTTGAGAAGTACGGGGGAGGCCTTTGCACTGCAGTGGACGTAGCCACGCTGATGAAGATGATGATGACTATTTCCCGAGACAAGCGCATGTGGCTGAATGCGCGCTTTAGTCGAAATATGATTCGGACTTTCATTGTTTGAATAAGCGAGCAACACGCCTAGTCGCTGCGTTTACGCGCACACGCTATCGTGAATGAACGGCCACAGATGCTCCAAACTAAACACAGCTTCCGCTGTTTACACGCCCACTACCGCTCAGCTGACGCGCATGCGCTGTCGTTGATAAGGATCGCGTTGCGATAGGGACGTCAAACGTGAAAGGGTACATCCGGGGCCTGTGGTCGAAGAAGGCGTTACTAAAGCGGACACAACAGATGTTTCAAGCTGCGCGCGATTGCAGCGAACTCTGGTGTCCTTCCTGTTGCACGTGCGGCCGCCCCAGAGATGCGTATGCAAAACATGCGTGTATTCTCGTTCTGCGCTGGAGGTGTTAGTGTGAAAAGCCTGCGTGTCCGTGTTTCTGAACGTGCGTTTGCACAGGGAGATCTCACCCTGTGCTCCTCCCCCGCCCCCCCCCCCCCCCACACCCCTACGTCATTTCGTCCGTACATTCGGGCGTTCTGGCTCCTGTATTTAAAAAAAAAAAAGAAATGAATAGCTCGCGTTATTGAAGCGATGCCGTTCTTCGCTTGCGCCCCCTTCGCTTCCTCATTCTTTGGGCGATTAGTTACTAGGCGTTGCATTAGCCATTAGTTGACCAGTAGATATGTACGCACCCTTGGCCAGTTTTCCATAATGGATACTTGCCAAAGGCACACATTTTATAGGTTCCTTAAATATACATAGATGTGTGCCGTACTTCGACCTCCGCACCTATATTTACCTGTCATCACAATCTTTCCCTCGATAGGCATCATACATTGCGCCCGTCCTCGTAACATAGTATCACGCGCGGGAATACACAGACAAGAGATACTACTCACACGTGGACTTGTTTATCTTTTTCGGGTGAGCGCTTTTCACCGTCTAACAAATGTTATCGCTCAGCGCGGGACGCGCCCGCATGTATCGGAAGTTTCTGGAATGTTATCGATGGTTCTTTTGTCACCGAAGCTTGTGTAATCTGGCTGCACGTGCTACGCGAATTGCGCAGAACTTTCTGGAGGACACGTGGGCACCACCGATTACTCGGGAACCTTCGATGGCTCGTGTATAAAACAGACATGATTGACCGGCAGACGAGATTCCCGACGATCCCCGACTGTGTTCTCCACTGCCGTTGTTTTTTTGAGCGTAGCCTGTTTTTGAGGGCACAGGTTCAGCCAGTAAAACGCTAGTTTCGTCACTCACAGCTTTGCGGCTTGCTTCACCGTTCCTACCACGTGACACTATTTACAGTGCATTTACAAGAGCAGCGCAGCCAGGGACCCAAGATGGTAAGCAGCTCGAGCCAAGCCCAGTCACCCATCATCGTCTTCCTTCGCGACACGTCTCATCAGCACCTGTTGTATCGCAACACAACCCCCGGCGGCAAAAGCGCCGTCCCGGTGCCGCTAGTAGCAAGCAGAGAGGTTTTAAGGCTTCAGCCTGGCGACGTGGACGATATCACTGGTGGTCGAAGCGCAAGACATTGCGAGGCTGACTGGGAACGATCTCGTAGGCGCCATCAGTGACTTGGCGAACCACGCGATATCGCTGCCGCAAACGTGCCACAGTGTGCATCCACCAGAACATGGTGTTTGCATTCCGGCACAGTTTGCGAACCGTGCGGGGCATAAGCATAGAACATTGCAAGATAATTGCGTAGGGACCTGCGCTACGCATAAACGTAACAGGAGATTACACATCGCATAAGATGGAAATAAGGACAACTGTAGGCATCGCAGCCATAGTCGTACAACATTTAAAGACTCGCTTCACTATAGCTTCGCTACATGTTACGATTCCAACCTGCGCGTCTGATCAGCTATATTTTCTTTTTTATTTTCCTTGCGTTCTCTTTCACAGGGTTGCTTCGACGCTGAGTGCAGCGAGGGGGCACACTTATACAAGCGCAGGTCAAGCCGTGTATGGTTTATTTTATTATGCATAAGCTGACCAAACAGTCCATCGTAAGGATTCCCGCGAAATGTAAAGCAATGCTGCTAAAAAAATGGTTTTGCGCGTTCATGTCTTGAGGGCATGACATGCGTGTTATGAAGCCATCAAACCGCAGAAATAGGCTGGTCTCACTCCCGGTGCAGTGCGCTGGAGTTGAAATCTTCAAGGACGTACGTGTACCGGCTACAGATAGCCAAATACGCGTGGTAAATTTGCATACTAGCCGCATACGCCTTCGCGCTTATCTCGATATACCTCTCCACGTATAGCTGCGTTTGTGTCCATCTGCATATGTTAGTAAACCTCTTCCATGTGCACCGCGCACGCCATGCAGTATTGGAAGGCTTGCCCACTAGCACGAAATGCTTCTTTTTTTTTTTGCTTTCTTTTTTCTCATTATTATTATTTATTGCGACATCGTATAACGTACAAAAGTCACTTGAGTGCACTCTGGCCCTGTAGCGTCTACGGGAGCCGCAAGCATTGCTGGTTCGGGACGCATAGCAACGAATGATGCCGGCAGTCCACGAATTTGTCCAAACCTCGTCCTTATGCCTTCAAATGGCGTTGCCACTTCGGAAATTGCTTATCTTCAACGAAACATTGCTTTATAAATGCAGTAGTTCGCAAATGGTTACGCAGGCGTGCCGAGGGTAATCGTCTTGCTCCGTGCCTTATACTTGGAAATTTAGGAAGATGAAACGTATATAAATAGTCGCGACAACATTTGAAGCCACTAGCACGAAGGTTACAACAAATCCGTTCACTAAATATCATTAATTGGATTTGCGTGAACGTCGATTCAGAAATTTGGATAACCGAGCCCGACGCGACCGCGTTTACACGAACTCGCTTCGGGTCTGGGACACGGCTGCACCCAGCGTCGAGCCGAGACATGAAAGCGTTCGAACAAGGCTTCCGGGTTCTCGCAGCCGGATTGCAACAACTCTATTTCATGGCTCTTGTCCTCGCGAATTGCACAATGCTTGTCTTCGAGTTACCCCCGGTGCCACTCCCGTCGCCGGGGCAAGTCTCAGTGCTGGACAGGCCCTGCCCGTCTGCGTTCACATGCGATCTGCGAACGGGTCGGTCAGGGTCGACTTACACTCGACGCGATCGACCTCGCTCGGCCGGACTCGACGCGCGTGTTTAGCCCGACCGGTTAGCGCTTACGTCAACTCGACAGGCCGACTGCGGCCCGAGAAGCCGGCTTGACACGTTTCCGACGAGTTCACGGAAACGCCCCGATTCATACGCAGGGTAGCTGAATGATTTTGTAGCCGGAGTTCCCGCCGGGTGAATATTGCAGGAAATTTAACGAGCTGAACTGATCCAGATAACGTTGTCGTATTACAATAGCTCAGGCGCAGTATGACGATCAATGAATTTCTTTCTTTTTCTTCAAGCACTCGCAGGGAGGGAAACACGTGCTCGCGTACCGTTGTTCTCGCGCGATCACGTGACCCGTTTAGCATTTCTAGCAGCGTTCCCAATGGAAACACGTGCTCGGCGTTTTTAAAGGCTTGCGCGGAGGAGCGCGCGCGCACACGAAAAACAGATGTGCAAGCACACAAAGGGGCGAGTTGCGCTCGCACACTGTCAGCTGCGGCACGCATATACGCGACTCAAAACAACGGCGACACCAGACGTGGTTTATGCTCGCCCGCCAGGCCTATACGGCCTTTTTCCCGCGCCCTTCCACACACTCACTCTCTCGGCCAGCACCAAAGCAGAGCCGATGCAGCCGTGCCTTGTTGGCCTTGCGGGCCGCAAGTGCATGTGTGCGTCTGCCGTGCTTGCCCTTGGCGACATTGTTTACTATGTCGCTGTGTAAATTGTTGCCAGACGCTGCAAAGACCGGACCACTGAGGGAAGAGACGTAGGGTGGGGGTGTGGGGCGGGGGAGGGAGAAGCCCGCCACGACGACACGAAGCCCCCCCGCCGCGCGCCGGCTCAGCTCCATTCATTCATGGGAGCCGCCGCTCGGGACACTGCGTCTGCCGAGGGAGGAGGTGTCCTATCCAACGGAGCGGCCGTACGTGGACAACGCCCTTTCGCACGACCACCACACCTTCGTACGGCCGGAGACTACAGGACGACGGGCCGTCGAATTTCAGCAACAGCTGAGCGTCCGCGCAACACTGTACTCGTCCTTGCGTTTTGCATAGCGAGTGTTCCGTGATGCGGTGTGCTGCTCATGTACGACCGACGCCCAGGGTTCGAATCCTGACATACGGAGTCCGACAGGAAAGCAGTGCGCAGAATCGTGCATTGTCCTTCGGGCTTGTATCTGGGCACGTTTACTTCCACGGTACAGGTTCTCTAATATGTTAAAGGGCATGCGTTCCTTCGCAGTCAAAGTCGCCTGACGTCGGCAGTCGAAAGAATCGAAACTGCACTTGTTCTTGCACCTGCTACCTTGCTTGCCTTTGACCGAATGAGTTCGCCGAACCATCTCCTCTTGGAGAATCTGCAGCTGCGACGATCTTAACAAATTAAATTCTGAAATATGCCCTTGATGGCGAATTAAAGTTGAATGCTTTAGAATACCCGATATGGTTCACAGTAGTTTCTATGCTGGAGTGCCTGGTCTTCTCGCAGCTCTTCAGTGAAGGTCGTGTAGAAAGGCATGTGATGGGAGCGTGGAAATGGCAGCTAAGCGTCTTGATCGCCAGCTAATTGTCATTTAACTTTACCGGCTTGACGTCCGTAACTGAACAGCAGCCGCTTCGAGGAGCATCAGCTGTTCGGAGCACTTCGTGTAAGAGCAGCGAGCACTGCCCTTCCAGTGACATTTCGACCCCTCGTGGCAAGGCTCTGCGCTCGCATGCCACCACGACCCACAGCGGTGTCGTCGGCGGCGGTGGTGGATGCTGGTGGCTTCTTCGGTCGAAAGGGAGGGGGGGGGGGGGGGGGTCACGGGGCGCAGTCAAGTCTCTCTGCCGCGCGGAATTCCTGCTCCCGTCGCCCTCATCCTCTCCCACCTCCTCCTCTCCGGCGTTTCCCACCCGGGGCCGCAAGAAAGTTCAGAATGAGAGTCCGCTGGAAACAGGAGATTGCTCTTTCGCCCGCGCCGCCGGCCAAGGAAGCCAGCAAACAAGATGCAGACGTACAGACACCGAGAGTAACCGAAAGCAAAGAAAGATATTAAGAAAAGCAGCGCCCCCCAGCGACCGCACGTAAACAGAAGACGGAGCGCAGCAGTCGCAGCAGCGGCAACAGCAGACGACGACTCAACGAACGAAGAAGAATACGACGTGCGCAAGCGTCAAGACGGCGCCGTTCTTGCAGCGGGGAGGAGGAAATTGAGGAGGAAAGCATGCTTGAAAGCGTCGGTAGTGGTGAAGGGGAGAGGGGGGGAGAGAACAGGCCATACGATCTGGGCCCGCGCAAGGAAAAGCCCCCCGAACATGGTCGCTCTTTTCTTGCTTGAGAGGCAGTCCGGAATGTGGCGCCTACTGTCCTCACGTTTAGTGGCCAATGGCACACAGCTTGTCGTCGCTGCCAAGCTCGACCACAACGTCTCTCCCCCCCTCCCCCATCTTCCCCTCGCTTTTCCTAGTACGAATGCCATGTCACACGCACATCCCACCACTAGCCTGGGTTCTTACGACTTGCCGCCTCCTCGTCCGCTTCAACTTATATATCTCCAAAATACGCGCAGCTTTAAGCAGAACCCCCTCCCCATTTTGCCCAGGTCCAGCCAATCCCTCCTCCTCAGTACCATCAGAGGACTACCATCACGAGCGCTTCTGGTATTCTTTCCCCTCTTTGTTTTCTTTCATCTATTCTTTTCTTTCCTTCGTCGAGATTGTGTTGAAGTTGTTCGCAGCTCTCCTATAGCGGCGTGTCTTCTGGGGGAGAAAAACTCATTCATTGAGGCAAACTCGGTCGCCGTTCCCTGTCACTGATCGCGGCTCGAAGCGTATGAGAATGAACGGCTGTGGGAAATGAACGAAAACGTATACGAAGTTCGTCAGCTTGTCCCTGTGCGCTTGTCAATAGAGCGTGTAAACGCTGCCGATGCTGGGAACCCCACCCCGTATGATATGTGAATAATGACGAAGACGGAGAGGAGCTGGAGCAAGATGCTTGCGAGAGAAAGAAAAATGAGAACGGGACACCTGTCACAGGGAAGTCAGCTTAAGGGGAGAGGAGGGGGTGACATAACAATGCCGTAAGCGTGGATGATTGTCAGCAGTAAGGAAACAAAGGTAAACAAATGAAACAAATGAAAAGAGCAAATGAAAAAATAAGAGGGCACAACTATTTAGCAGGGACAGCAGGCTAATAAATTCTTAAGAGTGAGGTTCAGCCTGCGCCCAGCGATGGCTTCTTTAGTTAAATACGTGTGAAACGCGGAAGGGATCTCGATAAGCGACACTGAATGTAATTTGTAACTACTAAATGTAGTTTGTGAAAACGCGGAACTGACATCCGCCCGAAGGTAGCACCACGCTGTCAAGGAAACCCAAAGGGTTTCCCAGAAAGAAATATTCGCAGTTGTGGAAAAAGTCATCCAGGTCCGGAACTCGATACCGGGACCAACGTCTATCGTCTATCCGGGGGAGTTTGCTCTATCATCGGAGCTAACCACGAGGCTAGAAGATCCCATCGAGAGGGAGGAATTAATCGACCACTCGAACCACAGGGACCCTCAATACGTCCTTGTATTGTAGCTTGTATTGTACAAGGCCCATGTATACCTTCGAGCTACAGTGAGGTGGCTGACAATCTTTTACCTTCCATGGACCTTTCTCCACCTTGCGTAATTTCGCAGAACTCATTTGCCGTCAATGCAATTTGAGTAACCACTCAATTAATGTATTTAGCTGCAGCTCGGGTAAACATTATGAAGAGCCGAGAATTATGGAGACAGCAGTAGGTGAGAGCGGGGGAGGAGAGTTTTCTCCAAATGTCGACCTAGTGGACATGTTCATTTTGTCTGCTGCTGGAGTTCTGATTAGCAAGGCTGGGGTACGCGTCATTTGGAGACAGGTGCTGCAGCCATTCAGTACTTGAGCAGCAGATGAAATGGACATGTCCACTAGGCGGTCGCTTACAGAATAGCCCCTCGCCCCCTCCCCCCTCCTAGTTTGGCCAAGCCGCCAAGAGGAGAAAGAAGGGGAGCGGAAAATTTATTCAGCGAAGAGGAGGGAAACAGGTATGAGGGGAGATCATATTTTCTTCTTACGAAATGTGCGAAGACATGAGGACAGGAAAACGGGGAAAAAGGAATGATGTGCGAGCTTACAACCGGTTCGACAAAGCAGATTAGGTGTATATAAAGAATGAGGATCGTACTGAAATAGAAGCATAAATAGAAGCGTAATAATAGTAAGTGATCTTCGCATACATATCTCAAGAAAGAAAATGTGAACGGCGACGACCCTTTGATTATCCTTATGACGGGCGAACATGAGAACAGGCACTAGGACGTGACTACATACGAATTCATGCCCAGAGGACCCGCCCAAATCTCAGCTACGCCACCACTAACTGCTCTTAAAGGGACACTAAAGCGAAACAATAAATTGGTGTAGACTAATGGAGCATTGTTTGAGAACCCTGCAGGCAGTAATTTCAAAAAAAAAATAGTTTGATTATTAGATGAGAAAATGAAGGTCCAAGTATCAGCATTTGAATTTCGCGCCGAATCCTCAGCGCCGGTACGTCAGCGTGACGTCAGGGATTCCAAACTATGTTTTCGCATTTGGGCCGCGTTGGCTGAATAAAGGTTCCCGAAACTTGCCATGTTTAATATTCGGCTCCTTTAGAACACAATGTAGTCAATCTGTACCGCTATATATATTTAGCAGGCCCTAGAAGATGCCATCAAAATCCAAGACGTCACAGCTCCCAGGTGCGGGAACTCAAGTAGGCGTCGCCACCCGTATTTCATTCTTGCGCTTTTTCTGGCTTACCAAACGTCTTATCGTTGTAAGAGTGGTGTTTTTGGTGTTGTAGAACGGTAATTTATTGATGCAGAAGAAATCACTTTTCACTTTAGTGTACCTTTAATCATTACCTCAAACATGCGTAGTCCAAAGGGGTAATGTCGGACACTTTTTTTTGATGGCGCCCAAGCTATATTGCGCTCAAAGGGACGATCCTCATGAGAACCTACAAAGGGAAGAGCTTCGGCATGCGTGCCTGCAACACTTTGTGTTTCAGAAGGGTCCACTACAGACTGCAGGGAAGATTCACGTAGTCTTGCAGCCATAGCGCTTCTGCAGGACTTGCGGCGACAAAACTCCAGTGACATTGCAAGAGAGATTGACGTCCTAGCAATTGCGGGCCTCGATTCACCTGGTGCTTAATCCACCAGTACCTACCACCACCACCACCAATTCCATCCCCGCCATTTCGCGAAACCGCCGATTCGGTCGGCCGAAGCCCCACTGACCCGTGCAACAAGCAATAAAGAAAAAATTTGGAGGCACGCCGAAATTTGGCTTAACGACGAAGCAGATCCTGCTCGCGGTAGCAGGTTCAAAATCAACACCGGGTCCCTCCGAAACGAAAAAAGACAAAAGGGCGCACCCGGCAGTGGTGTGGCCAACGACCACCGCCAAGACTTCTCTCTCCCTTTTTCGTCCTCCCTTCTTCATTTGGCGGGAAAGCCGAAGTGCCGCCTTCTTCATTCTCCTTAATTTATTTCTTTTTGGATTTACTTTTGAGAAGTTGTACAATTCGTAGGTGTTTTTTCGCTCACCCGATGCCTTTCCCACCACTTCTCTCCTTCCCTTCCCACTGCCCCCCCCCCCCCCCTACTGCTGTGGACTGTTGGAGTTTTCTGCCGCCGCCGGGGCACTGGCTAGGTGGGGCTGCTGTTGCACGCGCTCTCTCTCTCTCTCTCCCTCTCTTTTCTCTCTCATCCACTCTGCGCACTCGAGGTATGCCCTTTCTCACTCACATCTTCGCTGCCGACTCCCGCTTACTTCTTTTTGCGCAGGATTGCCTGCCTTCGCGCGCAAATTCCGCGGAGGTCTTCTAAGAGTGCGGGCCCTCTTTACGGTACTTTTAAGAGATCGCCACTCGGTCGACGTGCCCTTCTCCGTGGCAGGTTTTTTCTCTCTTCTTCGCTCACTTCTCTCCTTTTCAGCCTCTTCCATCTTTTCCTCGCTCTGGCTCTCTCTCCTTTAACTGCCATCACAACACTTCCCACTCCATTCTCCTCCCTTACCCCTCCCTCAATCTAGCTCTGCTGTATATATATATATATATATATATATATATATATATATTCGTTCTGCTTCTGTAAAAGTCCGGACTTATCTCGATTCTTGTCGCTTTTGTAGTCCTGCTTCGCCTTCCCAGTCAGCGCTTCTCTACTAGGAGGAGGTCTTTCTGTACTCGGTGGGAACTAAATCGCCGCTGAACGGCGGTCCAAGTGTCTCGAAAACTCGCGCGTTTTTGGGATGCTTCCGCGTGGTACAGTTCGCACGGCTCATAGTCCCGACTGGAATCTTTTTTTATGCACTTCATCCATGTAGATGGCGCTGCCAGAAGGACATTTCAAGCCGGCTAGTTTTTGGTAGTAGAAAGGGGGGGGTAGCTTTGGGGGGGGGGGGGGGCTGCTTAATGTTTTCGGGAATGTATGTGTCCGAGCGTATGCATGCAAGCACGAGACTCGCGTGCGCATGCGCAAACGTACGGCAAAACCCTCTGGTAAGCAGAGGATTTAATTAGTATTAGAGCCCTGATTTCAGCAAAGCTCCGAGGTGGAAAAATATTTTTTTACATTTAATTTACTTTCAATGTAAGTTTAATTAAAACATAGTTTACGTTTAATTAGTATTACAGCCCGGCGATTACAGCACAGCTTTGAAATGGAGAAATATTATTTTTATAAATGTGCATGTATGTAACCGCATACATGTCAGTCATCTTTTTTCGCCAGCAAAAGTTGAGGAATTATTGACAGTTGCCTGCGCGAACGCTAATCGTGCATCCATACAAGACTGAACCGTGCTGTATGTCCTAAGTACGCGTGCCCTCTCATCGATAGACTCGTTACAACTGCCTTCTTTAGCTGTGCCTACTATACCTATACTAGTCGGTACGCCGTAAGCTTAGGCAGGTAACATTGCTAGGAACAGAAACAAGAGAACCTAAACTGGCGTGCCCACAGTAAACGTTGCATACCTGGCAAGTTTGCCCTCACGCCTGAATTCATTTGTTACTTTCGTTTCTTTCATTGCAGTGAAGAGCCGTGCCTATCATAACGGACATCTGCACTAAATATTAATGACTACTTTATAACCAGTGACTCGCGTTCGTTTGTCGTTGTTTGGTATTTCTTTTTTTTTCTCTACCTCTATGTGTGTTAAGTGTGCTTGCGCATGCCAAGGTCTCCGTTATCGATATTACTTTATTTTATTTAGCAAGCGAAAGTTGCAAAATAAGTTTGCTGTTACTTCCCTAACCATTAACGATATGTTAACTGAGAGAAATTTTATAATTTTAGCAATCTATTAATTATTAAGTCATTTGTTGAACTACACCCAGCTAAAAACTCGCTTAAGCGTATCAAAAACGCCACTATCGCTTCTCCGACAAATTTCCAATGCATAAAGCTGAATTCTGAGCTACCAAACTGAGCCTAGCATGTGTGATACGGTGCGCCACTACAGGGTTAAGCAAATATATTTTTTTTTTCTATAAGCGAAGTGGAGTTATCGGCAGTGTACTACTTCCAAACCCTCCTGTTGGTCCACAATTGTACATCGTTGGTGGCTCGTTCACGCCTCCTTCGCATAGCGCCATGGTAGTATATAGCGGCGTGATTTGACATACTGATGCGTTCGCTTGGCGCTTACACTGGAGTTCTTTTACACTCCGCGCTGTCGGCTCGAATTCTCGCGTTAGTACGATGCACCTTGTGCCTTCTGTTGCCCCTACGACTTGGCGCGCTGCCTGCGTGTGTCCGCAACATGTGAGCGAGGTCCCAACGGACTACTCTGTACGTGCTTATACTTAGCTCAGTCGCTGCTACGAGGCGGCGCTTTGCTGCGCGGCGCTCTTTCGCACCGTTCTTTCTCCCATGCTCGTCCCCCACCCCACTGGACCCCCGACCGCACCCCCACCCCCTCCGGACCAGCGTTCCCAGAAAAATTTCGCGGGAAAAATGCCGCACCTCCTCCACAAGCACACCCAAAGAGCGACTCGCTCACCTCTCTCAACTTCTCGCATTTACCCTCTCTCGGAGATTCTGGTGTGGTGGCGGTTCCTGTTTACCGCTCATTGCGCTGCCTCTTTCTTTGTGTTTGTGTGTGTATGCGTGCGTGCGCATGCGTGTGTGTGCGCGCGCGCGCGCGCGCGCGTGTGTGTGTGTGTGTGTGTGTGTGTGTGCGCGTGTGTGTGCGTGTGTGTGCGTGTGTGTGCGTGTGTATGTGTTGTGTGCGTGCGTATGTGCACTTTGCAGTTGCTTGAAATTGTTCACGACCGACATGTAAAAACGAATTTAGCCCTGCTCCCTATGAAGTGTCGAAGAAGTATGGAGGTTGTCTTGGCATTAGCACTAATTCTGTAACAAAAGGAACAAAGAGAAATACAAGCAAATAAATGTGCGGGTGATGTGCACATTTTTAAATGTTGATTTCGCGCATGAAGCCCACGCAAATCTTTGGCACCAGCATACGTAACGTTCTTCAGGCTAATTTACGGATAAGAATTCACTTAAGCTTCGCAAAATAGAAAAAAAGATTCGGGAAAAGTACGTAAGAACAGAGTAATAAAAACAACAAAAAGGCTAGCTTGATCTATTCTATGTAATATTTTCATCATTTAAAGACAGCGCGTTGTGTCCCCGGTTATTTGGATGGACATAACTTTTAATATCCAAATGGGGAACCATGTTAAACTTGTAATAATTGTCGCTTTGATCCCAGTACACAGCGTGGACGAAACAAAAGGTTAGACATAGGGTAACGACTTCTAACCAAGAGATCAATGGACGCTCTTTACAGTAATCACGAGGTTAAGATAACGAGCTGACGAGAGAGGTACCTCGACTTCGTAGAGGATCTTTGTGAACATTGGCATAAGGTTAGGTTGTCAAGGAAGACACAAAGGGTCACATGGAAGCCATCGCTGTTTAATTCGCGAATTTTAATGTTCAGTCTGGCACAGATGAGGAAGTTAACTGTGCTGAGACTGCAGCTTTGAACAACTTTACTGGGAAGAAAATATTGCGTCACCCCTCCACCCTCCCCACCCTCCATTCCCGTTTCCCTGTCTCCTGCTTTCCCCAAACATACGCCAGCTTTGTGCAGACTGGCTTCCGCCAATAAGCGTCGGCATAAGCAGCTTCTCGGACCATCCCGGAAAGTCTGAGCAGTCTGGGACAAGAAATGGAAAGTTCAGTGTATTCGCCCGACGCTTCCCTTGCCTGTGAGAGATACAGAAATAAAATGAATAAGAATGTAAAGAACATACAAGCTCTGTGGGTCCAATATTTGATGTTCGGGGAGGGGAGGGGCGAGTTAAGAAAAGGGCCTGTGGAGCCCAAAATAACATCTTCAAATATTTGACAGAAAAGTAACAAGTAAACACAGGCAGAAAAATGGGCGGCGCAGCGGAAAGTCGGGCTTCAATGGAACCCCGCCCGGAAGGTTACGACTCGTCTATCAGCAGGTTGTCCACGCGTCCTTGCGTCCTGACAAGCCGCACGCACAAGCGCACACACGCGCACGCACGGATGATCGGTCGCGGTCTTGGGGCCCCCGTGTAAGCTTGTCGCAGGCCGGACTCCGCCGAGTACGTTTACGACGCCGTTGAGCAAAACCAACTGCGCGCGCCGCAAACCCCCCTGACCGGACCGGATGCCGCAGTGCCGTATCCCGCCTTCCAGGGCGCACGCGCGAGCGCAATGCTCCGACGCGGGGGGGTCCAGGACCCCTGGTCGTAAAGTTTTCGCGCCGTTTCGAAAGTCTCCCCCCCTCCCCCCCGCCAACTTGTTGCCGCCAATTCTCGTATGTACACCGTGCACTCAAATCCTTGGGACGTCTGGTGGCTCTTCTTTATTCTCGAACAATGCAAACCGTTGGTGGCCGATCGACGTCGTGACGTGCGAACACGTTGCGTGTTCGGTGTTGGTCGTGTAGGTCTCTGTGATCCTTTGAGTCCTCGCGTACATACGGTCCTTTGTGCCGGCTGCTGCAAGTGACACGGTGCGCAGTTTTACGGTTCGTGCCGCGGATAAGGAGTCGGGTCACTGGGAGTTTCGCGGTGTTCGATTTTTATGGGTTTCTCTGTGCTGGCAACTCTGAGTATTGTCCGTAGATGATCCGTGCTGAAGGGAACCGGAACCCGGTGACTGGATCCCGTGGTGACCTTTTGTGTAAATGGAGAGTTTGGAAAAACTTCGAGTGGGCAATGATACGGCGGTGTTCAGACTATGCGCATGCCCGCGCACTGCTCGGCAAGCGTGTAATCGATGATTCTGAGTACACAGCCGTTAGCTTTGACAGCTGAAGAGGCTTGTTACCGCTCAATATTTATGCGGTACGTCAAATTAGCGTACAATTACCGGTATCCATGAATTAATGGTGTCTCTGAAGGTATAAATCTCAATTTTTGAACAACATCCCTTTGTTTGCTTCTTTATTATGCGGTTAGTATTTGCATACAAATTGCAAGTAGTTGGATGTGGTATTTGTACAATCTCCAAGAATGCTCATTTAAACGAAGCCTCTATTTCGTAGACAACTTCAATTTATACATTAACCCTTCAGCGGTCTTTAGTTTTTCTAGACGGAAATGAACGTCATCCTGCCTAGATTGAAAAAGGCAGTTATTAATAATTCGTTTTTGTAAAAATAATTTATTCAGTAACGATCATCGGTACTATAAGCCACCACCACTTTTCAAATGCTTGCATGCCATCATCTGCGTGTCCGGCATCAGCTAGTGATAAAGACATGTACGGACAAATAGAGAAATACAAGAAATTCTGAGGACACATAGAGACAGCAGGCACACCAAAGATTGAGAAATAGCTCACCGAAGCGGCTTTGTGCAACCAAAGTCCACGCTCTGTTTGCATTCCTTTGTACTCCTCTTGCGTTTTTCTTTCTTGTTACCTTTCTGGCCGTTCTTTCGTACGCCCAGCGGTTTGCATCGGCTAAAGTGCGGATGATGACAACCTAAAACTCCCTAATCACGTTGTCGCACGAGCTGTAACTTTGCTCCTTATTTATACTACTAGTAAACATTTCAATTGCTTGGAGACGTACGCAGTGAAAGTATTTTGAAAGAGGCCGCCTTATTCCGACTACGCGCCTGTCTGTCTGTCTGTCTGTCTGTCTGTCTGTCTGTCTGTCTGTCTGTCTGTCTGTCTGTCTGTCTGTCTGTCTGTCTGTCTGTCTGTCTGTCTGTCTGTCCGTCCGTCCGTCCGTCCGTCCGTCTTCCGTCCGTCTTCCGTCCGTCCGGCCGTCCGGCCGTCCCATGGATACACTGGATACGGGTCACACTATCCGCACTGCCCGCACCCGCGATCGCTCCTTCTTGACGCGTTGATTGGCGCGAACCCCTTCGAAACAACCCACCCCCATCCCAGACCTCGGACCGGCCGGGTCCCGCACAGTGGTGCGACCCGTGGCGAATGTGCGGCGCCACTCGAAAAAGCCGCGCTGTCTGCTGCGGCTTTTTTTTTTTTTTTTTGTCGAAGCCGACAGTACGCTGCCTCTTCGCCACATAAGCGTGCAGGGTCATTGGCGGAGGCGCATCTCGTCCAACTACGTGGGCGCCGATCAACGCAAGCGGGGAACCGGACTACGACCGTATACGAATAAGCCTCCAACTGGACCGTGCTGTAGTAAACACCCGGGTTGGGCTGAGGGTGTCCTCTCGCGTGCTGAAGGACGGTGTTGATGGGCGCACGGAGTGGCGGCCACTGAAGGAGGAGAGAAATTGGGAGGCTTAAGTGGGGGCGAAGGGGTGGCGGGTGCGAGCATGCGCAAGAATTAGAGAGGGGTCCGTCGAAATGGTAGCGGAACTGTTCCAGGCACACAGTCGGTTCGCCCACTCTATACTCGCTCGATAGAGGGGCCACCCCGCCGAAAAACTGATGGTCGTCGCCCCTTAAGGAGCCATTATTACGTCCCGAAACGCGCGCCGCGAGGAGCATTCCATTGGTTCTGGCCGCGCTACGAGGGGGCGCCAGGGTCGGTGGTGGTCAGTGTTTGTCCATTACGCGCGTCGGCGAGTGGCGCCCTCTGCAGGGTGATAAACAGAAGTACGGAGGAAGATAAAAAAGAAGCAAAATCAAACAGAGATACAAACACCGTGGGGAAAATGAAACAAAAGAGGGAGACCATCCTTTGGCCAGTATACGAGCCGAAACGACTCCCAACACGTAGGACGAGGAGCGTGGTTTGGGACCATTCCACGACGGACATCATCCGCGTTCGGCAACTCGGCGCTGCTCCCGCGTCCTTCCGGTGTCTTTATTCGATTATTCTTTCTTTTTTTTTCAGTTTTCGCAGTTAAGATACTCGGCAGGACGGTGTTGCGGACGCACGCGCGCGCGAGAGAAGGCGAACCGGCGCGTGTGTTTGTATATCCAGCGACTCTGGCGTCACCTCCCGGGCGCCTTATACCGGCAAACAAACTCAGTGAGCAAGTTGCCGCCGTTGCTCTTTTTCAGCCGCGTCCTGTAATTTGCGCCGCAGTGCCGCTTCGAGAAGCGGGACTCCAGCGCAACCGCGCAGTTCTCAGGGAGCGGACTGTACCGTAGCTTTCGTACTATCCGCCTCACTGATGGATTTTTTCGTTTTTCTTTTCACAATTCCTGGCTTTGTTTATTTTTGTTTGTTTTGCCTGCGTGTGCTTTCGGCCCCTAACTCCCCGCGATGCCAATTCCACAAACAAGCCTCGTTCGAGAGTCCCGGTCGACTCCTTCTTCTGCTACTCCCATTCTGGTTGTTATTGTAGTACTTGTTCTTGCTGCTATTGCAGTAGTTATTGTTGTTGTTTTTCAGGTGCTTCCTGAATAAGAGGTAATGTTTTCTCTTCGTCTGCTTTCGACTGGCTGCGCAGTACGGCCATTCCCAATTTGAGGAATTTCGCCGACGTAACTGCTAATTTTGGCCAACGTGGCGTTGCTCCCCAAGTTCTTGTTGTTCCGCGTTTTTTTTTCTCTCCTTTTTTGGCAACCATTAGGGCAGTTGTAGCTCGCGTTTTTAAGATGAGACTGTCCCGTACAGGCATGCAGCTCCTCCATCAAATTTCTCGTGCAGCCGAACGGCCTTAATGTCACTGATGTTCCAAATATTGTCAAGAAAGTTCGATAAGTTGTTATCAGAAAGAATAGATTAGAGCAAGCGACATAAAGGTCAATGAATTATGAACATAATGAAAACATTAATGTTTAGAAAGGCGCACCGGTTTGAAATGTCCTGCCTCGTGCTTGCCCACCTTGTTTTTTTTTTAGTGATTGTGTGCTTGCGTATTTTCCTTGCGTTTAAATTAGAGTGAAAGAAATACTTAATTTCAATGACTGCTTGTCTGAGTCGGTGAATACATGAAATAAATTGGTTTACTGCCTAAGGGTTCTTGTAGATATTGGGAATTGTTTCTCGGGCTCTGTACTTATCTCTTGTCCTTACACCGTCATTTGCGAGTTAGAAGCGTTCTTGAACAGCAGGGTCCTTATGTGCTTAGTTTCGCATGCTGTTGCAGTTGTGTACGCTTTCTAGATTTTTTTAGGTGTGAAACTTGAGAAGTTTGGCCACAGAAGGAGCCGGATATCTCTAAGTCTGAGCTCAGAAAAACAACTAAACACATACACTAAATAAAAAATCTTAAAACGCTGCCAAAAATCTATAACATAACTCCAATAACAAAGCAAGTTCGTGGATTACTGAGAAAAATAAAGCGATAGAAAAAAAAGGTTATATGACAACTAAAACAACACAAACATGAATAGAGGATAAAAAGAAGCCGAAAATAAAAAAAGCCCCATAAACTGATGTTCACAAACACTTCATGAAACCACTGTCCGCAAGAAAATACCATGGAGCCTGAAAGTTATTTTTTTTCTTTTTTTTTCTGTTTGTTAGAACAAGACCAGGGTGCAATCACTTTATTGCATGAAGCAAGGCCGCCTAGCTAAGGTGTTCAGACGATTGCGAAATATTTTTCGTTGACGAACACGTCACGGGCAGTCAGTGAGACAGTTCTCAAGAGAAGCTTTCGTTATGCCATAGTGCGAGTACTCAGGTGACGTCCTTTTGTTTAGAAGATGCGAAAAGCTGGATGTGTATACGCTAGATCGACGCGTGGGCGGTTTTGGGCGAGCGCGTCTAGCCTGCAGCAGATTTTCAGGTTTACAGCGAAGCATACTTGCCGTAACAGCACACTTGACGAAGTAGGGATAAGTGAGGGTAATGTTAAAATGTTATAAGCTTTTCTTTTCTTAGTCGTTCCGAATTTTGAAGGAAAATTAGTGAACGAGGAATGTTCTTGATATCCTGCCAATACAAGCACCTTCAGTTATTGTCAGTAAAACAAACAAACAAAAAAGAACGTTGCGACACGTACATTAGCTAAAGAAGTGCACGCATACTGTGTGCGATATGTGAAATGATAAAAAAAAATTAAGACAATGGTGATGCGGACGTGAGCACGGACACGTAGTGTGAACTGCTATCTTTCGTTATCTCTACAAGTTATTCGTGCAAGCTCCGCTCAGATATGCGAGGAAACAGGCGAAAAACGTAAGTGAAAGTTGAAAAATAGGATGGAATGCGACATTCTTTGCGACTCGACTTCACATATCCTACTTTTCTAGACACGCATCAACTAGCGCCCCCAGCGGCCGCGGCACGAAGCTAGCGTGCTTTCAATGGAACGAGCGGGTTTTTCGCGAATGATTAAAAGTGCAGGTCGGTTATTGAAAAAGACAGGTGAAGGATATGTTCTAGAAGGCAATCCACGGGAGACAAATGCAGTGATCGTTCTGTCGAAAGCTAGAAATTTGTTCCCAGACCGGTTAAAGATTCAGCAGTGGAAGCCTATGGAAACGACGGAAATTCGTACTCGATTTCCGAGACGCATATGGTAGCTGGAACAAAACTATGGCTGCTATCGTGTAATAGCTGCTACAGCGTATGTACTCTGGAGACAGCTTTCGATTGATGCCTATCTCGACTCTCTACACAAAGCGCAACACTGTTCCCAAAAGTGATTTTCGAAACACAGTCGCGCCTATCCTCCCGCGTAATGCTGGCAGCAGTTGAATGCTCCATGGTGTTTTTTTTTTCACGCACAAAAACTTAATTCCACATTGTCCCACTAGATGGAAGCAACACAACACTCAAGGTTTGGTTTCAGGTTTGGTTTTTCAGTGGTGCTCTTAAAATGTTGTTTCCTATTTTTCCTACCTAAAAGGTAGCAATGTTTTGTTCATTTTGTTAAGTCATCGCTTTTATAATTAGATTTTATTCCTGGGACAACGTAAGAAGCATGCGTATATTTTTGTTTTACATTAAAGGAAGAAGAAAAAAGTAAAGCCAGTTAGTTCCATGCAGTGAAAGCTGTCGAAACAGCGAAACTTGTGAGCGTCTTCTCAACTCGTGTTGGGCGCAATTTTCATGAAAGTCTTTTGTCTCGTTGTCTTCGTATAGCCAGATCCGGGCTTCGGTTCCGGATTGTGCACATGCTTCAGTTGCACGAGGTTGTGATCAAACCACAGTCTATCACACACCTTGCTGCTGTGGCTGCTCTCACGGCCGAAGGAGTCTCTCTTGAACCGTCCATCGGCATTGTCCTTGCGAGGAATCTCTCTGCGTCGATGTCCCTGCTTGGCCTCCCATTCTCTAAGCTGGGGGTTAGCCTGTAACTGCTGGCGCTGGGTTTCGGCTGCCTTCTCATGAAAGTGGGGGTCGGCTTCCCTCCCCTGGCGCTTTGCTTGTGCTTTTCCTTCTCGAAGCTCGGGATTTCGCGACGCCAGCGCTGCCGCTTGGGCGAGCTTCCACCGCCGCTCGCGCTGAGCGGAATCCATGGGGCGAAAGGGCGCGCGCCGGCGTAACACCTACTCCTATATCCCCATCCTCCACCCTCCCGCGGCGATCGCTCTGATTGGTCCGCTCCCGTTCCGGAGGGGCCCCGAATGGACGGATGGATGTATGAAGGGATGCTATAAGCATCCGCTTTGGAAGGGGGCGGTACGTTGCGCCACAAAGCTCTTGTGGCCTAATGCTGTGGCCTAATTATATTGCCTAATGTCTTAGCTGTGTTAAAAAAGAAAAAGAGGAAAGGAAAAAACTTTCTGAACCCCTACTGTAAACTTTCTTTTTGTGCGTTTCCGTCGTTTGTCGTTTTCCTACTTGTCTTCCACCAATCTTGCAATCGCCGCTTACTAATCTCTACTCCGGACATGTTTACTTTTCCCCTGCCCTCGCTGAACCCAAGGGCTTCAAGGAGGCCAGAGATGCCTAAATGGACCGCTGGGCAGATATCTTCCCATTCTAAAAAAACATGCTCCATTGTTTCCCTAGCTTTACCTTAGCAAGTACATGCTTCTTCATACTTCTTATATATCGGTTTATAAGGGCGTGTTCTAAGGTATCCCGATCTCGCTTCGGAAAGTAATGAGCTTCCCTTTGAGTTATCATAAATCGTTTCTCTCCTGATTTCGTTTTTTTTCCTCTCAAGTAGTTGCTCATAGCAGGTTTCTTTTCCATTGCCCACCACCCATGAGATGATTTCAGCCTCTCCGAGTTTCCGCTTTACGTTCTTTGTTGCTGTGTTGCCCACCTTACATGCCGCATACTTGCCTGTAAGCTTCCTAGTTGTTTTCCTACACTGTGAATCAATGTTTTTCCTGTACAGGTACCTCAACACTCTCCCAGCCCACTTAATTTCTTGCATATTCCTCACTCTTTCTTCATATTCAATTTTAATGTGAGCTTCCCTCACTTCAAAACTAGTCCAGCTCATATTGCCCTGCACAGCTTAATTTGTAGTCTTCCCGTGAGCGCCCAACGCTCCTACCCTCGGCGCGCTCTGGCGGTGAGCTCCGGTACCTGGACGGCTAAGGCTCGACTTAGAACAGCTCCGCTGTTATAACTATCGTGCCTTGTAGCATGGACATAGTCAGGTATTGTGGAGATTGCACCTTCACAATTCTGTGGGACCGCATGGCAATGCCCATGAGTGATTGAATGGGCAAAAATTTTAGAAAATTTTGTTTCTATATAACGTACGGCGATTATCAGAAATCGTAATGTTTTTTTTATTTTTTTAATGACCATGCTCTTAGTTCGGTGACTTGCTGTTAGAACACCCCATGTGACTGCCTTTCATTTTCTGCGCATGCCCTTTCTTGTATATATACACACGTTGTGGCAACGCAATTAAATATTGTTGGAAGTCAGCGCTCTGTATGTCGTCTTCGCAGTCCTTGTCCTTCGCGCTGTACGTTATTTTTCATCATGAATTACCAACTAGCTCAAGCAACCACCCTAGTTTAACCTCATGTGCGGGAATTTGTGTGTGTGTGTGTGTGCGTGCGTGCGTGCGTGCGTGCGTGCGTGCTTGCGTGCGTGCGTGCGTGTATGTGTGTGTGTGTGTGTGTGTGTGTGTGTGTGTGTGTGTGTGTGTGTGTGTGTGTGCGTGTGCGTGTGTGTGTGTGTGTGAGTGTGTGTGAGCGAGCGAGCATTTACCTGCTTACACCTACTCTCGGGAACGAATAGGATACGGAGTTTATTTAAACCCATATTTAAATCTACGAGACAAGAACGAATGACAGTGCATTTATAGCAGTATCTCTTAAGGCAAAAATCAATGAAAAAAGAAAACAGGAAAGCGCCTGAGCCGTCAATATCGCCGCCCCAGATTTCGTCACGATGGCACTGTCACCATCGCCACAGTTCCGTGAGCAGGTACCCAGCTGTTCACCTTCGTTATCTTCCAGAGGCCTCGGCGGCAGCGCATCGACTTGTTGCCCCCGACGCGCTAACTCTGTGCCATCAATGCGTCATTTATCGCTTCTACGACCAAGCAAACTGTCGGTGGCACATGCGTATCTTGACACTAAAACTTCAGACTGCTTGCCTTCGAAAAAACAACGCGAATAAAAATTGAAAGCGGACTGGCCGAGAGGGAAATGCTCACGGAGCAATACTACTGATGGCAACATCACAAAAGGTTCAGTGCGGTCTGTATTGATTTACAGAGGTGCCTTTCTCTGCCTCACTTATGCTTTCAGAGGGAGTTTAATTGGAAAAGGTTTGTTCGGATAGCTCTTACAGTAGCATGTTTAAGTAAAATTTCTTCGCTCGGCTAGATAATCTCGAGGACGCGCTCCAAACTTCTCATTTGCTTTACCCACCTGAGATAAATTATTGAAAAGATAAATAACGTAGCTTCGTTAATTACGCACACAACTTCTCAACTTGCTCCGTATCTAGATGTTACTAATCCGAACAATCGAATGATAAAATGATGTCACCAATATTTGTATTCATTTATTAGATTTATTTGGTGCAGTTAAAAGCGGCCGGCATATTGATGGTGCAGTCGGCTTCTTATAAAGCAAGTGTGAAAGCTTGGACATGTTTTCTAGGCGCAATGTGCGCGACCGTGTACTTCTGCCTTTACAATCGATTCTCCTACCTTTTACAAGAAGCGTCTCGGGGCTATATACGGTAAATCACAAAAGGAGTGCGAGAACATTGTGCACGCTGCCGATTAGATTTCTGAGCGTTGCTCTCATCAGGCTTCGTTTCCAGACGTCATTAGGAATAAAAACAAGTGCCTGGGGAAAAGCATTGGATACATTTTCAGTACTTTGTAACATATGGAGCAGCGCGCTCATGTACGTAAGAACGAAAAGTACTGAAGTGTAATGATGAAGGTTTTGCCGCATATATTTTGACTGACTAATGTTAAGACCTGAATAAAATACTGTGATTTTGTGATAATTACTGCTGACATACGTACGGTCACGTGAAATATGAGCCCCGACACCGTGCCTGTGGTGGAAGTGGCCCTTGGACTACAGGGCTACATTGAGCCACGAAGTGCTGGTTTGATACCAGTAATCGGAAAGTGTTTAGCTATTGAATTTTCGGTATGATGGCGCCGCTGCATGGTGCTCTAAATTATTTTACAGATGGGGGCGAAATGCGAAAACACCCGTGCACTTAGATTTAGGTACACGCCAAAGAAGACCAGGTAGTCCGAATTTCCGGAATCCGCCACTACGGCGTGCGTCATAATCCAATCGTAGTTTTGGCACATACAGCCCCATAACTCTGGCAACAGTTCTGCCGCGATGTGATGTGCCATGTGAGGCAATGACAATGCGCAATCTTCTCATAGGTTATCGACAATGGCGAACTACAACGCCTGAAGCAAACACGTCTCCCTCTGTATTAGGTGTGCTACGCAGACAAACAGCAGTGGTACACGCAAGGCAACATTTACGAGCAACTCATTACTCTCGTGCGCCAAACGCTGAAGAAATGGAACACCATCACTGCTAAATATCGTCAATCAAAGCAAACCGCACAGATAGCATCGCTTACATCGATTCCCACAGTGCGTGGGATCGGCATAATTTTCTAGACTGTGAAGTGATAGGCTTGAGGATTGCGCTCATGAATGGAATAGTTATATTCGAAGTGGGGAAAAGTGGCTGTCCTGTCTATGGTAAATTTGATTTAAACGGCTTCAGTTGAATGGTCTTTGAGTGATTGCTGACTTCTGTGGGAATGTAGTCGTCAAAGTCGGCTACAACTGACAGTGAACTTAGGAAGTAGGTGCATCCATGGCAAGAAGGCAGAAGCTTGCAGACAGCCTCAGGAAAATAAAAGGACTTTTAGAGCAGCATGGTCAAGGAGCCGTGCTGTGATTTCAACGTCTATCAAAAATCCCCCAAAATAGAAATAGCGGCCGACAAGAATGCGGGCATCTTGTGAAAGGTGAAACCGACGGAAACCTCAGGACAGCGCTAACTTAAATATAAAGATAACATAAAGATAAAAAGCATAACTCACGTTACCAGGAGGGCTAAATTTCGGGAGAAATAAATTGACTGTTGAAAGAGTTCAGCTGGAAGCAGACGTTACAAATTAAGGTGACAATGTCGGCAAGTGTTGAAGAGAAGTCCGGTAGGTCGTATGGCCGACGCCAGCGTCTGGCAATTATCGGATGGCTACATATATACGCGAAATGTTTAGCCGTCAGTCTTACAGGGTGGGTCCTCCCTGGGTGAGGCATCGGTCTGAAATTTGGGACGCGGACGCCATCACATTAAGTAGAATGCGCTCTATAGTGTAACTCTTTCAAGGCTGATACCGATTTCCGCGCTATGAGGATGCGAGCAAGTCCTCTTTCAAATGCAACAAATTTCATTAAAGTCGGCCCAGTGGTTTTCTCAGAAAAGCGTTTCTGCGTTTTGCATGTATTTGAATAGGCGACATGGGAGTTAGACCCGAGCTAAAGCTGCCGCGAAGTGCTTCCGACGATTGTCCTAGGCCGTCGACTCTGTAGCATAAAAAAAATGAAAGAAAAAGACACGTGGCTGCCTTTCGGGAAGCCTCTGAAAAGCCCGGAATGAACAACCACTGGGTTTGCTTCGCCAAGAACACTGATAACGCCGGCGGGACAAGCTTTGCGGTGAAGTTCAATGCGCAGGGATAGCTTTTCATTCTTTCATTTTTTTTTTTGTTTCGTTGGCGCCATCACAATGTCACAGCGGGAAGTTTGAAAAGTTTAAGGTCAATACGCCACGTGGTGGCATTCCCGCAAACTAAACCCTGATGTCCAGAAAAGCTGGATACAACCGTGTAGATCGACGTCGGGAATATGTGGAGCAGCTCCGCAATGCTCCGCGCGCATGCAGATGTCGCATTCTGCAGATCTCTCAACCGTGACGTGCTTTGTGGAAAAGATTTCCACCGAAAACTTATTCGTAAAACTGTCCTAATTATGCAGATGTATAGCTCAATTTCCCAAAGCTACGAGGAATGTTATTCCAAATGTCAGACAATGCTGATGCGCAGATTACATTGTACCAGCTCCGCAACCAGAACTGCTGAGATCTCGCTGCAACTTATTTTGCTGTGCTGGCAATAGTAGAAGCCTTAAGCTTTATGGATTGAATACATAATAACAGCAGATGTTGCTAGTAGAAGAAATACCAACAGATGTTCTCAATTTCACGACGCTACAAGGAATGCAATTTCAAATGTCGGACGAGTCTGATGCACAGATTACATCGTAACAGCTCCGCAACCAGAACTGCTGAGATCTCGCTTCAAGTTATTTTGCTGTGCTTGGAACGATTACGTTAAGCTCATTGGTTGAATACATAATAACCGCAGATCTTGCTTGTACAAGGAATACCAACGGATATTCTTTTCAACGAGCTGTTTCAACGAAGGCACATACTTTTGCAATGTATGCAAACTCCAACAGATACTGAATATATGGCGTAAGGGGTATTTTGTGTGGAATAACCGATTGTCGAACTTTTGAAGCAAACACAGTACATTGGAGGACGTGGATATCTCTAGCGCATACTTCAGCCTTAAAGTCGCATTCCGTAGTGGTCACAAGTTGCTAAATAACGGTGGAATTAGAACAACAGCCAATGATGTTCAATTTCAAACAGCAAGTTTTTGGGGAAGTAAAGACTGGAAATTAACGACACGCAGTAGAATAATTTATTGGTTCACAGCCTTAATCAGGCATTTCTTTTGAACGCCTTCTGATTTCATGTGATTTGATATTAGCGACCGTCGAACTCGACCATCGGACATTTTTATTTATTAATTTATTATAGTGCTAGTGGAAGCTACTGACATCTAATGTTCCAGGTTGACCATAAATATCCGGAAAATGGCGAACTGCAAAGCGGGAGGAAGATCCCCAAAAATGTGTCGCTTTAAAAAACACATCGTCAGCATATGGGCAGTGAGACGGCTTGAAACGCAAAAGGCAGCTCCTATAAGCCGAGCTGCCTAACAACAGTCAATATCCGTAGTTCCACAGCAACCGCCAACACACACCTGTATAGATATATGAACCAATAATACAAAGTACCAAAGTGCTATAAACGTATTCCCCCTGCCCGCGTATCTCGCGGCCGGGACGGAGGTTCCATCATGTCGGTTGATCGAGGACAAAGCGCACATGATTTTACTGCTGCAAGCACACGCTCTGCGGATCGGCATTCTAGCTGAAGAGCAAGAAAAAAATATGTATTTGAAATAGTAGCAGCGGGAAGAGAACACTGACATTCCAACTGCTAGTGGGTGGTCTTTGAGCCGTACGAGTTCGACCGACTCTGAAGCTCCAAAACGCTAACTCGTCGCACCACACGAATCGTGGAGAGGGAGGAGAACAATGAAAAAACAGAAGAAAATAATGCTACTAAAGAGCAGCCCGTAACGTCACCGAACGTACAGAAGAAACCTGGCATGTTTTAAAGATGCCACGAGAGTGATGGCATGCCACAACTTGACTCTATGCGCGGCAGAGGGTCTACACGACATACGTGGGTGACAGCTGCTACTAAGGCCGATGAAATCGAACGCGCACTTCACAGTCACGTATGACGGCGGCACAGACAGTTGAGGCCGGAATACCTTCTACGGCTAGCCGGTGGCGCCGAGCTTCATCGCGGCATAGTTTCTTGTTGGCTTTCGGATATATATATTTGTGTTTCCCTGCGGTTGGACGCTGTTACATGCCACGGGTCACCTTTCGCACCTTCGACTCGCGCATTTTTGAGACGACAGCAATACTGGTCTTGAATCTGACGTCACCGACGCACTCGAGCAGTTGTGCGACCAAGCGAACATCCATGCCGGGAAAATGGACTAACTCACCCCCCTCCCATCCCCCCACTTCTTCTTCAGCATCTCGTGCTGGTCTCAGTTAACATTTCTGTGTCGCAACCCCGCTTCTCCCTTTCACGATTCTTCCGCCGTGTTTCTCGCAATTATACCGAACACAGCAGCATATGACGACGAAACAGCACGTGATTAGTAGCAAATCCTTACACATAATTTACCTAACTCCCACAGGAGATTCTGCTTGTAATTTCTGTTTTTTTCTTTATTTCGGGTAGCGCCCCACGTAGAGAGAGAAGAGAAGAATTAATGAAAGGCGGGGGTGTTAACTAGAAGTCGCGCACTTTGCTAGCTTACACGTGGAGAAAGGGATGGTAGAGTGAAAGAAAGAGGGAGAATACGAGAGTTCACATTATGAAGTAAAAAACGATGTTTGTTGCTTTCAGAAATGCGCACCGTAAACGTTCAGCGGCGATACTATATTGTGGTATACCAACCTTCCCACCGTTTGCGAATAACCGGGTTACCGGAGGCGTAAGCGTGAGTGGCCGGTTTGGTGCAGCCACCTGGCGGTTGACAGCTCAACGAGACAAACACGGGGCTATTATTGCTGTGGCCAAGTGCATACTACTTCGCTGCTGGTGCAAAATTTCGGCTGTGGCGTAAATGTGAACACGTTGCCTTTTTAATACTTTTTTGGACAAGAACACTCACGGTATGCACAAACCATTGCCGGACAAAGCGTCACAAGATATCGCTACCAGCATCCGGTAAGCCGGTATTACGCAAACGCCATTGCGTATACCGGAATACCGGCCACGTTGTGGGGCACATGTTTTCTTTTTTCGTAATAACGGCGCCTGCTCCCTTCGAGCAGTTCTAACGAGGTTTCCGTTCTACAAGTGTAAGAAGCCAGGCATGCACAAGATTAGTAACTCTATGAAAAAAAAAACCCTTTTGTTTATCCTGAAGCTTTGCCAGACGGTGTAAATGATTATATTTTTACATTTCAATACGCTAAGAATACGCTGTGATATACCCTACACAGGGTGTATCAGCGAACACTTTCAAAAATATTTGAAGGTTGCGTGTGGCGGATATAACAGTTCTAGTTCATGAGCTTGTCTACTCGAAGAGGCGGAGAATACTTGAAATGCATAATTGGTTAAGTAGCAAACATTCAATAATTAACTTCTAATAATTATCTTATGGGCCAAATTGCAATTTACAAATTTTATCCGTGGAGTTCGCAAGGCGGATCCACTTGGAAGGAATTTCCAGGATGACACCAGTTTCGAGATATTAATTCCCGAACTGGCGCGGAGAAATGCATTGGCGTCCCAGTTAATTTGCTAATAAAACGTCGTTTTATGCATTGAAGCACACAATTAACTGGAACGCCAATGCATTTCTCCACAAAGTTCGATAATTAATATCTCGAAACTGCTGTCGTCCTGAGAATTCGTTCGAAGTGCATACACCTTGCGAACTCTATGGCTAGAATTTGTAAATTGCTATATGGGTCATAAGGTAATTAGTTTAAAAGTCCCTTAGTGAATTTATGTTAATTAGCCGATTTTACCTTTAAATGCTTTTAGCAAGTAGTATCCGCCACTTCGAGTAGACCACCTCATGAACTAGAATTGAGCTATCTGCCGCAGGCAGCCTTTAACAAATTTTGAAAGGGTTCGCGAAAACACCATGCATACTAAATTGTATGAGGACGGAGGTAAAAGCTAATGGGGCTCATTAATTTCTATGCACGTAGCTCTTAGAATAATTACCAGTCTTCTGCAGTCGCCGGTCTTTTCATGTGGTATTTGTGATGACATAATGAGGTTGATGATATCTGCTAAGCGTGATATTGCGAAACTGTTAATGCAGGCGTAAACTTCCTGTCAAACTTAAGGCTTTAAAAGTAAGTGTGCTTATGTAATTATGTTGCTAAATGCTGTGAAGAAAGAATATACAAGGAGCGAACTTACGCATTTGACCCGCTATTCGCATACTTCTTCGACCATCGTCAAATAATGCAAAATCAATTTCGCATAGTGCTATGCCTTGTAAAGGTTGCTCAAAGAATTTTGTGCATTCCGTTTTTTTTTTTTTTTTTTTTTGCTTGCGCAGGTCACGACGTCAACTTGAAGGCAGAGCCCTGGATATTGCTGGAGGCAGGCAGAATAACGGGTAAGGCAACGTGGCCGTCCCCATTTCGTAGTGCTGCTGACACGTTTACAAGAGGCGATGTTTGTGCCGTGTATCTTCGGCTTGCGCACATGACGAGTACAGTCCTCACCTCTAAGATGTCCAGGAGGAGAAATAAAATGGCTGCTCTTGGGGAAGTTACTGTATAGTTTCCATGATAAGTTATCGCTCTAGCAGCCAGGTTCCACTCGTTAGCGGCACGGATTATGTACCATTATAGTATACCCCTGAAATTTTGACTGGTTCAATTATTATGTTTTGTTTCTTCTATGGTACTCGTTTTTTTTTCCTTTTCGCTTCGCCGTTGGTCAAGGGGCACCCTATATAAATTCCATGGTTTAGAAAAATTGTATTCCTCTGATCTTCCATATCGAATAACCTGATATGATAGGGAATACTGTATAAAAGTAAGTACCGTGCCGTACGAACATATCGGATCGCCGTATAGGGAGGTGATGGGTCATGTGTTGTTATGTATTTAGTGACGGTTATTTAGCGTATAAGTCGTTCACTAGATCTCAGCGACAACGATCTAAAAGAATGGGTTTACAGCGACGGATGTGTTATACTGGTTCACTTATACAGGGGCGTCAGCGTGTAGCTAAGGCCGCTGCTCTGGAGAACTTGAGATGCTCATCTCTAAAATTTGTCTAAAATTCATGTCTAAAATTCGTCATGTCTTACCGGTTAAATAACTCTACGCAACTGTGAACAAACACCACGACAACGCTTTTTCGTCTCCTTCTTCTGCGTACGATAACAGCGCACAACGCATCACACTCGTACGCTGGCCTTCTTCAGTGCTGCACCGAACTAGTGCACGAAGCATAACATCAGCTGACAAAGAAAAAGAAAATAACATAAGCACGTATAATGAACAAACGCTGATAGATGTTACATAGACAGAACTATTGGCAGTATGATAATGTTGTTACATTGGAGCTTCTTCAACATGCCAAGAAACTGGAATTGAAAGCGTAACATAATTTCGAAAAAGAAAGAAGTCGAAAGAAAAGAAACAAATATGTTGTGGAATGAAAGAAAAACCAATGCTATGGAGAATATGTCCCAAGTCAGCAAACCAACCGGATTTATGATTGAGCTCGCTCACTGGACCTTCTTAAGCCTTGCATGGTGGTCACTTCTAAAGCGTATATAGTCCGGACTGAGAAACAAACCATAAAATGAGGCAAAAGCGAGGACAATAAACAAAAGCTAAGGCGAGCTACGTAAACGTGGGCGATGTACCCTGTATACACTCGTACTACAACGCGAAGCCGTTCCCCCGCCAAGCCGTCCGGCGCGTTTCGTTCCTCCGATCCGCACCCGCTGACCTTGTGCGAAAGCGTGATTGGCTGAGAGGAGAAGGGGCGTCAAGGCTCCTTTTACTCTTTCGGCGACACCCTCCTCGCGGGCGGTATACACTGCGCAGTTACTCCTTTCGCGTCTTCGTCTCTCCTTGTCGTCGTCGCAGTAGTAGCAGCAGGGCTGGTAATGCTGTGGCGGCGAGATCATACGCTGCCACGCACACACCCTTGTGTAAGCGCGTCCATGTGCCAGCGATGTACAGGTACCGCCGCCGACGAACGCCCGCGCCAATGGGACCGAGCTGCGTGGGTGCGTAGCCTACTCCGATTGGGCTCTCGAGCGAAAGGGGGGCTAGCCAGGAGAGCGCGGCGTCAAGGAGGAAGGAGCTCGCCAGCTTCTCGTCAGTCGTCCTACTTTGTTTCCTTTTTTTTTCTTTGCTTACTCTTTGCTTTCTTCTCGCAACACGCTTACGCCCGCGCTATTCTCGCGGTGTGGCCATTACTACGTGTACGAGTTGTTCTGACCGAGCCGAGACGATTGTAATGTGCTACGTCGGTTCGGAGCCTTTGAACACCGGCGCTTAGGGAGGACGTCGCCTTGTAGGAATTACGAGTGCAAGGAACTGATAGAGTAGCTTTTGTAATGACGTTTTTTTTCTCCTTGCATATAGTTTGTCTTTTGACGTTCTTCGGTGTTTTCCCGTGCGGTGTTCTCGGAAAGAAATTTAAAGGGCTGCTTAGATTGTTTGAACGGCGAGATGTCGTCGTGCATGCGTGGAGTCCGCACGGGTCTGGAGGCCTCCTTGCCTCGAGAGGTTAGCGACACCGTTCTTCGGATGACGCGGATCAGTGATATCAGACGAGTATTACGTGCTGGGTAAAAAAAAAAAAAAAATGAAATAACGAAGATGCTCCCTCTCTGGAATGAGAAGCTGATGGTGCAATTCGGCGACTAAGTCTGCCGTCAAAAGATTAACGGTCTATGACTGGCGGTCATGCAGAAGGTGAACCCTCAAAACCTCTGGAGCGCGCATGTGAAAGCCCTGCTACATTTTATGCTTATACTTCAATTAAATTCCCTGCAGCTGCTCCTTTTACATAGGTAGAAAGCCTGTCACATACTTCGCCTATTTCTTGCTTATAACTGATGAGGAGCAAGATGGCAGACTACGTTAGCGCCGGATATACCAATGCACAGTTAAGAATTTGAAGCGACCCTTTCACCTTTATGAGACGCTTATGCATTCAATAGACACAGCTGCACACTAAGTTAACAAAGAAAAAAAAAGCAGGATAGGTTGGAGCACTGTGGGATAAAAACTATTATATGTGCACACAAAAATGTCACATTGTTCTACTATCCTAAAATCAAACACGAAATGTGAGTAGACGTTGAGAGGATCTAAATTTCACAGCGAATTAGGTTGCTGTGCGTAAGAAGATCTCTTAGGGCTATCAAATCACATTTCTGTTTAGACGGGCCATGATCTCCGACCAAGTACTTCAGGCACAAAAGAATATTGCATTTCCGCAGGTAGCAAAAATTTTCTCCAATGCTTAGGTACACAAGCCAAGTGGCAGTACTCTTCATCAGAGAGTGTGGGAACTCGCTACGATGGACTTTTATGAACGAGCAAGCACTTCAGCAATTAAGGAACGAAATAGACGTACCGAATCGAATGCGCATACCTATGCTCAGAGGATTATACGAGGTGCCCTGCTCCGCTTCATTGTCTTAATCTTGAGCATCAGCTACACGCATCTGCAAAATCAAGCGGCCGCCTTCCGGTAAAGCTTTGTACTGGGATTATTATTATTTCCTCTGCTTCTCGTGTTGCAGTGTGGCTGGCGTAAAGTTTCTTTGTTCTATCTGGAGTTTGGGCCTGATTCATTAATATCTGCACAATACATTGATTACGCCGTCGTAAGCTAGAGAGCTTACATCTGCACGTCTCACTCTCAAAGGACACGGGCCTGCCACCTGACAGCGTCTGACGCATAGATCCACTGCGCCGATCCTCTCAGCGCTTCAAGGCCGCCGAGCTCAGCGACCTAAGCGCGGGTAAATACCCGGGCCAAATATATCGCCTGCCCTTCCCTTTAAATGTCCGTCGCCGAAAGCGCCCGACCAAGCAGCTGAAGTGTTTATCTCACTCAAGGGTCCGCTGCGGTCACTAAAGACGTAGCGTTTTGTGACGTCGCGCGGCTCCACTCGCCCGCCGATTGTATCAAGTGCGCATGCGTAGAGACACGTGCTGAAGGCCGGTGGATATCGCGTCTCTGCCGCGCCCTAAGGAAGGAGAGGCAAACTGACTTCACTATATTGGCAGGAGTGTAGGGTTAAGCTATTTCCCACGCGCTCTTTGGGTGGAAAAATGAGCGGGTTGTTCAACGAGCGAAGATTACAAGGAGAAGACAAGAACAACAATGATTAACATCATCGTTTTTTTCTTAGCTTTGTTCTCCTTCTTTTTTATTATTCCGATAGCAATTATGCGGACACTCCACGCGCCTGTCTGCCGCCGTCGTCACCGTGATGTTCTGTATTCCGCATCGCCGCTGCGCTACGTATGCTGTATGTGCGAGTGAAAACGTGCGAGGGTGAGCCGAAGATGGCGACCCAATCTCGCGCGCGCAAGGGAGGAAAGCGTGGAGGAAGCGCGCCGTCTTCCGTCGCGCACAAGGCACCGGGGAGAGGGTAGAGAGGGGGGCTTTCTACTCTGGCGGTGGCTGCGTATGGGTCGGCCGCGCGGGCTCTATATTGAAAGCGATCTGCGACGGCGAGAGTGTGCACGCACCGAGTGTGCTGATAGCTCCACGTGCGCTGTGTCTTCGGCGCTTAGTTCACGTTGAAGCGAGAGCCAGCAGGAAGGTCAATTTGCTCGCTGCAGCTACCGCGCTTCCTCACTCCATTGTTCTAAAAGCTAGTTTCCGCGGTCATCGAGTGAGATGTGTTCATGTTTGCTTGGGCGCCCGTGACACCATGCTTGTTAATTTAGTTAATAAACGAGTGCTTACAAGTTCACACGGCCTATAATACTGCTATCCTTACTTCGTATAACTATCTATCAATTTGCTATCGCAATCGATAATTCACTTTTCGGGAAGAACTGCGACATTTTTTTTCTTGGTTGGTTCTGCTAAGCTTATCGTTTATTTTGCTTTCGAAATACAGCATCCGTATAGAACTGGCACGAAGTCAACCTGAAGGGGTCTTTTCTCTAAGTGTCCACGTAGTGGACAATGTCCATTTTGTCTGCTGCTGAAGTTCTGGTTGGCTGGGCTTGGGGATAGAGATTCTTGTTTTGAAAGGAGGAAGAAATTGGGATGAAGTGCAGCGCAGTAACTGTCTCTCGTGAGAGGACACCTCAACGTGAAAAGGAGACAGGTCACCCCCAGCCAATCAGTACTTCAGCAGCAGACTAAATGGGCATGGTCACTACGTAGACACTATAAAATATCCCCTTACCCCTGGTGCGTTGGCAGCAGTACCGGAGTACCATAGCTTACTATTTCTTCTGCGGTTTTCTATCATCATAGTTGTACCTTGTCAAATTCTTCCCGATATTTTTCATTGTACTTTATGAGCAACTGATTTTAAATAATTATATCAGGTGTGAGTTAGGGATGTCCTTCCTATTTCCTTTCGTCAGGTCATATGCTTTCACGCTTCACATCTTACAGCATTTCATGCTCGTCGTTTTCCTCTTTCGGTTCGCTGAAGCAGTGGTGCATCGCACTTTGTTTAATTGTCGTGAGCCCTTCCCCCCTTCACATATAATCATTCATTCATTCATTCATTCATTCATTCATTCATTCATTCATTCATTCATTCATTCATTCATTCTAGTAACTTTATTGAGTGCCCTGCGGTTTGGAGGGGTGGGCCAGGACCACGCTTAAGTTTCGGCCAAGGGTTGTTGGCCCTTGGCCGCTTCGTCGGCTCGCTGGACGACCCAGAGATGGTGCTGATGGCGAGAAATGTGACTGGTGATAGGAGAGCGTGCTTGCCAATTAATGATATCTGCGGTCCCCAGAACCTGTGGACCGTAAGTTTGTCCAAGCAACCAAGTCACCGAGGGAGTTTTTCGGTGCATAATTTCAAGCCTTCCATCTCGTTTATGCTGCGAATACCTCCATTCCACAAACACAGTATGGCAAAATATCATAATCATAATCAGCCTGGTTACGCCCACTGCAGGGCAAAGGCCTCTCCCATACTTCACCAACAACCCCGGTCATGTACTAATTGTGGCCATGTCGTCCCTGCAAACTTCTTTATCTCGGCCGTGATCGTATAGTGTAGTACCTTGCGTTGTGGCAAAATATATGCAAGGCTGAAAATGCTATCTTGGGGGACAGAGGCCGATGCTGCGTCGTAATCGAAAATGAATATATATATATATATATATATATATATATATATATATATATATATATATATATATATATATATATATATATATATATATATATATATATATATATATATATATATATATATAGAGAGAGAGAGAGAGAGAGAGAGAGAGAGAGAGAGAGGACGAACTTTATTTTTGTAAACGATGTCAAATGCATTAAAATCAGTAAAATAAATTTGGTTGCAATATACAATGTTTACTCCCGTGCGACATTTAAATCTGGGCCATTTTTCTGTAAACATGCATAGTTTCTCAATTTGATGAGCAGGCAGCAGTTTTGCACTACGAGACAGCTCTTACTGTTAGCATTATAAGAGCGGAGTTGAAACGTCTTGAGCATGCCTCCACCGATCAGTCTTTACAGTAGTCAATAACGTATACTTCGACACTCTCTACAGTCCGGATAACAGTTATCCAAGCGCTTACATTACAAGGCAATCACTAGGCCCATATAGATTCCAACCTTTGTGGAGTATGTTTTACGGGGGGGGAGCTACTTGATAGTTGGTTATTTTGTTACCGTTTCTGACCATTTAAACAGTGCCATACACCACGACGTTGAGCTTATTCTTAGGTTCGCGTGCTTCACATCATATCGTCGTCCGTGAAGTCGTTTGCTCTTTGTATTTGCCTGGGTTACCATGCGGCATGATGGACGGATGAAATTTAAGCATTGAAGTCAGTTTAATGCATTTATTCTGAAAGCGACTTCTCCGACAACAAACATCCACTGTGAGGAACATCAGTCGAGAAACGACCGGCGTGGGCACAAAAAGATGCCGAGACTTAAATTTCAAACATTGCAAAAGACAAAGGCCCCTCCCGGAATCTCATTCTTTCTCTTGCTCCTCTCGTCCGCCGGTCTCTTCGATACACGTCACCCAGAACGCCGCCTTTCACACAACACCGCCGTAGTTTGCAGCGGTGGCTACGCTTCCCAGCCGCACATCTTCCCACAGGGCTCAGCTTCCAAGAGCTCACCACCGCAGTGAGCAGCGAGCAGCACAGGCTGCCGCAACGCAAGCCCCTGCGGCAGCAGACAGGTCTGCTTCATTCGACGGCGTGTTCTACTCCCTGGGCGGACCCCTCTGCGCCGTCGGCGGGACCCTCAGTCATTAGACGCCGACGTCACCTTCAAGGACGCGGAGCGTTCGACAGGAGTTCAGCCAGCGGAGACGTCTCCGGTTATTATCCTCCCGCCGCCAGTCCGCGTACGGTGGTCCGGCCCGGTCGAGGCCTTCTGCATAAAATAAAAGCCCGCCGCGAAAGCCCGGCCTCCGCCGTGGTGGAGACGTGGTGCATCGCCCTGGTCCCAGGCGGCGCTCCTCCCCGTGACGCTTCTTTGTACGTTGATTTTTCGCGGCGCTTCGGCCATCACGCCTTGAGTGGATGGCACGTTCCTGAGGCACGACACGTTTCTACGACTGAATCGCTGTGTGAAACTCAGTAAAGTAAATAATAAATAACATAAAGCGAGACGTCAATGATGCTCCCGACTATGTATCCGTTTAGAGCGACAGCAGTGGGCTCCCACTGCTGACACCCCCACCTTCTTAAGATTATCTCCTGTGCGATGCACACACTGCCATATTCGCCCGCTATATTAACGCCTGCTCTGGCCTTTGAAATACATTCACAGATGCTGCCACACTCCGCAACATGCATGATGCACGACATTCCACACAAACTGCCAAATGCCCTCGCTGAACTATGTACCGCAGTCGGCCCAGTCGGTGGGGCTGTTGCAGCATGCTGGGGTAAGTCTGGCATGCTCGGTCGGCAACTGTTCCACTGGAGCATATATTACCTGGATAGCACGGGTGTTTCGCGAAGCGTCCATCAACTCGGTGTCTCGGAGGAAAGCAATCGGCAGGCGTAAAACGGCTTTCCTGATTATTCGGGGACCTTCATGGAAGAATGCGTCCTTCAAAGATCTCGTGTGGAACACTCCTCTTCTGAAGGCTGTTAGGCAACGTTTATTTTTTTGTTTTTTTTTGTTGCACATCGAACTGCGCGAACAACCCAACGAAGTGTCCCACCACATAGTAGAATCCCCGAAGGTACGGTTGAGGAGTCCATCACGCTGAGCTTTCTCTCATTAATTAATTCATCATCATTCATTCATCACCGATCTCTCTACATAAGGCACAAGTGACAAAGCGGACCACACAGTAATAAATTGTCCAAGCAGTGTGTAGGCGGAGCTAGCTCTGACGCTTTGTAGGAGTTGTCAACGTTCGCTACCGCTTTAAGGAACTATGTAAATGATTATATCTAGAAATCGAAGGTTCTTGCTTGACCCAAACATCGGATTCGTAGTTGTCTTTAATTGAACTAGAGCAGTGAAACTATATTCTGAGGCTAGCCGGTTCCATTGCAGCCTAGTCTCATTAAAAGAAATCAGTGAGCAAGTGTTCCAGGCGGGAAAGGTTCGAGAACCTTTTTGCGAGAACAAGGAAGTCACGTTTCCTCAGTGAGAAATGAAGGAGATGACTACAGCAAGCGCTTGCATAGGTTGCCTGAACATGCCCCTGTGTAGGGCAGCAAACCAGAGGCTCGTCCGGTTGAGCTCACTGCCTTTCCTCTCCTTGCGTTCTCTTCGTCCCACTTATACGGGTGCAAAAGAAACGGCAGTTTATGCAAACGCCTTTGCGGCTAGCTGGAGAGACTGCTAACTTCGTCGAGAACAATTTATTGTATAATGATAACTCGAAGTATTGGAGCTCTCAGAAATAACCTTCTGTAATTGCGTCTTCCGCGACGTGTGAGATCAGCCGCAAAAGTTTCTACATGCTAAGTACAAAAAATAATCTCACAAGCTTTCAGACACATCCAGGTCTCCACCTTCAAAGTACTCCCCATTAGGCGCACTACACTGCTTCCACCTCCTCTTCCATTGCTGGAAGCACACTCACTTGGAAGCCCTCTTCTCTCAAGCGCTTCAGCAACGATGCGTTTCCTTTTTGATTTGCCGTCGAATCCCCGAAACACCTGCCCGCGAGTACCAGTTTGCACTTGAGAAACAAAATATAATATCAATATTTAAAAAAAAATCACAGGTGGCTTATTTGGGCGAGTAGGGAGGGTGTCCGCGCACAGTGATGGAGAATAGGGTGCCAAAAGCTCACGCACTATCAATGCAGAGTACGCAGCTCTATTATCGTGGTGCACAACCAAGCATGCCATCTTTTAGACAAATTTGTTCGCACATCAATCACAAGCCATCGCAGCAGAGGGCGACGAGGGCACTGTTGCGGTTTTCGAGGGCGACAGAATTGGACAAGTGGCTGTAGCCTGAACAAATGTTGATACTGCTGCAAGTGTTACTATGCTGTGCGGTGACAGTATGCGGTGGCAGTGACGGATTGCGATTGTGTGTCTATGCTCCTTTCTTTCCTTATCTCTACTTTGTTACCACTTTACCTCCCCCTCCCCTCTCTCCCCAGCGTAGGGTAGCAAACCGGATCTTTTTCTCTGGTTAACCTCCCTGCCTTCCTCTTTCCTCTCTCTCTCTCTCTGTTCGCACATGGCGCACGCAATCTTTCAGACGCTTCAGTACCTCCAGGTAGAATGCAAGATTGACACGTTTTACCTTCAGGTACACATTCGCGGTGCACATTGCCATGGTAGTAAAAAAAAAGGAAGAAAAAACAAGATCAATATAATTGAATATTGCTTTGTCGTTCCACGTTTTCTTTCTTTTTCTTTCTTTTCAGTCATCTTTTTTTATTTTCCCCGCTCCTTGCTCTGCGACTTCAGCTGGATGTCGTATTCGTATGAAACCAAGTTCAGGCACCCGTGGCGATCCTTTGAAAGGCCGGTATAACCGTAGATCTATTCCAGTCTGTCTTTATTCGAATTCCGTCATTAGCTCTCCCTGTCAAGTCAAAATGTATCGGGCCCAGCTCGTATGTGCGGGGCCCGAGACAGTTTGACCTGTCAAGGAGAGCTAATGACGGATTTGGAATAAAAACACATTCAAATAGTTTTACGCTATCTCTCTCCAAGAACCCATCGTTGTCGGCTTAAGTTTCCGAATCAATGCAGCATTCCTTTCTTTTTTTGTACAAACTTTCACTCGTGAGGCAGCAGTTTCAATATCATTTACGGAAATCTTCTTGTTTTCCACATTTTCGGTCAATATCTGGTGGACAGACAACTTTCCGAAACCAAGTGCTTCTGCTTTCATTTTAAGAGCCATTCAGCGGTCACTCAGCACAAGAAAATTGCGCACATGAGCGATGTGCATTCAGGTTCGCACGAGGTAGGGTGGCATCCTGATCCTGTATCGTCCTTTGTGTTTTCACGGCCTTCCGGACAACGCTGGACCCACTGCAACAGTTTTTTTCTCCTTTCCGAAATCTTTTTATAGACCCTTTGCAATATATATATATATATATATATATATATATATATTGAGAGCGAGAGAGATAGACATTTAAAATGTACATGCGTATTATCTAGTTCATGGCAGGGTGTCCTGCACACTGTTACTACTATACTTACTCATCCTCTTGTTTGCGGCGCATCATGCGCCCATGGCAGTTCATATAAAGGCGCATAAGCCGTCATGCGGCTCCTGGCTTCCGTTTACGGAAGTTGGACTCCACAGTGGCTTCTTCGTATACACATCTACAGTCTTTCATCGCATTCCTTCTTGGCTCCACAGTGATAGATAGCCGAGCGTATTTGATACAGGCGGCACGCTTCTGGACTGGTCACACTATCAGAGTCAGGCCCTTTATCAAAGAGGTGTCCGCGCCCTCTGCAATGACGCGGAATTAGGTGCTGTTGGTTTTTTAGTCTATCACTTAGGTTATATAGAGCGTGACGCTCCTCCCCTAACCTTAGGGAGGTAAGGTGGAGGAAGGTTAGGCGAGTGAGGAAGTCGGAGGATAGCGTCGGATATAGTTGGAGGATATCGATCTAACCCGGAAATTTGGGCTGGTACGCGTAACTGATTGTCACGTTGAAGTATCTTTGAGATTGTCCTTTGAAGTAGAAGCTCGCACTTGTCCAAGGTTACAATCTCCATAATCCATCCCACCTCCGTGCGTAGTGCTGCGGAGATAATGCTGGTGACAGCCCATTGGTAAAGAGATCTTGTTGCGTTTTCGGGGAAAGGATCGCCCATGGTGCGTTAGTAATCCTTCCGTGAAGTGTCGCATGCGAAGGGCGATCATAGACAGACAGTGGATGTGCACTTTCTCTGCTTCTCTCGTCGATTGGTTGATGCGATCCGTAATTTTCACTGCCGTGCAGAGAGAGAGAGAGAGAGAGAGAGGCAGGGAGGTTAACCAAAGGGTAAGTGTTATGTAAGTGTCCACTATAAGTAGACTGTCGATATAACCCTGCGTTGAATGGATAGATTTTGAGCGCCGGTCCTGACGCCTGGCGCCCATGTTCTACCGGCTGCAAGCTGTATCCGATCAGTGCGCGCTGATATTGACACTCCACTTGGTGAATACTTACAGTGGCTGACTGGCCACATTGACTAGCCCATAGTAATTAAATCTAACCTAATCTAAAGAGCGAGATGCATGAGACAATAAAATCTAAGACACAATTATGTTATATTTCATAGCGAACATACGTCCGCCTACGAAGTACTAAAAATTCACCCTAGTTGCGTCTTATTACACGAAAGATGTGGCGTCTGTATTTCTCCTCCCTTGTTTCTCGTTGTCAAGCTTAGGTTAGGTTAGGTCAGGTTAGCCTTAGGCTAGGTTAGGACAGGCTTTAAATGCTGTGGTCTAGTTCGCGGTAGAAAAAAGTACGGTGCACAAAGGTGCGGAACGCTTCTGTCTCTTCTGCTGCATCGCGTACATTATAGCTGCGCATTAGCGTTGCATTCTGCCGTGTAGCGTGCGTTGTCGCCGCATTTTACGCCGCTCGTCCGCTGCACGCAAATTTCGTCGTCTCGGCGGCGTGTAAACAGCGGGGAACACAGTGTCGGCGGGGAGCCACCTCTCCTGTGGTGGTGATGGTGGGACGTCGTCTCTGGAATGCGGACCTTCTTTTCGACGATGGGCGGCCAACGAAAAGTGCAAGGAGAGGAGGACAGGGAGGGGCGGGGGGGGGGGGGGGCACGGCGGGTGAGGTGTATATAGGCCTGGATGCCTGTTGGCCCCCAGGCCACCTCTCTCTTTGCTGAGCCGCTCGGCAGTGCAACGTACTATATATACATACGGTGTAGAGGCGGCGGCTTCGAACCACGACCCTGTTCTCTCCACCCGCAACCCCCCCCCCCCCTCCATCACGTTCTGCCACCTCTCGGGTCGCACCCGTTATTATTGGGAGAAACTCGTTACGGCGGCTCCTGCTACCTGCGAGCGCACTGCATTACGGTAGCTATTTTCACTGTTTTGCGGCTCCTGGTTTGCGCGCGCTCGTTCACAGTAAGCGGAGTGTGGCACTATTTCGTGGTGTATACACGAACAAGCGGAGGTCTCGTGATCTTGCGTTCACCTTGATTGACCTTCAGATCTGGGGACGGAAGTTTGCTGTCACTTTCTGCCAAAGTTCTGGGCGTCATCTTAACTGTTTCGACTAATTAAATGATTAAATGACTTGTATATATTGAGCGAGCGAGCGAGTGAGTGAGTGAGTGAGTGAGTGAGTGAGTGAGTGAGTGAGTGAGTGAGTGAGTGAGTGAGTGAGTGAGTGAGTGAGTGAGTGAGTGAGTGAGTGAGGAGAGTGAGTGAATGAGTGAAGGAGTGATACAAATACAAAAAATAAGAACAAACGGTAGCCCTAATAAACGTAATAAGCAACTAGTTATTTACTGAAATGAGGAGTGAGGAGCTGCCTGACTGTTAGTAAATTACGTTCACTGGCAACTATGGCTAGAAAACTTATTCCACTCTCCTATGGTAGTAAAAGTAAAAGTGCTCTATTGAAGTAAGTGACGTCCCTAAATGAACTCTCTCTTCTTCCGGCATTCTCGTCGAGATGGCCACTGTACACTATACTTATGTATTGGTGCGCAGCACAAAGCGATGACACAAAGATGCGGTAGCGCTGTCGTCAAATCTCGCGCCGCAAAATATAAGCTATCTATAAACTTATCGTTGTCCGTTTTGCCAGAAAGCATGGTAACCAGACGTGGAGAGGGTTTAAGAAGTTACTTAGCAAATATTATTCAAAACGTTGAACGGCGAAGAATAATAGAAGTTCCAAGCAGTACACTTATCGAGTCACATGTTGAGCAAAAGAAGTTCGCAAGCTAGAACTATTCATAAGAGCCGATGCCAGGAAACTGTCACATTAAACATATTATTAGCGAAGGCATTAGGCCAATGGCCCAAACTGTTCTTACAAATAAAAACCCTTCGGAATTCCGTCCCTGTGGGTTGCGTGAACAGCTCTTGAATCGCAAGAAGCATGATGATAGCGAAAGCCGCGTACAATTAAAGCCTCGGCGCAGATCAGACGAAATAGATAAGTGATTCTAGCGAAAATGCCAGGCGTTGAACCCTATTCACAAAAGTCTATTATGCTTAAGTTGTTCGTAAGAACAAATTCTAGGCAATCCTGATGCTCGGGATATTAGCGAAGGCCCCCCACTAATGAAAGATCGAGAGCACTTGCTAACGAAAGCTTGGTAAATTCGTCCCCTGGATCCGTATTTGCCAAGTTCACAAGAGCGGATTCTATCCAATCCTGGTGCTGGACATGTGTTATTAGCGGAGACGAATGGATAATGACAAAGAGCACATATGAGCGAAAGCTTCGTGAGTTCGACCACTGTTGAAAGCGTCCTAAGTTTTTTTTTAATCACATCGACAATATACTTAATATGTATTGACATTGGCGGTTTACCCTTTGTTTTTTTTGTTTTTTTTATTACTTCTTGTTTACTGACTTGTGTCTAAGCGCAGAAATGCAGAGCGTACCGTTTTCTTGCTGTGTAATTATGCACATTTTCGAAAACTGATTTATTGGCGCAATGTCAATCAATTTCAATTTCAATGTCTAGACATCACGTGCTGCTCTTGCTGTTAGCCAACGAACAATTTAATTTTTGTTGAGAAGCTGGCGTCAAAGCAGTCGACAACATTTCCGTACGAATAAATCTATAAAAAGGAGTCTTCGCAGGAACTGTGTTACGAACAGATTTATGACACGGATTTCCATGTTATAAAATGTTTCGTCACCGCAAACTTGTCACTGCAAACTGTCACAGCGAACTATGTATAGAGTGATCATATTTAAGTTATATGAAATTTTTAAAAATCGCTTGTTGCAGATAATATGATTCTAGTCCTTCAACTGGATTGTTCAGATACGCGGACACGTCTTGCACTAAAAATCGAAATACATAATCACAGAATTAAAACACATTAAGTAATTTATTAATTATAACTTTACGGTACACAATGATATTTACGAATTGTAGCCGGTGAGCTTGTCAGACATATCCCATTGGAAGGAATTTCCAGAATGATACTAGTTCGGAGGCAGACATGCGCCATAAAACTCCTCTTAAAAATGCCCTGTTCGTCCAGTTATTTCATTAACGAAACGCTCTTTTGGGCACTGAAGCACCAAAGTAACTGGAACGCCAATGTGTACTGACGCGTGTACTCCTTCTTACCGTCACTACTACGTGACAATATCGTCCCACACATTGGGAAATAATATGTTGGAATTGATGTCATCCTGGAAGTTCACTTCAAGTGGTTACGTCTTGCAAGCGTACAGGCCACCACCCATAAATTACAATACGTGATGTAAAATAATCAATCAATCAATCAATTATGTAATTAATTAATTAATGATGCTTAACAATAAATAAATATTTGTCAATTAGTTGAATGTGTGTTCCAATTTGTCGTGCTGTAATGTCCGCCTCTTCGAATAATCCAGCTCAAGGACAAGAATTATGCTATGTCCCAAAGACGATTTTTAATAACTTCGTAAAACAAAAAATGGTCACCCCTGTATGTATGTATGTATGTATGTATGTATGTATGTATGTATGTATGTATGTATGTATGTATGTATGTATGTATGTATGTATGTATGTATGTATGTATGTATGTATGTATGTATGTATGTATGCCTAGTCAGTCGGTCAACAAATAACGACTTTTACCCCGTTTACCAAAGTCCCATACGAGCCACCTGCTTCTCGACCCCCGACATTTCATTTACCTTGCACCAAAGCAAAAGCCATTCGCCCATTTGTCTGCACATCGGAGAAGGCTCGGAGTGCTACGTAGCCAATCCGCATTACGCGAAGCGAGTGCAGAGCGCGGTTAAAACATAATATCCTCGCAGTTCGGTGCAAGCGAGAGCCCACGCTCTGTTCACGTACACCTCAACGAGCTCTCCGATCCACCTGCAGGAGCTGTGCCGGCGCTTGCGATTCTGAGATTCGTGAGCGGGCGTAACACTGCTCGTTAATGCACGGTCGGGGGGGGGGGGGGGGGAGGGGGTCTAATTACGTCGCCTGCATGCCTCTGGCACTCTCGCGGAATCACGTTCCTCTATAGAACTGTTCGTTTTCGCTGCTCAGGGCCCAAGTTCACGAAGCAGGATGTGTTTGATCCCCGCTGAACAAGTGCACGTGCCTTCTTTCGCTTTTTGCTTCCTTTTCTTCTATTCGGCTCTTTTGTACCATGTGTCCATAGCGCGTAGCAAGCTCCGTTTACACCAGTTGCATACAGCAAAGCTGAGAGCTTATAGCTGGATACTCTGTACACACATTTCCTTTCAAAGAGGGAGTTGCCTTTCTCTCAGCTGGAAGCAAGCAATTACAACCTTGGTACTACAGCAATTAGAACATAGGCTCGACCGCCGCGATAAAGGCTTTTGCTAGCAATCAGAAGAGCTCCGTCAAAATTCCGTTCTGTTGGAAACAAAAGAACGTTTTCGCGTCAATCTGCAGATAAAATGACCAAGGAAAAAAAAAAAGGGAGCTTAATTGAAAGCCAATGTTCGGAAAACAGACGCCAGATGGGTTTATCAAGAATCTTGTGATAAGAACCCGGCGATGAACCACACGTGTAAGCGAAAGTGGCCGGACTACAAGCTTACTAACACACTTAATTTATCCGTAAGTTCAGAAGCACAAATTGAAATTCACGAGTGCATTGGAATGTTCAGAATGCAATGTTTCGGGTTGCAGCCTTCAATTTCAAGTTACATGTATAGACAGAGAAGAAAGTTGATTTTATCGTGGAATACACGGCCTGTAAACTATTGCTCAGGGTATTAGGGTACTGTGCTCAGGTTACCTTTAGTCGGAATGTACCTTCGTGAAATTACACGATCACAAAGTGCAGAAGAAATCATGATCACAAGGTTCACACCTGATTCACATCAACTAAACTACACTCACCAACTAGTCGCCAGTTCATACCGTCGTCGATGTCCAGTCCACTGTATACTTCGTGATGCCCTGATTTGTGCCAAGGCGCGCATTCTTCCAGTATCAGACAACTTGCCCCGCAAGTCAGCTCTTTTGATCAATATAACCGGCGATGTTGTGCTCAGGTACGTCTTTACTCACGACTGTGCGCGCCGTTACATACTCCTAAGGTTAACATACACTGCACGGAACTCGGGTCAAGGAGGCTCGTGCGAAACTGCGTACAGGTTGTACGTTACACCGTTCCCGCCTCGAGGGTCTTTCGCGGACGCGTCATAACTGCCTCCGATTTGGTCTCGCAAACTTGTTCCGCTCTCAAAGTGCGTGTTTTCTGTGTGCGTGGTTCGCGGGAATAAGCGTGACGCGGATAACTAATCGTGCGCGCGCGCTCGCACCAAGCTCTGCTCGAGAAGCAGCTACACAAATCGACTAATTGCTGCTGGTGTTGTGTTTGCCGATGAGAGGCAGAGATGACCCGGAACGCACAGTTCCTTGCTTGGCCGTGCACTGCCGGCAAGAAGCGCAGCCGAAATACTAATGCACGAACACGCGCAGGCCGGCGACACGGCCACAGTTCGCTCCCTTTCCCGCGTTTTCAGAGGGCGCAGTACCTCGGAGAGTGCGTACAACGACAAGAACGGCCACCCTGCGCTTGCGTATCTCAACTCATTTTGGAGAGGTCAGTCTGGTGCGTTTTGGACCGCTGATCTATGGACATGGCGGGAAGAGAAAGAGAAGTGGTAAGGGAAAGTCACGGAGGTAAACCAGGCAAAAGCCTGGTTGGCTACCCCGGTACTGGTGAAGGGGAAAAGGGCATTGAAAGATGAGAAGGAGAGGAGCAAATATCCTATGGACGCCCGCACACGCGCGCTGATACGATCTCGACCGGGTGAGGTGGGTCTTAACCTCGAGAATCAGGAAACGACGACGAAGCAGCGCATCGTGATATGAAAAAAGTAGAAAAGGTTGTATTCGCTTCATTGGTACATGGTTGTTACTCTTATCAAGTCTCGAGCGGTTCTGATTAACACGGGGGCCAGGACGGCCTTAAATAACCCCTTGCAGTCTTGTTGGTCGTCGACGTCTTCTTGGGGAGCCGGTGAACGCTTTCGTCAGGTTCTGTCGTCGACGACCTCCTGCCCTTCGGTTTGTCTTCTCTTCGCCATCCCTTTGTGTCAGCTCGAGGAATAAAAGGGATGGCGCTGTTTCGGAGAAGAGTGCAATTATGTCGATATGGGGGACGCCCACCTGAACGCTTCACACTTTATAGGTCGAAGCCCAGGATTACCGTAACAGCCTTTTCTGAGAGGAAGCAAATCATCTTGTCATGGGAACGTACGCCTGAATGTCTCTCACGCTTGACCGGTCGATCATAACAGCGCTGAAACATTCATTGTTTTCGAAGTCACGAGTGGTCGTATATATGTTGGTGGATCTATAGAAATGGTGGGGTTTAACGTAACCAAAGACTGCACATCGGGCTATGAGGTACGTCGTAATGGAGGGCTGCGGATTAGTTTAGACCACCTGGAGTTCTTTAACTTGCCCCATATAGCCGTTACACACGAGCAATTTTGAAGACAAAGTCCTGTTAAGTGACTTCAGACCGATTTGGCGTATATGGGATCTGGGTATCTTGTAATCACTTCTAGAAAAAAAAAGCAGCCGGTTAGGTGACTCGTAGATGTCACATGAACACGGAAATGGTATTAAACAATACAGCTTCACGCCTAGAAGACGTAGCATAAGCCGGCGACTGAGGATCTAATATACAGCAGGTCTAATTGGCCGTAAACAGGATGGGATGTGTGTGACTGTGTCGCTGTCACCTTTTGCAATGCAGCCACCAAGTGCCACCTAAGCTAACAGCCGCGCTATCCACAATATGGCGTGGAGTGCCCGAGGCAAGTAAAAACAATTCCAATAATTCCCAATAATAGTGCAGAGCGTTATGCTGGGAATGTTCTCTTTCTTAAATAAGTAAAAAAAAAAAATAGATAAGACATTAGGCAAAATAAAAAAAAGAGCTTGGTGGCTCAACCTATGATCGACGCTCGTTGCATTAATCCATCTATCCATCCGGTAGCACAGAGTTTCCTACAATTACTAGAGGGAACCCTGGCGTTACGATCGTTCAGCTATCGTGAGAATCGCTGGCAGTGCATGGATTCATCTGATCTTCGTGCTTGGGACTTCAGACCTTCTTGTAGCTTCGTTTGTCACGCTTTATCTGGGCCTAAAGTGCTCCAAAATTCAAAGCAATCTATATTTTTAATGGAGAGGATAATAAGACAATGCATGCACGCACAATCGCTGCTAACTGCCATGGTTCCACTTGCCCATGCGTTCGTGGCGTAATGGTTTCACTAACGGGCTTGTTTACTAGAGGTCCTGTGCTCAAGTACTGCCGTCGGACAGTTTTATTTATGCTTAATTAATTACATATAATGCGTAACATATTTTAAAATGATCGCTTTGCAACATGTCACGAAGCAATTGAAAGCCAGATGGAGAGAGTTCAGGCAAATCCATGAACTCCCCATCATTCCCGCGCCGGCTGAACAGCTCTGCATGCTTCCAGCTCCCGTAGACACTAGCGCCACAGTTACCTCTACGAATCGCACAAAACTAAACGCAACTAGCGTAGCGGCAGCTGGGAGGATTGGAACCCTATGGCCTTCGCTGCCTCCTTGGCCCTGGACACGAAAGTTTGATAAAAAGCTATGGTGGCTGCTTCTGGTGCAGCACGTCAAGAACGTGCTGGACCTGGGGAAATGAGTCTACCAGGAGGCCCTGAGCGGAGCTTTAGCTCCTTTGGTACTAATAAATGCTCTTCTTTCTCCCTCTATGTTCGGTAGGGTACGTCGATGCACGCGCGCTGTCGCGCACTGCGAGAGGGAGGGCGCTCGCATCGAGACACCCTTAAAGCCCCTTAAACTTCGTAAAGTAGCGACACTCTCCTCCTCCGCTTTCCCTCTTCCTCGTTTCTCCTCTCTTTCCCGCTCCCTCCTGGACCGTAGCGCCGACTACACCGCTCGAGCGTATCAACGGCGCCAACATGCGCTCCTCGCCACTCCGTAGACGCTTCTCGAGCGAAAATGGCGCTGAAACACGGCGCGAGGGGCCACGTGACGCTGTTAGGCCAATAGCGACGCGGCGTCGGCCTCGGCCAGAGCGCGCGAGGAGGAGGCGGCATTCTTCAAAGCGTGGCGCTACTTACCGTTCGGGACGGAGGAGAGCTGGGCTGGAGAAGCACCTCTGAATGCGCATGCGCTTTTACTGTCCCTGAGAGCGCGCTAGCGACAACGAGGCACGCCGGCGTTGACGCACCCTTAACGCCGCGCGGTGACTCAGTGTGTGTGAGGTGTTCGTACAGCAGCATGCCGCCGCGTCTCACGACAGCTGTCGGCGCTCAAGAGAGAAAACGTGAGCGCGCCGAAGCCGCATGCACACGACGTGCCAATGAGAGTGACGATGCATGTGAAATTTTGTGTAGCCGAAGCACGCGCCAGCCATACCAAGAAGATGGCCGAAGCTCGTGTGGCCCGTCTCGCCTAAATGCGTGATTCGTATCGTGGTAACTATAGGAGCGGCAGGACGTCGATAAGCGCTTGGAGGCGCTGGAGCGGAACGGATTCGCCCAACGCACGCGTAGCTACCGAGACCTCTAAAGAATACAACGAGCGTCTCCCACGTCGCAGGACAATACGATTAGGATAAGAGAATAATTTACATGAAATAGATACAGAATATAAATATATAATAAACATTAATAACCTAAAATGTTTACAGTCATGTATATAGGTTGATCTTGTCTTTAGCGTCGGCACTTGGTTGACCCTATCTTGTACATTACACCCCAATAGGAATGCGGCCACCGGGGTCGGGATCGAACATGGCTTTCCTATAGTATAAGTGGTGGTGGACGTGCAAGGAGAACACCCTAGTAGCCGGTACGACCCCGCATACAGTTAAATGATCACGAGAGTCCGGACGCCTGTTACCGTTAGCCGTAAAGTATGGGATATGCACTCCGTGAAACGGAACGACGGCAAAAAAAAAAAAGTGCTGTTGATTTCAGAGTAGGTGTGCATCTGAGCAGGTTCAATTTCTGGTCGTGGCGATCACATTCCGATGCGGGAGGTATGCGAAACGCTCGTGTATGGTGCTTTCGGTGCATGTTAAAGAAACTCGTGCGCTGCACATTAGTCCGGAGAACCACATTACGGCGTCGCTGTTAGCCATATTGTTGCTTTTAAGCGTTAACATCAATCAATCAATCAATCAATCAATCAATCAATCAATCAATCAATCAATCAATCAATCAATCAATCAATCAATCAATCAATCAATCAATCAATCAGTCAATCAATTAGTCAGTCAGTCAGTCAGTCTGCCTGAAAGTAAGGCGTTGGGCTATGACTTTGGAATACAAAGCTTTCTTTTTTTAATCTTACGCTATAGAATAAGCCAAGCAATCAGTATAACTATTGACGACACGGAGATAGTGCACAGCCACGCAAAAAATTTAAATAATTGTCAGGTTTCAGTTATTATTTCGCATTTTCAATACTTATGTGAGATATATTTAACATAAAAGGCATGCGTTGTCGGTGTTTTGTTTCATGACATTTGTTTGTGGGCTGTCATTCTTAAAATTCCGACAATTGCTTCGTCAAGAATGTAAGGCAAGGTATGTGCAACTTTAGTGATATAACGGTGTGGCAATATAACCCGCATATACCTCATGTCACATAGGAAGGCGTGGCATGTACATATACCTAAATATATAAGGAAATTGTCGCTCACAACTCCGCCGACACCGGCAGCGGATTTTTTGCGACACGGTGCCTTTAACCTCATCGCATTAAAAAAAAAAATAACTGAATCAGGCAAATAGCACACAATTCATGCAGCGTCATTCTAAGTATGGCGCAACGTGCGATGGAGGGATAGTTTCCACATTAAAGGATAGGAAGACAGCGACGCGGATTAGGGAGCAAACGTGGGTAGTCGATATTCTAGTATAGATTGAGCGGGAAAGATGTGTCGGCGGGTATAGGGTGCTTAATGCGGAGAGTAGATAACCGCTGATCTTTCACAGAGTAACAGAAGAGGAGCCAAGAGCAGCGTATTCACTCCAGGGTGGCAGACAAATAGGGGGTGGGATGAGATTAGGAAACTTTTCAGGTGTATATGCATGTAGTGCAAGGAGTCGGCTCACGCTAGTCAGCCGTCAGCCGACTCACGCTGGAAGATCACCGGCAGATGACTTCATCCTGCCGTGAAATAGGATCATGATGGTGACGAGAATGACGATGATCTTTTAGTAGCTTCCGCAGAGATTCACGTTCAACGTGGGCCGGACCATATCCGAAGAAACGTATGCCACATGATAAACGACCACCCAGGATTGCGCTGGTTCTCGCGGAAGCTCTTTGAGCGATAGCGTCGAAGCGTAGTCGAAGCATAGGCGCCGAGCGGATTTATGACGCCTGTTCTGGAGGCAGGCAGTTTCTGTTCCCAGGGCCCGAGCCGACGACGCGCCGCTCTCCCGCAGCGGCAGTAACATTCTCCGTTATCTCCAGGGTTCATCACCGCTCGCTCCGCAGTGTCGAAGAAGAAGAGGAAGCGCCCGAGAATTCCGACGCGCTGGAATTCCTGTTCCTCTTTTTTTTTGTATTTCATTCCTTTCTTTTTCTTTTTCAGCGCCGCTACATTTGTGAGCAAACTTTCTTTAACGTATCTCTTTTTTCCGGCTCTCGTTCTGTCAACTGGTTCTCTGCACATCCCTACTGACCATTCCGGCCTCTCTCAGTCATATGAGCGACATCTGGTGGAGGATGTTCACTAACTCGGATGAGTCCGTAGTCGTGTAGTCATCGGGCTCTGCCATAACCCGTCCAAAACGCATATAGGTTAACACCGGTGACGTACAGGGCGATACGATATACAGGGTGCCCCAGCTAACTTTAGTCAAGAGTTTAAAAATATGCGAATGCCACGTAGCTGGACAGAAGAAAGGTAAGGTTGTTTGCCGTCGTTTGGAGATACTCAAATTATTATATTTTTTTCATTCCGCCCAAATAAATAATTAGTCCTAATTAATTAATCAACTTCAGAAATATTACAATTAGATGAAAAGTGTCAATGAGAAAATTGCAAACCGACACGACAAACTACTGATACAGCTTTCGGCTGTGCTGAATGCGTGCTACATATTTTTTTTTTTTTCCGAGCGTGATAGAAGCCCACAAATGCACGCAGAATTGCCGCGCGACTGGCCGCTCGAGGCATTTTGCGTGTATTCGTGGAATTCTTTCACGCTCGGAAAAACACTTTTATGTAACACGTATTGAGAACCAGAAAGCTGTATCGGGAGTTTTGAAATATCAGCGCGTCGCACGAGATTCGCATAGGTACCTAGTCAAGGCGGCGCCGTTAATGTGCTCATAAGGACAGATCTTTTGAATAGCGAGGGGGGATCATACCCCCACCCCAACCACCCGCACTCGAGGCACTAGCTCTACACCCCCTCCCCTCTTCCACCTGCCTTGCCTGCACGCTCGATCTAAATCCCATTTCACATGAGTTAGAGGATATATTTTTTGCGGAGCAGCCGGCCCATATAACAGTGGCTAACATTTCCAATTTCGTCAGAACAAATCGCTCACCTACTCCACTAAATTAGGAACACATTTGTCTTTTTCTTTTCTTCCTTTCTTTTCTTTCTTAATTATTTTTTTGCAGATTTGCGTCAGTTACTCATTGTAGCTTAAGTGGAACGAGATGACCAAGTTCCACTTACTTAGTGGGATGATCATCTTCACGCTCCCGCTCCTCTTGCCCAGTTTAATGTTCTATTCGGCCCTGTTGAACAAGCACTCCCGCCCCACACCCACCCCTTCTTGCTGCTACCATGGCTTGGCTCCATCCATGAGAAGCGACGAATCTTCGAAGTTGAGCAAGGAGTCACTGTCACTCTTTGTTACTTAGGAAGAAGCCACCGATTTATTCGAGAGACCGACACTGAGGTTTCCATCTCGCCACAGTGGGCGACTTTCATGCTCACTCACTCTCTCTCTCTCTCTCTTTCTCATCTCACGTTAGAGAGAAGGGGTTACTGGTTACGTTGCACTGCTACGCCAGGAGACCACCGGAGAAGCGCCCACAGTGTTGTACGACTGTGCAGAAAAAAAAAAAAAAAATCTAATAAGTGCAATACAAATCACGTTTAGTGTAGGTCTCAAACTGAAGCATTCGATTCGGGAATTCGAGATTCGCTTTGGTCGAAAGGTTCTTTTATGTTTATTTTAGCTCTTTTACATTTCCCGTCCCAGACCCTCTTTGCACCAATTTTGCTTCGTTTTCGGTTCGCGTTGTAACCCGCTCGTTCCTTGGAACTGCTTCAGTCTGCAGTCACACATGCGTATATCGAGCGCGTACCTCTTGCTTCTTTTCTTCCGGTGGTTTTGCGACATCGCATTGCACGCAGTGCAGGCAAGGGTGTGTGCACTTTCGCTAGGCATGTGTGCGTGTCTTTCTTGCTTCTGCTTTAAGCTATAAAGCGCGGCTGCTTGCGTCCTTGCTGTGCTGCAAGAACAGGAAATGTTGCCCAGAAGTAATCACTGCAGTGCATCGCGGTCGTCGCACTGCACTGGCTTACTAGTTCTTTTTTTCATGCAGAGCGCTCAGCGTGAATAACAAAAAGGTGCAGCAGCCGGTCGAGCTGTGAAGAGGAATCCACTACACTATAGGTGACAACCTAAAAATTCAGTATACTAGCTCCTCCCACAATACCGCACGGAATCCTCCCCTTTTTGCTTCCACACTGAAAAAAAAAAGCATACCGTACTTACTCGATTCTGACGCGTCCTCGATTGTAAATGCTGACTATTCAATTAGGACAGCGAGAATTTAAACACATTTTGTTGTCTTCTGTAACGCGCAGCCCCGACTGTCATACCTTAAGAAGTTATAAATGGAATGCCCTTGATATCCCTGTAGCCACTTTCTTCTTTTTGTACTAAAGCAGCGATATGGTAATGGTGTTCTGTCCTCACTTGGACGAAGAAATTCCGCCAGAAGTCATCTGACCGTGAATGTCGCTGCCAATGCGATAATCATTGAAACAATCTTGCGATGCACCGTATTGCCGAAGCCAAGCATAAGGCTTCTAGTGCAGGGCATACTCAGCGCAGGAGCCCGATGCTGTGCTGAGTACCCATTTGACCACAGGACTACCCAGTGTTGGCGAAAAATGGTTAGAGACATCGATAGATAGATAGCTATATATGGCTGAAGGAAAGTGCGGGAAGTATACATCCTAGGAGTGCTAACCGCAATCAGAGAAGCATGCTAGTGCAGGTGAATGCTATAATGAAGGAAATTGTACACACGAGACATGCGATACTTAACACACGCACATAACACAGTATACGCAGTTCAATTAAGAATATCCTTTGAAGTGCAAATAAATTGAAATCGCCTAAGAAGTGTGCAACGGATCTCGTATACATTTCGCGAAGGGCAGAGTGGTGATCCCACTTTGTTGATTTTCTACATTTCGTATCCATTTCGGTCTTCTGGCTGCGATCAAAGTGACACAGTAGAAACCCATTGTAGTAAGCCAGTCGTTGGAGGGCACAATGTCTGCTATAGCGGAAAACTACAAAGGAAATCACGCAAATTGTGCAGCCAACAAAGTTTATTTTATCATCTTATAAAACTGTTTATGGGCTGAGCTGCAAAAAACGTAGACACATTCTTTCTTTTTTACGTTAGTGTAAGGAATTTCTGAGGGCGAATCGGAAACAATAGGTCAATATGGCGTTTGTACATACTGTATACCAACAGCACAAATTGAAACATGAGCAGGAAATAACTGATCAGAAGTCTGTTATGACCACAAATCAGTTACACTATGATCAATTAGTAATGTTCTTTCTTTTCTTTTTTCGTCTGTTTTGCTGTATATATTCAGAATATCCGGCATCAAACATTAGTTGGAAGCTAGCGCCTGTTCCATTCGTGTCTCTCCGTGCTTCTTTGTAGATTCTGCGCTAAAACACTAATAAGTATCGTTTACCATCTAGCCCCGGACCAACGCTTTGATCAGAAGACCTTTTGCGCATAATTATGCGGAAGTGCGACGTGTAATCGCTCTGTCGCACGTTTCTCATGCGTGTATAGTAGTCGCAGGAGTGCGTTCGGGAGTCTGAATTCAGTGACCGTTCGAAATGCAATTGAACCGAGAAATGGGGCAGTTGTGCACTGTAGTATTCTCAGAATTGTTCGCGTTTGAATTTATGCCGCCGGTACATATTGACACGTGTACGTGCTGATCTTTCTCGGGCGACCACGTTTCACCGCTTAACAAATGTTATCGCACAGCGCAGGACGCGCCTGCGTAGATGTATACTACAAATCTATTCAATCCATGCGCTTGGCGTTCACGAACGCCGACGGCCTTCCGTCGGCCATCGAGGTGACGTCATCGAGCGTCCCGTGCTCATTGCTTCCAGCGTTTTGACACGCCTGGCGTCTACTTGCAACGGCGTTGTTTCGGCTGCGCATGCAGCAGTTGCGTCGCGCTGTGCGTCACGCGCCGTGTCACATCCGCGTATATAGGCGATGCACGAAACCATAAGTCTGTGACGTGTTTCCGGCTCTGGCAATGGTTTCCGCCCCATACAGACAGCGAAAGCATAGCCTCCGAGATCTGCGTTTCCTTTCCAGAGGGAGCTTTGCTGGGGCGTGGATTAGGACACCACCGAGTGTCGAACACTTCGCAAGGACCTCGGCATTGATTTATCGATCTGCTGATTGGTCAATCCGCTCCCACCGTAATGGAGCAGCTGTGTCATGGAATGGAACCCACGACCTACCTAATGCTCAGCGCAGCAGAATGCCGCATGGACACTGTGCCAGTGTGGCCGCTCAAAATACCAGTAGAAAGGAAAATACACAAAGATAACGCAAAATATTCTGCCTATAGAACGGCTTTCGTCCTCACCGTAGTGCTCTTTCCGATTCAAGTAATTATCGCGTTACAGCAACCAGAGCCGAAGTTACAGACCCACACAGTATGCATGCCATAATCATCTACATTTTCCTGAGAATACTCTGTTCGATAAATTGTAAAGTGCTAGCTATTTCACTACTTTATTACGCCTGTAAGGTACTGTGTAATTACACTTGATCTCACTATGCTGCCCTCTGTATGCGGGCTCTTACTCAGTCTCTACTTGTTGGTTGACTACTCCGACTGATTGAGTCAATGAGTGATTGTGTGGTTGGAGTTTAACGTCGCAAAGCAGTATTGCGGCCGCGTGAGGCGCCCCAGGTCCCAGATTAAATTTGAACACCCTGATCGTTTTTTACTGTGCATTCGGGAGTCGAACGTGTGACTTCGTGCTCAAAAGTAGAAGGAGATATATGTGCTGAGTTACCGTTGCAGGTGAGGCCTTTCGAGTCTTGGATACTGATTCCGGTCTGCGAAAAGCTGGTGGTTCGAATAAAGGCTTTGGAGACGAATAAATTTTTTGTTATTTATGCGCCCAACAAGAATTCTGCGTATTAGTGCTTATTCAGGTACCAAGTTTAATCACAATATTAGAGGCACCAGCCTAATGTCGAACGCGTACCTTTCCTTCACTCATTCCCTCCTCCTGCTTCTTCTCCTCATCCTCCTCCTCCTCTCCTAAGCAATTGGTAGGCTTAAGTAAGTTAAGCGCGCTTTTATTACTCCAGTGAAGGACTGATAAAATAAATAGCAGTTATGGTTTTCCCCACTTCCTGATCTTCGCAAACAATAAATGCTTTTTTTATTCGCAAGTCATACTTAGTAATTGCTGTTTCGTCAATCAGCTTGTCAGAAGCTTCTCGTGCGCCATATGTGCCCCCGAGATGCGCAATCATGAAAATTATTATTCGCGAGATCAAGTGATACTTTTTCCTCGCGCTGGCTTGTAGAATCTTGCCCGAAGCCCTGTGTGTGTCATATGCATAATCACTTCTTTTTAACCAGTACAAAAAGACGGAAAGGCATGAACCAATATCTCGAAGGCAACCACCGTCATTTGCTGGACGGCACGCTAGATGGCGCCAGAATACCCCTCCGCAGCAAGCTGTGAGACTCCACCAAGACACGCAAAATCTACGCCTTTCTATCGCAAGTTCGCCGGCATGCATCTGAAGCGGCTTTTAATCGGAGACTGCGCATATGTCAATGGTATCTAGTGGATCGCCAAGTGGTCCGAACTTGCTATCGTAACGCTTACAGCAGCAGTTCTATGCGAATAATCTTTAGTATGTTTTTCCCTAAAATGAACAACCAGTTCGACCACTAACATCTTTGTGGAACACCCAAATGAAAGCATTCCACATGTTTCCTCTGTCGGGGCGGACGTTCGCTATCGTCAGTATTGAGCTTCTCCCCATCCGAAGCCGCTTCTTTCCGTTCTTCCATTCGATTCTCTGTTTTTATTATTAGTTTTTTTTTCTCACTTCATCGTTCCTTTTCACAGGCTCCGCCCTCTCGGAGCTCTCACCGCCAGTATCAGCGCTCCGCGCCTTCTTATCTTTTCTTCTTCGCACCACCAGAGGAGGGCATGCCTGCGGCCCATTCTCTCCTTTTTCACTTCCCTAAAGAATGTCACACTACTTAAGAGCAGGGGAGGAGTTGGCTTGCAAAAGCAAGCGCAGCCTCAACACACACACGCGCACGTCCCCACACACATGCGTACGAACACACACACTAACACACGCGTCCACGCACAGTAAGTCACGGGAAAACACAACGAAGGGACCAACGCTTTCCGTATAGAAGGCACCTCTCCCGAATCGAGCGCCCGCAGCCTCTTCAAAAGGCACCGCCCGGAACTGCCGACACTTGACAAATCGTCGCGCCCATCCACCGTTTCTTCCTTTCAATCTGTCTTTTTTTTTTTCATTTTTTCCCCTCGTTGACTTCCCTGCGCGCCTTTCTTCCAGCCCGCGCACAGCCGACGTTTCGGCGACTGCGCGTTTTGCTCTCACACGTCGCTCTGCCTCTTCCCTTTTGTTTTCGCGCGCTTTCCCGCCCCATTCGGCGTTCTTTTTTCCCCTTTCCTTCCCTCTCCGCACACGAACGAGCAAGTGTAAAATTGCCGCGAGCTCTCTCCCGCTCTCCGATTTCTTTCTTGCGTCCGTCTCCCACTCCCGCTGGCGGAGCTGTTTTGTCTTGAAGCATCACCACGTGATCGTGGAATAGCGTTCCAGACTGGCCGTTTTCTTTGCGGAAGAGCTCCGAATCGTCTCCTCTTTCTTCCCTCTTTCTTCTCTTCGTTTTCTCTGCTATCCGGTCGTTTCTCTTTCCCCAACCGTCTTTATCTCAGAGGCGGCTTTGAGCAAGCGTTCTACGAACTATGCTCTCGCGTGAAGCCTCAGGGGAGTCCTTTCATGCTCTACTTTATTTTTGCCCGTCCCCGCGTTAACTTCTACTTTGGACATGTAGACAAATTACCGACGTCACCTCCCCTACCCTATTCTGACCTTCAGCGATGCTGTCGCATTGCTCATCTCCCTCACAATCCGCAAAACGGCACTTAAAAGCTAATTTGCCGCCTTTTATTAGGGAGTGCGGGCGTCGTTTATCCCATTCTTTGTGTTTCCTTTTTTCTACATTGGGCAGCGCCAAAGAAAGAAAAAACACTTTTTCTAACCTTAGCTCGCGGGCAAGCTTTGTTTCCTGCCCATCTTACAGATTTCCCAGCATAGTCGGGCAGTGTATACTGCTTCCAGCGTAAAATATAGTGCTTGTAAATTAAACGTTGCGAACATCTTCGGTATCACCACGTAGCCATGACATGAGGGGGGGATTAGGGAGCTAGCCGTGAGTCCTCGAGAGGCTCGGGAAAGAACCGGGGAAACCAATGACGGATTTTCAAGGAAAGGTGTGAAATTGCAACACAGCGTGCCTAATGTTCTGCACAAAGGACAATGAAATGTTGATAATTTTTGGCACGGCAGAAGTGCAGCCTTGGGTCTTAGTACACTGACATCTCTCACAGTAGTGATTAGTAGAGGTATATATAAGCGAGCTTGTCACTCCAGAGCACTAACCAGGTACGCTGGTAGTTCCATATTTGCCACACGCAGCAATCAATTTGTAGATGAATTCATAGATTATGCTTACAGATGCTGAAGGTTGCTGAAGTAAATCAGGATGAAAGGAGAAGGCAACGCGACGGAAGACAACAGCCATCTAAAGTTTCGTACTAATTACCATCACCACACCATACTTCGATACACCCATTTTGATAAAGTGAACTAGACCACAGGAAAGCAACAGGCACACGGTTTTACTGCAGACTTGAAACAAAAGACCAAGGGGACAGCCTGGAGAACGCACTAATATTTAAATATAAACTTCGTTGGTCAAGGCCGTTGTTAGTCTCTTTTGTCTGCACCTGTTTCTTGCTAGGGCCGTGCTACAGTCTCAAACGAAACCAGCAAGCTTAAATTGTTGTCTTTACAATTTGAGACGATTCTTTCTTGCCAACGTAACAACTCTCATTCACTTGTTTCCCGACGCAGCTTCCGCCATCCGTTCATTCACAGCCAATGATTCAGAACCATGAAAACGAAAGAAGAATGACAAAAAAAATGGCGTGACACCGCTAAACGGGCCGCTGCGAATAGTAGCCACCAATACCTGCGCGGTAAGACCAAAAACCACGACGAAAAAAAAAAAGAAAAACGAGCTGCCCGTGAGATTTCGTTGCGTGCAAAAAAACATGGGTAGGGAGAGAATCTGCCACGCCGTGTAACATCTCCGCTCCAATCTCCGCAGCACGCTATTTTCAGCCGCACGCACAGGGGGAGCCACTTGCCGTTTCCGGTGATGAGTCGACGCCTTCGTCGACCCAGGGCGGGCTCGTAATGACGTCACTGAAGTTCGTCTACGCGTTGTTACATTCGGAGGTCGCCCCCGTTCAACCACCTTAACCATCTTCTACATCCTCCCTCTAAGACCTCCCCACCCATCTCTGGCTTCAAGTAGACCCTGTATGCTTCCCTCCCTTCTCTGGGGTCTTATTTCTCGGTAGGAATGTTGGGTGCTTGTTGAAGCGACGCCAAGGAAATGAAAGCACAAAACGCCAATGACTGCTGCTTCCGGTCTTGCGTCACATTCCAGCGGGCAGCAACAGGTGCGTTTCTCGTGTTTCGAGACGGACTCTCACTTGTCTCTCGCATTTGTTTGTTTCTCCATGGCGGCGGGACTTGGGCAAAAGCGTGACGGAAGAGCTGCGGGCCTGTTAGGCAACACTGTAATGTTTTTGGAGGCGACATCAATGGGGACCCGCACAGAGAAGAGACGCGCCGAGAGGTTGGGAGAAGCGAGATGCACTCGAAGCAAGACTTCGAGCAAGGACTCTCGGGGTGTTCCGCTGAGGTGGCAGTTGCTCGGTGGCCGGGGATGTTCCAACGACGGCATAAGGGGGACCCATTATAACCGCCACCATCTCCGTTACACGCATGCACCCCCCCCCCCTTTCTGCTTTACTCCCTGTGGAGGGAGCCGCAAAACGATGGGGGAAGGGCCTCCGTTCGCAGAAAAAATAAAAATTAAAGGAGTCATTTCGGAAAGGAGGTGAAAGGGAGATGGAGTGGACGATTCCGTTGAAACGGTTTTTGACTCAAGGACGCTCGAGATGGATCCGTGCACATTCCAGACGGCGCCGTTGGGCTTAAGACATCATCTTCACTGCTGCGCGGGTCTTTGCCGGTGCCGCAGAATCCGAGCTACATTTTTTTCCCCGTTCATGCTGCTGCACACTGTAAACGAATTTACACTCAGGGTGGGCTCTTCGCACTGCGTAACTAAAGTTTTAATAATGTGAAAACAATAGTCTTCTAGAAATTTCAGAACCACCCTTAACTTATTGTACCGATGCTCGCATTGGACCAGCGAAGGGTTGCACGAATGTGTCAGGCCTTGGCAGTGAAAGTCAGAAAGTGCTTCGAAGGGCAAATGTCCCATTACGCGGGAACATGTGCTTGAATTATGCCTTCTTTTAGTAGCCGTGCGCAACAAATGAGACACCCTCGCCATACGAAGGTGCATAAGTGGTGTCACGCATTCCTGACACAGACAACAACCTTGTATGCTTCTGCTAGTTCAAAGCAGGAAGCACGACTTTCACAGCTAGTTTCACGACGTTGCTGCTGCTGGAGAGATTGTCGGCCGTAATATATAGCAGTCCTCAGCAGGCTGGCCGGCTACTGTATGGGTGTTTGCCGAACAAAGAACTAGGATGTGTCGTCACTCTTTTCTACGCTCCTTGTATGCATCCCGCGGAATCGATCTGCTCCGACAAGCGTTCTTTATAATACGTGCGTTGACACATCGTCTTAGAGTACCGGTAAAACTACCAATGCTACAATGACCTCGTCTTCCCAAAAGAACAGCAATACCCCTGTTACACGGGCACCCGCGAAATCCGTTGAGCGTGAAACTCCCTAATGGAGATTTGTGGCAGTGGAGTAGCAGCCGTGCTTCACGGCAAAGTGCGAGCTTGCGAAGGGCGCCGCAAGGGAAAGAAGCGGCGCTGCTGCGCTTACTTCCGCGTGGACATGTAGACTTCACATATACAGTAGCCGTTAAAGTAATTTATAGGTAGTTTTTTTTTAACGCAGTATGTTATTCAATAAAATCATAGCGAGAAAGTTTGCTGTACGTTACCGCGAGGCTTTTGTTTTCCAAGCTCGCAGCGAAGTTGAAAGCGATGCTGCCTACACTGCGCTCTTGTTCTCGTGCGGGGGCGCGCGGGTCACGTTGTTCGACCGGTGCGCTTTGAGTTGTGATTCTGTGCTGTGTAATCGAGCGTGAGCGTGTGTTCGCGTTTAGCTCACCTGCTTCCAGGTGAGTGACGAAGCGGATAAACAAACGAAGTAGCGGAGCGATATTTCCGCATGCAGCATGACTAAGCATTGGCGTAGAGGATGCAGGCGCCTAATGTCCTTAAAACAAAATTAAAAACTCCCAATACGTAGCCTATAATGCAAGTAAAAAATAAGTAAATAAGAATGCTAAAATCTGTAAGTTAGGCAGTTACGACGATGTTATTATAGCGTGGTTTTCTGCGTAGCTTTAGCTATCTGGAAACGAGAGTACTCCATCCAGTCGTAATGGTCATTGCCGAACTCCCTTCGCCAAAATATTCGTTTAACTTCCTTGGCGCAAGGGAGACGACGTGACACGGAGTGCAACTCCCTTGGTGCAAAGACGAAAGAGTTAAATGGAATTCGCTGGTGCCCGTGTGCACACGGGCACCAGTGAATTGCCAGGTGTATAAGAGGTATACGCATTGGTGCTGATGCAGTGTTTGAACACAAAGAAATTTCTAGAAGATGACTCGGAGTAAGATTCCGGGGTCGTTCTGCCTATTCGCTGGATCCACGGTCACATCTTTTATATCTTGGTTGCCCTGTCACCTTAAAGATTGCTTCAATCGAGGGGCACCAACCTAATGTAAACTTTTTTTTTCTTTCTGCCCATCTTAAACGTATATTTACGATGGCGCATCCTTAGGCTCCTTAGAATAGCGCTTTCTTTATTAGAATAAACTTTCGCAAGATAGGTGTAATTGGATATTTCTGGTAGAGAGCCACACAATGCGACAGGTCTAAATAGTCGTGACGAATAGAATGGTAAAGGTATGAAATCCTCACAAATTAATGTATGCTCAGACCTTAAACGGAAGCCCACACAAAACGATGCACACTGTAAACAAATTAGCTCCCTTAATGGTATACAAGGTTATTTCAATCCAATTTCAATTCAATTTTTATTTTTTCAGAAATAATAGGTCCTGGAAATGTGTTATATATGTGTTAAGTCACCCCATCACACCTGTAAAGGTATAAAGGTGTGAGTTAGACGCATTTACACCCGTGTGCAACCTTGATGGCGTAAATTAGTTTACAGTGTAGAGGAGGAACCCCATGCAATGTCTAAAACAGTTACTGTACACTCTCTAAACTACATGCACTTAACGCACAAGTGCATCCCCAGCTGCATCCGCCAAGTTCAAGCCGTTAAAAGACGGGCCGCCGGAAGAGACTGTTAGTCACTGACCGCTACAAGACGTTGCTCTCGAAAGGCCTTGAGATTCACCACCGGGTGCCTTGACCGTTGCTCATGCACGGACACCATATGCGGATGCCAGGAAGGCGATTCAATGACCGTTTGTAATTGCGCCTACCCGGTCGTCTTCCCTTCTGGCCGAGGCATCTAAACCCGTACATGCCGGCGCTACCGCAGTTGGTAGGAGAGCATAGCTTCCTGTCAAGAAGCAGGCTGGAAGACATCAGCATCCTCTCTAGCGTGCAACGGTGTGTCCTGTAAGAACGGGTTTCCTGTAGTTGGAGAGGCCGCAGCGCGCGTAGAAATAAGTGAAGACCTGACAACAGATGGGAGGGCTTGCCGTTGGGAAAGTGTTTCGCTTAGGCGCCGCAGGTGAATGCCTTTTGGTCAAGACAAGGCGAAACGGCTGGCTTGCGGGCAGCATCAACGGGTAGCGCATGACACCGAGCTAGGCCTAAGCTCTACACAACGTGTCGGCGTTTCGACTGTTCCCGACAATAGAAGCTGTAGAAGTGAGAAGTTAAACTGGGTGGTTTTAAAGACCCGATGTTGTGGGCTCAGTAGGCTATGTGAGAGATGGCGTAGTGAAGGGTGACGAATTAAATTTAATCATCCGGGGTTCTTTAACGAGCACCCTAACACGGCACCCGAGTTTTTTTACATTCCCTTTGCATCAGAATGCGGCCACAGGCAGGCTATATAGACAGCTTGCACCTCCCGTCATATTGAAGAATCACACACACACACACACACACACACACACACACACACACACAAACACACACACACACACACATATATATATATATATATCTATATATATATATATATATATATATACCCACCCAATTGTGTCGACGAGATTTTTGTATAGTTAACTCCACATGTTCGTTTTCATTTTCCCTTTTTTTCTGTAGACTTTTTTTTTGGGGGGGGTAATGCTTTTGCGCGTTCAAAAGGATAGCAATTCGATTTTTTGACTGCATCGCCTTATAATCGTGAATATACAACAGTGACTAGCTCTGCTCTCAAGGTCTTGTCGTGCTTTCTTTTTGATATAATCCGCGTGTACGCAGTGCATTCCTACACCACTCTGAGCACTCTCTGAGGCAATGACATTTCGGTCACATCAAAGCCGAGGCCGTGCGCTCGCATGCGTGGTTGTTGTGCTCGCTGCTTCCTCTTTACAAAAGTCAAGGCACTCCCCTCCCTTCTCTCTCTTGGTTGACACCACGCACGCTACTGTCCGCGGAACCGCCCTTGAACTACAGGCTCTAGCGTCCTTAATCGCAGGAAGCGCATTTTAACTTCCTGTGCGGCTCCTGGCCTATAGGAAACAGAGTCGGGTGGCCGTCCTCACAACAGCAAAAAAAGAAGCAATAATAACACCGAACAGATTACAGCAAAGAGGAACGGCCTCGAAGGAAACAAACATTCCGGAGCTTCGTCAGTTTTCTCATCGCCGCAGCGACATCAGTGCACCTAGGCGCAGGAAGAGGACAATCAAAGCGCGCACCGAATCGAGATAGCGGCACTGTGGAGCTTATCCGAATAAAAGAAAAAGAAAGAAAGAGGATGTTCAACCCTTTCTTGAATCCGGGATCACACACGAGTCATCACACGTGCCATCAAGCCCTCCTCATTCGTGCTGCAGCAACGACAAGCAGCACCTGGCCAAAAAAGCTGACTCAACCGCTCCTTACAATGCAGGCGTTACAGTGGTGTGCGCTGAATGCCAGTCGACAAACGAATGAGTACAGCGAGGATATTCAATCCCCCCCTCCCCTCTCCGCCACTTCTCCACGACGAGGACCATCGAAGCGTGTCCCCCTCAAAGCCGCAGTAGCGGAATGGCCGTGCAGAGTGCGTGACTTCGACACAGTTATAGGCCTAACTGCGACGACGACGCGCGCCAGCACCGCTAGGGGGCGCAGGTGAATAGGAAAGAGATTGAGGGAGCGGGAAAGGGGAGGGGGGGCAGGGGTAAGCGCGGTCACATGTACACCCGATCCGTGGTCGATTAAATTAGAGATGGCGTCCGCCCTCACCTGACGAGACAGAAATGTTGCTCCCGTATATACATGCGTGCGCGCGCGACCAGGGGGCGGCCGGAGTACGAGCTTCCACCTTGTAGAGCAAGTTCGCGCATGGCTGGTCAAGCGATCACTCGTGGGAAAGCTCTGTAACCTTCTACCACGCCTCAGCTACAGCCTCTGTAGTCCTTCCTTTGCGACACCCCCTCTTGCAGCCACCCCCGTTTTTCCTGAGACACTTCTCCCTACCGGCCCCCTCCATCAGTACCGGTCGTGTCTTCGGTTTGTGCCCTTTGCACCGGGGAAGCGTATCAAGTCGCAAAATGAACGATTCCGCTTTCGATGCATGGCCAATCTCGCATAAATTGGGCGCTGCTTGCACGCGAGCCGGAACGAACGAATACCGATGTTTAATGAGTTGTGCAACGAATCTGAAAAAAAAAAAATGCAATAGTTCGCTTCCCTTTGACTTCTGTTGAGAACGTGCTCAAGAACCAACAACGCTTTTACGATTCAATTTCGAGGATTTAGCGGAGATCTCCAAAGCGCGTACGTGCTCCTAATATCTGTCTCTGGTATAGCTTCAGAAGTCGGTCGTGCGAGTGCGTTCCTATGACTCTCTGCACGGGATTGTCTAACTCATGTGAATTCGATACAAAAGAGTGTTGTGCGCAAATCCAGGTGGGGCGTTGTCCGCATCTAGTGTTCATTGGGCTACAGCGTTTCTTCAGGAAGCTCTCTCATTTTGTCAGCAAGGCAGCGCACACTGCGCAATCTGAACACAGTTTTTATAGCCATAACAGCGCTCTCAATAACGTCTCGATCACACCTGCACCGGCCGCGAGTCTGTCGACGTTTCAGCACAATGCTTTCAAGCGAACGCCCAGTTAGTCTGCTTCCATCGGTTTCAGCTCATATTTGGTATGGAGATTTGCAGGGAAATGTTTATGCATACACGAATGTCAAAAGTGTCACCAGCCAGCCCTTTTGATAAATTTGGACATCTAAGCGAGTTACAGAGGTCCCCTTACCAATAAAGTGCTACATTTAGATTTAGGGCTGGGGCACATTACTCCCAGGTCTTGCTGTGAAACTTAATAAGAGGTACAAATTGAAGGTCGTACAGGTCTACGCCCCTGCATCCAGTCATGATGACTGGAAGTCGAAAGCTTCTATGAAGACGTGGAATCGGCGATGGGTAAAGTCAAAACAAAATACAATATACTGATGGGCGACTTCCATACCAGGGTAGGCAAGAAGCAGGCGGGAGACAAGTCAGTGGGGGAATATGATATAGGCTCTAGGAATAGCAGGGGAGAGTTATTAGTAGAGTTTGCAGAACAGAATAATATGCGGATAATGAATACCTGCGTCTGCAAGCGGGATAGCCGAAAGTGGACGTGGAGGAGCCCGAATGGCGAGACTAGAAATGAAATAGACTTTATACTTTACGCTAACCCTGGCATCATACAAGATGTGGACGTGCTTGGCAAGGTGCGCTGCAGTGACCATAGGATGGTAAGAACTCGAATTAGCCTAGACTTGAGGAGGGAACGGAAGAAACTGGTACATAAGAAGCCGGTCAATTAGTTAGCGGTAAGAGGGAAAATAGAGGAATTCCGGATCAAGCTACACAACAGGTTACAACTACACAACACAACAGCGCTAGTCCGTGTCTCTTCTTCTTGTGTCGTCTGTTTGGCGCTATAGTACTTCAGTAAATATGCACCAACTAGCCCAACAAAAAGTTCTGCTGGTACACAACAGGTATTCGGCTTTAACTCAGAAAGAGGACCTTAGTGCTGAAGCAATGAGCGACAATCTTATGGGCACCATTAAGGAGTGTGCAGTAGAAGTCGGTGGTAACTCCGTTAGACAGGATACCAGTAAGCTATCACAGGAGACGAAATATCTGATCAAGAAACGCCAATGTATGAAAACCTGTAACCCTACAGCTAGAATAGAACTGGCAGAACTTTCTAAGTTAATCAACAAGCGTAAAACAGCTTACATAAGGAAGTATAATATGGATAGAATTGAACATGCTCTCAGGAACGGAGGAAGCCTAAAAGCAGTGAAGAAGAAACTAGGAATAGGCAAGAATCGTATGTATGCGTTAAAAGACAAAGCTGGCAATATCATTACTAATATGGATGAGGTAGTTCAAGTGGCTGAGGAGTTCTATAGAGGTTTATACAGTACCAATGGCAACCACGACCCTAATGTAAGAGAGAATAGTCTAGAGGAATTTGAAATCCCACAAGCAACGCCGGAAGAAGTAAAGAAAACCTTGGGAGCTATGCAAAGGGGGAAGACAGCTGGGGAGGATCAGGTAACAGCAGATTTGTTGAAGGATGGTGGGCAGATTGCTCTAGAAAAACTGGCCACCCTGTATACGCGATGCCTCATGACTTCGAGCGTACCGGAATCTTGGAAGAACGCTAACATAATCCTAATCCGTAAGAAAGGGGACGCCAAAGACTTGAAAAATTATAGACCGATCAGTTTACTGTCCGTTGCCTACAAAGTATTTACTAAGGTAATTGCAAATAGAATCAGGAACACCTTACCCTTCCGTCAATCAAAGGACCAGGCAGGATTCCGTAAAGGCTACTCAACAATAGACCATATTCACACTATCAATCAGGTGATAGAGAAATGTGCGGAATATAACCAACCTTTATATATAGCTTTCGTTGATTACGAGAAAGCGTTTGATTCAGTCGAAACATCAGCGGTCATGGAGGCATTGCGGAATCAGGGTGTAGACGAGCCGTATGTAAAAATATTGAAAGATATCTATAGCGGCTACACAGCCACCGTAGTCCTCCATGAAGAAAGCAACAAAATCCCAATAAAGAAAGGCGTCAGGCAGGGAGATACGATCTCTCCGATGCTATTCACAGCGTGTTTACAGGAGGTATTCAGAGACCTGGATTGGGAAGAATTGGGGATAAGAGTTAATAGAGAATACCTTAGTAACTTGCGATTCGCTGATGATGCCTTGCTTAGTAACTCAGGGGACAAACTGCAATGCATGCTCATTGACCTGGAGAGCCAAAGGCGAAGGGTGGGTCTAAAAATTAATCTGCAAAAAAAACTAAAGCAATGTTTAACAGTCTCGGAAGGGAACAGCAGTTCACGTTAGGTAGTGAGGCACTGGAAGTGGTAAGGGAATACATCTATTTAGGACAGGTAGTGACCGCAGATCCGGATCATGAGACTGAAATAATCAGAAGAATAAGAATGGGCTGGGGTGCGTTTGGCAGGAATTCTCAGATCATGAACAGCAGGGTGCCATTATCCCTCAAGGGAAATGTGTATAACAGCTGTGTCTTACCAGTACTCACGTACAGGGCAGAAACCTGGAGGCTTACGAAAAGGGTTCTACTTAAATTGAGGACGACGCAAGGAGCTATGGAAAGAAAAATGATGGGTGTAACGTTAAGGGATAAGAAAAAAGCAGATTGGGTGAGGGAACAAACGCGAGTTAACGATATCTTAGTTGAAATCAAGAAAAAGAAATGGGCATGGGCAGGACACGTAAGGAGGAGGGAAGATAACCGATGGTCATTAAGGGTTACGGAATGGATTCCAAGGGAAGGAAAGCGTAGCAGAGGGCGGCAGAAAGTTAGGTGGGCGGATGAGCTTAAGAAGTTTGCAGGGACAACATGGCCACAATTAGTACATGACCGGGGTAGTTGGAGAAGTATTAAGAGGCCTTTGCCCTGCAGTGGGCTTAACCAGGCTGATGATGATGATGATGAAGCCCAAGTAACTTGCCCTATGTTGTCCTTGGTGTGAGTGTTTGTTGGCTTCTCATGATATCATTCCACTAAGGAACACGAACAAGGCAGTGTCTGCTGCGAGAGGCTTGTTGCTGTGACAGTAAATTAGTTCCGAGAGGAAGGAACTGCAAAAGTCTGCTCATTTCAAAACGAGATTCCGCGGCAGCTGAATGCAAAAGATGATCAGTTTACAGCCATGCTCTGAACATTCACTTTGAATCCATGAAAACTCGCCAGCTGTCTAGCCGGAAATAATGAAGACAATCAAGACCCATGGGCAGAGGCCTTTCAACGAGTGGGAGAAACTAAAGCGTGCACTGTACGCCTCCTCCTTTTGTACGTCTCCTAGCTCACGCGTGCGCTCGTTTTCTCCTTAGTATATGCTTCGTCACAGTTGAACTAACCTAACGACGCAGTATGGATACACAAGAGGCAACATTGCGAGCAACGTATTCTCTGGCACAGCACCGTATACAGAGCCAGGTGCGCGCATTTGTGTGAACGATCGACTACACCTGAACAACAAGCCCTGCAGGGTCTCCCACCGGCGTGTATAACTCATTTGACAGCAATTGGTGCCTGCCTTCACATCCGCCCAAGCGCGTGCTCTCGCCGCTCATGCGATCGCAATGGGCCCTTCGCGTTCCGTTGTGTTCGCATTTTCGTCTCGTCTCACCGGCGGCGCCCTTCGTGTACATCCTATACTAGACTCAAGGTCACATTGAACCCGTCGTCCACTCTTTTTTTCTTTCCTTCGGAAAGTGACGTAATGAACGGTGCACAAACACTCGGGCCTCGCGATCCAGCACGCACTTGCTAGACGCCTCACGCACACACTGCCAGAGCTCATCGCGATTCTGCCACGCCCCCTATTTTTCCTTCGGCATCAAGGTGAATAGGCCGTAGTTGAGCTTTGTTCCACGGCCTGAACAGCCCTTTGTTCGCCTCGCCTGACAAGCTCCAGATGCTGGACATAGTACGTGGCGGAAGAAAGGCTTATCGTGTGACTGTTCCTTTTTCTTTTAAACGCGGTTTTCTTTGCAACTCTCCCGGATTTTTTAGCTGACCGTGGCAGTGCTGCTCGGTTCTGTCGCCTCTGCTGTCTCGCCGAATAGCTCGCAAGCAGAACAAAAAATACGTGTCCGATGGTTGCGTTCGAACCTCGGTCTTCCAGCACGAAAGCACGTTGCTCTAACCATTAGGCCACGATTGTTCGCGTATACTTTGCTCACGCCAACGTCAACTAGCTCGTTGAGACGACTGGTGCTTGAGTCACGTGGCGTATAGCACGTCACAGATCATGTAAGCGAGCGCCGGTTTCTATTAGGAATCAATATGCAGGAATGAAACAGGTCAATAAGTAGTCAAACTTATCGGCGTAAGTTCCCGTCGTACACTGTGAAATAATTTAGACCCTTAAAAAACCGGTGCCTTTCCCGTCGCACATTTTTAGACCTTTAGAACTGAATAAGATAATCTTACAGTGTATGGTCTTTCTCGAGATGCGTCTTTCATCACTATTCTTCCATCGACAAACTTCACCGATCGCCTTCGTCTTGGTGACATTGCTTCCGTCCGAAGGAGAGTGCAGCAATCTGTAGCTCAAGTGGGGCACGCTAAGCGAAAGAGAAATCGTCCTTCTCTGTCGCCTTGCGTGTTCCGTTTACGCAGCACATGCATCACGTGATTTGTCTCAGGTTAAATCATCGTAAGAATAATCGGGCATCGTTCGTTTTGAAGTCGCATATGATTGCAAGTACACGCAATGTTAGACTGTCCCCCCCCCCCCCCCCCCACACCCCCGTAGCATACACTAAATGTCGAGTATCTGCTGTACTGCCGCACCTGCCTTCAGATGCTTATCGTCCTCTCAGTATTCCGTATCGTCAAACGAGCTGCCGTGTTGTAGCGGTTAGAGTACCCGACTCGTAAACGGGAAGATGCGAATTTGCATTCTATTTTGGGGCGCTTTTTTCATTTTTTTCAACTCAACAATTATTTCATAAGCGTATAAATGGCTAATGTCGTTAATTACTTAATTGAAGAGCATCAAAATAATTACCATTACTCCCTTGAGGAACATTGCAAAAGAGCAACTCTTAGTCCTTGCAAGAGTAACTGCTTGGGTGATCGAGTAACAGTTCATCGCCTCGCAGTTACACCTTAAGAGGACGAGTAATTGTGGCAGGTAAGTTACTCTCTGAAAGGAGTAAACTCGATGCCCCTTTTTGTCCTTTCTTTCGTACAGTGCATGGGGGTAATATGAGACTGCCTTATAACTAATGAGATTATATATATACGTGTGTGTGTGTGTGTGTGTGTGTGTGTGTGTGTGTGTGTGTGTGCGTGCGTGCGTGCGTGCGTGCGTGCGTGTGTGTGTGTGTGTGTGTGTGTGTGTGTGTGTGCGTGCGTGCGTGCGTGCGTGCGTGCGTGCGTGCGTGCGTGCGTGCGTGCGTGCGTGTGTGTGTGTGTGTGTGTGTGTGTGTGTGTGTGTGCGTGCGTGCGTGCGTGCGTGCGTGCGTGCGTGCGTGTGTGTGTGTGTGTGTGTGTGTGTGTGTGTGTGTGCGTGTGTGTGTGTGTGTGTGTGTGTGTGTGTGTGTGTGTGTGTGTGTGTGTGTGTGTGTGTGTGTGTGTGTGTGTGTGTGTGTGTGTGTGTGTGTGTGTGTGTGTGTGTGTGTGTGTGTGTGTGTGTGTGTGTGTGTACACGCTATCGGTACAACCCCACCAGGCAATTTCCGCAGTAATTGTTCTTTCTTACCGCGAAAACATGATGAGGAAATAATCAAGCCTGTTGCATTTTGCGCTTTTTTGTTCATGAGCGAAAATTTGGGTGAGCATTACAATTCAGAGCGTGGCATTTTTCACTTCTCGCCGTCAAATGTAGGGTGCACTTTAGAATTGAGGGTGTGTTGAAACAGAGTAAATACGATACCACATTTCAGCGTCACAGCAACTCGAGCACTGGCACCATGTCGCGGCTCTGCGGTCGGCCAGCGGCCATTACATGTCGAAATGAAAGCTGGCGCATATCCAGCGCTCTTTAATACGTACACGATGGTGAAGCTGAACATGCTCTACTTTGCTTCCGGCGGCGCTTTTCGAGTGTGCAGACAGAGAAAGAAAGGGCTTGTCTTGAAACCAGAGGCACGCTCACACGCGGAAGAAAGCAGAGTCGATGGAACAAGCTGTACGAATTGTCGGCGGGACTGAGTTTCACGTTACCAGAGCTAAAACGGATTGCTGCAAGGAAGTTTTTAAGTGTTACCCAAAACAGCAGTGGCAGACCTGGCGAGAGGAACGGCGACGATAACAGTACAGACGGTGATGACTGCGACAGCATGACGACGGCGTTCAAATCACGATAACTACAACATGTCTCTCACGTCGTGTAGACTGGCTACGTATGGATCTGGAGTGGGGAGAGATGGGATTGTCTAGCGAGTTCTACCAAGGAATCATGATGGCAGGGAAGAGAATGGTTAGCAAGCGCAGATTCCTTTTAATGACTGCGTTGTAGAACGTCCCTACACTCAACCCTCCACCTCTCACGATGATGATGATAATGATGGGGTGTTTATTGGCATCTCCTTTGAAACAATGCGGCGACAAATAGTCACTCAGTCTACTTGATCTAATCAAGCTTTACTACATCTATCGCCGTCTAACATTTTGCCTATCTGATCTGGATCTTTCGTCACTGAAACCTCTACGTCTATATAATACAGTTACTTATACCCTTGCGGCGACTCCGATTCTATTAGTCTCTTCCCTGAATTTTTTCCACCAGCACTTCCAGGCGTCTCTTACTATCTCGACTGGTGACCAGTTAATCCTTCCAACCTCTTTGAACCCCAACGCTACTGTAAGGTGGTTCTTGCCTGTGCACCTCGCTGGGTGATATCTTGGCATTCCATTACGGCGTGCCGAGTTGCTTCCAGGCTATTGCTGCACCACAAATCTTCGAAAAAGAGAATGGCAGTGTTGCCCCTCACCAAAAGTGATCAGTGCGGTGCCAACAACGCGCCACGGCAATTATTTATAACCATGGCGTCTTCTTCAGTCGACCGATGGCGCTGTGGTCAGTTCGGTTGAGAATCGTTCGAGAATACGGGGATAAGAGTTTCGCTATCGCTTTCCAAATGCTTCAGCTATCACTGTAGCTATCTGCGGCTTCCTGCGCGCGCAGCTACAGATGTCGCTGTAAAGCGGGCACACTGAACAATTGATGCACAAGACTGGTGCTAGGACTGTGTTAGCTCTACTCACATGCGGCTCCTGTGCACGTGTACGCTAATAATGGAAACTTTCGAATAACTAATTTAATAATTGCTGTTCTATACAGCCTTCTAATGGAATAGTTACTATACATAAGTATAAATACTTTTCGAATAGTTTTCGAACATTTTAAAACATCAACAGCACACTATCAAACACAAAACTGGAGCGAAAGTAAGCTAATTTGGCGTTCATGTACATAGTATAGGCATAAAACTACAGAACTTGCGTAAGGCAGCAGGCTACGTCGAGGAGGAAGCCAAACTTGACCTTCTTTACAACGATCATTCCCAGTGTCTGACGAGTCCTTTACCTGAGAGCTGCTTAATTGTTCCTAACGCTCCATTTGTTGTTTTTGATAAAACACACCTCATAACGTGCCATATAAATAAAGAAACTTGCGAACGTTATGAATACTACCTAGAATGCGAACATCATTTTAGATCAATCAGGGAAAGGGCTAATCATTATTCGAAAACTGTTCGAAAAGTATTCTATACTCAATTAGATTAGCTTTATGACATTATTTCATTCGTATTCGATTCGTTCTCGTAACTTACTCTTCATGCACCCTATACTTCGGTGCTAAAGAAAGGCAGACGATAATTCACAATTATAGGAAATGACTGACATGGCTTGGAAAAAAAAACCAAAGACAAACAAAGAGGTGACTGAAAAACGGCAAAACAACAAATATCCTGGAAGATATCAAGTAATTAAAATGTGATGAAAAATTGAGTACTCAAGAAAACAACGCAATATAGGTGGGCCCATGACACATAGCTCACAGAAGACACAGATTCCTTCAAAAATCGGAGGCCATGATTGCGCTCTTCCGGAGCCGCATTCACAAAGCTTCTCGTTTCGTTGTGCTCGATCTTTACCATTAGCCGGCAGCCTTGGCTAATAATACTTCCAGGACTGGCTGGAATTTGCTCTGACAAACAATCCTCGCACGAGCGCGTTTTGTCTATAAGGCCGGGCCTTGTTATTGGTGAGTTCGTTTATGCTCACACAGTGGCAGAAACAACGGCTTACTCAAAAGGAGAAATAAAGAATGAAGTGAAAGCACAAGGTTTCTTGGAAAAGTTTCGCCCACAGTTACGATACTCCCTCATGCGAAATTCGAGCGCAGCTGTAAGACGGAGCGAAGTATGGGAGCGACTGTCTGTAGCTGAACTAGAGATAGCGAGTGGCAGTGCGTGGGTGACACGTAGGCACTATTCCCAGCTGCCGCTGCAGACAGACCTCCGCTCATGCAGCGCTTTGTTTCTATAGAGACGACGCGTGCTACTCTGGCGCCATCTTGCAGAAATCGTCGCTGCACTATGCTTTTTTTCCTCCCCCTTTGGCCATACCCTCCTCCTCCGCTTTCCTCCTGTCGTTTTTCATCCCCCGCTGCGCTCCGCGTTCGCTCTTTCATCCTTCGCTGTGCTCGTTCGCTCGGTTACGCCGAGGGAGGCCGCAGGAACGGGCTCCTAAGAGCTACGCTCTAAAATTGCTGCAAGGAACTATGCCACTGCGATATATCTGCTACCACGACAATCGTGGTTAGTACAGTTGCTGACTTTATGAGCGGAACCAGGTTAGTCCTAAGTGAACTAGCATAAAGTGCCCAGATACTAGTTATTTTAGTGAACAGGTGAAGAAAATCAACCGGTTTAGCTAGCCATTCGTACAGTCTGTCTTGCACTGTCACTTTTCTGTGAACGCAAGCTTCTTTCTTGCCGCGAATATATAGCACGAAAGCTTCGCGCGCAGTCAATCATACGTATTGAAATTGCCAGTGACTGCGCATACATTTGCCTAATATTCGCATATGTGGTTTCAGAAGCTCTTGTCGCGTTATTTATTACGCCGTATCCTTCTGAATTACTAGCAATCGCATTTCTTTTCTGAGGAGCTGAAGGCAATAAGTACCATGCGCGCCCGCCGAACAAATGTGAATCGCTGCATTTACAGGCTGATATTTCGTCGAAAGATGATCGATTTGCAAAAGTCACAAATCTATTTGAAGCCATAACGTCGGAGTTCAGGCAGATCCACGTTATGCTAACTATCATTCCCATGGCGACCGCTGAACCGTCACCTCTGCACTCTCTTAGACACTGGCGCCAAATTTCCCTGTAGCGATTTTTGAAAGAAACCCTGTGGTGTCTATAACAGTTGTCTTTTCGTCACTGCCGATATACGAAAAAAATATTTAATTACGGGGTTTAAAGTTCCGAAACAGCGCCGAACTCATTGTGAGGGACCTTGCGGGCAGAGGGCGCCGTATTAATTTCCATCCCCTGGGGTTCCTTAACGTGTACCCAAATCGCGGTGCACGAGCGTTCTTGCATTTCGCCCACACAGGAATGCCGCCTCTACGGCTCGGGTATCGAACCCGCTACCTCGTGCTCAAGTCTCGCAACGCCCCGGCGCCATTGAGCCTGCGTGGCGGCTGCCTACGCGGAACCGGCGACACGCACATATACACAGAGAGATATCCCGAGTCGCGAATCGGGGCGACAATTCCGCTCTCCTCCTCCCAGCAGGCCAGCACAACTCGCTATCTCTTCGTCGCCAGTGCAGTTCTTCCCCTATCCGGGTCCGTCCAGTTAGCGCAACCGCCACTTCTCCTTCGGGAGGATGCCGGGCTTCCGCAAAAAAAATGTTGCCCAAGGCTTCGACGAGTCTCTACTACAACCGTTCCTCCTTGCCACGAACAATCTCCCTTCCGCGATGAGACATCGCCGATCGCCACCGGAGGGCGCTGTCGCGCTCTGTTGCGCGGCGGCCACTTCCTTCCGGACCCTGATGCCCTTGACGTGCTCGCCCGGGTGTTTCTTTATATATGAATGGCTGGTGTGCGCGTTCGTGCGGGTGTCTAGACGCGCAGTAAAACGCAACGTGGAGAGGCACAAATGCATAACGCGCATGGTGGTGAAGCAATTCTTCCTTCCACATTGAAGCAGTTTGCCGATACTGATACGTGGAACGAGCATCCTGCCTTGATCTGGAGAACTCCTGGCACGACCATAGCTGTCAGATAGTGACGTGCTGGGGACGTTGAATTTTTTCTCCTTCTTGAATGGGGGGAAATCGTGCCGTTCGGTTCCAGGCGTAAAATTCTGCTTGAAGCAAGTCATTGCTCTACTTAAAATAAAATTTAGACAGTCTATTGAAAGCCTATAGACGCCTTACTTATTCATACAAATTAAGAAGAGACAGGAACTTTGGAAGATATATAGTAGTGTTCGTCGCAGGGCAGAGAAGAAATGAAAGTACAACATGGCACTATAAAAAATAAGACTGCTAAGGAATTCGAATACCACGAACGCATGTGAAGTTTTTGCGCGAGTAATGAAATGCCCGAACAAAAAAACAATAACAATCACAGATCGACCCAATTGCATAAAGCAGTGGAAGCCCCTAATTTTTGACAACCTACTGCGTATGGTCACGCTGTCCGCCAAATTCAAATGTTCAAAAATGACCTTCAGGTAAGTAGAAAATGACTTAGTTCACTTTTGAAGCTAGTTTTCAGTATTAGAGCGCTGCAAAGATCGCGTATGTGCGCCTTGGTGCCCTCGTGCTTTCCACGTAACTGAACGAACTTGAAATTGCACTTGCGGGACAAACTTGAAGTACTGCACTCCTGCTAATAGGCGTAATTATTTGTTATACTGTTTGTTTTACCGTGCGCTTGATGTAAAGACTAGGCCACCCTTAAATGAAGCACTTATTTAGTATTTCAGACCTGACAGTATAGCTTACGCGCGGGAAAACGCAACGATTTCAATCCAGTGCTATACTTTGTCGCGCTTCTTCAGTAGCCCGAGCAGCGCTCCGACCACATTATTTATTCCTCATTTTATTTCACATTTATTTCATTATCACCGGTACCTGCCGGTCGTGAATGGTAAAGGGTATGAAAGGAATAGAATCGAACAAAGAAAAATCACTGCCCAAGCACCCCGTACAGATGATTAATCAGCGAAGCTGAAACGTGCGGCCTCCGTGTTCCTCACTCGGTTAATTCAAACAGTTCATCAAACGACGGCTTGGTTGGCTACCGGATCCTTGGTACGCAGTTGTAGCTTTCGCTCGGCTGCGCGAGCCTGTTAATGTGCCCGGGCGCGGCATCGGCGTGGCATAGACGAGCTCGTTCGCGGTTCTGCTCCCGGCGTTGCTGATCGAAAGCTGCCTGCTCCTCAGGAATGCGTATGAGGCGTGGCCTACACATTTCGGAGCCGGAGAGAAACTACTGCACGCGCGGTCGGTGGTGACGTAGATCAACGACGTCACTACTGGCGCAGCCAATTGCGCGCCTGTCTTTCTTTTTTTTTTTCGCTCATGCGCATGGGGTTGCGCCAGAGGAGTTTTCGGCGTACAGGCGACAGACAGACGGATGAATCGGCTAGCCATATATAGGTTCGCAGTAAAAAGTGTTAGGTTATAATACCAGTCTAGGCTTCACAAGAAGGCCAGGAGAAATATGTTTTATCAACATAGTCTACCTAATGCATCATATCGAACATTTACTCCAAATGAAATCAAAAAAATGTTGATATTAAGGTAGCTTGATTATGTATAAGTGGACCGAATTGTGGATTTTATAAAACATATTGAAGCCCACTTTCACGATTCACGAAAAAATAAATATCGACTTTAGCCAATAGAGCTGATCAATTCTGTTGCGTAACCAATGTCCAGTGGGAAAAACATCGAGCTGCAACTACCCACGTGTTCTGAAAGGACGTGATTTATCGCGTGTGCAATTCTCGGTATGCTCAACAAGTGGCACAGCTGTTACTACTCCCCATAGGCGACTGACTGCAGAGTCTATAGACGAAATGGTTTATGTTTATTTTGTCTAAGCCTGTACGATCCCCTCGATGCCACAGCCCTGCTTGGACGTGGTAGACGTGCCGCGCTTCGATGTTTCAAAACATCTGCGCATTGAAAAAGTTTCTTTTTTTTTTCTTGTGTGAATCAGGGGCAGTCAGATTACCGAGAAAACCGTCTCGCTTTTTTTTTTGTCGTCAGTGACTGCTTCTCCTGAACTCTTGCTCACATTCCACAGCCACACAGGAGCAACTGCACCCAACTCGCCCCACTTTCCGCCTAACCCGATGACACCACAAAAACCCGTCATGCGGTCCATGCCTGGTGTTTTCACGTAACTACATAGTGGACCAAAATATGCTTAGCACGACGCCGTTCCACTCGAGTCTTATATGCTACAAGGGGCACACATCATCTGCGCTTAGGCAGCTGTACCAGGATTACGTATCTGCCGTGGGCAGTGATGGTTAGAAGACGTATAGGATGCCGACAGCTAACTGCTATGGCAGACGCTCGCCGGCATCAGCAGCAGTCCCGGCCGAAATGAGAGCGGGGTATACTAGAAGTTTCGCCTCCCTATTACGCCACAGTAACTTCTTTATTATTATTATTTCTAGGAGAGGCAGCCGGGGAAGTGCGGAGGGAATGCATTGGCAGTTTCGGTGGTGCCTATTAGAGGGAGATGCCTGAGATCCACCGCCGAAAGTACGAAAAGCGCGCTCCGAGCGCGCGCCCCTGTTTTCCGGGGAAGCCATTATGCCAGCCGATGACCGCGCAAACCCGCCCGTCGTGTCATGGGGCGGAGCTCGCTGTTCAACCACCGATTCCGAAGCGATGCTCACGCGAGAAGGGGCTCGCGTCCGTCGAGTGTGACGTTCCCGCGATCGCGCCACTTTTGCTTTGCCGGGCCGGTTTTTTTTTTGTTTTTGTTTTTGTTAGCTATTCGCCGCGGGCTGTCCTGTGGTTACGACGCGAGCACTCGGAAATGTTGGTGACACTAACAGGCGCACAAACTTAGGTTGGGAAGGCCGGACTTCGTCGAAGAGTTCGTAAGCAGCTTTCTCGTGACTCCCCCCTTCCTCTCTTGGAGGTGAAATGAGGGCTTGACCGACAGACCGACAGACCGACTGACTGATTGATTGGAATTCGTGAAAGTTGAAACTGAAATATGCAATAAAGAAAGGCATCCGCTCCAAGAATACAACTCTGAATATGTAGTGGATTGAATGCTGCTCAGCGCGGAGTCGCAGCTTAGATTTACAGGCCGTGGTGGTCGTATTTCGATGAGGTCGTGTTGCAAACAACGCTGGTCTACTTATAATTAGGTGATTGTTAAATAACATCAGACGGTCAAAACTCATCCGTAGTCTTCATCTGCGACGTCCCTCATAACTTACTGTGGAGTTACGGTTCGTTAAACACTATAGTTTAATGTAATCTACGAACTGTGTCTATAACACAAGGTTCCTCCAATTTAAGAACTCCACCTGTCAGAATCAGTCAATTTATACATACATTTAAAGCATTTAAAGTCTTTATTTCATAACTCCATGATTTTCGTCGTTCATTTCCGTTTGAATTTTTTAACAAAACGATTCCGACAACACATTATTAAGGGACAGCGAACATTATTCAGCGCTCCAGTGCTTCGAGTTGTTGACTACTTCGCCCGCGCTCTGTGATTGGCTATCCTTATAGTTAGATCAGATGGTAGAGGAACCAGCACTAAATGGCTTAGGTCCCGGGTTCAAATCCCCGGACCAGGGCAACATCTTCTTCAACTGCAAGTCTTTCTTTGTGAGAAACTCATATTGATTTCCTTGGTAGCTTCGTGCCGCAAGAAGGATGGTTGTCAGTTCTTCGCTTTCATGAACTTTCTTCCAACTTGCGGGCTTACGCAGGACCAATTTTGAGCATTATTCGCCATAAATGTTGTTTGAGAAAAACATACGTGCATAATTTTTCAAAGAAAATGAAAGCAACACAACTTCACAACTTTCTTTTTTTTTTGTTATCGCACCGTATTGCCACCCATAGCATATTCTCCCCCTAACATATATATTACCAGTACGATTAAGGACGGCTCAAACATTGTAGAAGTGCTCCATCGTGTTTCTTTGTAGATTACTTCTATTAGCAGGCCTATTCAACTGCTTGCGACGTATCAGAAGGTGGTCAACAACCAGGAAGTTATGGATAAAGAGTCACTTAGTACAGGCTGCGTAAGCACACTTTCACCCACAAGTGGATTCCTCCGGGTAATCAGAAACCAAGAAGAACTGCCTATTGTAGAGCATGAGCAGTCACTAAGTCCAGGCTGCGTAAGCACACTTTCACCCACAAGTGGATTCCTCCAGGTAATCAGAAACCAAGAAGAACTGCCTATTGTAGAGCATGAGCCCGTTAGCGATTCAAAAAAACATTGCTTTCAGATTGTGAGGCTAGGGGGGAGGTGGTTCGAAAGGCGCCCACGTAAGGTCGACAACAAAAGGTCACAGCGCGCGGGTTCCACGACAAACGCGAATGTCTGCCCTCTTGAAGGGACAGCGTGTCTAACTCAATGGACCAATTTCTACGTTGCAGAAACTATTCTACAGACTGGTGTGTTGTAGAAAGCATTTTGTCGATAGTGTTTTGTTTTTATTTGCACTGTCACCTTGCACGTTATAAGTGTTGTTATATTTAATTTAAAAGGTTAATTTGAAAAGTTCTTCGTAATGTTGCATTGTTGTTTTGGCTTTACACTGCAGTGCTTTTGTGAGCATGCAGCAACTTTTCATCCCCCCAGTTTTTCCACGCGAAAGAACGTGGATAACTCCGCAAAAAAAATATACGCGTAATTGTGCTACCAGTCGTTCGTGACACAACAAGCAGACGACGACACTATATTTGAGCGCCAAAACATAGTTTAACTATGGCGCAAACAAAGAAAATAACTTTGATAGGCTATCTGCTCAGGCTAAATGGAAATTTCGCTTTCTATTAATTTGTTTTCGCAAATTTCGTCTCCCGGAATCATTTGAAGCCAACTGTTCTGTTACTGACCAATAAACTTGAAGCGCAAGGGGATTGACAGAGACGACAGGACAAACACAGACTGTCTCTGTTGCGCTTCAAGTTCAGTAGTCGTCGAGTACAGTCTAGCCCAATCACAAGTCTCGCTTAAGTTCTGTTGCATACACACCGCTCATTCATCCACTTCCTGTCGTCAGTGCGAGCGGTAACAAACGACAGCGCATCGCCCACACCCACTGACGAGAGCGCAGAAACAACTCTCCGGAGTCTTCGACAAACAAAATCACCCGCAAGAATACATATCCGTGCCACTGGCAAACACACACACACACACACACACACCGACAGATTCACACGCCCGCGACCCATGGGAAATTGATCCGGATCGCAACGCGAATGGTGCAACACGTTTTTTTTTGTACTCCCAGAGGAAACAGACTTGCCCGGCCGAGGACCGAAAAACAAAAACGCAAACAAGAAACGCTGCGAGGAGGCCGCGCACTGCTTATAACGGCAGCCGACGACCTTGGCCGATCCGATGCTTCAGCCAAGTTCGACGACCAAAAAAACAAACTGGACGCCTTTCTCAATTCGCTGCAGGGTCAAGGCCTGTCCGACGTGTGCCTCGTTTTGCCTGACGACGTCTTTTTTCCCAGCCTAGAGAGCTTGCCGCCTGTATACGTACACGTCTTCGCGCTTACCTGAAGCGTTCGAGCGCCATGCTGCATAGCAAATAAATAATAGTGTGCAAAAGCGGCTAATTAGGTTCGGGACACCACGCTGAAGACTGTCTTGCTGGTGTCCAGGTGCATATCGTGTGTCCCTCCCACACGCACTCAGTGCTTACTCTCTCCCTTTATTTCCTCTTTCTGTTCTCCTTTCCTCCCAGTGTAGGGTAGCAAACCGGGTGCTCGTCTGGTTGACCTCCCTGCCTTTCCTGTCCTATCGCTCTCTCTCTCTCTCCCTCTCCTTTCAAACCAAGCAGGAATGCAATAATTACGCTTTTTTTTTTTCAGAATAAAAACAGGAACAGCGCATTAGAGGACAACCGAGTAGAGAACACAGAACAGCTCGCTTACAGCTGACGACCACAGCGCTCTGTCCTGGCTCTCTAGTTGCTCATCCTCTGTTGCGCTGTTCCTGTTTTTATTCTAACGATGAACCAACCAGCCCCATTGAACACACTGCTATCGGTTTCTTCGTCTCTCGGCGCGCTTTTGTAGGGTATAAGCGTGGGACGCGCCGTACTCCAGCCTGTACATAAAGTGCTTCAGGCAAACCACGATCTCGGGGCAACTGTATAGTGCAGCCCCATAATGTGGGGTGCCACTCACGTGGTGTTAACGTAGCGTAACGCAGGCGAGGGTGCCACGAAATAGTAATGTACAGCAGGCTTTTGCGATTCATCCGGCCCCGAATTCATTTACTGGAACAGTAGCTAGCTCTCGTAGCAGACACTGCCCTCCTGTTGTTGTAGATATATAAGTAGATGTAGAACCTTTGAAATACTGGCACGTACCCACTCTGGGCCATTGGCCCAGAATCACGTATGTCAGAGTAACGTACTAAATAGGAGTAAAAAAAATTTGTAAAATGTCTGTTAGAATCGAAAGATGGAGGTTGGAGAGACTGTATGATCTTGTGAAATCATGTTGTTGTTGTTGTTGACGTCGTCATCATCATCGTTGATGATTCTCACAGAATATTTTTGATATCAAAACACTTGATATTTCAAGTTCCATTCCTCAATGCATATTGAACGGAACTTACCATGGTAAGCCAGAAAAGACGCAATACAAACAAACAAACTAACAAAAAGTTAGGTGGCGACGCCACCCTTAAGTTTCTGCGCCACTGTGACGTCATAGATTGTGACAATAGGCTCGTGTAGCTAAACTTTAATAGTCATCAAAAATAATAAAGAACATATGCCGTCAAAATTGAGCCAGGGTGCTCCACTACAAAAAAAGGAAAATATACATATAATAAACATCTTTATTCTGCATTTGGACCAGCGTCTCACTGCTCCAGATTGATGTGAGATACCAGGGTTTCCTAGAAGTTTACTTTGAGGGCTGGACAGGGATTAGGCCATAATAATGTAGGTCTATTACAGACAGAGATATAAAAGCTTTAATGACATGATGGACATGTCAAAGTTGGCTCGAAATGCCCTTGAATCATCGCCGGCAATCGTATCTGGCTCATCTTTGTCTCTGGTTTATCACGCACCTGGATCACCAAAACACCGGTTGTTTGAAAAGCCTGAATCGCCGGTAGGCAGGACAGAGATTGAGCAAGCTACATAATGATGCATAGGTCCGTCGCAGACTCGCTCACAGCTCGACTGTCGAAGTTGGGGCGAGAAGCCCCATGGATCGTCGCCGTCAGCCGTACCTGGCTCCTCTTTATTTTTGATTTCTCACACCCCGCGGGCCACAACAACACCGTTGTTTGGAAAGTTCAGGCGGGCGCTGACGTGCGTTCAGACTGTTGATGCGCCAGCTGACAATGATAAGCGAAACTAGGGAGCCTTCAAAGCAAAGGACACCAAGTCCGCGGACGCTATCGGCGCTGCGTACAAAGCAACCCAAACAGAGTTTGGGTCCTGCACGTGGGGCAGTGCCTGTGACGCTATTTGTTGGGCCCGTTCAACTGCTTAATCAGTTGAGCTTTAGAAATGGCAGGGGTTGTTCAAACAGTGAATTCCTGAGTCGAAGCAAAACCAAATGTTCAGAACGGAAGAATACGTGATATATAAGAATATGAAGATTACGTACTACACTCAGGGCCCGCATTCACAAAAAGGTTATCCCTTTCAAGCTGTTCTTAAGAGCAGCTGCCAGTCCATTGCAATGCCGGGGAACACATGTATAATAATAATATATAATGTACACTAATGTAAATTATATGTCTATTAGTGAGGCGTTCGTCTAGTGGCAAACAGCACGTACGAACGAAAGGCTTGGTGAATTCGCCCCAAGAATAACACGGGGTTCGGCTTACAGTCAGACATCTTTATTTCTCATTTTTTGTTGCTTCTAGAAGCGGTATAAGTAAGTAAATAAATAAATATAATAGGTGAATAAATCAGCAGATAAACAAGTAAACAAAGGAACAAATAAATAATAGAGGGTGACAAAATCGGTTATAGAACCAGAAAGAGCATAGTAGGCTTTCTTAAATAAATCGCTAGGTCTCGCCAGACCGTTAACCCGAGAGAGACACGCGAATGAGGCTTCTTCTTTACCCTCTTCAGCTTTCAGCCGTCTGCGAACAGGTGTCAACCGCGGCACGCGAACAGCCCGACCCCCTTCTTCCCCCCCCCCCCCCCCACTCACACACACACACACACACACACACCTTCCCCCAACACGGAGGCCACGACGTCTTCCGCACGCTTGGCTAGTCTTGGCTGCGGCACGAGCGCGCGAGCTTCTGCTTCAACACTAGCCGCATGCCAACAGGTGCCCGTCTGTTGCGGTCCGCCAGGGGGGACACGCGTCCACCACGCGCCTTCCCTCCCTCCGCACGCGTGTGACCGAGCCGTACAGCAGGTGGTGGGTTCCGGTCCGTTTCGGAGGGCGCCGCCGTAAGGTGGCGTTGTTTAGCAACCCCGTGAGTACAGAACAGGTGCGAAGTTTCCGGCGCGCTCAGCTGAGACGCAGGCTCTGTTCTATTTCTCCAGCAGCATCCGGACCCGTAAATCTATTGTTGTTCTGTCCTGTCCGTTGCGGCAGTTTGATGCGAACGGGCTGCCACATGGCACGCACGATAAACGATGGCAGCCCTGTCTCGGGCCATAACTGTGGGATTGGCTTGTGGTACTGGTTGGCTCATAAGCCGCGGCTAATGTAAGTTCCCAGTTCGATCGGCCTTTACCGCGAATTGATATGGGGGAAACATCACGGAACCATCGCTTTGTCGCAGTGCTGACCGCGAATGAATTCCAAGCTGTAAGATCTCATGCAGGGGGTTTCAATAGTTTCTTACCAAGCATACTCGAGATCTGGACAAATTCCATGGTGACAGGGAAAATAACGAAACTTTTTCTGCACTTCATCTAAATATAAGTTTGTTTTCACCTTAAGGCTGCCTGGCTTTGCGTAAATGAGCATAGATGTGGCACGCCTTTGTCACGTGGTTAGGAGGCTTAATGACGTGTAAGAAATAGCACGATCTCTATTTATTCATAGGTGCATTGGTTACAAAGGGTGTCACTTAAGGTATTCAAGTGCAGGCATTGAGTAGCGAACATAGTAAACATGAAAAGACAAGCTCATATATTTAAGTACACAGTGCAAATAAGGTTAAAATAACAATGAGAACCCGAACAAGTATATGCCCACATAACCGTAAGCGCCCCCCCCCCCCCCCCCCCACCTCACAGAAAGTGTTACTTCTCATAAGCTGATATTAAACTCGCCTCTGACGAAACACTTAAAAAATGCCTTGGCAAAAAACCAACGGCGTAAAATATAATCATTTTCATCTTGCAAAAAAACAGAACATTCTACTATATCATTCACCTTGACGAAGTTCTTTCAGCATGCCTTCGCTCAGTTAACGGGATGTCGAAGCACGCGCTTGCTTCCTTCAAAAGCTCACAGCCCAGTTCTGCTGAAATTCTTCATTTCTTTTGTCGGTCCTATGCAGTAATCGACCGATCAATCAACTTGAAATGGGCGTTAAATCCGGCGTGACAGTTCTTCACGGGGCCAAGCGATCCCGTGCGATCGAGAAACGCGTCTCACAGGCGTCGCAGCGTGCCCACTTCTTGTATGGTGCCTCGATGCACGGAGCGGCGAGGGGGGGGGGCACATCGAGGCACCTTAACTTCTTGCATCGCCTTGGAAGACAACAGGGATTCGGAGACGGTGGAAAGGGCAGGTAAGAGATGGGAGAGTGCCGGGAAGGCTGGCATATAAAACGGGGCGGCCGATTTTTCAGCAACTGTGTATACACTCTGGGGAGGACAGTGGCGCAGCGGTCCCTCCCAGCTGGTCGCTGTGATCATCAGAGCGTGACTTGGGAGCCGACGCCGCGTGGCACTGATGGCCCATTGTGTGCCGGTCAAACGGCGCCTAAGTGACCGTTCCAAAACGATTTCTTCAGCACACACAAACACACACACACACACTGCTTAACGGGAAGCAGGGGGTGAGGGGGGAGGGGGAGCGGAAAGCCCTGTGAGCGCTACCTGCAGGCGGTCGCAGGGATGCTTGTCCGGCGTGGCAGCGGAAGCGCTTATATAATGACCCGGGCGATGTAGAATGCATTCTTGGAGAAGGACGTCGTAGTCTTCAGATAGTCCGGTGTGCGCCTTCTTTTTCTCTTCTCGGGAACAAGGTCTCCGGAGGTGCCGCGAGGTTAAGCGGTTGGCGCGAGAGGTCTTTTTCATGACGCCGAGTATTATTCCGTACTGTTCTGGTTGTTCACCTCTCCAGAAGGTTTGACGGGAAACTTCCTTGCGATTAAACGTGCTTGATACCTTCCGATGACATTTCGACGTGGTGGCGAAAGTGCTTATACTGAAATGACCTATAGGTGCTTATTTCCTGAATGTCGGAGCGTTCTTTTGCACTCAGGTTTGTGCTTCTTTTTATGAGGGACTAATTTGGGTGCTGAGAGGTCAAGCTTGTTAAGAGGTGCAGTTAGGCGAGTTGTTGACTTTTTGACAGCTTGACAGGACAAAGCCTATATATATATGCGTCTGTGTGTGTGTTAACGAGATATGAATTGCTACATGAGTACGGCATAGGTAAAGTGTAGTCCCATTCGCATGCCTCGGAGAAAGGACAACTTCAAGGCTACTGACGCCATTAAGCGCTCTTTGCGATACATCTCCGGTATTACCAATTCTACAACATTTCTACACTGGTACCTGATTTTTTGGATAGGGTGACAGGTACAGTCCATGCGCTTTCGTGCCCTTACGCTATACCGTCGTATCCAGTGACGTAATCAAGGTTTTATGTTGCCCATTGCAGGCATTAGTGAGCAGCTGTTCATTGTGTGACAGTGCCTTAAACAGAAAAACTACGGCCACCTTTTTTTTGTATTCCTGACGTCATTGAGCTCCATTCCACGTGCAGTTCTAGTGCAGTGTGGAAACGTGCATATCGATGCATTGTGCTAAAGCATACAGTGCTACCGTGCCAGATGCAGGATACGGTGACTTATGCGTACGTGTACTCCTTTGCTTAGTCTTTCTGGCTACGTTTCTTCACTAAATCAATAGCGCCATCTACGAAGGTCACATGGTCACTGCAGCCTTAAACTCACTGTCATCCTGAGGCAAATTCCAACTGAACCTTGCTTTGTGCCCTGTTACGATCAGCATCGACAACTCGTGAACAATTCACCGGGAAAATCAAGTGAGTATATGACACAAATTTTAGATAGATAGATGCACCTGAGTGCCCATAACTTGCGTCACCTGCATAATCTTGTGCATGTCTATTCGTAAGCACCTATACTTTTTTTCTCAAGGGCAGCCACAAATGTGTGGTTGACCCTGTTTTCGACCGCGGTTCAAGTCCACAGGTCCAGGTGTGTCTTAATCCGAAATAAACACTTGCTAATAGCAGACCCAAGTTAAATATTCGGAACGCACTGTCCCTGTTAATTAAGGTCAGCCTACAAAAGACATTTGTGTGATTTCGCAAGCATGCCTGAAAACAATTTCAGGTCAGGTAGTTTTTCAAACACCTGCGTTCATTGCGAACCGCACATTTCGTGAAAAGTAGGAATCGTTAGTTGTGTAGAGAATAAGACAAGAATGGCAAAAAAAAAAAAAAAATGTCAGTGCTCTTGTCTACAATGCTGTCCTTATCCTCTTCTAGTCCAAGAACGCTTCGTTATGTTTTCTATGAAATTGGTTAGAAAGCATCCACATGGCCACTTCTTCCAGCAGGAAGACGTTAATCCGATCGATGACACTACAGAACATGCGTGCTTCTACATGAGTTCTTTTTTGTTGTTGTTGTAGTTCTTCGGTATTCAAATAACTCCACGCACGTTTGTGAAAAGTGCTTTATTCGCTGGATAGCTGTCGTATCACATGTTAACATCCTTTACTAATTTAACCATGTATTGTTTGTGGAAAAGCCGGCGCTAGAATGATCACCGGGGGCCTCCAGTTACATAAAAAAAAGAATTAAGTCGCGGTTTACCGCTGACACTGCTCGGCATATGGTCATATATACACGGTGTCCCAGCTAATTTTAGCCAGAGCTTAAAATACGCGAATGCCACGTAGCTGGACAGAACAAAGGTAATATCGTTTGCCGTCGCCTGGAGATAGTCAAACTATTTTTTTTCATTCCACATTTTTTTTGCGGGCTCCTTTCATGCTCGGAACAACACTTTTATGTAAAGCTTATTGATGAACAGAAAGCTGTATCGGGAGTTTTTCATGTCGTTCTACAATTTTCTCATTGACACTTTGCATCTAACTATACTATTCGAGAAGTTGGTTAATTAATTAAGATTAATTATGCAATTCGGCGGAATGAAAAACAATTAATTATATTATGTCCAAGCGACGGAAAACAACATTATTTTTGTTCTGTGCAGCTAAGTGGCACTTGCATATTTTTAAACTCTGGCTAAAGTTAGCTGGGACAGCCTGTATACAACATTCGACCGGAAGCAAGGATACAAAGACTTCAAAAATTATCTGTATATGTAAGAAATGTTTTCTAGGTAACCCACTCGACGTATGCAGACCATGTTGCACCGGTGGCGATTGTTTCCGTAGCTCCTGCGTCCGTGTTTTCGAGTGCTGTGATTGGAACGTGGCAACTGATTTGCATCTGCCCAAGAACATTTATATCTTGTGAACTCCCAGGAACATTTTTGTCGTACGTGAACTGCATTTTTAATTCGTTGATTACATTGCCACCATCAATTTAATCATGGTGATCGGCCTCGTTGGTAGAAAGAAAACTGCGAATTTTCCTTCGTCTGCGCCTCTCGGACGCACGCCCCCCCCCCCTCCCCCCAGCGATTATTGAAAACCGATCTCAAAGGCCACGCTTTGCCGTACTGCAGACTCCGGAAGTTAGATAGCCACCATGTTTCAAGCATCCCTCATTATATGGGGCGCAGGCATAGGCAAACTTGATTTTCTTTTTGTGTGTGTGTGTGTGGGAAATTACGCAAATAACAGCCCCAAGTGCTTGAACTTGTTGAACCATCCGGACCATAATATGCAATCTTGCTGCGAAATTTAAGCGAGAACAAACCAGTTGTAACCACATTTTCTTTTTCAGAGTTCTTAAAGGAAAAACGCTGATCCGTGATTAGCTATTAACAAGAACAATAATAAAGAAATTGTTATGATGCAGCATCTTTGGCACCGCTGAAATGTATTTCGTACGGATATGAAAATCACGTCCTAAATGTTTAAGTAGGGCATTTAGGTAAATGCGGGCCTTACATGTCGTAAATGAAGTTGATATTACGGGTAAACATGCAATGGTGTATAATTATTTTGTCCTGCCTGTTTCTTACGCAGCGACACTCGGCGGAAGGTGGGGACACTGACGCCTGCTGACGAGGGGCCACGTCGATCATTAACCAAAGAAGATAGTTGTGGTAAGTAGTGCAGAATTCCAATGGCGAAAGTATATTTTCTTAGGGAGATTGCGCCTTAGCGTGGAAGAATTTGGGGGGAGGGGATGTATGATTGCATCTAGTACAACGTGCGGCAGGCATGCAGACATTGCTTCATCTGAAATGTTTTAAGCCCCTGAGCATTTCAGCCAATCGTAACCTTACTTCTTACTGTAAACATACTTGTGTACCTTAAATTTGAGCACGTTCACCACGCAATGGCCCACCGACATACTCTCGACTGGCTTTTGACAGTGCTGGTTGGGCGCTGCTTTGATGCTGCATACTTATTAAACCAGCAGCCAGTGGCAAGCCTTGGCCCGGTAAACTGACAAGGGAAGAACTGCCTTGTTTCGCTCTCGCTTTATTGTGTAAGTATCAACAGGTTTGAAAAAATTTGAAGATTATCTATCGAAAATTCAAGCTAACAATTTTGTTATCTTGCGCGAATTTACATTGGATGCGGCTTAGTGTGTAACATTATTTAAATCTTCATATACACCAGAAGAAAAAGAAAGCCCCTAGGTGGAATGTGTAACCACCCCATGTCAAAGGGCATTTTCACAACATTATCATTACCGTCACTGCTGTCTCTGGGCAGTGAAATAGTCGTGTATCCACTGTTCAAAAAATAAAAAATAAAACACCTATTTTTCGCTACTTCAAAGTTCTGTTCCATTTAGATTCTCACAGACACACAGCCTCGTGTCTGCATCGTTCTTTGGCCCGCACTTTCTGTTTGTCAACAAAGGGAACCTTGCTTCAACGGTGTTCGACACGGTGCAGTGACCGTTTGCGAGCTACATCCCCTCCCTCCCCCCTCCCTCTCTACCCCCAAATGACGACCGCATAAAGAAGCACCGCGTCCAGGCCGAAGGCGTCGCGCGGCAATCCTTTGCTCACTAGCTTGTCCCGGGGAGGGTCGTCGCCGACGCCTCACCGCTGAGGGCGCCGGCAGCGGCAACCCGAGGGTTGTTAGGAGGCGGAGTGTAGGTCTGGTTCAGCAGCAGTTGTCCTTGGAATGCTCCTCCGCGCGTGCCTCCTCGAGTTCGCGCCGCGGACGCCACGCGGCGCTGCCGCCCGTTGCCTACCAGAAAAAAAAAAGGAAAAAAGAAAAGAAACTCTTCTCCGGCGCCTGCTTCCTCTTCTTACTACTTGATCGTGCTCGCGCAGACACGCACGCACGCAGACAGATACACAGACAGTGCAGGAGGAGAGAGACGCACAGAAAAGCGGCTTGCGATGCACTTCCCACGTCGCCATTGCAGCGTTGCCGCCTTGAATTCGCCGACTTTCTCTCTCTTTTTTTTCTTCCCTAACCTCCAACATGGCTTCCTCTTCTTCTCGGAGGTCTAGCTTCTTCGCCCTGCTGCCCGAGAGTCTCCGAGGGCCGTCGAACGCCTCGGCGTCGTCGCTGTTCTTGTTGACTTTTGATCTCCGCAGAGGAGAGGACGGTGCTCCGAGCCGACCACACCTCGGGCCAGATTCTTTCTCCGTCGTAAAAAAAAAGAAGACTGGCAGACATTGCTTTCGCCGCCGCCGCCGCTGCCAGGATGGCCCGACTTACGCATTTTCGTGGGTCAGAATGACAATTTGGGCGAGGTGGCCGAGGTTCGCGACTCGAAAGCAGCGTACAAGCAAGGCGGGGCGGGAAACAAAAGGCGCATACGTTACAAGAATCGTTATACGAGTTCTTTTGCGCTTCTGTTGAGGTTTTGTTGGCTTCAGTCAACTTACTGTTGAGATGCGATTGAATTATATGTATAATTTCATTAGGTAGGATTAGAGGTTCCGTGTTTATTTATTTAATTACTTATTTGAATATAACTAGGCGACCACGTGTGTACCTTCGTGTTATAGACGCTAAATATGCATAAATGTGAACCATATGCGAACAATATAAACAATACAAGCGCAGTTTGGTCTCTTAGCGTTAAAAGAAATATATAATATAGACAAATAAACATACAATTGGCAATATCACCATGAAAGTGTGAAGAAAACACGGATAGAAAGAAAGGGTAATATCTGTACGCACCCTGACATTCACTTGACATAAAATACAAAGTGGCATCTGTGCGAGAAAGCAGTACCTGCAAAAAAAAAAAGTGAGGAGGAAAAGAAAATACACTCGCGACCAGAGAAGGAAAGGCGTAGAAATAAAAGTGACGCCAATAAAAAAAGAAAACACATGCACTGTATGAAGGTTAGGCTAGCGTCATTATATAGACAATGAAAGCAGAAACGAAAAATACAGGGCGTTTCACTGAGAAAATATTTGCTTTGACGATCGTCGAAACAACTGAGATCGAACTCAGGCCCCACTTTATCTGACAGGTATTTTTTGGCTATGTACTTATTCTTTTAAATCATATGTCATTTAACCATACGAAAAATTAACTTCTGACGTTTTCCAGGCCAGAACCCCGGTCTGATTATGTAGCGCGCTGGAGTGGGGCGGGGCTCCGGGTTAAGTTTGACCACCTGGGGTTCTTCAACATGCATCGGGATGCGGCCGGGATCGAACCCTCGACCTCGAACTCCGTAGCGGAATGCCATAGCCGCCCGGTATACTGCGGCGCGTCCTCTTGACATGGATTTTCCTCCTTGCACACCAGTGCTTCGAGCTTCCTTTCAGTGATGAGAATTCATGGGTTTGCGCGTCGTCTCACACAGTCCGCGAGGGTATACCCAGCACGACTAGGGTCAGTTAAAAAAAAAAGAGACTTTATGCTATCTAACGGTAGCTAAAGGAACACGCTTGGAATTTGGTGTTGTGGGCACAGCCCTTTTCGGAAGCTTTGTGCACAATCGCACACGCCGGTATAGTGTATCGAAAGCAAAAGCACTGATGAATACAATGATTCGAGACGTGTCGTCGCACACATGTTGACACACTTCTGGTTGAACTTCTGCTGCAAGTTTGAATAATATGTACGTGTAAAGTGTTTCAGTAAAACAAGCTGGAAGTTCGACTCCTGACTATTCTAGGGGTCGATACATCGTCTTGTACAACGGTTTCATTTATTCCATTGTTTTTCGCAATGTTTTACATCGGACTGATCTTCAAAGTGGCTGGATAAGCGTTTTCCGAGTATGCCAGACGCGAAGTAGTTGATGTTTTCGCATTTGACGTTCCTGTAAGAGAGTTGTGGCATCGAGTCCACATAATGTGATCTTGAAAAAACTCGCTGAAGAATTGTTCAAACTTCCTAATTTGCTGTGTAGATGTACGCTTTTTGGTGATTCTGATCATATAAGAAATGTAGTTAGACTGTAAAGTTTCAACAGACTGAGAGAGAGAGAGAGGAAAGGGGAAAGGCAGGGAGGTTAACCAGAGAAAAAGATCCGGTTTGCTACACTGAATTTATCCACGCCTCACCGGGATAGGAAGCAGAGCGAGGTAGTCTTAATAAAAATATCTCTGGAATCTGGGGACGAAAAAGGTCGAATGGAATGACTAAACTCAGGCCGAAGGTTGTGGGTTCGACGCCGACTCACTGGCGGCAAGATATGACGAAGCTGCAACGGAAGAATAAATGTGAATGCAAAACAGAAAACCATCCCTTTGCGTGTTGGCAGTACATAATACTTTGAAGGTGCAAAGTTGGCGCGGAAAACAAAGCAGGAGTGCTAAAACATTTTAGGTACTTCCTGAATGCCCATTACCGTTTTATTTGAGTTTCGTCATGGTATAAATCTAATCACGGTAAAATATGATAAGTTAGGTGAACTTACACAGAAATAACTTGCGCGCCTAGCCATCCCCCCCCCCCCCCCCCCCCATTTTTACGGGCTTTTTGACAAACCATAAGCCACAACTAAACTCGCAAGTTTCGAACTTCTCTTCAAGTGAAGCAAGATAATTCATCATAACGAAACCGAAAAAGGTCAATGAAAGTAAGCGTAAAAAGCGCAAGGTGGAAAAAAATGCATGCTGATCATGTTCTTCTCGTAATTTATGAGCCGTATTGTGGGTTAAGGTAATGGCCATGTTAAAAAAAAAATCTGGCTTTCTTTCACTTTGAGATTACTTATTTTCGCTAGCACGCAGTCGTAGCTTTTTATTATTATTTTTTTACGGCACATATTGAACTTAAGAAGAACGACGTTTGCGGTCGCATTCTTCTTCCGATTCTACATCTTTGCTTTGCGTCCGCAAACCGAAACATCACCTCAATTTAGAAACATCCAGTCATTCCATGCGCCCAAGAGTCGCAGCGATCGCGAGGACCACGTGACGGCAGCAGAGCCCCATTTCGAACTCACCAAAAGATACACCCCCCCCCCCCCCCCAACTCCCTTACCCCTTCACAAAGGAACCAGAACTCACGTACGTCCGACCGGCTAACGCCCGGACTCCTCCAAGAAGAACCTTTCTCCACAGAGACCTACATTCGTAGACCGCGTACAAAATTAACGATCACGTCATGATCACTGAAAGAGAGGGCATCCCGCGCCCCTCTTAGGGGGGCAAGCCTTCGGGACCGAACCGAATACATAAAAGGCGGAACAGCAGAAGGAAAGGTGGCTGGTGGTGGAGCGGCTACTCCCGTCTACACGATTTTTTTTTTTATCTCCCGCCTTCGAATAACCTGTCTCAGCAGTCCCCCCCCCCCCCCCCCCCTTCCTCCCAAGCCCCACGCAAAGAATGCAGATGCCTCTGTATCAAGCAGCACTCAAGTACACGCATAAAAACAAAACAAACGAACAAAAAAAGAAGGAACGCCTAGTACCAGTACAACAAAGCTACCCAGACGATGCAAAGGTACAGAGAAGACAAAGCACCCATAACGAAATGCGCGCCGCCGACCCAGCGGGTTGATAGTACGCGCTCCAAGAAGGGTACCGTGGCAGTAATACGTGATGATCAAACCACGCTAAAGCCCGCGCTGGCGGCGGCCTCCTTTTTTTTTTCTAATATATAATATCAAGCTTATAGCGCTACTTAACAATTACCGCCTAAGTGACTGGGCACGTCACACACACGCACGCTGTACTCACACGCGCTTCACCCTTTTTTTTTTTTTACTTTTCGCCTCACGTCCACCCCTCACCACTCCTATGGGCCAGCCTCGCAACAAACGGACAGGGCTTGCCCGCCACGAACCCTCCATCCTCAATACACGAACGACCTTCACCTCTTCTACCTTGGCGTACACACAAACGCACGCGTATACGAGCACACTCGAGCACGCTCGCACCCACTATCGGCGTGAAGGGGTAGCTCCCGGGACTGACCAGCCACACTTACATAAAAAAGATCACCCGCCTTTCTCTCTCTGCATGCAGAAACGTCCTGCAGCCTTGTTAAGCGAGAGGAACCAGAAAACAGTGTCAGCGGTGCGTGCCCGATGAGCTCGCGCGGTAGTTTTTCTTTTCTTCTTGTCCCGTATAATGCGAGAGACGTATAATGCGAGAGACGTATAATGCGAGAGAGATGCACGCTCCTTGTTTAGGCCGACCAGGATGCGCGATCGTGATTGCAGTGTTGGCCCGCCTCGCGAACGGCCTGAAGGAGCCGCAGCTACATGTGTATGGGAGCGAGAGACGACGCGTTGGTCTCGCGCGAGTCCCGAGTCCTGCACGTTCGCTCACGCCCGCTTTGTTATCCGTGCGCCTCCCTTACCCGGGAGCACCGTACGATGGCCTCCGCGGCGTTACCGCGTTTTCCCGGTGCTGTAATCAACTCCCACTCCCGCGGAACCTAATCCCCGCATCCTACTCACTCGCTCCAATTAATCTTGCGAGATATCTCGGGGTAAGGTGGTTACGAGTTCTTGCGAACGTTGTCTACCGACTATTAGAGGAGACCATATTAACCCATTGTCTAAATGTCTTTGTCTGCTGGCGCAAATTTGTTCCGCGCACGCACACACACACACACACACACACACACACACACACACACATACACACACACACGACATGGCTTCTTCGATGGTCACGCAAGCAGGTCCGAGAAAGAAGGCAGTATTCAGAAGCAGAGCTGAACTTCCTTTAAGAGACCCCGAAGCAACATGTTAGGCCGGGTTAGATCAATAATCAATCCGTCTAGAAGTCTATTATCGTTGCATATGTGCGAATATGTACTCGTATGACTGTTGCGAGGGAAATTGCAACCGCGTAGTTCCCGTTGCTGCTCCTCAATTTGAACCACCCGCGCCGAAACGGACGAGTTGACGTAATCCCCACGTGACTTGCCTCTCCGGCGCTCTCTGTGAATCAGCCAGAGCTGACATCTCATGAAAGGCGTCGCACCGATTTTCCATTTTCGCCATTTTCTCATTTACAAAAAGGCGTGTTCTCGCTACGAAGGACCAATTCGGTATTACAGAAGCCCAATCTTTTAATCTAGCTCGAAGTAATCAATGCTTTCGTTTAATGTTGCTTCAAAAGAGCGCGTCCTTCACTGCGGCCCCTCTTAAACTTTCGGTTGCTAGAAAGATTGTTATGAGTTCTCTTATTGTGTGATCGCCGATGAGTTATCAATGTAAATGTCTGATGGATTAATTAATTATTTTGATAATTATTTAATTAAATAATTAATTAATTAATTAATAGAAAAACAACACACACAGAAATATAGAAGTAGTGTAATAGAAAAAGCTTGTGTGTGGCCGCGGGCATCCGTATTGCTGCTATCTTCGTACCGCGGGCACCTGAACTATCTCACTACCAAAGACGAGTAAATAGAGCATGACGTGAATAAAGAAAGCGGGACAAGTTGGTTCGCATTCATGGTCAGGAAAGGCAGGCGAACAGTCGACCACAAAAGCCTATACTGGACCACAGGACCCGAAAGAAAACTGATTATCTCCGCATCCTTACAACGGGCCCATTCGCATCTCCTAGTACACGCGAACTACCTTTTGATGTTAGGTTTTAATGGCTGCTCTCACAAGCTGCTCAGAAATTCAACGTTTTCTGTGATCCCATGCTCCGTAAACCTTTGTGGTCGACTATACGCTACACGAACACAATAAAACAAGAAGGGCACCGCAAATTCTGTGTTGCACTATCGTTCTTACTGTGTTCGTACTTCGTCTTTACCATGAATCCAGCAGAATCCTTCGTATAGAATGAGCAACCGAACGGCTCAGCAAACAGACCATCCTGGGCATTCCGGAAGCCGCACTGCGTCGTCATATTTGCATTTTCCTTCGACAAAACACGGACCCAAGTTGCAAAGTTCCGGCACATGAACCACGGTATTTGCTCGAATGGGGAGCTCATTGCCGAGTCTTTGGGCAGTCGTGATTGACCAGCGCACTGACGCATGCTGCGGATCACAAATCGCCGTTGCGTGCTTACTATATATATATATACCCTTCGCGTTGTGCTTCCCATTCCGCTGGCGCATGGATCACGACAGAAAAAAAAAAAAGAAGTCGGCTGATCCATGTGACTCAACGTCCAAAAGCAATGCTATGGGATGTGAGAGATATGCCGTAGAGGGGCGGGATGCGGTTAAATTTTGACCACATGTGGACCATGTGACAAACACCTGTAACGTACTCACTATTGTACGTGTTTGTACACCGCCATCGTCTCTCGATTTCCTGTTGCCCAGGTGCCCTCGAGGGACACTAAAGAGGGTGATTAGGTATTGTATCAAGCTTCTGCAAGACGGCTACTCCACAGCAGACCGGCCACTCTACTTAAGCCTAACAGCTTAATCGTGACTATGCCACCCCCCTAACATCTTTCATGAGAGAGAGAGAGAGAGAGAGAGAAACTTTATCTGGTTCCTTCAAGGATTTGGCGTCTCGAGGTCTCCGTCGTCTTCTTGGGCGCCGCTTAAGCCCCGCCCTTCAGAGTGGAACGCGATAGGGTTATCGGGCCCTGTTGACGGCGACACCAACACCGGATATTTCGCGACACGGTGCCCGATACAAAAGAGTCCGATCCCGGCAGCTCATACCCTCGTAAGGCAGAGGCTACGAGCAGTCACTCATGAATGGCTCATACCCCCGTAAGCAAGAAAGAAAAGGGGTTTGTGTTTGAGTTTCCGCGTAACAGAATTATGTTTTCTCGTATATTCTAATTATTTTTGTTGTATATTCAAATTACAATGCGACGCTATCATGTCTGTAGGTTGTGGGTAAGTCTGACTTTATGAACTTTCCGAAGCATTTTACTTTGAGAAATTCAATTAGTTCAGTAACGCCTCGGCGCCACGTGGAGGTCTTGCGTGGTTGTGGTTCGGGATAAATTTTTTTCTGACGTACAACGCCACCGACTGCGTACGCCGACACCGGATTTTCTGCGCCGCGGGGCCCTTAACGCTGTCGCGTTAAATGTGCTACAATGTTCGACGCCAAGTCCTGCGGTAACCCTTGATTTGTGAGAGCCCACTCTAAAGTATATATCATAGAGTTTCCTACACAAATTACTACGAGGAAACCTGGCGCTACTGTCTGTGGGAGCTGCAGGCACATGTGGTTCAGCCAGCATGGCAATGGTAATTAGCACATGCCTTTGCCTAAACTTCGTCCTTCTAACTTCAGACGTCTTTGGTACCTTGAAAACTGATCACCCTCAACCAAATATTGCGCCGCAAATGCCACAATCGCCAGTAATTACGCATGTGCTGAGAGCTTTACCGCATTCTGCGTTTAAATAATTAGAATAGTTGGCGTCTAAAACATGCCGTTGATGACGTGTTTCCAGCTCAGCAATCACTTCCGGCGCACGCAGTTACGAATAGCATGGCCTTCGAGATTACCTTCTGTTACACATAGGGAGCCGTCGCTGGGGCGTGGATGCGGACACTATCTATTAGCTTCGAAATTTGGGACAATAAAGGCAGAATAAAGCGTGAGAAATAAGGCCACAAGAACGTCTGCAGCCACAAGCAGGAAGAAAACTCCGTGTATACTGGCCATCATTTTCACGGTAGCTAAAAAGTCGCAGCACCAGGGATCTTTCTGGTAAGTTTTAGTAGCAATAAAATTCTATGTCCTCCATAGTGTCGCCGGGCGGTGTTATGAAAGCGTCCGCCATCTCCCTAACCCGATGTTTTACTGGCCACGCGTTCTTTTTTTTTCCTAGAAACGGTGAGATAACGATTACACACCGAGAAGTCATCTGTATACACTCGCAGGGAAATGCTGCTTCAGTGCGTGATAAGGGACCGCAAGCGTGCAAGGAGGGGAATCACGCTGAAAGCAGTTAAATACGAGAAGGTCATGCACGAGTCAAAGGGCGTGCATGTTAATATCGCGATCGCTGGCGCGCCTGTTACATGAGTACTATGGTAAGAGTGATCGCACTCGACAGTGACGATCATTGCGCTGCGAGATATCGCGAAACAAAGGAATAAGGCAACGACGGGGAAGGAGAGAACGAGATAAAAACAAAGCGAAAGCGCAAGGTTCTCGAGAGCGACCGATCGCGCTCATCGCCCAGGATCATGCCCATAGGGACAGCCTTCTTATCTGTGCGGTGTGGCCAGGTCAATGCACTATTAGATCCTGGTGCGGTGTGATCCCTAGAAGAGTGCACCGTTGAAAGTTGGGTAGTCGTTTTTAATGACATCTCAACACTGGGAGCTGTCCATGGAAAGCCAGGGACTCGGACGTCGCAGTCAATACGTTTATTTGTTGGGTGTTACGTGCCAAAACCACGATTTGATTGTGAGGCACGCCGTACTGGGGAACTTCGGCTTAATTTTGACCGCCAGGGGATCTTTAACGCGCGCTCAATGCACGGAACGCGGGCGTTCTTGCTTTCCGCCAGCCATCGAAATGCGGCAGCCGCAACCGGGATTTGATCCCGCGACCTCGTGCTTAGCAGCTTAACACCAGAGCCACTAAGCCACCACGGCGGGTGTGGACTTGCTGCCTAATCATCATAGAATGGCAAGTGCTCAAACTTTCGAGAGAGTGCTTTCACCGTTCCTGCGATTGCAAGCCGCTTGCAGTACCGTTTTGCATGCACTCAAGCTCGCATTCGAGGAAGCTGCGAGAACTCGGTATTGGTATTTCTTAGCTGGGGCCCAACGATTTCCTGGACTGCGAAATATCAGCTCACCAAAAGGCAAGAAGCGAAGTAGGCGTTTCCCATGCCTCGTACGCTGCTTCAGCTCGAGAGCAGCGCGTTATCGGAACTCGCAGTGTTGGTCAGGCTGCTTTGATATGTGCCGACGTAATCATTCGTCGAGGCAATCCACAATCACACCATCAAGATGAAAAAGACGGTGATTGTTGAGAGCAGGCTTTGCATGATATCCCTCTACTTTTGTTCTGCAATAAAATATGCACATAGAGCGCGCAAATTGTAAATCCATGTGAAACGAAGCTTTCGTGATGTGGTTAATCAAATGTTACAAAATTTGCCCGTTTCATTTCTGCGCCATTAACTTATAGTAAAATGAAGCGCGTGCACGTGCTCATGCACACTCGTGCTTCACAACGTGACACATGGGGCGATCATGGCAAAGAGTTAGTTGGCGTTGGCACAGTTAAAGTATATACGGGCATACGTAGCCTATTGGGCTGTTGTGTTGGGGGGCCGAAGTTCCAGTCTCAGTATCGCGTACGTAATTCAACATCTGTTTTCTTATTTTTGAAGTATGAGCTAATCACAGAGACAGCAGCAGCACCCCGCAGCCAGCGTCAAGGAACTCTGGCAGGATTCGCGAAGAAACCTTCGCTATAAAAGAACTTGAATGCTTTCTCCAGTTGGACCTGTTGTCACGATGCACTTCTGCTCAAGTGAAAGTAGCTAAATCAAAGTGGAATGAAAGTGACCAAACCTTCACATACAGATAAGAAACATCTTATGGAGTTAATTACACAGGCCTTGCAGGTCTGAAGCATCTCAGTGGGCTCAGATACATCGCAACGAGTTCGCAGCTAAATCTGAAGTTTAGCCGCGAACATACGTTGCACGTCTGATCGAGATAACACCGCTACAGTATGCCCAATGAGCACCGCAGAATCTTACCGGTCACGGAACTTGAGTCAAAATTTTGCATTGAGAGAGAGAGAGAGTAAACTTTGCATTGAGTAAAAAAAAATATTTGTAATGATACTATAGCTGCCTAGAATTAAGCCTATACTACAAAACATTGTGCGCGAAATGCAAAAGAATGCATCAGAAGCAACTCGGCAAAATAACAGTTTTTCATGCTGAAACTGGAAAAAAAGCGCCACCATTAGAGTCCGCCAGAAATGACGCAAAACCCAAACTTCGAGGCTCCAATTAACGTGCCTGCTCACTTCTTCAGATGCATATTGTATGCAGCATGCGACAGCCCTTCCAATACACTTTGTGCATCAAGTGAAAAAATGCAACTGCGACAGGTCCCAGCGTGCCGCGTGAAATTCTGGAATTCACGTCATATCTGTCACATACCATGTTGCTGGTTGACACACTGCTCAGGCTGCCTGTTATCCGCTAAGCTGCAGTTTAAGCGCTGTTAACTAAATGTAGGTGTGCCTACTGGCCTTAGGATATTGCTGCTATTACTTTCATGATGTCTACTGTCAGTTTTAATCTAATTGAGCACAAATAACATTTCGCTGCAGCTGGCTTCTAGACGGCACAGAGATGTACACTCACTAAACTAAAAGTGAACCTTACGGAAAGTAAGGCTACGTTCAGACTACGTACGCAACCAGCAGTTAGCAAGAACTGCAGGTGCAATGCAAGCAACACAACTATTTTGCTCATAATGCAGTTGTATCGAGTGTAATGGGTGCAACCACTGCAAAAGGCGCGAACGTATTTGTTGGGAGGTCCGGTACATTGCATATTTCTCATGCAGCTAGGACTGTTAAGATGCACGAAACGCGTGCCATAGTTTCGGTTTTCCTCCTCTAGTTACGGGACATCGGCATCCCCATTTAGAGCACGGGCTGATTGTAAAGTGTTTCGTAGAAAAATTGTTAGGATATAAATAGAGGGCGCCAGTGTCTACGGACACTGCGAGCGCAGTGGTTCTGCCAGCTTTGAGAGACTGAGAACAGCAGTTAGAATATAACAAAACTAACGAATGCCGACTGACCGCTAATAAATCTCTAATGGGCACGACATAAGCGTCTACAGTCTGGTCGCCTCATTATTCTTGCGACACGGAGGGCCTTGATGCTGCCCTAAAGAAGGCGAATAGATTCGCATGCAAGTGATACTGATGACACAAACTTCTTGGACTCCTTCGCACGCTGAAAGCTTATCGCTGCAGCCACTGCACGGCACAGATACTCGCATACGAACGTTTTATGTCACTGCACAAGACTTCCTAGTACACTTATGATATATTGAAGTACCTACCTCGCTTACCAGCACTTCCGCATGCTATCGGCCCAGTAAAAACTCGTTGAACGTATAGCGCCACAGAATTCCCACCATGGATTGTCCTACGTTTTCTTTTTTTTCTTTTAAATTCGTAAGCATTTCTATGTTTACCCAATGAGAAAACCCTCTGTCTGTCACGTAAGACAAAATGTGGCCGGATCCCGGAGATACTGCAAAACCCGGCCCACCCGCGCCGGAAGTGAAGCAGGCTTCTAGCACCCAGCAATGTTAAGCGAAAAGTGCAGACTTTTTTTTTTTTGCTGATGCAACTGAAAACTTGAATAATATGTATTGCTGACTGAAGAGCCTATTATAATCTACATTAGCTGCCCATCTCTAATTGGTGTGTCTTTATTTTTAATATAAGTCGTATCGTATGCAGTGTTTCCAATATTCTTACACTCTTGCACTTTCTCTTTTGTCTAAACATTCGTGTATATATCTACGTTATGTTTTTCTTTGTACCCAACCTCTTATATCTCTTTTTTACGGACATGGCAGTATCTAAATAAATAAATCATGGATAAATTATGACCCACCGCTGTTGCACCCAGTGACTACGGCGTTGTGCTGTTGAGTTCGAGGTCTCAGGTTCGATCCCGGCCACGGCGGCCGCACGCCAACGGGGTTGGCATGCAAAAAACTTTTGTGTACCGTCCACTATGTGCACGTTAGAGAACCTCCACGCGTTCAAAATTAATCCGGAACCGCCCGTACTGCGGTCTGCCTCCAAATGAGCTCGTGAATTTGGTGCGCAAATTCCCATAAATGTAGTTTTCAATGAATTACAAGAGTCTCACGCGCATTTGCAACCTGACTGGCTGACTGATTCATCCATTTATATAAACGCTATCAACCGCATGGTCGACCCAATCAACTGTGACCTTGTTACTGGAATGATCCATCAAGTTTGATGTGTGAAGCGGGAGACCGGATTATTATCGACTACGTGGGCGTCACCTGACTTGTACCAACAAACCCAAGTTAGTGCGGGCGCTTTGTCATTGAGTCCACTTCCGATCGCAGCCATCAGAGCAGATAATCGAACCGCGACTTTTTTTGCCTAGAGGAGGACGTACGCCGGGCACAAGGATTCACTGTGGCGTATTATACATATCGTACAGATGTCTCATCGCCAGCAATAAGACTGCTCTCTTGCCTTTCTCGATTCGACAAATGGAAGAAAACGCTACTTACTGAAGATAATTAAATTGCACTCGTGCGGGTATGATAGCGGCGGGCTTGAAAATATTGTGGAAATTGACATGCCGCTCCACAACAAGCCCTTCCCAATGTCAAATTTTACCGAGAATGTACTTTCCCTCGCTTCGCACTCGTGTCCAACTCACAGACCTTACCCAACAAAGACAGCTATTGCGTTTAGGTTTTTTTTTTACCGAGTTAATCATGCCGCATTGACTAAGATACCGACATTTCGAGGCTGCCGCGCCCAGCTTTTACTTCCACGGAATATCGTACAGAAACCAAATAAGAATTGTAATCTAAATAGGAAATCAATTTATGGAATGAGAAAACTCGGAGAAATACAGATCTACTCTCACAACCATACTACCACATATCTAGAGGCGCCAGGTGTACCGAGTCACGTGTAAGGTCTTGAATTCGCCCTACCGTCTGCTAGCCGCCTGGTTAGCTTAGATGGTAGAGCGGCTGCCCCGGAAAGGCGGTGGTCCCGCGTTGGAGTCCCGGACCAGGACGAATCTTTCTTAAACTTCGAGGCTTTTCTTTCGAGGAACCCGTATGGGTTTCCTTTGTAGCAATTGCTGTGAACTGGTGGATATCTTATTTTCCCCTCTTAAGGTCTTAACATACAGCTCATTTCGAACACATCAGATGACACTGCCCCTACCACGTTTAGTCCACAGGCAGTCCACAAGAGGGAATCTATTACGCGGAACTCACGTCGCCACAGCGTAAAGAAGAAGAAGAAAAACAAAGATATCGTGTAAAGTTAGCATGGCTCCTAGATACACAGCACGCGCCTGGCGTCATACGAGAAGTGCGGCGCCAGCGCTAATCTGTATAATATCGGGACTGCCATGCATTCCGACGCCGCTCTTCTTTCTTCATCCTTTTTTTGTCTCCGGGGCCCCCGCGGTTATCAACATAGCGTCTCTGGGCATTGTTACTGTGATACAGTGAGAACGACCCGCTATTCGTCATGCCCACGAACGGGTGCCGTGGATGAGACTGTCGGCTGCTACGCCACCTGTCTCTTTTCGTTGACGTTGGGGCTGGACCTTCGCGGACTCTTGCCTTTGTTGCCCAACTGCCGGTGATGACCGGGTTGTTGTTACCTTGCTTCATCACGAGTGACATGCGGCTCTCCAGCGTTTGCCATGAAAATTAGCAGCCAATTGTTTATTTATATTATTTTGTTTCATTTGTACAATATCCACAGCACTTTTGCAGGCATTACAGTGGGGGAAATAAATAACATCAAGCGCATTCGAGCAATACGACTTAGAAATGAACACTACGGTACGAATTGTAAGCATAATGGTCAAATAATTATAGCTAATCATAGCTGCCATGTTTGTGTTCGTCCAGGTGTCTTAGACACCTGGACGAACAAAATAAAGTAAGACAGGCCACATCGTGGTGTCTTAGACACCACGATGTGGCCTGTCTTACTTTATTAGCCTATAACCCTACGATAAAAAAGTCGACCACACACAAGACTATCCTTGTACATTCACGACACCAATGTTGTCATTCAGAAAAGGAAGCAAGGATTACTGAAAAGCAATTGTGTGGCACACGCCACATTCCGCACGACTTTCGTAGCAGTAATTGAACTAGAAATGTTCGGTATTCCTGCTCCGAGAGCAATGCTAAGCGCGATGATTGTCCAACGACACTAATCCGATGAAACTGAGTGGCATCAAAAGGCATTTTTCCCTACTAAATTCGCTGAATTGCTACTATAGCCAGTCTTCTGTTAAGCCACGCAGTTTGGGCATTAGCAGTCTAAAAGAAAAAAAAATGAGAATCGCAAGAACTAAAATTGTTATGCTGTAGTTACCACAAGAGAACGAACTCGCCAGCCGATGTCTTGTGGTTCTTGATTCTTTTCCTGCCCTCGCTTTAAGCGTTGCAATGCAGCCCGCGGAGCTCTCATGCGTCATGCAAAGGTTGTGGGGTCGACTCCCACCGGCGGCTAATTCTCTTTCGTTCTGCTTTCATCGCCTTCCCTTTTTAAATTTTTACTAAAGATATTAAGCTCATAGAAAATTTAACTCTCAATTTTAATATACATATCAATTGAAGGAAAAAATGTAATTCACTTTCCTATGCTTTCCTTGACCGTTAATTGCCGGTTCACTTCATACGGGTATCACAGCGATGTCTCTAGACTGCACCCTACCACCCGCCGTGGTTGCTCAGTGGCTATAGTGTTGGGCTGCTGAGCACGAGGTCGCGGGATCGAATCCCGGCCATGATGGCCGCATTCCAATGGGGGCGAAATGCGAAATCACCAGTGTACTTAGATTTAGGTGCACGTTAAAGAACCCTAGGTGGTCGAAATTTCCGGAGTCCTCCACTACGGCGTGCCTCATAATCAGAAAGTGGTTTTGGTACGTAAAACCCCATAATCTAGACTTCACCCTACCTGCCACTTCGCGTAAAAGCATCCAGAAAAAAAATGAAACGACAGGCGATTGTTTTACGGCGCCCTTGCCAGCCATTTCGAGACGAAGTATCAACACCAAAGTGTCCCCTCCTCGTGCGCGGATTTCACTTTCACGGGCCCACGCTTCCGTCATTCCTGTCTGGTTCTTTTTTTACTTCTGCTTTTCTTCTGGCATGTGTCGTCAACGTCTTCACTGCCACTGCCTTGCGAGGTGAGATAGGGTTGAGAGGCCGTGAAGGGAGCTAAAGGAAGGGCAGGTGTGCCGTCTGTTCTCGCTGCCCTTTCGTCACTTTCTTTTTCGTTTGCATGGACATTTCTCGCTCCACTTGTGGCCAACGGTATCCTTATCTCTGGCATTTATGCCTGCCCCAGCGTATTATCGTCAGGGGCGGCGCCGGCGGTCTCCCCTTTTACTCCCAGAGACCGTTTATTTCTTTGACCCATCGTGTCTTTGTTTTTTTTTTCTGTCTCTCTTCAGTACGATTTACGCAGTAATGCTTTATAGCGAAATGAGGCACCTCACTGCAGTGCAATGCAGGGGACACCGCGTGCTGCGATCAGTACATTATAACTGTGCAGGCGACTGCCGGCAAACGTCGCGTAGGAACGTGCGTAACTATTGTGTAGGAGCGTGTGGTAAAGTTGTGTAGTAACGTGGGAAAATGGTTTGTAGCAATGTGCGAAACTGGCTGTGCAGAAACGTGCGACAGCATTGTGTAGGAACGTGCGAAAACGTTTTGCCGGATGGTGCGAAACTGTTGTGCAGGAAAGTGCGAAAGCGTTGTGTAGGCACATGCGAAAACGTTTTGCAGGATCGCGCGAAACCGGTGCGTAGAAACGTGCAAAAGCGTTGTCCAGGAACGTGCGAAAGCCTCGTGTAGGAGCATAGGAAAACGTTTTGTGGGATAGTGAGAAACTGTAGGGCAAAAACGTTCGGAAGTATTCTGTAGGAACATGGGAAAACGTTTTGCCGGATCGTGTGAAACTGCTGTTCAGAAACGTGCGAAAACGTTGTGCAAGAACATGCGAAAACATTTTCTATAGGATCGTGCATAGCTGTTTTGTAGGAACATGCGAAAACGTTTTGTACAGGATCGTGCGAAGCTGCTGCGTAGAAAAGTGCGAAAGCGTTGTGTAGGAACGTGCGAAAGCGCTGTAGGAACATGCGAAAACGTTTTGTAAGATCGTGCGAAAACGTTGTGCGGGAACGTGCTAAAGCGTTGTGTAGGAGCATGCGATAACGTTTTGTAAGAGGATCGAGCGAAACTGTCGTGTATAGGAACGTGCGAAAGCGTTGTGTAGAAACGCGTGAAACTGTTGTGTGGAGGAACCACCACCACCTGAAGCTGCACAGTAGTTGGTGAGGAATGCCATAGAGCTGTAATCGAGGGCTCCAGAGACACCTTTATATACTTGGATTTCTCTAACGGGCACCCAATGCATGGTATACGAGTGGTCGCCGCGGCTGAGACTAGGACCAACGACCTGGTGATCAGCAGGCATCAACGCCTTAGCCGCTGATGAACTACGGCGGGTTTATATATAGGTGCAATTGTGCACACTCATATGCCTGTAGCCAACCTTTTTCTCCACGAGCTAGAACCTTCTTTAAATGAAGACACTCTGCAGAAAATCTCGAACCTTTCGAGTACACCAGAAGACCACAGACCATTGTTTTTTACTCACATTCGTCGGAAATATGAAGTCCCAAGCGTGGCAAGGAACTCCGCTAGCTTAACCAACACCTTAGGCATAGTAAATAATAATTGGTGGTGCTTAATTTTCGAAACCGGCCCAGGGAGCTACGAGATTCATTAGCATTTGCTGACAGGCTAGCTTTTTTGACAAAAGCCTTGAAGATGTACGGGATTGTCGTCATTTCAGCCAAGGTGGTCTATACAGCTTGAGAAGACGCTGAGTGCATGTCTGCTAAAAGATATCAAAACCGAATTTAAAGTCCGTAAAACTGCACTCCGCCGCCTACCGCCCTTTAACATCTGATGTAGAGTCGCCCCATCTATTCAAGTAAATCTCACTTGTAAACGGTTAGAGAAAATAAGGTTATTACCGCCAATGCATGAGTCACAACGCGTCTATATCACAATGCGCGGGTGTCTTTACTAAAAACTAAAATTCCAAGACGGCGTTCACTTATTGACTAGTTCCATGACAATTTCAACTGCGAATATATATATATATATATATATATATATATATATATATATATATATATATATATTCAAAGGCGGTTTATTACGGTTGGACGGCAGGCGGAAGGGCCGCACGACGGGCACAGCAAAGACAGTCTCTACCGGCGTCAACAGCTCGCGATCTTCGTTCGCACCTGCCGCCCAGCCAGTGTCCCACTGCTGCGTGCGTTGCTTCATACCAACTACTATATATATATATACATATATATGAAAAGTTGCGTAAAGCGGGTCTTCTTCCCGCCATCTCCTACCTTCCTAATATAGAGAGAGCTGCGGAGCCCAATGTCCCGTTAACAGATCGCACCTGCGCCGAAGAGTCCGCCTTCTCGAGCGGAAAAATCGCAAGAGCAACTACTGACTTCTCTGCGGGTGGCCACTTCACGTTTCGAGCTGGCAAGCTTATTTCATCCTCTCCTTATAAGCTTCGCCCTAATCGGCGTGCCGACACGGATCCGAATTACGGATCACGCCTTATCGCATGGTAAATGCTACAGGGCCCCCGGGTCTGGGAACACGAATCTGCGCGAGGAATTTCTTGTCAAACGTTCGTGATTCCTCCCACGTGTACGAGATATCCTGGTGTACGCTGGAAGATGAGCTGAACTGCGGGTAGGATGATTTAGAGGCGCCACTTTTAAACGAGAGTATACTCGGGGGAAAAAAAAAAAAAAAAAAAAACGTTGAGCCGTTGTTAGATCATCGTGGGCACGCGTGTGTCCGGACTAGGTCCAGCCGGAACCAAATTAGCAACAAAAGCTATGGTATTTTTTTTCCTGATGTTTCTTTATTGACTGCCCAGAAACACAAATTGTATCTTCCCTTCCCACAGTGTCAGTTCATTAGGCACCAACTTTACGTGAACCGTAGGGCTTATATCAGACATTAGGAAGTTTAAAAAATAGGGGAGCCAAAGTAAGAGGGCGCAATCCGTCAGGCCTACAAGAGGACGCAAAGGCCTACAATGAAGTTGGGCTTTTTATGTACGCTAAGCCACTAGGTTGCGCTATTCTTAAGATTCCCTATTTAACATGCACATGTATTACCCTGAAGTTAGAACATGTCATGGCACTCAAATGCTACAGCGTACTGCACCAAACTGTACTTTTCCATGTAAATAATAACTTTTCCTTCTTCTTCTCATCATCATCATCGTCGTCGTCATCATCATCATCATCATCATCATCATCATCATCATCATCATCATCGTCATTATTATTATTATTATTATTATTATTATTATTATTATTATTATTATTATTATTATTATTATTATTATTATTATTATTTGGGCAACACAAATACAAGGTTTGCCCGCAACGTAAGGCAAAAGGAGGGCGTAATCCTCCTGACTAAGGCCTTTACCTCGCTGGAGCAGCAAAAGTAGCAGTCAACTGATAAAACAAAGTTCAACTAATAAGACACAAAACATCAAAACTATTTACAGCAAAATTTTAAACACATTGAAAAGTATCAACCGTTTGCCAAATATCAAGTAACTAAATAAATACAGCACAGCAAAAATAAGAACATTCTGTTATTAACCAAAGTTATACATTCAGCATAGAACATTAATAACATTACTATTGACATTAAACAAACTTTATTAACATTCGTTAAACACACTGTGATCAGAAAATATGTTTTGTATTGCATGTTTAAATTTGTGAATTGTTCTAGAATATATAGCTTCGTCAACAATGTTAGGGTACGTATTACATAAAGACATGGTTTCATATTAGATCGTTTGCGTGCCATATTTTGTCCTTGGTTTCTTTATTATCATTATTATTATTATTATTATTATTATTATAGTATTTGGTCATATGGTTTATTTCCGGTCTTTTTTCGATTCATTTATCTTGTACATGCGCCAAACTCCGTAAGATCTTCTGTTTATTGTATCGCATCAAAGTGTCTTTACCTCTGTCTGCCAGGAAACTTTAGGTTCACTCGTTAACCTAGAGTGTACTGAGGTATGGAATACAACAATTGTTCGTACAATTCCACCAGGACGATAACATATACAAAGTACGAAGCATGGTATGCATGGTACGTTTTGAAAGAAATGTCGGAGTCCACATTCACTAACGCAAAGCCACAAAGACCGCCGTCGGCATCCCGCGTCCGGCGTTGGACATCGCTTTGGCAAGAATTATTTCGAACCACGCATACCCAACCACGCAGGCCCTACATGAGGTGCAAGTAAATTACTGAAATAATTGAATTTCTCAAGGTAAAATACGTAGAAAAATTCGCAAAGTACGACTTACACACAACCTACGCACACGTTAGCGTCGGATTGTAATCTGAATATACGAGAAAACATAATTCTCCTACGCGGAAGCTCAAACGCCAACCCCCTTTAACGCGATAGCGTTTTCCAGCTGCCGTTAGAGGTCCCTCTTAGCAGGAGCGGCGCGGCCCCCTCGGTCCCTTGCACGCCATCAAAAAAAGACAGAAACACCCGAATCATAAAGCTCGCCATCGTGCATAGCATTCGCCGCCAGCGTTTCCCGGTAAACATTACGGTTACATAAGCTGCAGTTGCCGGGAATTGTGGGAGGCACTCAGGAATCTTTGAATGTTATCGCGTTCCACTCGTACAGACGAAGCTTACACATCCTCCAAATTTCTTAAAATGCATGTTAAAAATTGGTACTCGTAGCGTGTGCCGCCCGCAAGATGTTAACCTTTATCAGATGCTAAGATTGCCGAATTTACGATCACTTTTTCTTCAAACAGTGGTACTCAAACATTTCTGGACCGATACATAAGTCCACACTGTCTTTTGCCGCCCTTTACGTTATACAACCGCTTTTTCAGTTCCTCACACACTCACTAAATTTGATAGATATACTCGAGCCTATTAGGTTCCCGTCATATTCAATGCTTTTCCCTCCGGAATCACTTCTTGTGAATATATACGCGACATTCGCAAAACTAACTAAATGAATTATACATGGAATGATTATGGGTGTCATATTTTCCCATATGCGTCGTTATGAATCCTGTCTTCGGCTTCTGTCCGTTTTCGTGCCTTGTATTTAATTGTCTACAAATAGGTTTCAGTGTCACTCTTATTCTGTTTTTCTTTTTTTTTCTTTTTTTATAATATACGGAGTTCTTGTGGCTGAGGCTTGTTGCTGACTGCCGAGTTTCGCACGACAAGCCACTGCGACGGCTTTGGCGAGCCTGATTTCTGTAATTGTGCTTGCAAGATTTCTTAATGAAGTTATTATTATTATTATTATAATTATTATTATTATTATTATTATTATTATTATTATTATTATTATTATTATTATTATTATTATTATTATCTAGAACTGCGCCAGCACCAAGACCCTCGAGGTTGTTCCTGGGCACTTTAACGAACACATTTGATTGATTGATTGATTGATTGATTTATTGATTGCTTGATTGATTGATTGATTGATTGATTGATTGATTGATTGATTGATTGATTGATTGATTGATTGATTGATTGATCGATCGATCGATCGATTGATTGAAATGGAATGAAACCAACCAGCTTGGGCGTCAGAAAATTTCTTAGACCTGTATTTCCCGTCCTGAGCGATTAGAACGCTGTTTTTCATAGCAACATATTTGTGTGCGAATAGTCTAAGCCTTTTTACTTATTTATTATTTCCGTCGTTCCAGTATTTATTGCATAGAGATTCATCAATACGTTTCTCTATTTTTGCCATTTTTGCGGTATTTACCGCTGTATGCTGCAAGTTCTGCATACCCTTCATTCTATGTGCCGTATTTCTCATACTGAGTGCGTCACAGGGGCCACGATTCCCGTCAGGCATCGTTGCCTGGCGCACACATCGGGGCCCAAGAAGTTTCAACAGCGCCGGACACCTTCGTTGTGCGAGTGCATAATCCGTTTGTCCAATCGTTACATTTCAGCTGAACGAATCACCCTTTCCTGTGACCGATGTTCCGAGGGGACAGTTTGCTTTGCACGCTTGCGAATACAGAAGGCACAATTTTTAATATGCGAGGCGGTAGGGCGACGGGACACAGGACGCAAACCATTAAAGCACGAATATCTGTGCTGCGCATAGTAGCAAAAATAATAATAATAAATAAGAGTGGTTATTATTCAAAACGAGTCTAAGGTGCCTGCCTCAGATCTAGAATCCTCATAAAATAAAAAGACAAAAAAGACAAGCACGGTGGTTCCGGTGGCATTCAGCGCATTTACTGCCACGGCAGCAGGAGGCTGTAACTACGGTCAATGCCATATCGTTTGGGTTGCTATCGCTAACTAGCTAGCTTGCTTTCTTGCTTGGCTGCTTCCTTGTCTGCTCCTCACATAATGGCGCTGTCTTCTCCAAAACGACTTCTTTCCGATGCGGAACAACTTCGTCTTCGTCCGCTACACGGTGGTGCCTGTTGTGCTTGCCATGAAACAAGCACACGCGTGCCCAGTCATTTGCAAAGTCTGCTTGACGTACGACAACAGTGCTGCAGGTTAATTTCGACCACGGGGGCCTCTTAACGTGCACCTAAATCTAGGTACACGAACGTTTTCCTTTAACTTTTTTTTTCAATTTCGCTTTCATCTAAATGCGGCCGCCGAGGCCGGGAGTCGAACCCACAACCTACCCGCTGAGCCACAGAACGCCACAGTGACTTGAGCCACCGCGGCTGGTCGGCCGTGACCTTTCGAAATATGTACAGGCAATCGTAAACGGCGGCCGTATATCGTTGCACGAACTACGAGAAGATGGAAATGTCAGACGCTTCCCGGGGCACTGGTACGACCAGTCGAGGCTAACATAAATGCACATCTCGCCGAAAGCCACGGAGAAAAGGGCCACGGGAGAAACGAGGAAAAGAAAAAAAAAAAAGAAGCTCGACCCATCTCGGTGCTCCGGGTCTGCCCCTATGGGCCCATTGTTCGCACGACGCTGTTATTGGGACGACGACTACGACGTCGCCGCGGACGCCTGGACGTCGGCGGCGGCGGAGATAAAAAGAGAGGAGCGAAAAAGGCACTGCGATGGGCTCGACCTTCCGCGAGCAGATCTAATCGGCGTCCGCGCCTTGTCGAGCCCGTAGACGCACGCGCCTCGACGTCGCCTTTCTATATGGCGTGCATACACCCACCGCGCCGGGAGCTGCTCATGACCACGTGCCGGTGAAAGGGCTAGCTCTTCCACTGCTGCCGGGGCGAGCCATTTTCGGGGTTATTTGCATGCGTAACCTCCGTCGCACGACTGCCATTCAGCCGGTCAAACTGAGCTCCGGAGTAACCGGAATCCCCCCCCCCCCACCCCTCATAACTATTTCTAAAATGGCCCCTCCTGCAGCCGTTGCCGATGAAATGGCAGCGAACGCTTTGCGAAACTTGACGGCCTGATAGTGACTTTAAGTGTGGGCCGAGGGAGATAGTAAAGAGGTCGGCGGTGTGGCGAGATGTAATTACGGATGCCATTTGAGGCCGTGCCCGTGAAGAGTGGTCGTGGGCTGGCCTCGAAGGGTCGAGAACGCATTTCGGAGATGTTCAAAGACCCAGTTTAGTTCCTCTGATGGCTGTGGCAGGTTCGTTGCGTGGGCTTCCTTGCCCTTTGGTAGAAGGTGACGCCATTAAACGCGTGGGAAAGAAACTACTCTGTAGTTTTCGTATCAAGAAGCCAGGCAAGCTGCTTTTCTTTTTCTCAGGCTCAAGCACAATCTGCTCCGACAAGACTCTGACAGCGTCTTGTGCTAAGGTTTTCAGCGGGTCAGTGATTCGTATATCGAATGGAATGCGTCCGTTGCTCGCGAAACAGCAATTCGACGCTTACGAAGAGTCTTCACATGGCCTAAGAAGATTCGTACAACAAATTATGTTGAGTCGTTCAGATCACTCCGGCGAGTACACACTCTTCGGAAGGCTTCAGGATGGCAAGAAATTACTTCTTGAAGAATTTAAGGCTGGTGGGTTAACATACTGATCAAACGGATAACGGATATATCAAGATTAAGCGGTGCCATGAGATAAGAAACCCTGCAGACACAGTGCGCAAGCAGCTTATGTTGTAGCGCGGTGATAGGAGAACGTTAGGAGAGACATTTTTGTCCTTCTGTGGTCACATATATTATGATGATGACATAGAATGAAAGAGCTGGGACTCCGAAACAGGGGAGAACGGAAAATGTGTGCTGGTCTAGCCAAGCTGCGAAATATTAAAGCAACAAGTAGACGTGGAAGTTTAGAATACAGTTCAGTCTCTGTCAAGCTTCCGTTGAACAATGTTGACGCAAGACAACAAAATCAAACTGTAGGAGCAACGATACCACCAACGATGAGTATACACGCGACTCTGACAGCCACCGGCCAACCGATAGAAGCACCTGCGCTTTGAAGTGAGGCGTACCCGACGGGATTTAAATTCCGGTTCCTCGAGTGCAACCGGGGGCTCAGCCGTTCAAGCTCGAAGACAGAGATTCGTCTCGCTGCGCGCACGTGGCGCGTGCCCGGAGCACGTGCACCAAGTAAAAAAAAAAAAAAAAAGCTCGGCTTAAGCAAAGACTCAACGTCTTCGCTCAACAAAGGCGCGTAGGGCACGCCAACGTGTTTACATCGACAACGCCTCGATCGAGCCGACGACGTCGTCAAGTGAGAGCAGCCGCGAGCGGCTGTCACTCGCCAAGTGGACGAAGCCGTGGCGCCTCTCTCCGTCCTGTTGCGTTTGCTTTCTTATTGTTATTTTCCTGCTGCTTGTTACTTCCTCGTAAGACAAGATTTCTTCTTTGCAAGGCGGCATTCCTCAAGGTTCTCGCTGGCCGCACTCTCACTGACACTCGCTTATATCTCCGCGACGAGCGCCTGGCGCGCCTCTCTTGAAGACCGCGCGGCGGTCGGCGCGGGCACAACGATGGCTGCTCGAGAGTGGGCCGTCTATTGGAATGCCTTTGCGCGCCGCACGTCACCTGGCAACTGCGAGGGTTGCGCATACACGCACGCAAAGCGGCAACGCTGCAGCGCTCTTGCCGCCTCCGTGGTGGTCGCACTGTCGTGTTGGTATCGAAGCCGCGACAAACTTGGCCGCCAGTCTTAGCGTCAACACTCAGTGGAGGGTCCTTGTTACCTCCCCCCTCCCCTTGGACCGCACAAGCTCCTGCCCCCCCCCCCCCCCCCCCACCAAAAGGCTCGCCAGCTTGTGCTTCTGCGAGTCGTTTGATCTCAGGCTGAGGGCGCGGCGATGGTGTGATCGGGACTCCTGTCAGGCGTTGCGTATATCTTTCTGGGAAGCCGGCGGGTTCAGAAAACTGCGCTCCGATGAGAGTTTTGGCGGGTATCGCATCTCTGCTGGAAGTCGGCACGAGAATGGTTGTGCCAGGTGCGAAGGATGGATGGAGAAATGGATGGATGGATGGATGGATGAATGGATGGATGGATGGATGGACGGTTGGATGCGCAGGTGGATGACACCAATGTTTTTTGAAAAGGTGTGATAGCATCCGCGACCTAGCTTCTACTTCTTGTCTTCAAGCTGTTTTTTGACTTCACCCTAAATATTTGCGGTTCGTGTTAACAAGACACCGCTCTTTTATTTAGCTCTTGCGTACTTAATTATTAAATTACCAAAAAAAATATGGAGGACGCTTAAGCTTCGCCTTCAAGAGTGGAACGTGATACGATTCAAAGGACCCTGACTGCTTCTCACGCTTACCGGCAACTGCAGCGTATGTAACTGTGATGTTTACCGGGAAACGCTGGCGGCGAATGCTACACACGAAGGGGGCTTTGTGGTAGAAACTCCGCCTCTTGCGTGGGCCGCGATGCGGCGGATGCGAGCGCCATCTGGAGGTGTTGCAAGGAACTGGGCACACCGCTCCGTGGCCTTCAAGATTTGCGCGTGCCGGTCTTATGAATGATATAAACGCTGGAAAAGGGGTTTGTTTCAGTTATCGCGTAAGAAAATTAGGTTTTCTCATATATTCCAATTACCCTCCGACGCTGTCATGTCTGGAAATTGTGTATAAGCCGTATTTTACGATTTTTCTACGTATTTTAGCTTGAGAAATTCTATTAGTTCGGTAACTTTATTGCGCCACATGGAGGGCCTGTGTATGCGTGGGTCGAAATTATTTTTGCCGAAACGACGTCAGACGCTGGACGCCGGACATTGTGCGACATGGGGCCCTTAAGCTATCGCGTTATTATACAGCGTTTCCATCGCCGTGCTTTTTCTGTGACTTTGCCCCGCCCACACCTTCGTTGCCTATCAGTTACCTATCAAAAAGGGGGTCAGGAGAGTAGACACAATATCTCAAATGCTATTCCGTGCATGCTTACAAGAATTATTCAAGCTGTTGGATTGAGAAGGATTAGGAGTGAGGATAAACGGTGCATATCTAAGCAGCCTACGGTTCACTGATGACATTGTCCTGTTCAGCAACACTGGGGACGAATTACAACAAATGATTGTGGACCTTAACCGAGAAAGAGTAAGAGTGGTTTTGAATATTAATGTGCATAAGACAAAGATAATCTTCCATAGTCTGGCAAGGGAACAAGAATTCAGGCTCGATAGTCAGCCTCCAGAGTCTGTACGGGAGTAAGCTTATCTAGGTCAACTATTCACAGGAGACCCTGATCGTGAGAAGGAAACTTACAGAAAAATAAATCAGAGTAGATCAGAGAGCAAACGGGGATAGCCGACATTCTAGTAGACATCAAGAGAAAAAATTACAGGGTTTCTTAAGATATCTCTTAAGAGGTGAACGGCGAGAGCCGACTCTTCCTCCTTTTATCATTCGCCTCGTTCTCTTTACCTCTTCTCTTTCTCTTCTTTCCTTTAGTGATTGCTGCTCACTACTATGACTTTTTAGTAATTTGTAATAAAGTGTGGTCATTATAAGCCATCATTAAACATGCTGGTCATATCATAGTCATTAGTTGTCATTACAAGTTATTTCAGTCATTATTAGTCATTGCTGGTCATTACTAAGCCTTTTTAGTCATTTCTAATGAATTGTAGTCGTTACAAGTTGTCGTTAGACATACTGGTCATTTCGTAGTAATCACTAGTCATTACAAGGCATTTCAGTCATTATTAGTCATTACTGCTCGCTACAAAGCATCTTTAGTAAGTTGTAATTAATTAGGGTCATTACAAGCCGCCGTTAGACAAGGTGGTAATATCATAGTCATCAGCAGTCATTACAAGTCATTTCAGTCATTATTAGTCATTACTGGTCATTACTAAACATTTTAATAATTTCTAATTCAATGCAGTGGCTACAATTTGTCGTTATACATACTGGTCACTTTGTGGTCATTAATAGCCATTACAAGTCATTTCAGTCATTATTAGTCATTACTGGTCGTTGCCAAGCATGTTTAGTAATTTCTAATCAATTGTAGTAATTACAAGATGTCGTTAGACATATTGGTCATTTCATATCATTACAAGTCATTTCAGTCATTATTAGTAATTGCTGCGCACTAGTAAGCTTTTAATCATTTGTAATCAATTTTGGTCATTACAAGCCGTCGTTAGACATATTGGTCATTTCGTAGTCATTACAAGTCATTGGACATTTTAGTAATTACTACTCGTTACTATACATTTCTAGTCATTTCTAATCAATTGTAGCCATTACAAGCCGTCGTTAGACATATTGGCCATGTCGAGGTCATTAGCAGACATTGCAAATCATTATTAGTCATTACTAGTCATTATCAACCTCTACCAATCTCTATTATAAGGTTATGAGTCACTATCACTATCAATCGTTTTTCATTCTTTAATGTGTCTGATCTGTTTTCGTGTGGCGTGATGACGCTTGGGCGCACACTCCGGCGGTCAGGTCTGCTGACAAAACTTCACCATGAGCCTATAGATAAAGGCTTTCGCCTTAGGAAATGGAGCTGGGCAAGCCATGTTACGCGTAGTGTAGACAACCGGTGGGTCCTTAGAGTTACAGGATAGATGCTAAGGGAAGGAAAGCGCATTCGAGGATGGCAGAAGACTAGGTGGGGTGATGAAATTAGGAAATTTTCAGGCGCAAGTTGGAATCAGCTAGCGCAACGCAGGGGTAATTGGAGATCCCAGGGAGAGGCCTTCGTCTTGCAGTGGACTTACAGATAGGTTGATGATAATGATGATATCTCTGCGCCACCTTAATTTATTCTTCAGCGCAGATTCATGCATATGGTTGCTTAACACCACCAAAGCCTCGGGAAGGCTTACTGCCTTTACACTAACTTCGAGATGGATAAAGTAACATTGTAACAAAATAATCAAAGGTTCTCGCCCCGTCTCCAAATGCTATGCTCGAGATCGCCCTTGGCAGATTTCTTCCCACAATTTCTTGTCCTCGCATAACTTATCTCGCTTTGAACAGCAAGTAGCAGGCCACTGCCCTCTCAACTATCGCAAGTTATCAACTTTTGGATTTCATGTCTTGCCACTGCGATGGAGTCTGCAAAGGTACACGACGCACGAAATATTTTGCCCAAGGAAGCTCCAACCAAGTATGTCAAAATGGACGACCTTGAGATTCGTGTGCGCATACAAGACAGCACCGTAAATGAGAATCGGTGAAGAGGGGCGCTAGAACGCTAGAATTGAGTGAGGCACACGAGGACGCATACGGCAGTGCATTATTTACGTTTATTGCACACGCAACACGTGACAATATCACCTGCTTGCAAGTACATAATCTCAGAACCACGTGACACACACTTTCTTCTGAGTTTAGAAAAGTATATTATCGACTAAGCTAATATATATACACATGTGTGTGTGTGCGTTTGTGTGTTACATATGTGTTACAATGTTACAAATTCATATATGTGGCCTCTCTCAGTCCTTGGGCCGAATTTACGAAGCTTTTCGTTCGTAAGTGCTCTTTGACATTGGCCGGTCGCCTTTGCTATTAATTTGTCCAGCATGATGATTGGATGAAATTCTCTTCTACGAGCAAGTCCAACGTAAGAGCTTTTGTGTGAATACGGGCCCTTGTCTTTTAGCGCACCCCCTGCACACTGTGCATTATCAACTTGCCCTAGGTAACAGCAGCCTTGAACAACGACACTACGGATCGTGAGCACCTTCCTTGTAACATTAACCCCTCTCCCCTTCCCTCCCTCTGCACTCACTGTCACGAGAAATAAAAAAGGAGGACATGAACGTCAGACAGGCCCGGGTAAAAGACCAGCGACACCCGCCAGGGCTCTCACCTTACCTCACTGCCCCCTCAATGGGTGATCAGCCAATTCCAATACTCCGGCCTCTATATAAGTAATACTATCTGTTCACATTTATAGCCTGTAAGACGTAAGAAAACAAATGCATGACACGTAGCGCGCGGTTCCTGTATACTGTTGGAATCGCACCGCTGGCACGAGTTGTTGGGGTCTCGGTGCTGACGCCCGTTATTGCCAATGGGTCGCAAGCCCCAAGGGTAGCGTTGGCCTGGCGGCCTGGGGCACTGGAAGCATCCGAAGGTCCCGGCAAAGCAAGAGAAGACTGGTAACAGAACAACTTGTTTATTCTAACATAGCAAAAGAGCGGCCGGTCAGTTCGACCGAAGTGGAGAGACGGGAGAGCACGTAACTCAACAGTACAAATCGGAGCCTCTCTCCTGGCGTCCGGGGGCAGCTGCTCTTATACTCTCGGCGTCGCGGTCCAAAAGGGAAGGTCACGGGATGAAGGTCACGGGATGAAGGTCACGGGACGGCGGAGCATGAGCCCACGACGGCGCGCACGGTTGAGCCGAGAGACCTGCTGAACCGAGTGTAGTGACGCATCGCCAACCCGCCCACACGACGGCGCGAACGGTTGAGCCGAGAGGCCTCCAGGCTCCTCATTCGGGGAACTCCGCTCCCCGGCTGCCGCGCTTTGACAAGCGAGGGCACACACACACACACGCACACACGAAGACACGTGGTACTGAAACACGCCTGGACACGCTTGGCGGGGAAGCGTTGCGGCGGCTTCGAACGGGCCAAAATGTCCGCCGCTTTGAACGAAGCCCCGGCGTCCGTTGCATCCGCGCCGGCATTACCGCGCGTTGTAGGCGAAACGTAACACACCGCCCCGCCGGGGGAAGGAGATCCCGATGGTCAGGGGACTGCATCCGCTGTCCGGAGGGATGTCGCTCGATGATGCTCATAACCGAAGTCGGGCGTCCTTTGGCGTTTCTTGAGCGCAGCGCACAGAGAAGGCCTCGTTCTCACGTTCAGGTGCACACAGGACACTGCAAAGTGACTTCGGGAGAGTTGACATTTTTGTTCTCGTTTCCGGCAAGCGTTAGAACTACGCCGAAAGTCAACCGCTCAGTCAACAAGCACGGCACAACCCTCACTAAGCCCTGCCAGGCTCTTTCCCCTTTTATGCTGCTGCCTAGTTCCTTACAGTAGTTTGGCAGCACTCAGAACGCGTCCACAAATCGGAAAAATTGCACTAAAAAGCACATCATCACTTTGAAACACTACACAAAAGCAATAGGTTAAAAATCCTGCCTCAGGAAGAAAAACATCAGTAACAAGCAATTTTGAGGCTGATTCCCACGTTAGGGGCTTCGACTTAAGCCATCGGCGTTACCGTTGAGACTCCCCTTTTTGTAACGCACCTCAAAGGAATATTGTTGCAAAGCGAGGCTCCAGCGCAGGAGGCGGCCATTTTTGGGAGAGATGGTCTGCAGCCATTGGAGAGGGCAGTGATCCGTTTCAATGATAAACCTCGAGCCGGCTAGGTAACATGACAATTTCTGAACGGCCCACACGATACACGCACACTCTTTCTCGGTGGCGCTATACGCCTGCTCACGACTCGTCAGCTTACGACTAGCATACAGGACGGGGTGTTCTACTTCTCCATTTTCCCGTTGGCACAGTACAACGCCCATGCCTCGCTCACTAGCATCACACTGAACAACGAACCCTTTTGTGTAGTCGGGCGATCGTAGCACAGGCTGGCTTGTTAGGGCGCTCTTTAGGGCGCTAAAAGCTCTTTCCTTCGTCTCATCCCAGACGACTGTTTGCGGCTCTGTCTTTCTTAGAGCATCCGTCAAGGGAGCCGCGATATCAGAGTACCTGGGGATGTACCTCTGATAGTAGCCGGCGACACCTAAGAACGACCGAATATCGGTCTTCGTGCGCGGTTGCGGGAAGTCTCGCACAGCGGCCACCTTTATTTCAGAGGGGCGGCGACGACCCCGACCAATCACGTGTCCGAGGTAGACAACCTCGGCCTGTGCTAACTGGCACTTGGGAGCCTTGACTGTCAAGCCCGCATCGCGCAGGCGGGTTAGCACTGCCCGCAAGTGCGCCATATGCTCAGGCCAGGATGCGGAGAATCTCGCTACGTCGTCTAGATACGGTAAAGCGAATTCTTGCTGTCCCCGCAACACTTTATCCATGAGGCTTGAAAAGCAGTATGGCGCGTTCTTCAAACCAAAACTCAAAACTTTAGGACGGAATGTCCCCATTGGTGAAATGAACGCCGCATACCTACTAGCCTCTTCTGTAAGTGGAACCTGCCAATAACCCCTGACAAGATCTAGGGTGGAAATAAACTGAGCGCTACTCACTCTCTCAAGGCGCTCCTCGATGTTAGGGATCGGATAAATCTGATCCTTAGTGATGGAATTAAGCCTGCGGTAGTCGACGCAAGGACGAGGTTCCTTGCCCGGTACCTCAACTAAAATCAAAGGGGAGGTATAATCACTCTCACCCGCTTCAATAACACCGAGCTGTAGCATTTTCTTTACCTCAGCCTCCATAATATCGCTCTGGCGGGGTGACACCCGGTACGCCTTGGATCGTACTGGCTCTGGGGAGGTAAGTTCTATGTCATGAGTAAGGACAGAAGTCCTACCAGGCCTCTCAGAGAACAGACCTTGAAACTCTTGTAAGAGCTGGTGTAGTTCGGTTTTCTGCTCAGGCGACAGCGATGCTTTACTTATTAAGTCACTAATGACTTGATCGGCGTCTTTCCTGTTCGTCACTGAGCCTAGTCCCGGAAGCTCGACCGGAAGCTCTTCTAACTTTCCCGCATCGGGAATTTCCTCTCCAGTATCTGGTGCCTTTAACGCTACAGGCTCAATTTTATCCCGTTCGGGCGTGCTCTGAATACCAGCTTGCTGCGCCTCTGACCCTTTTTCATCGTTCAACAACGTCGGCCCCGCAACTACCGCCTTTGCAGCGAGCTCCCGAACCTTCGATCTGGTTAAGGCCTGAACGCTAGCCTCACCAAACAAAAGCCCCTTCTCGCGCAGGAGGTGATCGGACCTGTTCGAAAATAGGTACGGGTACTGGGGGGGCAGCATAGATGACACTGCGGCCTCCGTCTCAAGTGCTCCGAAAGGTCCTTCAATAAGCACTTTTGCTACCGGCAGACACACGCTATGAGCTTCCACTGCTTGCTTGATCCATGCGCACTCGCCCGTGAACATATCGGGTTCTACGTAAGAGGGGTGAACTACATCCATTGTAGCTGCGGAATCGCGAAGCACTCGGCACTCTTTCCCGTTCACGAGGAGGTCTCGCATGTAAGGCTCGAGAAGCTTCATGTTCTCGTCAGTGCTGCATATAGACAAAAACACGACTTGTGTTTTTGTTTCTGGACACTGCGCCGAAAAGTGACCCGGCTTCTGGCACGTATAACAAACGCGCGCTTGCCTCGTCTCGAACCGCTTTCTGCGTTCGGCTTCGGTTGCCGCCGTCTCCGTACGTTCGGTCGGACTGCCTTCACTCGCATCCGCACTACGTGTATCCCCCTTTGCTCTCATGGGTGTGAACTTCGGCCTCTCAAACCTGGAGCCAAATTCACCCTTTTGACCGTCCTTAGCTCCGCGAGCCCGACGCGTCACAAACTCCTCGGCTAGCTCAGCGGCTCTAGCCACCGTACTAACGTCTGGCCTATCCAAGACCCAGTACCGCACGTTCTCAGGTAACCGACTATAAAACTGTTCTAGCCCGAAACACTGCAGAACTTTCTCATGGTCACCAAACGCTTTCTCTTCTTTGAGCCACTCCTGCATGTTTGACATAAGCCTGTACGCAAACTCTGTATATGACTCACTTTTGCCTTTCTCATTTTCCCGAAACTTCCGACGGAACGCCTCCGCTGACAGCCGGTACTTTTTTAGCAGACTCGATTTCACTTTGTCGAAATCCTCTGCCTCCTCTCTCTCCAAGCGAGCGACTACGTCGGCCGCCTCGCCGGGTAGCAAAGTGAGCAAGCGCTGTGGCCACGTTTCCCGAGAGAACCCCTGCTTCTCGCACGTTCGCTCAAAGTTAACCAGGAACAAACCAATGTCCTCTCCAATCTTAAACGGCCGCATCAGGTCAGTCATTTTGAACAATACTCGTTCTCCTGCACCGTGTGCCTGACTTCCATTACGAGCGCGTTCCATCTCTAACTCGAGACGCTTCATTTCCAAAGCGTGTTGACGGCCGCGCTCTTCTTTTTCTTTCTCTTTTTGTTCTTTAAGTTCACGCTCCTGTTTCTCTTTTTGCTCTTTAAGTTCACGCTCCCTCTCCTCAATGGTCTCAAGGCATTCCGACAGCTCGTCATCCTCAGCTTCTAACTCAAGAATAGCCCTTAGCAGTTCTGGTTTTCTGAGTTTGTCTGAGACATCCAGACCCAACTCTCTTGCAAGCTCCAGCAATATCGGTTTGCGCAACGACTTCAAATCCATGGCTGCTCTGAATGCTGCTTTCTCTACTGCCTACTATTGTCTTGCCGCAAACTAACCCGGCAGCAACGACAACCACAATTTCCAGCTCTGTTTCTGACACTAACAAAAGCCTGGCAAAACTCAGAAGAAGAAAGTCCCGCACTCACCAAACCTCGCAGCCAAGACTTCAGCGCAGTCGTTCCGCTGCAGGCAACCAGTCATCACACAGGGCTCGTTGCGCTGCTCCCGGATGGTCGTTGTGCTGCTCAGCATACAGTCAACCGCATCTCTTCGCTGCTGGCCTCCGTTGTCGCGATCTCACCGCTGGCAACCAGATGTAGGAATCGCACCGCTGGCACGAGTTGTTGGGGTCTCGGTGCTGACGCCCGTTATTGCCAATGGGTCGCAAGCCCCAAGGGTAGCGTTGGCCTGGCGGCCTGGGGCACTGGAAGCATCCGAAGGTCCCGGCAAAGCAAGAGAAGACTGGTAACAGAACAACTTGTTTATTCTAACATAGCAAAAGAGCGGCCGGTCAGTTCGACCGAAGTGGAGAGACGGGAGAGCACGTAACTCAACAGTACAAATCGGAGCCTCTCTCCTGGCGTCCGGGGGCAGCTGCTCTTATACTCTCGGCGTCGCGGTCCAAAAGGGAAGGTCACGGGATGAAGGTCACGGGATGAAGGTCACGGGACGGCGGAGCATGAGCCCACGACGGCGCGCACGGTCGAGCCGAGAGACCTGCTGAACCGAGTGTAGTGACGCATCGCCAACCCGCCCACACGACGGCGCGAACGGTTGAGCCGAGAGACCTCCAGGCTCCTCATTCGGGGAACTCCGCTCCCCGGCTGCCGCGCTTTGACAAGCGAGGGCACACACACACACACGCACACACGAAGACACGTGGTACTGAAACACGCCTGGACACGCTTGGCGGGGAAGCGTTGCGGCGGCTTCGAACGGGCCAAAATGTCCGCCGCTTTGAACGAAGCCCCGGCGTCCGTTGCATCCGCGCCGGCATTACCGCGCGTTGTAGGCGAAACGTAACAATACAATCACGCGATGAGAAGACGCCGACACCCATTCATTGAAGGATTAAAGGAGTGGAACTGTTGAATACGGCTGCGCCTTGTAGTTCGGCACATAAGACGAGCTGGGTTGTACGCCAGCATCAAAGCCAACTTTCAAGATATATTACAAAATCGCGCCCATTGTGGAAAAAAAACCGCGTAGGGGAAAAAAAAAACTTTATGGGCGACTGGTTTAAGTTTGGTGACTCGCTTCAAGGTGCGAGTGAATGCGGTCATTGCATACTAACGTGCTTGATACCTAGGCACCGCCAGCTTGCCGGTCTAAAAGACATATACCTTTTACGAGGTTCGGTCATTTTGCTTTCTTTCATTTTAAGGACGTGCGAACATACGGGACATACGCGATGACGGTGCTTCGTCAATGCTTCGGCAACAGACGTCTTCTCCACACTCATTCCTATCCTGCTAACGCCACTTAACTAAAACGACATTCAACAGACGCCACGTTACAGGGTTGTAAAACCACCCGGGCTTCATTACCTGCCTCCCTCCTCCGAACCTCTGCCCCGCTGCTGCCCCCACTCTTCCAAGAGCTCTTCTTCAATGGTGGCACAGGAATACGGGCTGCCAACCCTTCTGGCGCAAGTTATTAGCCGTCATTAACGGCGCCCGAAAACAGCCTCCCCCCGCCGCCACCACTCTTCACTTTAACACCACTAACACGGCGGGAGAGCGGAGAAGAACAATAGAACCAAAGCGATGACATAAGGACTCTCCTACCGGCGCCGGTCCCGTCGTGCACTCCCGAAGCGGAAGGCCGCGGACACGGTGCTTACAGTTCGTGCGCGCGCAAGTGGCTAAGAAGAGAGAGAGTGCCGACCGGGGGCGTACGTAACAACGCTAGAAGTGACCGCACGACCAGTGGCTCCAATCGAATAAACGGCCACGCTCCCCCCGTGACTCATACACGACTCTTCGGCCGACTCCCAGCTAAAGACAAAGCTCCCTCGCTTCCGCCCCGAGCTGCGTCGTCACCGCCACTGCGTTGACAGGCTAGGGGGCTTTAGCCAGCGGGCGGACCGCAGCGCCTCCTGGTGTCGACGGCGGCGCCGTCTAGCGGGGGTGGAAAGGGGCCGTTTTCCTTACCCCCCTCGAGGCGATTATTGGCCACTTGTCGCCCGCAGCATTCTGAGCGTTGCGCAGACCCCGCAAGCCACCCCCTCCCTGCCTTCTTTTTTTTTTCCGCGTAATGCTGCCGCGATCCTCCGTAGATGGCGAGCGAGATGATAGAGCTATATATGGAATACGACAGGCACTAGACACATGCACAAGAACCACTCTGCAGCTACAAGCTCAGCATAAGGGAGGCACCAAGTGTGCGAGTATATATAAATATGCGCGATGGGACTGCTAAAAATGGTAACAGCGGTAGGGAGGAAGCGGCAACATTGCACGCGCCTGGCCTTGACACTCTCGACTTTTTTTCGTTTAAATTTTTTGCTACCTCGCTTTCGTGCAGTAAGCGGTAGCGGATGGAGGTCAATGAGCTATGGGGATGGTTGAAGAGCAGAGAACAGCCTAATGAGCTTTAAGCTCTTGTCACTTTCAAGAAAAGTTGACCAACAATACTACACTACAGATAGCACCAGAATATCGGTTTATTCCTTGATTATCTTTAATTGTGCCCCTTTCTCCTGAGTTCTAAATTCAAGGTTCTAAATTTCAGACGCCACTTGCGTGGCTCGGTCATGTTGATATCAAGTCCGCGAGTCTTTTACACTTGCTTTGACGTCCTATTTCATAAATACCACGCAACACAGACACACAGGCCCACAAGAACACGCACACTCCGCGAGAGCCCATCAACTACAAAAAGGACTCTGTGTGCTGTGTGGGGAATTTTGTGTGCTGTTGTTTACTATTAACGTCAAACATTCAAGTCACTAAGTGCGAAGCCATGTTACAGTATTGCACGTGATCTTGTTATGCCTTTTCGGAACCTCGTAAGCAGGCTTGGCGCGCTATAACATCATAACATGTCCGCGCTACCGACCTCGTAAGTCATATGTCACCGGGTTAAGGGGCACTAACTGGTGAAATACTTTTTCGTCTTGATGTCCCATTTACCGGTGGAAAGTGGGCAGCTGAATCTCGTGACTACTTTCCAAAGTTTAGATTAGTCAGCCTGCTAGGGAAGCCACCTAAACACTGGAGGTACAAGGGCGCTTTCTTTGTCACACCCATATGGAGGCTTTCGTAGCTTAGGCGGTGTTCCCAGAAGTCATGAAGAACACTGTTTGAACACCATTCGTCAGCTTAAGAAAAGGCTGTCTTTAGCGCTGAACTTAATTTGGTTGCATCATTTTTTTAATCTATGGATCTTTAATAGTTTTATGTTGACGTGTACTAAGCTGCTATTAATAATTTGTCCACGTACCCTATATCTATCAGGATTCTTGTAGGTATCACTCCGATAACAAGCCCTTGTCTGACACAGCAGTGTTTACTAACAGAAGAATCCGGTCAGTTTGTTTCATTTGAGATATTGTTTCCATCAAGCAAGCAACTTTGAATTAGTAAAGCAAGCAACGCCAAGCGAATAAATTAGATCTCCTGGGCAAATACAAACAGGAACGTTGTTATTCGATGCCAGGTGAACATTGATGATCTTTGTACAGCACGAAAAATACCTTCGATATGCAACGTAAGTATTAAAGAGACAAAAGTAATTTTCCTTTCTTGCTATCACTAGAAACTATTCTGAAACCTTACTGATCCTAATTTCAGGCAGCAGACACTCTAACGCCACACTCAAGCAAGCCTCTTAAAAATTATGGGGTTTGACGTTCAGAAACTCATCATCATCAACTCAACAGAATTATAGTGGAGGGCTCCGTTGTTGCAGCCGGTGACCGAAACCACGACCCCTTGCCGGTGCCTGTTGGAAGAATTTTTTTTTTTAATCTCGCCAACAGGGACGGAACCTTTAACGTAACCCTGAATGTGGAAGCAGTGTGGAAGATCGCGCTAGGTTGCGATGTCTTTCTCTGAATAAGCATAGCTTTATTGGCAGATGATCCACGAGAAGTTCAGTGAACCACTCTGTCATATCAGTTACACGTCTTCAACACTTCAAATCTACTTACCCTCAAGCAAGCATCCTACTCGTTTTATTGAAAGATGCTTTCTCAGTGTCTTCCACCGCCTCCTGACAATACTCTACTGTGCCACAAAAAGAAACTTTTGCGCATGGAAGAGTTAAAGTTTTTCTTTTTTTTCACTGATTAAATCGTGCGAGCTGGTTACAAATGTTGTTCACCGCCTCAAATAGTCGTAGTTCTCATCAAAACATAGCTTTTGTTTATTCAACCTCGTTTCCTTACTCTCTCTTACCACTTGCTAATTATATATCTTTGTTTTCAAGAAACAAAGTTCAGTACATGAAAGAATCAAACTTTACGCAGTCACTAAACAATGACACCTACGTGCTCCATTAATTCAATCTACGGCAACGCCGGTTCCGTTATATATATATGTGAGGTTCGCTAGCAGGCTGTGGCGATGCCTATAGGCACAGAACACTTATAACTAAATATTACACCTTGATAAAGTACGTCTATAGCTGCGTCAAGATCTACGTCGTGATTCTCGGTTAGGTGATAAGGGAGGTCACTTAGGTGCAACAAAATACTTCAGCGGATACGCCGATTCGCAGTGGACACCACCAGGGCCAACCCGCTAATCCTGTCATCACGAAGTGAGATCTCAAATTTCCCAAGGCCACGTGTTACGATGAATGCGTCACCCGACCAGCTGTGCACGCGCTTCTCTCTCTCTCTTTCCTTTTCTTTTTTTTTTCTTTTTACTGGCTGGGAATGTGACGCGAAGAGGACACCCAGAGCGCATCAGGGAGCAAAGCGCGACCGGTTTTTCGAGACCGACCAGACCAAACGCAATCTAATCCTGTTCGCAAAAACAAAATAAAGAAAGAAGAAAGAAAAAGAAAAAGTGAATGCCAGACAAGGAGCTTCCGAATAACTAGTCTGAAAGATATACATATATATACTCGTACATAACGAGCAGCTCTTTTGCGTGAAAACCTGTTCGCGCCGGCCCCGGACTCGACAGGAAATTCAAATTGTTTGTCCCTCATCGCAAGTCTGTAGGTAGTTACTCCGCGCCCGGAATGATAAACGCTGCGATAAAAATGAAAGTAGTTCGGTCCCGGTGACAGCTATCGTAATAGCGCAGTTTGTGCACGGCATGCGGCAGATAGGCTCGCATTGAACCAGCCGGGGGAATGGCAAATTTGCGCGGCTTAGGCGCTTCACGTATGTGTAGCCTCACTTTATAAGCCTGGTTTATTCAGCCAGCGGTGAGCGAAACGCAACTATCGCATGGCCGGTTCGGATGGCACGAGTGTGGCGCTCTTCAGTGGCAAAGCCAAGTAAAAGTAAAAGGAATCGGAAGATTCCTGCCTGTCTAGGTTGGTTCTTGTTGTTTGGCGTTCATGTTCTTGGACGGCACGTATTCTGGAAACATCTTCAATACGGCGCCAAGTAGCAGACAAAAAAAGAAACAAAAAAAAACGGCGTGTTTCTCCCAATTCCCATCCTCCCTCAATTTCTCTCTCTTTGTCCGCTTTCCAACCCTTATTTCCCTTGCCTCAATGCAGGGTAGCGAACCGTAAACTAACATCTGCATAATCTCTCTGCCTTATCTCGCTCTCTCGCTCTTTCTCTCCATTTTTTTTCTTTGTCATCCATTCTCTTCCTTCTAGCTGCAAGCAAAAATTCCTCTGGCGGTTCCTGTCTGGCACCATTTCCAGATAAAAGATCGCGCAGCCTACGATTGATATTGACACACCATCTCAGCACCTGGACCTTCGTCGTGAATAGGCGAATCGAGTACGGTGTGCTTGGGAAACGTGCGCCGACCCTTCCTCAGCTGACTTACACTTCCTTGAGATAACTGATAAGTAACTGCGCGGTGTAGTAGTGACGTCAAAGCAACTCGCAGACCTTACTCGAAGTACGTACGCTGTTATTCGCACGCATCCCAAGGAGTGGATACCCCAAATGTGCCTTGGTGTGGTTCATAGCGGACACTAACTGAAGTAACTCGAGAAGCAGTTGGCAATGAACAAGGCTTTATTAAAGGTTAGATAGCTTTTATAGTCTTTATCTTGTGACGTCAGCCGCAGCCACTGCCGATTCACAAGAGGCAAGGCCGGTAAATCTAACAAAACAAACACGTGTCAGCGGCGCATGCTGATTCACAACACTAACTATATATAGCGATGAGCGTGGTACCGCAGTCACAGCATAATCAGTTGCGCTTGCGAGCATGGTTACCTGGAAAACGGTAGAGCAGCAACGAAAACGCTAGTATCAAGATTGCTATCATTCGAACAACCGTCACAGGTTCATGATAGTATGCTTGCTATAGACCTGCGTTTATCCTAAGCAGGCTGTTATGAATACTGTCCCTGTCACAGCCTGTATATACCGCTATAAAACCTCACATTCACTACACCCATGGGGGTCATTAAAGCGCTTCAACCCAGGTATGGGATGGCCTGCAATAGTCAAACGAGGTGAATGCAACATAGCCAAAGCAGTTGTACGTATGTAGAACTTCACGTTTAATAACCATATCGCATGTTGACCGAAATAAGAAACAGTTTAGGATAGGAAACCTCTAATCTCCTGCAACCTCCTCATGCAACCTCTTTCGGGCACAACTATGAACGATGTGCACACTTATTACTGATGATACAGTTCACAGAGTTCCGTAGCAGTTATTAGAGCACCTGAATATCGAAGTGTAACTACAATAGTCTCTAAAACCTTCACATTTCATGAAAAGGTTGAAGATATTTCTATTTAATTTTTGGCTAAGCTTGGTGGATCTCGTATAGACATATCGGCCCGAAGTTCGTGCAATCAAAAAGTGAAGGCAATCCACCGGTATGATCCGAGGCGTTGTCCTGGTTTACCAGCTAAGAGTGTTTATGTAACTTTTTTTGTCTGTAGCAATAAAATCTGCATGCTCATCGTTGAAAACGATGTATCCTACCTGTGTCCCGCGACATTAGTTTAGTCGGAAAATTACTTGGCTGACCTTAGTGGATGCTCGAAGCATCGAATTATTGCCACAAGATTTCATATACAAATCCAGGGTTCCAGAGGCATGCGTGAAGCATTGCTGCCGTTGCCGCATTCTGTAATTGCAGAGCTTGCGTAGAGATACCTAGATTAGAACACTGCACAGGCCCGGGCCAGGCCGAAAGCCAGAGCCCGCCCCGGCCCGCGGGTCGGGTAAGCTATCTCTACTGCGGGCTTGGGCCGGGCTCGGGTCTAGGAGCTTCGGGCTCTGGTCGGGCCCGCGCCTTGGTCAGTACCGTAATATGCCCGGGTGTCCGTCAGGCTCTTAATAGGCCAGGTATGCTATCGGTGACTTTTGAAAACGACCTACTGTAGTTTGGAAAAACTTTATTTCGTCAGCGTTAGGTGGGGTGATTAAACGTGGTTTCTTCAGGCGGGCCAGATGGCCGTCAATCGATGTTTGATGGCGATATCTTCAGCTCGTTCTATGGCCTGGAGTTGGTTGTTCAGAATAGAACTGCGCAGCACCGCCTGCCATGCGTCAGGTGAGGGAGAGACCACCAGGTTAGGAAGAGGCTTGTTCTCCTCGCAGTCGCACATTATGTGATTCAGTCTTGCTAGTTCCCCACAGAATCTACAGAGAGGGCTAAACCACGTGGACACAGTCAAAGAATGTCCTGTGCCGCGGATTGTATATTCACGATAAACCGAGAATATGACCATGCTTCGCTTACGCTCGAGGGCTAGCAGGCCGAACCGGTCCGGGCTCAAATCTTTCGGGCCCGGGCCCGGTACGGGTCACGTTTGAAACTACCGAATCCGGTTCGGGCAGCCGCCGTTTCTTTGGGGCTCGGGCAAAGCGTGGGCCTAAAAAAACGGCTCGTGCCATGCTTTAACCAAGATTGCTGCTTCATAATTAACTCTATGGCAGAGGATGCATGCCCCTTTCTCCCTCCCACCCGTAATCGTGAATACAAAATACACGCTTTCCATCATATATAATTATTGTTTCCTGCACACGATGCACACAAGGAAACACAAATATGAAGAACGTTGAATGAGTTGGTCTCCATAAATATTGTAATGATAACGAAGAATTCCGCAAGTGTAAGAAGAGGAAGAAAAGGGCAAGCAGAAGGATAGAGTAGCAGCGGGTCAGGGGAATAGTTCGTTTGGGTGTGATATGGGTGTGTCTCATGGACGTAGTGTCGTGGATGTGGTGTCATGGATGTACCTCATGGATCCCGCTAGCGGCGCAGGATTCCCGTTACAATATCAAATGTTAAGCCTAGGGCTACTACAATCTGCCTAAATCTCAACGTTAATTTAGCAGTCCAGGTAATACTTCACTTCGCCTATCGGCAGCACCCATTCATTCAACAGTTTAACAACGTGGAAAAGCCGGCGACATGTATTGTACGTCCTGTATTTCCAACTCATTAAAAAAAACTATTCATTAATGCGCCGCTAATTCTTCCGCTCCACCGCATATAGCAGCAGGGAACGCAGGGAACAATGAAGGAAACGCCTTTTGCTTTGCAATACCATTGATATATTCTAATGTGGTGCTGGTAGTGGTGTTGAGTGAATCCTAGCAACAATCGCGTTTAGCCTGGGGATCAAGGCCGGCAACTGCTCCGCCCGAGCGTCTCTCATAGAATCACTGCGGTGTTCCAGCACATGTCCATCAGAGCAGTCTCCATAAAGAAAGCGGTAATGAGATGCGAAGTTTCTTTGCGGGCTATAACTGGTCCTTCGGGGGACACAAGGTGTTGCAGGCAAGTATGCGGAAGGCCCTTTTGTTGCAGATATTCCAGGAGAGAGTCCCTTTCATCTTGGAATTTTGGACACGACCACAGAAAGTGTTCGATGTGTCCTGTCTCGTCGCATGTCGTACAGTTCGGAGAACTCATACGCCCCGTCTTAAATAGCCGCGCTGGTGTACTAGCAGACCCTGTGCTTATTCGACGTAGAAGTGAGGTTTCCTCTCGACAAAATCTCTTGGTTACGTATGGCACATGTGGCGGAACCCAAAGTGACCGAATGTGATCTGCGACAAATCAGCAGCGAGAAATATACTTAACATCCACCATTCCTTAAAAAAAAACACTCCTGAAGTTCCGTTTGCGAGTGCAGCGACATGAATAAAAGTTTAGTGTTGATCGTAAGTTAGGCATGCGCCGCATATATCCCGTGAAATATTTCTTTTCTTCCACGTAAAGATAGAGACGACCATTACGTCGCTCACCCCTGTAAGACGTTTCTCGTCAATCGTAATACACCGCATTCCTAACTGACAGCCCTAAGGTGCATATGTAGGTCACATTGGGCAGCAGGCGGTTGGTTCTCAACGGATGCGATTACTTTGTCGCGTCAAGCTGGTAGACAAAACCGGAGGCGGAGGCACGTCATTGCCGCTGGCGTGCGCACAGTCGATAAAGCCGAGTCCGGTGCAGAATCTGTGCAGTGCCAACAAAAGGGAGGAAGCTACCCTGCGAAATAAAATGAATCGATAGCACGCTTGGCAGGCAAGGGGAAAAAAGAAAGTCCAGCCAGAGAAAAGTCCCAACGTAGTGCCAACGTATTGCCAACGTAGTGCCAAGCAAAAAAAAAAAAAAAAGGAGAAAGCAAATCGCAATGAGAATGCGTCCAGCCGAATACGAGTCATCCGATGCGCGCGGACAAATTCTGAGAAGTTTACCTCGGCAGTGCTGAGCGTTAAAGGAATCGCCGCATGCGTTGGCAGGAGTTTTTGGCCGCCACCGCCTAGTTATCTAAACGTGAAGTCGGCTGGTTTCCCAATGCGTTATCAATACTGTGCTGTGGAGCGAATTCTGAAGGGAAGGGAGTTAAGTTACCAATGAGTTAGTTATGCATACTTTTGTTCGGAACTCAGTGTGAGAAATACCAGCAAAGAAACATTTTACGAAGTACTCCATTTTTGACGTCATCGGTGTTACTCGGTAGTACATATGGAAAACATCCCGAGGCCATGTAATGCCACTCCGCTGAAGAACGCTGCGTCAGACGACGTGTCACCTTACTTGATCGCAATTGTACCGAGCTCCCTTGGCAGTAAATCAACGTGTCGGTGATGTGCGCGGGCCGAAACGTAATAGCTAATGACAGCCGACTGTATGTGCTAGACTTTACGATTGAATATAGGAACATATATCGCAGAAACAGAGGAAGCATCTCTGCATTTCTTTCTACGGTAAGTACAATGCAGACACTTGGGACGCGTGAATACCTACTGCAAGTGATGTACTATAAAAGAGGGACAGACGGAGAGTAAAATAGAGGTCACAGACATAAATTAGTCGGTAGTTGATGCTCTACCGCTTGCGAGCAAACATACTTCCGTATTCTGCACCTCGCTGTACTCAGACTCATCACAAATACACACAGGCACCAGTAATACTTTAAAGTCTCTCCCTACTGGAGGCCTGACATTTGCGTGATACTTTTTGGGTGTTCTTCTCAGCCGGTATTCGCAAGTCAGATCGTAAGACAAAAGAGTTCGTAAGGGCAGGTTCCGGCCAATCGCGTTAGCGAAAGTACGATGAGAGAAAAGTGAATGGTCAATGACAGATAGTTCTTACGAGCGACAATGTTTGCGAATTCGGCCTCTGGCTCTTTTTTGTTGTTGTTGCACCGACTCAACGTTTTTGAACACACGGGTGCTTAAATACGCCAACTATAGGAACGCTTTCGCAGTGCCCCCTGGTGGTGTTGACGGCGGTGGCGGCAAGGGGGCATTTCCCACGCCTCGCGCCCGCCGTGACCCAGGAATGCGGATGGTGGCAACCTGTTATAGGCAGCAGCGCTCGCTTAGTCGTGGCAGGTTCTGGTTATTTCTCGCCGCCGCCACGCTTCTCCCAACCTCCACTCACCTACTGACGCCGCCGGCGAGGCAGCGGACGAAAAAACAGACTTCTTCGGCATGATCGGCTCAGGCCTCTCTCTTCCTCTGCCCTCAGCCCGAGCGCACAGACCTCTCTTTAAACACTCCCTCGCCACGTCCACCCCGACTCCACCCAGAGCAGAACTAGCTGGCTAGGAAGAGAAACACGACTAACTATACCCGGCCGGGCTAAAATCACGCTCGCTCGCTCGCTCGTTCCTTTCGGTGTGGCCGGCTCGCAGCAGCCCACCTCGTGCGTGTGTCTCTTCTTCGGGTTTTCGCATTGTTGTTGTTCTTGTTGTTGCTCTCGTTGTTTCTGCTGCTGTTGCTGGTGGTGTTGTTGTTACTCCACGTTCCGCCTTTGGATGGACGGTAATCGTGCGTGCAACACGTGGGGCCAACGCCACCTAACCCGCCTTAAAGACATTAACCGGAATGAAGGAACAAGCGAGGAACCAATCTGCGCTGCTGCAAGGTTCTGGCTTGCGGCCGCTATCATCAATTCCTGCGCGACTAGCAAGCACAGATTAGACCCGGAATTACGGCTGATTCGTTCTTTTCCATTGCTGTTCAGTGTTGCATAGTTTTCGTTTTGTTTCTTTATTTGGCGCGCAAAGCGATGTAGTAAATGTAAGCGTCCCAGCGAAGCTAGTTTAGTGAATGGGCCCAAATAGCCTGGGTAGCTCGTTGTTCGCGATTTAGGTTCGCTTTTAAACGAGGATTGCCGGTACGAGGAGGTCTTTTCCTATGCGGCAATTTTTTGCATCAGAAGGGTGCGCGGCTACGAATTCGCAAGGACGGTGAATGCATGTCCTCATGATCTTCGGCCTATTTATGTCCACCACAAGACCAAGCACTCTTCCTTTATTTATTTATTTTTATTTATTTACATACCTACTTCGCCCATTGGGCATTACAGTAGGGAGGACAGATAATCAATATAAAATACAAGATTGCACAAATACAAGAATACAAGATTTGACCTCTGACTATCATTTTCTCATATCAGTATGTTCTATCTTATAACTTCAGGTTATCTAATCACATTACGCCACCCTTCGCCGTCCCCTGTAGCATTTCCCCTCACAGCTTGACAGCAGCGGCTAACATTGGAAGCGCATAGACAACCCGTTACATGGCCTACGCCATCGCCACGACCCTCTCAACTCAATTTCTTTGTGGTTATCTCAATTATGGCAAATCAGTTCTGCGGAATCCCGCAAGGTGGCGGAAGTATCATGAAACAGAAGAAGTGTCATTCACCCGAATTGTAGCACGAAACTACAAATGAAACCTGCACGGGTTTCTCAGAAAGAACGCTTCGCAGTTGAGGAAGAATTCGTGCTTGTCCGGGTCTCGAACCCGGGACCAACGTCTTTTCGGGGCGGTCGCTTTACCATCTGAGCGAACGCTTCGGGTTACATGGTAGAGCGACCGCCCCGAAAAGGCATCGGTCCCCGGTACGAGACCCGGACAAGGACGAATTTTTCGTCAACTGCGTAGCTTATGCGGCAGAGCGACAGCCCCGGAAAGGTGTTGGTCCCGGCTTCGAGACCAGTACAAGGACGAATTTTTCATCAGTGCGTAGCTTAGATGGTAGAGCGACCGCACCGAAAAGGCGGTGGTCCCGGGTTCGAGACCCGGACAAGGACGAATTTTTCGTCAACTACCAAACGTTCTTTCCGAGAAACCCGATGGGTTTGCTTTGTGGCTTCGTGCCACATTCGAGTGGATGACATTTTTTTTTCCTTTTCATGCTATCTCAACTAGGATTACCCTGCTTCCAAATATCTATTCGTGCACTACCATGATTAATTTAATTTCTTTTGTTAGCTTATCGCTTGAAGTGCTCAACAGTGGGTCAACAAGGCGAGACTTTGGCTCTAGCCAACATTTGGACAAGGGTGCTTGCCTACGCGAGCTGAAAAAAGAACTGCTTTCTTTGGCATCGTTTATACACGCAGTTGACTTACCCCACGCTCGCTCGTTGTCTTTCCGAGACAGGAGACGAGTTGCCCAGACCAAGAGAAGTCGTCTTATCAGAAAGTTGGCTCCAGATTCCATGGGTAAACAATTGTCGATCACTTCAAAGCTCTGTCTTCCTGTGAAGCCGCTGTCTTGTTTGGAGTTCAACTTGTTGCTAGTCACTTATAGTACATATATATATATATATATATATATATATATATATATATATATATATATATATATATATATATATATATATATATATATATATATATATATATATGCACCATGCCTTAATTTGACACTTGTACTGCTAACTGACACTGCCATAATTTTTTATTGCGGTAGCAATTACATGGACAGCTCAAGCGAATTTACCCTGTCCCCGTCAGCGCTGCCGTGGGGCTCCGCTTTTACTTAGGTATGTGCATGCTATATGCGAGTCCATGCCGCTGGTCATATTGCCCCATTATTCCATGACTAAAGTTGCTCATATCACGTCATACGTTCCCGAGTACATTATTCCACAAAGTTTTGAGAATAACAGCCCTCAAACATGTGTCACGCAACGGAGCATTCACAACACATAATTTTTTTTTTCTTAAATCATCTCAGACCACTAAATATTAAAAATACAAAATAACACCATGGCTCAAACCTTAAAGTGGTGTAATTTTACTGGCGCGGCTCTTTACGGACAGCGTAGTGGCGCATGTGAGATGTCATTACAGGCCCTACACGGCATGTTTTTGTGGGTTTCAGAAGTTTTTTGCGCATCCGTGTATGGGTATATAGCTAGCACGTGACGTCATCGGACGCAGCTTCTCACCGTGCTAGTATTCAAATATGGCGGCCTCGATGACGTAGATATACCATATCATCACGCGTACATCGTTTTGCTTTTCGACGGTGGCCGTTTTTCACCGAACTCTCATTGTTACTGATCGGTCGCTCGGTGCATGACGCGTCATGTCGGGCTGTCGTGCTGGCACGTTTCTTGCTTACGCAGCTTCCCGGCATGCCATTACGCCAAGATGGCGGCCAAGTAGACGTCAATGCAAACTATCTGTAGTTACACCTTCCGAGAAGTTCAATTGCAACGCTAAACCTTGCTATGGCAGTCACTGCCACTATTAATGGATCGAAATGAGTCAGCTGATACAGGGATGTCGATCTTGTTATTGAGTAAGAATACATAGCTGAGAGATGTGACGAAAAAGAAGTTATCAAATGTTCCATACAATATATTAGGAGTCTTAAAAAACAAGTTTAAAACCAGGGGCATCGCGAGTCTGGTGATGACGCACATTAACTGCGATGACACAAACGTATCGAAACAGCGATGTGTGCAGCACACATACGAACATAAATACAATTATAAATATAATGTTATTATTACCAATAATTATCGAAACATATGCGACCACCACTGGTTTCAAAAGGAGAGAAAAGGAAGAAAAGAAAGAAAATAGAAGGAGTCGCACATAAATGGGAAAAAAAAAGAGGAGAGCACAACACATTGCATCGCATATGTAGTGCGAGCACAAGGGTCGAGAGTCTAGTTCTTTGCTTGAGAAGACAGTATTGCATGTGACTAATTAGAAGGTGTTTTGTGCATGAGTCTATAGGCTGTTTTAGTGTTAAATTTGCATACATTTTGTTATATTCCAGTCTCTTCTTGACTTTTTCCTGCGTGTATATCTACTGTAACAACAAGACGTTATGTAAATATTTGTAGACATTTGAATCCCACTGCTACTGGCCATAGTGATCTCTGACAATGTCCAATGTGGTCTAGTTGAACGTATTTTACGTGTGCGTATGCAGATTGCTTTAGGGTTGCCACGAAATGCGTTATTTAAATGATTCCATTCTACTGCCATATAAGGTCTTTTGGGCCACAGTCAAGCTGTATACTTATGTAGCTTTCAGCCCACCAAGACGAGCATTGATTGTCCTTACTGAAAAATAAAATCTAATTTCATTTGATTTCATTCGAAATACATGCGATGGAGCACACATGTACCATGCAGCATGCATACGAACGCGCTACAAACGATGTTTCGTGCACACACCGGAATGCAGCAGGTCCCGATCGACCCAGCGCGATAGCAGGATTACGGAGAGGCGCGAACATTTCCACCACGTCAACTGCCGCGCTATTGTTCTGCGGGGTATATGCACGCAAGCTATCTTTGTAGCTATCTTCGGCCGGCCTGGCCACTCCTCCGAGCACGCCACTGTCCCAGGTGTTATTTCTTCCCGGTCGCAAGAAAACAGCGCCGCCTGGTGATGAGCGTCTCGCCTTCCTGCTAGCGGGCGCCTGCTTCTTTTGTTTAACCATCACCACCCAAGGACAAGGGCTCACACGCTGTCTCCACTGGCTATTTAACAAATGATCCGGCGAACCATTACCGCACATGCGCGGGGCTTCATAACGAAGGCGGCATCTGAGTGCGGGGTCCGTTAGTTTGAAATGTTTTTTTTCGTCTGCGCCGAAAAACCCCTTCAAGGACTGTCATGGCGTGGTTGCATGTGCCTGCGTTCTATTCGTTCTACGCATATGCGGTGCCATAAATGACCTCTTCGATTGGGAATGTAGAAATGAACCCTCTTCCTAAGCTTCCAGATGGCAGGATTTTCCGAGAGAATAGAACGGCGTTGCCGGGCGTTTTCGGAGCATTCGCGCGACTGCTTGGCGCTTTAATTAATGAACTTTGCGTGATTAATGGGGATTCTGCTTTCGTAGGTGGTAACGGAGAACGCACACACGCATAAGCGAAAAATGGTCGAAAGCTCAAATGTCGCTAGGCTTTGTTTTAAAAAGTGTTATCGCACGAGTTTTTGTATTTGAATTCGAAAAAGAAAAGACATAAACGAAGTGTTCTCCCACAGTCTCCTGGTGCCAAGGGGTCTCTTCTTGCGGAGCGCTTTATTTCATGTCGCACATCGTATGGCGGACCAATCGAAACGTGGCTCCATGGTAAGAGATTGAATACAGCGGCTTCCTTCATTCTGCGCAGATGTGCGAAACGAATTGAGAAGAGTCTCTTCCGGGAACTCCAGAAATGCGCCAGAACTGTTCGTCATCTATCGCTCACACTGAAAGTTTAGGCGCCACATTGTGCAGTGCGCCCAGTCAAATCACCTGTGTCACCACTACTCCTATTTCGCACCAACGAGTTGTACCTCGAGAGTTGTTCCTTGTTATGTCGCGTATAGCGAAATGGATCCGACGACTCTACAACATGCCTATACTTAAAGCTGTGCACCGCAACAAGGACTTCAGTGTCACCTTGAATAGAGCAGAGAAGCACGTTTTCGTTTCGTGCAATATCTTGCGTTATATTTCGAACCTTCCTGCAGCCGAGGCGTCGCTTGTTTGCAGGTGTGTAGCGCTGCATCAACGACGTGGGCAAGAAGACGCGCACGAAAATTCAAAATTCATAAGCGTAGGAACGCGTACGTGTTCTCGGTGAGCTCATCTTCGTTGTGTTGAAAGCTGCAGACTATACCCCTGTTTAATTGGTTCGTTCCTGTTTCAAGCGAGGAGCGTACTTCTGTAGTGTATAAGCATGAGCATTTGCGTGTCTATAAAAAAATAAAAAATACGACGAATGAAAGCGGAGCGAACTCGTTAAGTCCCAGTTCAAGCATCACTCCGATGACAAACTGCTACATGGATCACGCGTTCTGTCGACATGTTTCCGTATAGCGTGACTGAGAGGCACATTGACCCAATCTTCTCAGGTTAGCTGCTAGCTTAAGAGAGCTGGTGAGATTGTCTGAAGGCAGCGATCTGTTAGAATATGCATACTCAGTCCGCCATCACTCTCTCCCTCGCGACCGCGACGATGTCAAAAGTCGAAGCTAGAGAAGAAAAATTATCATCAGCCTATTTTATGTTCACTTGGAATGCATTATGTAACCGCGCAAACGACAACGGACGAAGAAGGAAACATACAGGACAAGCGTCGAGTGTGTGTGCTTCCTTCTTCTTCTGTTGTCGTTTGCGCGGTTACATAATGCATTCCAATATCGACCACCAACTAGCCCGCCTCTCCCTGTTAAATATTTATGTCCACTGCAGGACGAAGGCATCTCGAAGCGATGTTCAGTCGCAGCTGCTGGATCCACCTTATGCGTGCAAACTTCTTTTTTTCATCATACCACCGACATAGCACTTTTTCTAGCTCAACAGGGCTTCTTTTCCTTTGAAAAAAAAAAAGAAATTGCATTTGGATAACTGGAGACCCCACTCCGTATTTATGGTGAATAAATTGTTGTCTTTGCTGAAGACGGTGTACAACTTCTGCCCCGTTTTGTCGTCGTAGTTTCAAGAGTCGGGAGTCACATTGACATTTTGCACAGAAGCGATGATATTCATTTATTTATTCATTTATTTATAAATACTACAATCCCTAGTCGGGATTTTAATAGGGTGGAAAAATAAGCGATACACGATTTGATACAACAATATTGGCGGACAAGAGAGAAAATAAAGAAGAATGTACACGATGCAATCCATATACTCGTAGATAAACACTCATATACACAGATATATGCAGATACAACATATCAATAAGCACACATGCACACACATACATACCGTATACACGCCTTTGGTTCATATATAAAGCAATAAACATACAGAGCAGGCTAGTGAAGCACAAGAACAGAGTATATATAATGAACCGGATTTATGTGCACAAGCTTGAGAGAAACTCAGCCAGAGAAAGCTGTAACACTTGCTCGTTTCTTAATAAATTCCAATCGCAGATCGTTCTTGGGAAAAAATGAATATTTAAAACAGTCATTACGTATTTGGTACGGTGTTAATGTTCGATCATGCCGTTGTCTGGTGTTATAAACTTCGGAAAATTGAATAACTGTAGACGCATCAACCTAAATATGTCACGCTACTATTTATAGGAATTTTAAACGTGAATGATGGTTTCTCGTGGCTAGAGGTTTTAGGTTAGCTCTGGTTAAGAAGCCTGTTACAGATGTGCGGTCATAACGACTGCATATAAAGCGAACTGCTCTTTTCTGAATCATTTCCATCTTTTCAATATTCGTTTTTTTAATGGATCCCAGATAACAGCGGCGTAATCTAACCTAGGCAGAATGACAGATTTATACGCAATAAGACGGACTATAGGCGTGGATAGTTTCAAAGCCCTTCGAAGGAAATATAGTTTGCGGTGTGTTTGCTCTGACTTGGTCGATGTGTTTATTCCATCTAAGATCATTTGTTATGAAGAGACCTAAGTGCTTATACTCTGCTACTTTGGTAAGAAAATTGTTTTTGATAAATGATAAATGAGGGGTAATTCTTTGTGAGTAATTTTCATTGCTACTGTTTTTTCAAGCTTGAGGGACATTTGCCAATTTTCACACCATGACGAAACTCTTTGAAACGCTTGATTTAAGAGCAGCTGATCAGATGTGCTTTTAACCTCGGAGTGTAAAACACAGTCATCTGCCTATAGTTTAACCTTAACTGGGATGTCGTCAACAATGTCATTTATATATAGATATTTCGCTTCAGCAGCATGAAACTGACGTGGCAAGATTACATTTTGCATTTTCAGTCGTGCATTGTAAGATGTCTGTGCACAGCTATAGGCATAAGAGCAAAGAGAATTAGGCCTACTAGCAGTTCTACAGATTGTATGGCGCGGTTTGCCGAACTTGTACAACTTTTACACACATTTTCTTACTTCATTGTTTTTTAACAAGTTTTTGTGCCTTGACCTTGTTCAATTTGCCTTCTGCGCTAAAGTCCCAACGTCCATCGTGTCCGACTACGAGGACATATGTGCAATACAGAACATGTTAAACCAAAGTATAACTTATGCTACGCTTAGTTTGTATCTTAAAATTTTTTATCTAACACGGGAAAGTTAACTCTTACCCAATGTAGCATTTCTGACACGCCGGAGAGATGCTTCAGTTGCGCACAACCAGCAACATCGATTATTAATTATGTGGTTAATGAATTCGGTATTGTAGGAATTACTTTCTTACGGAAAAGATTTTCATTTTGTTTTTGTACAAATCCACAAGTGCAGAAATGAACGTGAACAAGTTTTTTTCGTCTTTCTTGATGTGTAAATATATTTGGGCATTACAGGGTTAACACATGAAGAAGTGTTACACGGACTTCCACGGGTTCACTTTCATGCCTTGTTCTACTAACTTACCTTTTACACCTTTCCTATGATCATTTGATATAGCAAAAAGAAAGAAAAGAACAAGGCTTTCGAGAGAATACTAAGCCGCAGATATTGATTAATGTCGCCTCCAGCGTGCTATTGACATCAGTGTCTTTTTCCACTTCACGATAAGCTCGTTTCGGTACATCATGACGTTATCAGAGGCCCTTGTAGAGGAATTCAAAACGTATCCGCAACCAAATGGCATATTAAATACATATAAGGCTGAAAAGGGCAAATAGAGATTATATATATATATATATATATATATATATATATATATATATATATATATATATATATGTGTGTGTGTGTGTGTGTGTGTGTGTGTGTATTGTTGCCACTCCCTTACATGATCCGCTTTTGTTACCCAATCATTGCGAAAGAGAGTTTCCGAGTAGCCAACATACGATAACGCAACGGTGGGCATTAAAACAAAGAATGTCTATTACTGCGCACAACGTTTGCACGTTCTAGCTTATACCGGCGAACATCAAAGCTGCCATCTCACCCTTTCGCCCCCCTCAACTCTGCCACCGTCCCTCACCATACATCAAGAAACGTCCACATTCAAATGTTCCATCCCAGCAACAGACTCGCCTTCCCCTAATCTTGCTGCGGACAAAGGTTGCAACATTCAACCAGATAACTGCGGAGATGTACTAAAGCTCCTCTCTTACCCTCTCTCATTTTTTTGATGTTATCACTTGGCATCTACCAAGTTGTCTCCATGCTTCCATTGTGCGCCCAAAGAGAGAGAGACAGAGAAATCGTAATCTTTCACGGTTACTTTATTTCGTGTTACTTTTCCAACACCCTCTTTCTCCTGCGTCACGGCGACGTTGATACGATGTTACGAGCTCAGCGACCACGCATCTCTATGGCCTGCGTCGGAAAGGCAAGTACACCGGTATGTAGACCACGGCGACACCTTCGGCAGCCTGTCCGGATCGGCCGTTTTTTGGTCGCAGACGGAGTTTGAGCGTGACGCGGGGACGTTCCTCAAGGGTCTCGCGTTTCCTTTTTTTTTCTTCAGCTGCACGAATTCCCACGTTTCGATGATGCGCGTCGGCAGCCGCGCTATGTCCCGAAGTTATCGCTTCCTGGGAAACCTGCAGCCCCGCATGGACACCCACTCATCGAGCTGCCCAACCCCAGCCCAGAGTTCCCCCCTGTCGTAAACGTGACCTGCGTACTAATGATGCCCTCCGTGCTGTATGTCGTGTTGTGTCTCTTGTTTTTCTTATTTTGCCTCGCGACGTTTCATTCCCGCCATGTTTTTAGCGATCGACATGGCGAGAACGATCGAGGAACGCTGGGTATACGAGGTTTTTGGAAGGCCCTTCAGGAGATTCTCCGTTTTTGCCTGAACCTCTTCAACCGAGATAAAATTTGTTACTTTAAGCAAGATTTAACTTTAGGAATTAAAATAAAGTCGCATGGAGCCAAATCAGGTGAATAAGGAGGATGCCCCATCACAGTAATGTTTTTGCTGGTCAGAAACTGCTTGACAGATAGGGCCATGTGAGCGGGTGCATTGTCATGGTGCAACAGCCATCCATCACTTCACAACTGTGACCATTTTTTCTTAATTTTTTCACGAAGTCCTTTTAGTACTTCAATGTAGTAGTGTTGATTAACAGTCTGACCACTGGGAACCCACTCAATCATTACAATTCCATTAATGTCGAAGAAGACGATTAACATTGCCTTGAATTTTGATGTTGACATGCGCGCTTTTTTGGGTCTTGGGGATCCTGGAGACTTCCACTGCATTGACTGGCGCTTACTTTCTGGGTCGTAGGTAAAAATACATGTCTCGTCACATGTTACAACAGATTCCAACAAATTCGGCTCATTTGCAATGCGTTCTAACATGTCCGCACACACGTCGTTACGGCACTGTTTTTGGTCAACGGACAGAAGTTTTGGAACAACCTTCACGCAAATCTTCGTCATGTGTAATTCGTCTATTAAAATGCGTCGAACAGCTTCCCTATCCAAGTGAACCAACTCCGCCACTGCACGAACACTTAATCTTCCGTTACCACTGATCACATCACGAACTTTGGCAATGTTTTGGTCTGTAATCGCTGACCTTGGGCGCCCAGCATGTTCGTCATCTTCCACACTGTCCCTTCCCCCTGAAAACCGCTTATGCCATTCAAACATACGTGCACGAGACAAGGTTACATCTCCATAACCCTCGGTTATTATTTGAAATGTTTCCGTGGCTGATTTCTTAAGTTTCACAAGAAACTTGATGTTGATTCGCTGTTCGGGTTTTATATCAGACATTTTCCCGGCGGAATGCAGTTGCACATGTTCACTCAATGACGCAGCACTCCCAACTGGCGTGATCGGTTCCGTCGAAACTGGAGGCATGAATAGAGGAGGTGTGTGGGATTACGTCAGCAAAACAGTTGTTGCCAACTCCACTCCATTTTCAAGCTACACACTTAGTCTCGTTTCTTTTGTGTCACACCTCGTAGATGATCTAGATCATTCGGGTGTAGTGCGCTACTAATCGATCCGTGAAGTTTCCATTCAGTCAGCATCACACAGAGGGTAACCGGAGGCAGCAATGGAGCAGCCTATCTTCACCTTCTTTATTCATTTTTTTTTTTTTTTTTTGACTGACAAGACTCGGCAGTTTTCGCTGAAGTGCGACGAATAAGTCAGCTAGGGTATGCTATCTCCACTTCATTGAGCCTTATCACCCGCATCGCAATATCAAACAAAAAACGCGACCGCGGTAGGCGTTCGCGAAAGCATTTAGAAAAAAAGTGTCCATGTTCCCGTCCAAACGAGGCATTTCCCAAAGAGACCTCCAGGTCGAGTGCACTTGCCAGTGCTGCACCGGCAGCAGCTGCATTCCATTCTCGGCATAAGGGATTTAAAGAGCAACCGGTTAACCCTGTGCGCGCTCTTCCGGTACTGCCTCTCCTTCCCTTCCTTCTATTCATGCACAAACGCTTAGCTGCACATAAGCCTCCGTACGTGGAACGGGAGTGCAACGACCAAGAATCTCTCGAGGGGGAACGCGGGTGACCAGCCAAACACGCTCATTCATTAGACACGCGAGCATGCTTAACCCACGTCGTCAGCAGCCTTCAAAAGCGCGACACGGAGGCTGTCGCCGGACGGACGGTCCACGATGGCAGCCCAACTACACACACAGAGCGCAGGAAATCATGTGGAACTCGTCGACGCGTTTCCGAGATGAAGGTGGCGGGGGTCCTCGCCACAACCCCTGCGGCTCCGGGAACGGAGCGGGGAGCTCCCAAAAGCGCGTCACAAATTCCTCCGCCAGTCCCGGCGAACACCGAGCGGTGTCAGCAATAGCGTGGCGGCATCGACAGAAAGCTTCGGATGTGGTAGGAAAGCGGAAAAGGGACCAGGGGAGAGCTCTTGTCACTTATTTTTAGTTTCTTTTTTTTTTCGTTTTGTTTCCAACCAGTGGCTCCGTTTTGCACAGAGGCGCATCAACGCACGTGCTTCAGCAGCGTGGCTTCCATCGCTTGCTAGGAGCCTATGGTTCGCACACACACAGACACACACACACACACACACACACACACGCACACACACACACGCACACACACACACACACACTGTCCTCCAGGGTTCGGCAAGTGTGCACTGCCTTTCATTTCGCCCCCTTTTAGGGAAAGAAAGGAACAGGGGAGAGAAATGGCTGTTGCCGTCTTGGAATGGGAAGCGTGGATTCTCGGTACACGGCACACCCTCATCCTCTTCTCCCTGCATATTTTCTTTTCTTTCTTTTTTTCTTGCTACATTTCGCTAAGTCGTCTTTCCTCCCAGGAATCCGAGAATTTGGGGCCAAGCCCCTGTTAAGTTTCTTCGCTTCCTTCGGGGAGTGGTCCGTTCTTTTTTACCTCCCTCCTCATGCACGAGTTGGTCGCTGCACTTGTTCTGTCCACTGCGGTGGACCTTGTCTTCTCGAAATATGTTTTTGTATTTCCCTTAAAGAAACAAAAAAAAAGAAGCACGATAAGGTAAAAGCCGAGAAACCGAAGAATAAACGCACGTATATCGCAGAGCCCGAGAGAGAGAGCAAGCAAGTACGGCCGCTCTCATAGAAAAGAAAGTTCCAGTTTCGGACCCGCAGCGACGTCAACACGTGGTTCTCCTGTCAGTTTAGAACGGAGGGGGAAAAAATCGCGAGAAACACAAAAAAAAAAGGAAGAACAAAGGGGGGAATACTGCGGGGTCCGCCGTGATTGCTTCCAACGTGTTATTCCAAAGTCAATTTCCGCCGAGACCCTTTGTGTTCCGCCGGCAACCCATGGTTCGTAACGACCTGTTCGATTGAACATAATCGACGCCTCGTGCCTTCTTTAACTGTGTCCATACGTGTATATTCCATTTTTTCCCCTCTACAAAGCAGTGTAACTTGCAAGACACTCGGGCGAGCGATCGCTCGCTATTCTTTTTTTCTGTGTTACGTTCACTTCCGTCGCAATTACCGAACTTGGGCGTAAGGTGAGTGCGTTCAACAATGCTAGAGGGCCAAATGAGCGTCCTCATGCACTGAAAGCTGAAAGAATGCATACGTGTCCTTGGTATCATTTTTCAGCGTGAAGTACTTCCGAGACACCATAGTCGTTTGTGAGACTCCCCTTTGGCTTGAACTGCGAAGAGCCAAACAGCTCTCGTGTATTAAGTCTCGTTAGTTGAGTAGCCTGCTTAGAGCTTGTGGAGTGTACGTGCTAAGAAGTGGGGCACATTTCCTTTTCGTCATGTGCTGTCGACCCTAAATGTTTAGGACCAAGGGATCTGAGAAATAAAGCTGAATATATCCGCATTCTCACAGTGTAGACTGGTATTCGCATTTCTTGTCTCTATAGCGTAGTATATGCGAACGTAATTGAGATGTACGGTTTCATTGGCTATAGTGTTACAGGCTGCGAGGAAATTCAACGTTTTCCGAAATCCCGTGCTCCGTAAATATCTGTGGTCGACTTCATACTTGTTATACATGCTCCAGACTTCCGGTACTCCGAAAAGAGTTCTACGCACGCGGCCTCGATTGCGACAATGCAAGACGCACATCGCTGTCTCCTGTAATCTCTATTTTTTCTTCTTTGTTTATTCTCGTAATATAAGCAGATGTTGACAAACAAGTTCGGCGCCGGCGAATCATTCGCTCCTGTATATGTGGTACTTACGAAATACAGTTACAACATAAAACAATATACAATGTAGTTACAACAAAACTTGTGTCCTCACATACAATTCTGAAACTCTTCTCGTTCGTCGTCCATTTTTTGTGTGTAAACTGGACACGCTACGTAAAAATGAAGACAAAAAGCAAATCCTAGCCAACTTTATACGAAATGCATCTCATGAAACCGAATGAGGACAAGGTTTAGCACCTGTATTATATACAGCAGCAGGCGTTTACGTTTTTCTGTTTTTTAATTCCTGCTTCACACCCATTGCGACGAATCCCACAAATTAAGAAAAAGAAAGAACAATGCATAACAAATACTTTATAATGTTCTCGTTAAACGAGACGCGTAAAGACAATGTTTCAGATCCGATCATATTCTGCTGCATCACGCTTACAGATATTCGTTAATGTTTCGTAGTATCACGACTAACGACGCCCGTTTCACTACTTCCTCAAAGCTGTAGCTGACTTGCAGCTGTCGGTTCATGCCTATGCAGTGGACGTTGATCCGGTTAAGGTGTTTCGAATGGACGCAACAGTTCTCGACCACCCTGCTTGAGTTAGTGGCACAAGACCAATAAAACGTCTCATGTTGACTGCCCTCAATAGGCGCTATTGCCTTGAGCAAGACGTCCGTAACTTGCAGGGCAACGTTCGTGGCATCATCGATCTATTCTCGTGCTTAGTTTGATGCTCCGTGCTAGTCACCGCGTCGATATTAAATCGGTGTACCCGATGTCCATGAATTACGCTGTAACTAGTAAGCGCACTTGTGGCTGTGCGCGAATAAAATCAGCCAGAAGCTTCAGGGGTAGCGGGCTTATGCGCACACTGGCTTTTCCGCATGTGTAGCAAGCGGTATCAATTTGACAGAGTAGTTCTGCGGAAACCCGCAAGGTGGAGAGAAGTAATTCATAAAGGGAAAACCAGACATCCACCCGTTCGTAGTAATTGCTACAAAGCAAACCCATACGGGTTCCTCGAAAGAAAAGCCTCGAAGTTGAAAAAAAATTCGTCCTGGTCCGGGGCTCGAACCCGGGACCACCACTTTTCCGGAGTAGCGGGTCTACCATCTGAGCTAAGCAGGCGGCTAGCAGATGCTAGAGTGAAGTCGAATTTGTCAACAACTGGAAGCAACTCAAACGGTATTACGCTTAGCTTTAGAAAGATGAAGGCTCCGACGCATGGTGACCACAACTCGCTCGGCAAATTTACTCACCGCGTCGTAGAAGCTAGTGTGCCGGAAAAGAATATTGAAGAGATGAAAGAAGCCCTGCCCTCGCATTGTGTCCTCGTCTATGCACTGCGTAGTTGTTTCACGTGGGAGCTGGTGTTTCATGTCTGAGGAATATACGGGCTTTAATAAGGTGCTGCCGCATGCAGTCACTTTTACTAATATTTCCTAACGACCCCACTTTCGAGACGTTGAGGCGCCTGAATATATTTGTATATACGCACACGCTATGAACAATTTACACACTCTGGGGCGTATCGTTGTCCCACAACAAAAAGCCTAGTCTGTCCTGTCTGCGCTTCTTGTCTTGAAAACTCGATCTGCGTTCGCCGATTTCCTGTCAAGAATTCTATGTCACGCTGATAACGCGCATGCCACTCGTGACCTGGAAATGTCGGGCGCGCAGCGTTAAAATAGAGACACCGAAGATGGATGACAAATATCGCTATGTGACAAAGATACGTCCCAAAGAGTGTGAACTGCTTTTAGAGCGTAAATTGGAGTTTTTAGAGCTTTCTACGTAACAAGCCGGTCAGCTCTTGTACGTGGGGAAAAAAGAAGAAGCCGGTGTTCGCGTATCCCCACGTCTGGCCTTTAACCGGCGGCGAACGCGTCTATTCTAATCTGGTAACTGCGCTTCCAGAGATAAACACCGCAGATAATAGTCTTCGTTCGCCTCCTTGCCTGCAGGTTTGCATATGCTTGTTATCTCGAATTCCGTGGCAGTTGTAATTTGGCGTCCCAGAGGACGTTCTTAATAATTTCATTTGCACGTGACAACAGTTACACTATGTATAGACACTGTACGCATCGTTTCACGAAGGTGGGCCTGTTACTGCTGGTACTTTAGAGAATCCGTGTGTCCTTTCCGTTACGCCAACATCAGGTGAGCTGCTGACCCTCGCCATGTACGGCTCGCCACTGCCACTGAGGAATGAATTTCCTGCCTACTGTAAACACGTGTAGCTCCAAGAGGCCGGACGCAATGTATAATCACTGCGATATCGCTCGGCGAGTTAGAGCTTGACAATTTGTGCGGTGATTTATTTGAACACCACGCGCATTCTGAGAGTGGTCGGGTGTGATGTTTGCATGGGAAGACGCAGAAAGCAAAGCTGTAGGTGGACGAAGATTGCGTTAATTGCGGGCATCGCAAAGTTGTTCTTCGCAAGATGAAGAGCGCACAGCTGGACTCTGCTTCTTCTTTTCTTCTTTAGCGTCTTCTGGACTTCCCAGTCACTTTGATTCTCGGCCAAGTCACATTTAACCACCTGCAATGTTGCGCTCTCACCATTGGCTAAACCTGAGCAACTCACCCAGCATGAAACATTCCACAGGTCTTGCGTGCGGGTGGAGACAGTTGAGCGGGATACGAAACGTTGGTACAATTTGGAGCGCGAACTATTCAAATAGCGTGGCTCGATCCAGCGCGTGACAGTCATTCACGTAACTACGTGTATTATGGAACACGCATACGGCACGCGGTGCATGATATGCAGGAGTACAACGAACGTTGCAAAGGTGTTGTGGAGGTCGTTCAAAATGAAACGTAAGATAATAGAAAAAAATATAAAAAAGGAAAGTATCGTTCGCTCTCGCTTTGCTGAAACAGAAGAAACCTATACCGAGTCACCACCTTCTCTCTCTCCCTCTTTATAAGGTTTTCTATTCGACGCTTGATCGCACACCATAAGTTTGACTTCCATCACGCAAACCGCAAGGCACAGGCCGTCCCCTTCAGGCATAGTACAACCCTGCTCGCACACAAATGCATTTGCGGTCTTGTTTTTCTGCCGAGCCTTTAAAGACAACAATGTCCTTCCTCTTGAAGTCACTGCCATCGCAGTTTGTTCAAGATGTAACTACTTCTTTTTCTGGATTTGAAAATTGTGGCGGCAGTGTTCTTTATTTTGTTTTTACATATCTTGTTCACCCACCTCATTTGCTATACCCGGGGTCTTCAAGGAATAAAGTGTTTCGACTTCAACACTGCATATTGTGATTTCCTGTCATCTCTCCCTTTGACGCAAAAAACAACCATAGATCACCACTTAGTTCTTTTTCCTATCAACTTTATTGGCAGCTTAACAAAAATTACAGCGAAATTGCAGGAACAAGGAAACAAATCACAGGTTCGAAGCTAACCTAAAATTCTGCACAGCTTTCTTCGTATTCCAGCTTGAGGAAGCCAAAAGAATGTTTGTATTGTTGTCCTAATCAGTTATTACTTGTGTCCTACTACTTTCAGATGCAGGCACTCACTGGCCTCTGTGAGCAATCAACGTCGCGAATGCAGCCGATGCATCGCGCATGACCATAGACGCCAAGCGAGGTGAGTCTACGAACCTTTGAGATTTTCAACACACTAGAATCTTTAGTCCTGCTGAAACATTTCTTATGCAGTTTTGTAAGTAACAAGTGGTTTTCTAGACGAACACGGATAATAAACATCGCCTGCGGCAGATAGCGCCATTTTGTCGCATCGGTTGGATTACTTGAAAAGGTGGTCACTAGCGGTGAATTCCAGTGTGATGTAAACTATTGAAAAAAAAAAAAAGGTTTCACTAGATCACTTTTCAATTATTCGCTTTAGGAAAGATTTCAGAATTTAGGAACTGAAGATATGCAGTAATGAGTGGATATTCATTTATAAAAAATAACGTGCTTCGTACGAATTTTAACAACGGCATCCGCAATGTTTATGGCGAAAAGTACATTCATGTTCCAGCTAACACTGACTGACACATACTGGAAATTTGCAGCTTGTAGTACATGTTTGAGCCATTATTACGTTATCGACATGACTGTACAGCGCAAAAGAGGAGGACAAGAGAAAGTACAGGACACTGTCTGTCCTGGTCTTTTGTACTCTACATTCACGTCGGTATTGAATCACGAATTTACTCACGCAACACTCTCCAGAAACATCCAACTTCAAGTAGTATAGAAAAAAAAGAACGAAATACTTTGGCCAGTGAGGTCATAAATGCCCAACTGCTTATACCAATTTCACAAGCTGCCTTTTTTTCCTGTCTTTTCTTTTACGTACGAGCGTTTCTATCACGTATGAATTGGAAGTGGTTGTGCATCAGAAGAGATGAGAACAATTGTTCTGAAGCTTAAAAGAAACTGGTCCAGAAGTTACCGCTTCTGTGATCACGTCGCTGTTCACGGCCCATCACATCGCGAGTTGGATTGGTAAAGTCATCGAACCTTGTTGCCGTGCCAGGGTAAAAAAGAAACCTCACGCGAACGGGAGCGCGCAAGGTACACGGTCAAGTAGCCTCCTAGTGCACCGTCAGCTAGCTGCGCGACACCAACCGACTCACAAAATAAAAAAGAACAGGCAGGCGGAGAAGATACCGCGACACGGGCCGGGCCAGGCCAAAGCAAAAGAAACAGAAAGGTGGCTCGAATGAGGCTTTCTTTTTTTCCCCCGTAACGTCGTCAGCTGAGTCGAGGCGCTCGCTATCGAATCTCCGAGAGCGTACGAGAAGTCCGAGACGGCCTTCTCGGAGTAACTGAAACGTGGCGACGAACGCGCACCACCGAGTCTAACCCACTGGCCCGGTAGCAACAGACCACCCCCCTCCCCCCCTCCGCGAGGTTGGTGTGAAGGAAGTAAAGAGAGGGGGTGTAGACTGTGAATGAGGTGAGGAGGTTGGGTCTAACCAGGGGCAGGAAGGACAACGAGGTAGTGGCGGCGTAGCCCCCAGCAGCACCGACGAAAACGACGAAGCCGAGCGATAGCGACAAAACACACGGGAAAAACTGAACGATGCCCCCGCGCAGCGAAAAGCGGCCCACGTCTCGCTCGTCGGACGTCCCGCCGAAGACTGGTTGGCTGGACTGCGAGCGACTCCCGAACATGCGCAGATCGGGAGAGGAGGTCTGCTGTAAGCGCCGAGACGGACGTGGTGGTAGTGGTGCGTAGTGTGTGCGGAGGGGGTGAGGGGCCTTCTATCGCAGCGCGCGGCACACAGCTTCAGAGATTGAGAGAGGGGGGAGGGGGTGTAACGCGTAATCGCCACTGTTTCCCTCCCCATTCCTCTCACCCTCGCTCGCAAGAGTACGCTTTCACTTGCCCCCCCTCCTCGCTAGGGCGTGGATGCGAACTTGGGAGCCCTCGTCGCGATTCATACACACACTTGACGGTTGGCGAGTGCACATCTCGTAGCGGCGTCGTTCCTCGCTCTGGGAAACTCACCCCGCACACGGCCACGACCCCCTCATTGCCGTGCTTGTCGAGGGCGAACGAGGGACACTTCCAGAGGGTTGTCGTGACGTTGCGGGCTGCCGACGCGAAAGTGAAAGAAAAAAGGAGCTCGCCACTTGCCAACCGTCAACAATCAGAACCTTTCCCCTCACGCTTTTCTCTTTATCCGTGAAAAAGAAAAAAGAAGGAACTTTTGAGACGAGCCTCATTGCGAGTTCGGGCACAATTTGCCGTCATAGCCGAGTTAAAAGAGTTCCGGCAGGCCCCTCGAACCCTGTCCCATGTGCGAGTCGGTGTTCAGGATCGGTCAGGCCTAGCCGCTTCTGCTTGTGGGTACGGCGTGGGTCTTGAAGAAGAGCACTGACTTCGACACCATCCGGGCACCTGTCGCTCCTGCCACAGAGGACGACGGCCAGGCCAGCGCCGATCGGGAAAACCCGCCACTGGCAGAGTAAAAGGGCCGCCGCTTCGTGGCTTCTGCAGCCGGCATAATGACGGAGCTCTTGTGCCTCGAGAAGGACGTGGATTTCCAGGAGCGGCCCGAGGGCCAGGGCTCCGTGTGCTCGTACAGGGACCCGGCCATCTTCGACGACTGCACTGTGCTTGAGAACCTGCTCAGATCCGAGGAGAGGTACCCTATCAACCCACGCTACTTCACCTGTGTCCAAAAGGAGCTCTCCGTCAACATGAGGCGCATCGTCGGACGCTGGATGCTTGAGGTCAGTGCTTTTGGGCCCGCGGCCGTCTTGGATTTTCTCTTGCCTGTGTCGTGTCACGTGTCTCAGTAGCCTGTGCTAGCTGGGGATCGAAACAATTACCTTTATGCACCCGTTCGACTGATACAAACTCTCTGCTCGCTCGGAACGTGCTTGAATTCCACTAAGTCAAGGGCACCCCGGTTTATGGTTTGCCATGCATGTCACCCAGGGCCTATGCTGCAAGACTAGCGCACCTAACCTGATTATTCATTCAGAATTCACTAAGTGCTCACTGGGACTTGTGCAAAGCACACCCCACAGCCTCAGTGAACTCCTCTTTGCCACGACGTCCTTGAATGCTGCTAGTTCACGTGGAGAAATCTCAAGTAGAGATCCTCTACGAAGCATGCGGTCACGACCAACGCACGAGTGCTACGTTTCCCGCTGGTTCGCAGGTGCTACCCGCGAAGGTGGGGCATGACTCGCACGAACGCACGATGCCTGCTACCAGCCGTAATCATGCACCAGCTCGGTCTGTTCCACGTGTCTTGCAACTCCGCTGCCCGCGCTTCCGCGAAGGCGTGCAGCACGCGCCGGCGCGGTTGCGGCAATGCCATTGCGCAATACAGGAATCGAGCAAGGCAGCCTGCAGAACCGGCAGTGCCGGCATCGTGAAGCCCGCGCACTTGCGTACTAGCTTTTATTAGTCTCGACTCCTTATTCGAGCAGCTTGCGGTGTTACTCGTTCAGATGCCAAATGCGTGTGATTTTTTTTACCCCTCACTTAAAAGCACATCGGGCGCGGAACGACAATCCGAGACCTCCTCCACAGTTGTCCTTATCGCTACGATGTGACGCCTTTTATAGCAAGCTCCTCTGATATCTCGCACCGTCCGGTGGATCGTCTGGGCGTCTCTCTCACAGCTTATTGGTGAAAGAAAAAGTGCTTTAACTTTAGCTTCTTTAGCACCCATGCACTATTTCGATCAAAAAAAACAGAAAAGAAAGGCAAGAACTTTATATCGGCCCAATCGAGAAACGTATCATTTCGTCCAGGCATATTGAGAACATTTCTATTGGCCAGAGAGTTTCCTTCTCGGTCATCTACACATGGAAACTTGAGCTTCTAGAACAAAAAGCTGAACTTCGAAAGGTAACTCTGAAGCACCGAATTTCGGAGAAGAAGAACACGTGACTCGCTTGCGAAAGAAAGAGAAAAGAAAATTAGGTACGCGGACGACCGACCCATCGGTGCTTTCGCCGGCGAGATGGGATGGCGACTCGTCCGAACGCCAGCGCATTTCGACCGAGACAAGTTAGCATCGGCCGCATGGTACTAGCCGCATTCAGGGGCCGTCAATTTACGCTGCTTTATTAGTCTTCGTTTTTTTTTCGTTTTTTTTTTTTAGTCGTGTGCGCCGCGGATAGCAGTCGTCGACGTCCTCTCGGCCGAGGAAAAGTGGCCTCACCGTCATCGTCTCCGGTTTTGCTGCTGTTGCTTATCGCGTCTCTGAGTGTCACTGCAACGCTCGCTTCTTCGTACATCTGCACGACTGACCACATCGCGTTGGAAAGCCGCCCAGAAAACAACTCCCTGGTGGCACGCTTTTATTTTTTTTTTCTTGCTTCTTTTTCGAGCTTTCCGATGGTCGCAGGAAGGTGTAAGCGCTTCGCGAGCGTCTTGGTTTAGTGATAAAATGGTGAACCAGGTTTTCTACAGTGTCGCCTCGCTGTTTCTGGCTCCGGCAAATGTACAACTGCAGTAAATGTAAACTACAAGATCAGAAGGTGCAAGCGATTGCCGAAGGTGCGTCGCATATTGTGGACTGCTGCGAAATATACGCGACACAACTGCGGGAAAGTGAGGGAAACTGAGGGACTAGGCTTTTTAGTAGGCAGCAAATTATCCAACGCTTGCCGATGAATAAGAAGGCGTAAATGCGTCAGTTGTATGCTAGATAAAAAAAAAGACTAATTCAGTGTTTTCCTAAAAGTCAACTGAATAATTAAAGAACAGAGGAAGAAAAATGGGGAATTAGCCCTTTCCTGTATTTTGTTGGCTTGGAAAGATGATGAAGAGTTGATAGCTTTTTTTTTTTTTCCCCACGAGGTGCGGACGCAGCTATTCTAGGTAAACCTGCGAAACCAATTTCCCAGCAGGTTCGATATAACGAAGCGCTACTTCGCAGGCCAGTTCGAAAACCGCGAGTGCTGTAACGCCTTAAGCCGCAATTGTCAAGTCATCGATCATCGTTATCTTCATCAGCTTGACGCTAGAAGACCCGTGCTTCACCTAAATATGTCCGATCGTTCCCATCGTTCAGAAACGTACACCACCCTGCACACGTGCATCCCTCCGTCTAAATCTCTGCCACCCACGACCAGGTTTTCGAGCGATTAGAATCCATTGTCGCCGCAATTGACCACTGGTAACCCACTCAACAACGTTCAACAATAACTTTTTTCGCATGGCCTGCACGAACCTCCAGCCAACTCCAGATTCGTTAACTTTAATCGAATAAGAATCGCCGGTTACTTGTAATCCTTACGATTCATTGAAGCACCGTCGATGCGTTCGAGATAACTCCTCTGTTTTCGTGGTTGCCCACGGTATGAAATGTTCTACTGAGATGGGACGGTGCTTCGGATCGGTCCTGTGCGTTCGAGTTCCCCAGAGCGACGGCAAACAGCCGCTGCCTCACATCCAACATTGTTATCAGTTTACCCTGCCTATAGTTATCTGGTGAGAAGGGATGCTTTGCAAGCTTCTTCGGCAAGAGCACTGGCTCGAGCACTGTTCGTGAATGGGCGCTGGTCTGCGAACCTTGAAAACGAAATAATAAAAAAAAAACATGAAGATTGATGAAAAAGCAAGGAGAGTGTTGCGATTCCTCAGTGCAATCCTAGTCTAATTATCGAAGTGGTCAAGCTGTGTTTAATTCCGTCGACGATATTTTGCAATTCGCCGGCCTCCGCGGCAATAAATAACACAGTGAAGGGGTGAACAAACCAGTCGCGAGAACCTGTTGCGTCTCGAAAAAAGAAGAAAGTACATATACCCTGCAAACACGTCGAGTGTTCTATATATAAAAAAGGAATGTAAAAAATAAATACATCCAGAGTAGTAGCACGCTCGGACTCCCACATCGTTTGTGCGACCGGACTTGAAAGGCGCTATTTTGCTGAGAGCCCGATGGAGATCGAATAATGTAATCCTACTTAGCACAATAAGGAAACGGCATTAAAAAGCGAGAGAGAGAGAAATAATGACTTCGCGCACCGACAGCCTCTTGGCTACGCGACCAAAATTAACTTCCTGTAATAATTGAAAGGCATGCCGCGACTTTCTTCTGTGTTCTATGCATTGAGGGCCTAAATATCGTAGCCCTTAACTTCAGCTTCTTTTTTTAATGCTTTCGTCTCTCTCCTTTTTTTCTTCGCTTCACCTTCGGCTAACGCGCAGGACCTGATTGAAGTCTAGTCAGGTTCCACGCCCGTGGCGATCCACAGGGGAGCCTGTATGCCCTGTACCGCGCCGAAGGCTGCACAAGGCGACAGGTGCAACAGGACTTGGCAAAAAAAGAAAAGCAGGGAGTAGCTAAAGACGCTCATAGGGGGTAGGGGGTAGGAGTGTCTATACAGGTATAAGCTGGGGGCTTTTCGATCCTTTCCTTTTCTCTAACTTGCTACCCCGCCTTTGCGTTTCTGTGTTATTCTGCGCACTTTTCTAGTTCTCAACGTCACCTCCCCGAATGCATTCTACTCTTCTTTCTGCTGTAGTCTTCTTTCCCCGCAGACGGATACTGTGGCGACTATTTCGCACCAGTTGCATGCAGTGCGCCGTAAGCTTGTCGCACGCGTTCCCGGTGCCGCGTTTGCCATGCGCTGTCTAGCAGGGGCATGTTCTCGCAACGTGGTCGCCTGGCTCGCGCCGGAGAGTTCTTTTTGTAACCTTCACGGAGCTTGGTGTCAATGTCTACGCATACGAAAGGGAGTCATCGTGGCGAGAGACCGTACGCAAATGCGACGGCGTACGCGTGCGTACCGAGAACTAGCCATCGGAGCTTGTCGCAGAGGGCTGGAGTCAAGTTTGCAGCACGGATTAAGGCGAGCGCCGACGCTCGAAGAGGCTGCGCTCGAGACAGCCCAGATATCGTTTCGTCAACGTTTGCGAGTTTCGCTCAAATGCTGATTCTGTGGTCGTCCTTCTTAGACGGTGTTTTTTTGCTAGCGCGACAGGCTGTAATGCCATCCGCGAGAGGTCTGCGGCAGAAGCTGCGGCCATTGGAGTCGTATAGTTTACGATAAAATCTTGGGAATGTATAACGTGCCCCGAAAAAATAAGGAGGGGGGGGGGGGGGCGCCTGCGAAAGTCACTTACAAATTGGGCGGGTTCCCGCTGAAATGGTGGTGTCTATTCAAGGCTCAGGATTCACCCCCTCCTTAAGCCCGGCTTCCTTTTTCCTTTTGTGTCGGGGTCTCATTGCGATGTAGCACGTGCGCAGAAGTACCGTGCTAACACCGAGAAATGACCTTCTAACCCATGCAATGTTCGTGTGTTTTATCCGGCTAGACGTCTTAAGAGAATTTCTCGTCCTTACATACGCAAGTGACCAGTAGTGATTTCCTACCTTCTCATTCCTCACATTTAGTTCCATAAACAACCACTCACTACTACTACTGCTACTACTAGTACTAGTAGTACTACTGTAGTAGTAGTAGTAGTAGTAGTAGTAGTAATAGTAGTACATATGCATACCCACCCTATTCGCAGCATAGTCTCATTGAAATAGTCCTTTCCACGCTCCGTATCCCACCGGAGCCATAATCACACATAAAGAAAGAGAGCAACGAGAATGGGGCCTCTTGAGCAAAGAGATCTTGTACTGCGTCGTCTTCTTTTTCTTATCCGGGGCCCTCGGCGCCTGCAGCCTCTTCAGGACAACTCTCTTTAGGGGACACAACCGGGACAAGTTCGCCCCTTTTGTCTTAGCTCCGAGAACGATTCTTTTATCGGCCGCACCTATGGGCTCCAGCCGCGTCCCCTTCGTCCCCGAGGGACTCCAGAAAATCTAGACGCACGCAAGCTGGTTCGCTCACTCAGCGCCGTCGTGGGGCGAAGAATCTCGCGAAGCCACGAGCAATGCGAGATAAGAGGTTGACAAACGCGTCCACTCGCGGACGTTCATTGTTTTACCGTGTTGCCTCTCTAACTTCACTTCGGAGACGATGTGCCCGCCCCCTCTCCATCTTTCATATCCCCTTCTCTGCCCTCTCACTCCGCTATCTCCCTACCATCTACTCATACTAGCTAGTCAGCTGCACTAGATTAGCTCGGTACTTTTTTTTTTTATTTCTTTCTGTCTTTTCTTGCTATCAATGTTGGCCCCTTGCGGTTTGGCAGGTAACCAGATGGGAACGTTTTGGAGTGCTTTGTTGTGAGGATGCGCCTCTGTATCGATGCAGAAAGACCCCAGTCTGTACACACTGGTCACGGTTATTGCCAGACGGCATCCTTGAAAAGTGCAGATGAAATGACGTACGAACGCTGTTGTTGGATTGCCGGCATTGAGCAATACCTGTTTCCCCGCAACAGTATTCTGGTAATATGGCAATATTGTCAGAATACTATAACAATATTTATGAGAAAATTTCACAGCCTCGCCTTTCTTCTTTTCTTTCTTTTTGTCATATACCCATAATATGTTGGTGTCTGTATATGCCTGGATGACCTTTATCTTGATTGCAGACACCACCTGGCCTCAAGACATTCATTAAAATTAATGAAATTATGGGGTTTAACGTGCCAAAACCACTTTCTGATTATCAGGCACGCCGTAGTTGAGGACTCCGGAAATTTCGACCCCCTGGGGATCTTTAACGTGCACCTAAATCTAAGTACACGGCTGTTCTCGCATTTCGCCCCCATCGAAATGCAGCCGCCGTGGCCGGGATTCGATCCCACGACCTCGTGCTCAGCAGCCCAACACTATAGCCACTGAGCAACCACGGCGGGTCCCAAGACATTCATGCACTAACGAGTTATGACACGAAGTCATGATGCGAATTCTAGATAAACACTACATAAATGTTAGTCATGCCGCATATTTAGCTCTGAAAGATATTGGGTCATAATGTTTCAAACACGGGTTATTAACTTAGCCTAACGACAGTAATTAATTAGCTTTGTATGGACGCATGACTTGTAATGGTGCCAAGTCTCTTTAAAGTAATAACACTGTTCTCTAGCGTCTTTAACGCCCCGAAACTCCTATAAGTGGAGATGCAGCAGTAGTAATGAAATTTCGAAGCACGAACTGTTGTCTTCTGTGCAGAGAACATCCAACTCCATATGTATATAGGTTTCCGCGACCGCGAAGCGGTCCTTGCTTCTATGTACGTGAAACTCCTTAGACCTTGCGCAAGCAGCATGTGAAGGGGGGATAAAAAAAATGTGAAAATAAAAAAATAAAAGAAAACGCGCTTGATCCGCAGATTGCCACTGAACTTCGCGACTCGAGTCGTGCATTCGTCAGCAGGTGTGAGCAGATCCGCAAGGAGCACACGTATCATCTCGCCTTGGTTTTTCTATTTAATCTTTTTTTCTTTATCTCTACCCCTGCCCCCGATATAAGAGCCCAGTACACGTGGGAGTCGCTCTCTCGGCAGTTCTCTCTGTCTCTCTCTCTCTTTCTCTGTCTCTCACGTCTTGTTTTATCTAGCCCCGCTATCACAGTATACACCGTACTTCTATACCGTGTATTGTCAGCTGTTCTTCGAGGCGCTTGTGTGGTCTGACATCCTGCGCAGCTAAGCTCGAGGCATTGGCCCGAAACGTGCTCGCTTGCTTTCGATACACGTGCATATAGCAGGAAAGTGGTACTACCGATTTCATTAACGTGTTACCCACAACGTACCTGGTGTTCATTCTCGATGTCTGGTCCGCGGTGTTCGTAATTTCCCGATCAGGTTTCGGGTATCGCTCATGAAAGCTTCGTAAATGCGATTACGAAAGTACGGCGCTCCTTGTGAAGCTTGTAAACTTCGACATTCCTGTGCCCGAGGAAACATGTGAAGCGAATTTCATATGCTAATATATAAGAAGCCTGAGATTTTCTTTTGTCCTGTTTTGCATTTGCTACCTCGTAACGGAATACAAATTTTTGCAATGACATTTATTCTTGCTCCGTGAAATCAACAATTTATCATCAACCGCTTGTACGCGCCTCGCGTCTATTATGTATTTCAACTCAACTCTTGTTTGTAATGGGCGAGAAACTCGTCGTCAGACTCTTGAGAAGGCCAAGTTGACGCCGTTCTGGTATAGATTTTCTGTCACTGCCTTGGTGGCTTCTTTATAAACTTGTGTACGACGCCTCTCTCTCCGGACAGCTTTACCTGACTGGACTCGTGACCGCTCCCTGAATCAAAGATGCTCGGACCGTGGTCACACCCGTCAAAAAAAAAAAAAAAAGCGATTCGCGCACTAGTGCATTACATGAAGTTCACCAGTTTGAGAGACCGCTTATAGTGTCCCTGTTCAACCTCCTACGTACACTCAGTGTACACTCTTCCTCTTTTTAGTCCCCATTTCCCTTACCCCCATTGTAGGGTAGCAAACCGGACGCTCCGCCGGTTGACCTCCCTGCCTTTCTTTCGCTTCTCTCTCTAGCGGTCACTTGAAGTAACTTTCTGCGATTATCGAGCGGCACGCGAAACCGCGCACAACCCTTTTATCAGACGTGGCGGCGCAAAACAATGGAGCTCTCGATAGCTGTTAGCGAGAAAACTGCACGCCATATCAGTGTGGCACAGACTAGATTTAGACGAGTGGTCGATTTCTTTCCTCGAAGAAATACCTAATATATTGTTATCACTGCGTGCTACAGCGCATGGCTGTGGTTGAATAATGCCGAGTTGTTGCTTTCTCCAACGCGTGACATAATCCTTCTATTTGCATCTGGTTTATATTTGCCAAGAGGCAGCGGTGTTCAGACCCTGTGTTTAAAGAAAAACGCCTCCTGAGGCACGTAGCCTGCGCATTGAAATGTATGTACTGCGCCCACCGCTCTGAGGACGAACACACTAAGGCAGTATTCATACTTGGTGCATCTTTCACGTTTTTTCTACCATATATACAAGAAAATGTGTAGTGTTTCTGCATACGAAAGATTAACCTTCAGGCATTCACGCAAAATTCGAGCTTGGATACCGATCACGCGACATTCTCATAGTCGTGCGTAAATGTTGCAAACTGGTCCCGTGTTGTCGGTATACCGTGTACGAAGCAGCTTACCCGATTCTTATAAACCAAGGTACTGCGAGGGTATAGTTACCTTGTTCGATCGGCTGCTCAGAAGGTCACCTGACTGTCACATGTCATACACATTGAATGTATCGTTTATGACAATATTGCCTTTGATGTCGTCGCGGTTACAAATACTCGGCGAAAGCAAAAGCATAGCATTACTTGTGAATTGGATTATGGCGTTTTACGTGCCAAAACAGCGACTTGTAACGTGACCTCTGGGCACAGTCCTTTCAGAAGCCGCTTGCGTAACAGTGCTGAAGTGGAGAAGCGGTGAAAGGTCGATGACCCCTTGGGGTTCCTTCAGAACTAAGCTTAGAGCTAAGGATGTTAAGATTTGCCAAACTCTTCTTTTTACTTCAAAAATTGCTGAATGGTTATAACTAATACTCATGGAGGTATCACTAACGAGAAGGTACGAAACTTGGTTTGCGAGACGAGTAGGATTGTCATGCACTGGATTTGTGAAGTAAGCGAGTCGGAGAACGCGGTGCTATGGTGGTTTTCCTGATCCAACCTGCCCCGTCAAGCACGCGTCATAGGAGCCAAAACCACGGCTTGTAACGTGACTTCTGGGCACAGTCCTTTGAGAAACCGCTTGCGTAAGAGTGCTGAAGTGTAGAAGCGGTGAAGGAGTAGCTCAAACAAACTGCAGCTACGTACAACGCTTGTCGTGAGCAGTAGTATTGTCTCCGAAGGCGAAGAGGAAACGCGAGGTGACAGTGGACTTGTCGCAGAAACGCACAAAAGTAGCGAGAAATGCGGTAATGATGATGAACAAGGAAGGAGGAAGCGACCCCGAACTAAGGCGATAATAGCAGCCGCTTATTTCGCCGCTGTGAAAAGCCCGTCGACGAGCACGACTTGGCAAAACGCATTTTGTGTTCACACCTACTTGCGACCTCTTTTTCGCGTGTCTCTCAGTCTTTGTTTGTTTACTGTATGACAATACTCACATTCATTTTTGTTTCATTCTTCTTGTTTTATAGGCATCAACTAATCTGTATGGCTTACCGTACATTTTCGTGTTCTTTGTGGAAGTGTCTGAAAGCCTGCTTATATGCTTGAGATTCCTTTTACCTATATGTAATTTTTTCAATACGCTCATTTTCCTTTAGTTGTACATTTATGTACAGATTGAACCATGTCTCTTAACGCGTCCACTGCGCTTTGTCATCGAATCAAGCTTTGTCTCCCCCAATGCTCGTCTCTGTCTTGACCACCAAATGGTGTCCAAAAAGCCGGCGATGAAAGTTGCCAACATTTCAGTATAATCGAATCAATGAAATCAAATCAATCTAACCTCGCTTTATTATTTTTCTCCCCCCCCCCCCCCCAACCTCGTTCCATCGTGCCCCAGGTGTGCGAGGTGGAACAGTGCCGCCCGGAGGTTTACCCTCTGGCCATGAACTGCCTGGACCGGTTCCTCTCAGTGCGGCCCGTACGCAAGTGTCAGCTGCAACTCACGGGAGCCGTGTGCATGTTGCTCGCCTCAAAGTTTCGCCAGACGAAGCCCCTGTCTCTGGAGAGGCTTTCCATGTTCACAGACTACTCGGTCACCAGGGAGGAGCTCAAGGTGAGCGTATATACACTGCTGTTTTTTTTTTTTTTGTTGGTTTGTTCCAGTGTAGCTTCGTTTTTTGTCATTTTATGGTTGCTTCTGGCCATGTTCAAACCACGAGAAGTTCAGGCAGAAGTAAATAGCGGTAGAAACTTAAAAAAACACAAATACGTAGATGCGCAGCAACAAGCTTGGGATGGGTCGATATCCCCTTGGGGCTCCTTCAGAACTAAGTTTAGAGCTAAGGATGTTAATATTTGCCAAACTCTTATTTTTACTTCAAAAATTACTGAATAGTTATAACCAATACTGATGGAGGTATCACTAACGAGAAGAGACGAAACTTGGTTTGCGAGGCGAGTAGGATTGTCATGCACGGGATTTGTGAAGTGAGCGAATCAGAGAACGCGGTGTTATGGTAGTTTTCCTGATCCAACCTGCACCGACAAGCACGCGTCATAAGAGCAACGCTACTGATCTTTACGTAAAATCGTGCTATTTGCACAATGTTCATGGAGGCGCACTTGCTGCTGAGGCGTGTCTGGAAGAAAACAGAGCACAAGCCATCAACAGGTCAGCCTCGTCGATTTGACGCTAAGGTGCTGCAACACAAGCGGAAATGTCGTGTCGATTTCTCTACATCTAACGTCGAGTCTGCCATCGCGTCCTAGAGCTTCGCCGCACACTTGTAGAGTCCACGAAGACAAAAGAAAATTCTTTTAAAAAAAAGACAAAGTAGCACGGGCAGCGTTAGCGGCGTGACCAGTCGTGGGAAACGTCTCGGTGCCTCAGCAGAACCGCTCCTCTTCTAACCGCTTGAAACCTACACTACGCTGACTAGTGGGACCTCCTTGGGGCGAAAAAACGCAAAAGCAAAGCAAGAAAAAAAAGCTTGCGCATCAATCACGAGCTGTCGGCGGCTGCAAAGGAGGCAGGCAGTGCTACCGCCATCTTTTCGGGATTGTAACTCTATATCGAGCCTGCAGTGCACTTTTCAAAGTACCCTCTACCACCCTGCGTCACAAAAGAAAGAACACGGCGCGGAGAAAAGCGAGACAAAAAAAAAAAGCAATGAAGCAGCAGCAAGAAGAGGACTCCCGCCCTGCAAGGCCGGTGATGCCCCTGCATAGATAAAAGGCGCGCAGTGGATGGGACGGAGCAACGTCCTCCTAAACGGCCCGATAGTCTAGCGTCTCAGTAAAGACCCCTGGCAAGACCACGCAACTACTGGCTCGTGACTTTTCCCTGGTATTCTACCTTTTCGTTTTCTTTATTTCTCTGTTCGTTTGTTGTTTCACGCGGCCCTTTCGCTGTTAGTTGCTCCAGCTGTAAAGATGTCTCGTGTGTGTACTATTGATGGATCGCGCACAAATACTGCTGCCAGTGCGTAAAGAAAAGCAGTGCGTAATCTAATCGGGCAACATCCTCGCCGACGTCCCCTCCGTGTGCTAGGTGACATCAAAAGGAACCGCGGGCGAAGAAAAAAGAAACGTTTACCTTTGGCCACTTTTACCTGAGTGAAGCATTCTTCCTTCGTCACTCGTTGACCTGCCTTCGGTGCCATTAACCTCCACAGTGCTTCGTGAGCATTTATTTGCGTATGGAGACATCGAAGACCCGCGTGTCTACGGACACGAGACGAAAAAAAGCAAGTTAATTTTTGCCCTCTCAATTCGCATATCTAGCCTTCTAAAGAGGCGGGCCCAGTCTCGAAGCGCGGGAAATTCACACAATCTGATCACACAAGCACACAACAGCACATAAGCCCGCAGACACACGCATGCACACTAGAGCTACCGACATAGTGTAATTAAAATCTGTAGGTTTCAAAAAAAAATATAACGGAATGGCTTCGTGGTGAGCACTGACAATTACATTCAGATGCCATGCGCCAGTATCTACATAAACGACCTTCTGAGCACCTTGTCGGTGCTCAGAACCACAGGAAAGTGGACGTAGCATTCTCTTTAGCTTTGCGGCCTAGCGGCAGGAGAAGGACAGTGACATTGCGTCCACTTCGCCAACGTTGCACTCTCGTTGGTGGTTTCCGTGAAGGATGGTCTCTGAGTGTAGCAGTAAATGGGCCGGGCCCCCGCAACGTACTACGTAGCCGTACCAAAAAAGAAAAAAAAAACGCATCAAGTACGGGCTACAACCCCCTATATGCACCATGCTGGAAGACCGGTATCTTGATACGGGTGTTATCAAGCAAAGTCGTGAAGAATCTGACAGCTGCTGTCCCGTCGGCGTCTCACTGTCAGTTCTTTAACCCTACTGCGCCGAGGGCAATCAAATGACCGGCGGCAACGCGGACCGCGAAATGTTACGGCCGGATTTATGAGTCGCGTAACCTTCAGGTGCCGTGGGCGCCGGCGGGCGTACATACCGGCAGCCTTTAGGGGCAGGTCACCTTGTGAACTGAGGCGTTACATGAGCAGCAAAACTAAAGAAAGCTCTCGGAAATTCCTGGTAATTTCGTTGATCAAGCACGCCGGGCTACGCCTAATGAGGCACTCCGGGCTTAAGAACTAGCCGAGTCTCGAGTATACGCTTGGCAGTGGTTCAGGAGGAAGAGGACTGGCAAACATTAGTTTTTAAATACAGTTCTGTTTGCTGCTCGCATCGATTTGGCCTTCTTATTATGGCATTTGGCATGTTGCAGAGGGCTGTCCGCAGTGCTGTATGACACGCTATCTACCGCAGCACTGTACGAGTTATATAATCGACATATCTAGAGAGCGCAGTCAACCCTAGGTCGAAATTAATCGTTACGTTTGCGAAGACGAATACGAAACGGCATCCTCGGCTGTTGCGCTTTACTGAGAATCGAAGCTGCGCACTAGAGAAGATTGAGACGAAACGCTCGATGTGGTTTATAGCGATCGTAAAGTTAAGCCACGGATTCCGTATCATCAATCCTTTCGTCAAACACTGTCACCTCCGCGACAGCTCTTCACGATCATCGCATCTTATCCAGCTCCTGCTTTCGGCAGTTTCGTCATGCCGATGTAATCCAATGCCGCCGAATGCCATCATTACAACGGGAAGGGTGTTTGAAGAGAGTGTGTGTGCTTCGGGGAGATGCGAGAGGGCGAGGGGGGAAGGGAGGGGTTGTCGAAGAGGGGTGGGGGGGACGTAGGCGAGCGATAACAAACACATTGCGTCGGCCGGGCGATGCCACCACGAATCACGCGGCTAGACAAACAAGAGGCGCACGCGTCGAACACATCGCGCACCGGTTTGATTACGCCTCCCTACCGACCTCTCCATTGAGTCCTGGGAGCGAGGCACGTCTTGAGGACAGGCGGACCCCTTTGTCGCTTCGCTGCAGAGGGGGGCGGCACCACAGCCTTGTTCGCCCCGAGAGCTCTAGTAGCCGTACAGAGAGATGAGCGTTACGGTGCTTCTGAAGAAGCATGGTAGTCGTCGTGACGAGCCCGGTGGCTTCTGAAGTTTATGGCCTTGCTCGGCTGGATAGATAGATGGCTGGAAGCTCCGGGCGCCGCCAAGTCTGGGAGTCGCCGGCGCCGCTTGCTTCTTGTGCGCGGTCGCTAACCCTTACTGCTGTTCGCGACGCCCGGGCCATTGTGTAGGAGGGCGGTAGTTTTTAGATGAGTTCGTAGATAACAGCTATGGCTTGCTTCCCGAAAGGGTGTGCGTAATGCGGCTTGATACCCGCTATTGCCTGCGTGGCTGGAGAACGCTGCGTCGGGGTTGATGCTGTTTTCTGTTGGCGAGCATGAATGAATAAACCGAATTCTACAAACAGCAGAAAGTGAGGGAACCCAGCCACCCGGTGCAGATGCCCTATTCTACAGGCCAGATGGTCGTGCACACAAAGCTTGCGGTTATGCTAGCGTCCTCAGTAAAAGTGTTCCTTCTTCGATGTTTAGAGGCTAAGACCTGAGGCTTACTCATTATGGGATACCGTGTACGGAATGCGAAGAATGCGAAGACGTCCCGCAGTTAAGCACAAGGCTGCGGGTGCGACTCCTGAACGCAGAGCCTCCGTTCTAGACATCATTTGAGACGCTAAATTGCATGAGTCATTTAGACTCATGCAATTTAGATTGCATGAGTCTAAATGAGTCGAACACTGTGCGCCGTCGTTTACTGGAAGAAATAAAGAGAAACGCGAGACAAGCGCTGTGCACTATTGTGAACTTTGCTATTTCCGCCAAATTACCGCAGTAGTGATCCCTGACGCAATCGATGCCAGCGTTAAGAGGCCGCCGCCGATGCATAGGCAATTTGGTGCGGTGATTCTGTATCCGTAGGCTCAAGCATGCCAATTAGTCCACCCGTGTTTCCTTTAGGGACATGGCCCCCCACAGTTACCGTCATTCATGTAAACGGAAATAACGAGCAAGGAAAGTCTCGGCAGGCGACGGGACTGGGAATCATACTGTTTGCCTTGAGCGCAGAGTGGCCCTGGAATGTGGTCGAAAACGGGAAGGGGGAGGGAACGCCATGTCCTGAACAGCGAGCGATGCCGAAAGAACAACACAACCTCTCGCGGCCTGAGCCCCCTTGCGGGAATGTTTCGGCACGCAGAATAGAGCGAGCGTGAAGGGCGGTGAAGGCGAGAAAGAAGCCCGTAGAAACTGTGTTGGCCGTGAAACGTCCGTCTGTGCCAGCCACTTCCGTTTCTCTCCTCTGGGCCTGCAACAAGAAGGCGCGGAGAAAGAGACCAGAGACCCCAAGCGGCACCAGATCGCGGCTTTGCATACGGGCCAAAACAAGATCCGGCTGCCCCGGACAGCGCCGCGGAGCCCACGGCACGCGCAGCCTCCGGACCCAGCTGGATATTCCTTGCACCCACGACGTGCCGACCATTTCGCTCTTCGTTCTTTTTGCTTTCCTCTCTTCAAGACCATCCAGCGGCGGCAGCAAAGGGGGCAAGCGGCACGAGATGGTTCCAGCCTTCTTCCTCTGGCGAAGATATGCATACTTTTGTTCTCCGTGCGCGTGCCACACAGCGTTCCGGCGTCGTCCCCATTGACCCGAAGAAACGAGTGCTAGTCCACGGGGCGTGAGGAAAGCGTTCGTTGGCTTCGGTTTCGTTTCTCGGAAACGGCCGAGTATAACAAACAGACGCACCGCCCCCCCCCCCCCCCCCTCTCGCCGTGCGAGAAAGCAAAATTTTCTTCTCGAGGAAAGTGCGCCCCCTCTTCTCGTTTCGGCACCATCTCGCCACCTCCCAGCCCGTGGCGCCCTCTGTACCAACGAAGGGCGCCCCTCTTGCCGACATGAGCGCCTCCCGCGGTCTCATTCATTTGCTCCGGACGTTGCAGTCTTCCCTCTATAGTCTTAGTGCTTCTTTAACGCACTCTTTTTGTGCTGCTTCCGTTGTTTGGCCTCGCCCTGCACTGCCACCCCCTCCCCAACCCCGTGACCCTTGATGACGCGTCCGGTGGCCGCTTTCTCGTACTCATTCGCACAAACCGTTATCCTGCTTGCTGCACGTGAACCTTGAACAGAGAGTTCCTTGGCTGAAGCTGTTGCTCAGGCCAGAGCTTGCGTACTTTGCTATTCTTAAGAGAATCTGACAGTGAACTTAAAGATAGTCTGCATGCGGTCTTTCTCGCCGCTGGACAATTGCACAACCGTGCGCTATGGTTAATAGGCACCTGCCCTCTCTTTCGGTTTGGTTTCTGTATCAGCGCAAGTTGTGAAATATTAAACTATCAGCACAACTGTTTGTATGCGACACGAAGAAAGAGTTCAGAAATTCAGTTCAGCTCAATTCCTGAAAGGCATCTAACTGTTGTAATTGTCTGTCGCCTCCTTGTAGCAAGTCCCTGTTTCTTTATTCTCAAGAGTTCATTACAGACATCCAGCCTCTCCCTAGATTTTAGTGATCTTGGTAATCCTATTGCCAAAAAATTAAACAATCATCCCGCGAATTTTCCACCTACAAAAACGGAAAGCCCGAAGTCGCTGAACGAATACGTCTTCCTGTCGTCACTGATAGTCAGCTTGAACCTGGAAGTTGAACCTGTCGCCTTTGTTCAGCTGTGGCCCGCAATAATTCACCCCCCTTGCTTCTCACGTTTCTCCGCCGTCCCGTTCGACTGGACCGGATACAACCAGAAAACGAGTATGGACAAAAAGGAGTGCTTATGCTAAGAGGGGAAAATAAAAAACAAACACGAGAAAACGTAAACTGAGGTAACCCCCGGCACGCTCAAGAGATGAGCAGAGCGAAGAAGGAAAAAAAAAAGAACTGGTCCTGCCAAAACACTGGTTCCTTGGCTATGAAACCAGTTTATTGTTGTGCTTATTGGAACGAATCCCACACGACGCAGGATGCATTTGTCCCAGCAAGGCAATGAGTTGTTAGCCGTTAGAAAAGCCCGTATGCATCCTTTGTGTTCTGTGAGAACGTTCTTGAGACCCTAGGTTTGTCTATTTTGCTCGAAACACGCCTGCGTTTCTTGAGAAGCCGGACGGACTGATTTCCTTCACCGTGGATTCGAATAGCCAAACGCACACGATACTTATGTGCCCCCAGGAGTGTTTATTACGCAGCGAAGTTTCATCCTTTCTTCTATGTAGTTTTGTACTGGCTATAGATCGGTCTACGAGGGAACGTTTCAGAGCACGCCATTTTCGCCATGACACCTCAATACAGGAGTTGCTTTACTACGAGTCGAAATGCTCAATCAGAAAAGCAAGACAGACGCCATTAGTAAAGAGAGTGCAGCAACTTTTTGTCTCTGCCACATCGAGTAGGTCAAAGACAGTGGTTCTATATATATATATATATATATATATATATATATATATATATATATATATATGTGTGTGTGTGTGTATATATGATAATGATAGGATGATGATATATGATATATAAATTTATGGTGCTTACGTGGGACGCCCGTATTATGCACCAACTTTGCCATGCCTTAAGCACCGTTCCTTACTATACCATCGAGCTATCGGTTCGCTAGCGTTTTCTCTACCCAATATGCGCACGCTTACTCATGTTGGCCGTACCCTAACCCGGCCTGATAAGTGCGCCACGTTCCATTCAGGGAAATCTGTATGCTTACAAGCAAGACGAAGTCACATTACCTAATTTTCGCCAGAAAAGAGTCATTCCGAAGAAACGAGACTACAAGAGTTGCGTGTAAGAATGCTACGTGCGTTTTTTTGGAAGAAAGCGCAAGAAAGAGATGGTGGGGGGGGAGGGAGCAGGTGGGGTATGGGGGTATGGGAGAGTCGAAATAAGCCGACGGTATCGCCGTCTACTGATACGTTGCCACCGCCGGCAAGCCTCGGCTGCCGTTGTTCGGAATGTAGACGTCGTATTTCAAGTCGCTCCAGGCTCTAGCAGCGAACCCTCGTGTCCCTCCACCCTTCAGATGCAACCACCACTGCCGTCGCAATACTTTCGCTTCAAACCCCCTTCTGGTTCCTCATCCGCCATGTACACACACACACACGCACACACACACACACCCACGCACATATACACATACACATTCTCTCTCTCTGCATCGGCGGGGCGACCGAGCCCCCGAGAAAAGCTTTATGAGGCACGCTCACAAAACAACCCCTCCTCTTCACCATTCGACTCGGAAACCGGCCCGTCTGAGGCAAAAACCTTACCTTTTCTCGCTACTATGCATCTGCTCAGAGAGCAGTTCCAATGCTCGAAATGATGCGCCAGAGTTGATCAGCGACGGAGTCAAAGCAAACTAACAAACAACCAAAGCGCGCGAACGCGCAACGGAACAAGAATCGTTTGCTTCGCCCCATACCGGTTCCTTGCGGAACCGCACTCGCCAACCCATTGGGCAGGGCAGTCCAAATAACAACAGGATGAATGAAAAGAAGGACACTTATACGTATCCTTTCTTTGTACTCCGTGGATAAAAAAAAAAGAAAATGTCCACGGTTCCGTCGGATTTTGAGGCCGTAAACAACGAATGAAATGGCATGCCCACTCCGTTCTTTGCGATCTTTCTTTCGGTAGACACCTCGGATGGGAGCGGAGGGGCCCGGAAACCGGAGCAGAAGGGACATCGCACAAATACAACAGAGGAGGCATAAAAGTCGCCACCACCTGTCGTTAGTGTTACGCAACAGGAAGGAGGGAGGGGGGTATATATGGACGCTTCGCTTCCTTCGCTTCCCGCTTCTAAATACACCTCGGCATCCGCCCCCCCCCCCCCCCCCCCTCCTCCAACGGATTCCCGGATAAATATAAGATTCCAGAACGGCACGGGGCGTGTCTGGCGGGGAAGGGTTTGCCCTATAGGGGAGGGGGTCCCGAATGGTTGGCCGTCCGTATACGACTTTCGTTTTTATTAAGAATATCCCACGTCATCTTCATTCCTCTGTTTCGCGAGCCAGATGAAAGAGAGTCGTGAGAATGACCGCCAGCGGCCCCCAACTCGAGTTGATGCCAAAATGCTGCCCGCATTTTCCTCGAAGGTGCGTGGACTCGAACCCACGGCCTTCCGCTTTCCTTTCTTTGACGTCGGTTCCCATAGCGGGACGAATTTGCGTTCTCTCCGGCTCCCCTTTGTGAGTGGCATTAGCGCCTTCGGCCCCCGTCCCTTGGGCTTGCGCGAGCGGTCTGAGCCATTTACGCTTCGCTCTAGCCCTCGAAGAGGGTTGGCAACCATCCACGCTTGAGACAGATCTAGGGGCTTAGACCATTACGCGGCCTCATCCAACCCCAGGGAGGAGGTACACACGGGAGAGTGAGGCATAAATGCATTTCTCATAGCTTTTCTCTCTTTGTGCTACAATCACAACGTTTCGACGCCCGAGACCTTTTAAGGTTTATTGTTCGAGTGGCCACTATGCGCCCACTTAGAGGTCCCATTCATACGAAAAAAAAAGCCTTGCTCCCAAACCATAGATGTTGTCGTCAACATCGTTTGGTGAGTTATGACTCTAAACCGAGCTCTTGTGCAGGCCAGAGAACGAGGGTTCGGATAAAAGTTGTCGTGTTTCGCTCGGGAATATAGAAAACGTTGTTTATGTGCATCACGCGATTCTCGCTTCATAATGGAGGTTGAAGAAAAAGAGAGCAACTGCGTATTTTCGTATAGCACTTAGGTTTGAAGGTGCGAGGCCCAAGTATGAGCAACGCATGTACAAAAAAAAAAAAAGAAGGAAAAGAAGAGATTTAATGACACGTGATGCCGTCGACGCTTAAGCTTGTCTTTCCGGATGGTCGTTGCCCTGTGCCTTCTTGAATCGCGGCATAGCTTCCAGACGCCTTCCTTTGGAGGTGAGATAGCACGTGAATGTTTGTAAAGATAACAAATGCGCCCTGCTCACTTTTCTCCTCGTTCCCCAGCGATAAATGTTTCTAAAACAAATATTTTGAGATCTTTTCTGATGTTTAGCGTTCCGACCACAAAAAAGCACTTGCACTGGATTGAGGGTCGGTCAGAATTACTCACTCTTTGATTGCTTCAGGGCGTTTTGCGTTTCTTTTTTTTGCGCACTAAATAATTGCTCGGATTTTCCCCAATGTTGGGGCTCGACAAAGCAGCGCTATAGTTCTGGCTACGGTCGTCCGACCATACGGGATTCCAGCAGTTTAGAAAAATAATTGCGCAGCAGACGCGACCCGAGACGACGGACGAAATTGTGAAGTAGACCGAAAGCAGCGGGTCACTGAAGTAGCGACGAAAGATAAGTGAGCCCGTCATCGATTTCCTCCGACAGCGCTGCGTCATCGGAAACCTCTCGCGCGGGTACGAATTTCGAATTCGCCACGGCATGGTGGACGATGATGCCAGGTTACCCAATGCGGGCCCAAAATGCACGGTCGAATGCGCGAGAAAAGAAAAGGGAATAATGACCATCGGGCAGAGAATGGAGAGGTGTGTCTGCGCTTCTTTGTAGCGGTATCCTGAACGCGTAGATGCCCAAACCCTCGCCGTACATAGGGGTTCAGCGCTGTCACTCGTTGGCAATGGCCGCATTTGACGGTAAAGCCTCCGCTATGGTTAAACAGAAAAAGAATGCGGGGTACCCTAACGCGGTGATCTCGGTCGAGGCTCAAACGGAACAAATCTCCCGGGCTCGAAAAGATGGCATGTAGAAAGGAAGCAGAATGCAATAGTGGAGACGGACGGGAGGGCGTCTCAGTGAAAAGGAGAACGACCGGGAGAAAAAAAGAGGTTGTTTTGACGTCTCAAAGAGGTCGTTAGGGCGGAAATATGAGTGTGGTTGTTAATCATGTCTATGTGTAAAAAAGAAAGAAAGAAAAAAGTGGGAGGAGAAACGCCCCGAATGTCAACCTAACCCCATCCTCGAAAGGGTTCCCCCTAACTGGCCTCACTTTCTTTTTTTTTTCTCTTCTTTTTGTCCCTTAGACATTACTGCTTCAAAAGGGGAATCGTATTGCCTCGTATGCGAAACGTACAGCACCGCCTCTCAGAAGCGGCCCGCGCCACTCCTGGATTCCCTTCGAGCCTGGCATTTTTGGCATGCGAGTGTCGTGGAATGCAGCCTTTTATTCTTCCTACCATTCTCTCTTCGTGTGTGTATATATATATATATATATATATATATATATATACTCGTCAGCTGTAAGTCCTGCTTTGCCGGTGGGATTTATGCAAACGTCGGTGCCTTTCCGTGTGAACTTCTGAGCCGCTGATGGCTCTGCCGGGTTTCTTACAAGTCCTAACATCGGACTCTTTTGAGTGTCCATGGTGATAAGGTGACGACGATATAGAAAGAAAGGCATTTTATCCACTATGAGATTTCAATTACTTAGTGGCACACATTAGGTCACTACGTTGTCCTTACTGTCATGTTGCCCAGAAAAAGAAAACGAAAAAAAAAAAAAAAAACCGCGTAGACCAGGGTTCCGCAATCGGGCTACCGATTTCAATGTCGTTCCGTTTGGCGGAATGATGTAGTTGACACAATTCCATTCTTTTCAATTCCATGGAATAGAATAACCCGAGTCAATTATCAGTACAGAAATGCAGGTACATTACATTCCCGCATTGTGCTGAGGCAGCAGTCTTTATAACAAGGCGTTTTCCTGTTCTGTAAAACATCACTGGAATGACGCCCTGAACACATCTGCGTGCCCGTACATTCACGTGTTGCTTCCCGGGCAAAAGTAAAAAGAAAGTTTCATGGCGCCGAACCCATTCCATTCCCGTTCCGTTCACACGCAATCGCTCAACATCCCACTCCTGGCTTTCTAAAAGACCGGAACGATTCTAGAATCAGTTCGAATCCGGGATGGGCGACTCCGCAAGCTTGACGTGGACCGCGCCCACACAAACACGCGCCGGTACGCACTCGCATACAAAGGTGTGTCCACGAATGCCTGCTTCCATGCACACATTTCGTTCGAGTCGAGGTATGAAAGTTTAGCAGGGTACCTAGTACATGGAAAGCAGGCAGGCAGGCAGACAGGCATATCGCTTTGCTTCCTCGCGACGTTCGAGGTGTCGCACCCCGTTTCACCCCTGGGCTTCTCGCAAAACAGCTGCATTAGCCGGTCCCGCTCCCAGAGAAAAACATATTAACAGTGTACGGAGAGGGACTGTTCTTTTTTTTATTCACAGCACGGCAAAATGCGGCATAGCTTGAAAAAGGCGCCGCCGCTGTGGTAATTACTGATTCAACTCGAACCTCCGCGGGAGAGTCGACGCCGGCTGCACCGGCACGCGCAAGCACCCATGGCCACCAACAAGTAATGCGCCCCGCCAATCTGCGAAGTGTAATGAACCTCAACTGACGCGCGTGGCTACGAAAAACAACGAACGACAAAGAAGAGACGCGATAAGTCTCTTCGCTGTCAATGGGCTTCGTCAGCGCTGCCACCCGGCTCGCACAAGCGATCTCGTTAATTGCGTGCAAGCGTCCGGAACGCTCAGCGCAACAGAAAGGCGTTTCCTTTCTTGCTTGCTTTCTATTTCCTTTTTTTTTTTCACTGGCCGAGAAGTCAGACTTGGTTCCTTTCATTTAGACAGTGGACGACGGCCTGAGCTACTTTGCTGCATGCAAACACGCCCCGCAGTTCGGAATGGAATTTCGAATCGTATAAGGCGGGGCTGACACTACGGGACGGATTGCCGGTTCAACCTGCGGACGAGCGTGACGGGACTCAGTGCCGCCGAATCACGCGCCACACAAGCCCACCGCTGGGGGACTGCTAGAGCCGAGATACCGCAGCTCAGTCTAGAAAGCCAGCATAGAGGCGAAGGGACTTCACTAAAGACTTTCAGGCACTTTTCACAGCGCTCTCCTACCGTATAGTTAAGTGTTCCAGTAGTATAAGCGGCAAGAAAACTTGGAACTCGCGAAAGGTTGATCGAATATCCATAGCCTCTGAGCAAAGAAGCCGAGATTAGTTTTTTGTCGTCGCGTTCACTAGGTGCTGTATTTGAACGTGGTACTGCAGGCGTCACGATGGAACTTGTCCGCAGACTTCCTTCGCGAGATCTTCACCACACTGCTCGCTGTTACTGCGCAACGGCAACTGCTGCATCGATGGCCAGTGAGCCGTGCCACGCCGCGACGATGCATTCCTGCGGTCCGGTCTCGGCGCGAAACGCTGCTCCGCAAATCGGCTGCCGGACAGCGCACGTTGCGCAAGGAGTTAAACGTAGTAGCGAGCTGGTGGTCGGGAACGCTTTCTCCATTTCTTTTTCTTCCTTCTTCTTTTAAAGAAAAAAAAAAGAAGCCTCCCACTGATAGCGCCTTCGCTGGTCTCTAGCTCTCGGCACGCGCGATTGGCGAAGAGAGCGGGAATATCGCACGACGCGGCGCGCTCGACGTGCCTTGTTTTCCGTCGGCTTCACTTTGGCGCGCGCGCCAGCTCTCAGACGCACATGCTTCTTTTTTTTTTTCTAGGTCCTTTTTAATTTTTCTTTTCTTTTCTATGCACCCGTGTCGCACACGATCGCGGACCGATGTCGCTGTTCGACTCCTTTCGAGTACGCAGTAACGGTGTGCTTCTTCCTCCTTGGACTCTAAGGACGTCCTTGGGAGTAATGGGTGGTCCCTTGTAGAGGCGACTGCACCTCATCACTAAAACTCCTATTATAGATGTATTTTAGCGCTAATTGATGGTTATCATGACAAATGCGAGGACAAACAATTCAGGCGTAGTCGCATTTGAATGGGCGTAGGCGTTACGAGTTTGTCCCTTTGCATTGTTTCGGAATCGGTCGGCTGACGCTCACGAAAATGGACGGGCTTTGATGTGAAGTGCGGGTACTATGGCGTAACTTAGAGCTCTGTTACTACGCGTTCGTCTTTCTCCGATACGCCAAACATCTGCGGAGTTGTAGTCCCTTTGGTATAGTGACTTTCTCCTACACCGCGCAGCATGTCGGTTCGTACGCTGCAAAGAACAAACCGCTTCAATCAGAGAGCGCACTTCGGCAAACAGGCCAGTGAAAATGGCCAGATGTGCACACGAACCGTCCTTCCTTTCACCATGAATGGATTTCTTATGCCTTGCAACAGTATATATGGAATGCGCAACGTATAAACCCTAATCATAAAATTGCAACAACTGCAACAATAATAACAATAATAATAAAACGAGGACTTTGACTGTACCATACAACAGCACCCATTTGTCGCTGGACCCATGAAATATGCGGGACTGAAACCGTTTTTCTTTTCTATTTGGCCGTTGTGAACCGTACTTCACGGTGAGAGCTAGCCGAAGAGCCCATCGGAAAGGCGACGCAATCTTTGCCTTGGGATAATTTACAACTTATGCACTTACTCCTGCCCTTTGCCCTCCTCGTGCAAGCACGCCGTAAAACTTAATTTCCTTATAATGAGGCTAGTCCTAGTTTTTTATTCCTCTCGTATACATTTCTCTGCTGTGTCTCGCTTTTCACTGCATCGCTCACTGCGCAGGCTGGGGCCAGCCGATTCTTTCCTCCGGTTCGCGCGTAAATGGCGACACTTGTTGCAATGTTCAGTGAATACTGAAAAAAAGAAACGTTTGAGATATCGGGAAAGGCATGGCCGTCTTACATATATATGCGTATAGCCAGCGGACATATTACTGCCTGGACGGCGCTTCTTTTCCCCTTCCCGTCTGGACGGTTCTCTCAGCTGTCTGTGAATACAAAGTAGCCCGGAAAACAAATATACGGCTGCGCGCCAACCTGTAGGAAGCGCCGCTTTCTTATACTGCACGTCCGTACCTGTATCGTTTTTCCTGATCTTTGTACACGGTGGCCAGGAATATTAAGGAGGCATTCCTTCCTCCGTACGGCTCGGCGCTTCCCAGAGCTCGTTTCAGGAACGAGCCGACGGAACCCTCGAGGCTAAAGAATCACTCAGACTTAGCGGAGGGTGCGTGAAAGAGGTCGTCAATGCTGATAACTCGCCTTTCTTTTGGCGCATTACTGCTCTTTCTCTCTCTCTCTCGCTCTTTGCCTTCTTTCTCAAAGCGAGAAAAACCATGTACTTTATTAAACATTACATAGTCTCCTTACCTTTTAAGAAGAGAGCGGAAGCTTTAAGGAATAAGGCGAGCTTTTACTGGTCAATACCGGCCACTCTAGGAGGAGGATCTCACGCCAGACGGGATGTGCCGCTAGGCGGTGACAGCTAGGAAAGAATATGGCGCGTGAAACGAGACAGCGAGAGAAAATGCGGGAGAGCGTACGACCAATAGGAGCGCAGCGTTCGCGGTAAAAGAAAGGTGTCCGTGCTCTAATCTCTCCGGTTCGAGGGTGTTTTTCTTTTCCGCGCTGAGAACGCGCAAGCGCAATCGGTTGCTACGCGGATTGGATTCCGTATTCAAGAGTTGTCCAGATCGTCTGAATAACTCGCGTCAGCCATGCGCTCCACCTCGTGCAGTTGTAATACTGCTCCCGTCGTCGGCTCGCACTCGCAGCTGTGGCCTCGCAAGTGCGAATGGCCAAAATGTGTATCGGATAAGATAAGGTGAAGATAGGGCGGAGATAATGCGCGGCCGGCTACTGCCACGAACGTGCCTGACCGTGTGTTGAGTAACGGCGTTGGTGTAAAACTTTCCAGAGAAAAAAGCGATTGCCAATACGGTCAGACGTTCGGTGTTAGACGGAGCGCATTGCGGCTGAAGCGTCGCGTATGGAATGCTGGCCTACCATGTGCGTGCAACGTTCATTCATAAGGGGCCCATAAGGCACTTTAGCTTTCTTGGTTTAGGATCTGAAATTTCCCTGAGACTAGTCCGAAATGAGTGCGAAATTAAATATGCAATTTACGCTTTAGGGAAACGTAGAATACCCTTCCTCGTTTACACAAATACTAGTACCAATAGGCATCTACTAATGTTCTGTGCATATTAGCATTCCGTTGCGTAATCGCAAGCGGCCAAAATTAATACGCAGACCTCCACTGTGGCCTCCCAATGATAGCCTATTTGTTGCATGGAGTGAAAAACAATTCCTCCAATATTTCTCTTCGACAACGCTCTGATCCACTGGGAAACGAGTAACGCTAATAATAATGTCCACATTATAATACGTTACTCCTAACTCGACTCTTGACTCGAAGAGACGCCTCTTACTCCGAGCCGTCTCCTGACTCAAATAATTTCTGCGTTCGACGACATACAGCGGATATTCCTAAGCGAAAATTTCGATCAAGAAGAGATGGTTGAAATGCTAGACTGCACTAGATGCAGCAAAACCTGATCAGCTCACGTAGGCTGCGTAATTTAGTCACCGCCCCGTTTCGAATGGGATGCCAGTAGAAATCACCATCAGCATGCAGTCGAGGTAGGGCTTTTAGTCGAGTGCCCGTTAGTAAATACAGTGGTAAATCAAGCAAAGGCTCCCTCGAAACGGCCACTTTACGTTTATTTCTCTATCCCTTTCCTATGTGAGAGCCGCGGTGACCGCCGCAAAAGAAGAAAAAAAAAAAAAAATACGAGGGTAGGGGAGGGCGCTATTTTCACGCTCCTTGGAGCGAAAAAACGCGTCGTGCCATCGCACCGCATTGTTACCTGGTCATTTTCTTCTCTCTCTCTCACCACTAGCCTAACCTTTATTTCTTACTTTCCCTCCACCCTGTGCCGTTACGTACTTTCTTTCCGCTAGGCAGCGGGCGGTCCGGTAATGGGTTCACGGCACGCTATACGCGCGGACGGTCCACCCCAAATTGGTCAGAGAAAAGTAAAAACGTGAGAGAAGCAGAAAACTCACGGAAAAGGGGAGTGTGGAGAAACGGAAAGCGAGTGGGCAACGTAGGAAAGCATGAACGCGGGGCTTCTCACCACCGGAAGCAGTGGCCCCCATATTAACCGCCCCGCGCGCGCCTCTTGGTTCCAGTCATGCGTAAGCAAATATCTCGTTTTTAGTTTCCTCACCACGGCCCAAGCAAACAAAAACTGTGTGCCACAGAAAGCGTGCTACCATGTGACAAAACCACAAAACAAAAAAAGAAAACAGAAAAAAAGCTTCACCAGTCTGCACGCGTTCGTGCCGTAAATGTTTCTTGGTTTTAAATTGTCCTAATCAGTATATAACGTAACCACGGCCTCCGAGATTTAGGAATACGGCGTATGTTATCTCGGAGTCCACGTTTAATAAATAAGTGCCGGTTAAATCGTACTTTCTGCTGCTCGTCGGAATGCACCGCATCTTCTTCTACTGCTTGTTTATATAAAACGGCTGTAACCTTGTGAATTAAGGGTCATATTACTTGGAAAAAGAAATTAGGTGGCCAACGTTAAAAAAAATGGAAAAAAAGGAATTTTGGAAACTCCTTTAGTGGGGTGTGACAGTTCGTCCCGTGTATAACTCCTACTTTTTCGGAGTTGTCGCGATTCCCAAACAGAGTAAGTGTGCACTCTTAGTGCACACTAAGCGCAGATGTGGCGTATACTCCATTGGGAAGTACGCTGACTCTAGAAAAAGAATCAGATCCAGGAAAAGCAACTGTACATCTACGAAAAGGTGTTCTAAGCAGTCTTCTTTGTTCTCCGTGGCGTGGTACACAACTCCACGGGAACGCACTGTTCGCTGGGCACCATATACCTGTTTTCTGCGTCACGTTGCGTTTAATTTCGCGTCTCAGCTGTCGCCGAAGGCGCCAGTCGTTCGGCTGGGCTCGCCGAAGGCCACCCCCGTGCGATCACTGATCCCGCCTGCCACCCGTCTGTCTTTCGATTCTCTCTCTTTGCCAGGGCGTGCATTTCATTTTTTTTTTTTTCACGCTTTAGCTTTTACTCTTATTTCACAGCGCCGCGGGCTCTGTGATGACTGCTGCAGAAGCGTCGGCGCTTCGCTCGCTGGCCGATATCCGGTGGGAGTCCCGTGATGCGCGTCGGCGTTAACTGAGAACTCCGAGCGTCGACTACGAAACTTCTCATTCACGCAGCCACGCGAGCGAGCCCCGTTGCATAGGTGTGCGTTGCTAGTGAAGGTCGTCCAACCCTGATCGGCAGCGCGTCTAGGCTTCTGGTAGAAAGGTGTAAAAATAAACTGAATCGGCTTCATTGCCAGCCACATGCTGTGCCAGCAATTAAAGCAAATTACATTTGTCCCCTACGGCAATAAAGGGTTCTGTCAGCATCTTTGAGCTAGCGTAACTGTTATTACTGATTGACTTCGCTATAAAGAGTTCTCGTACCCCCCCCCCGACGGAGTACACATCTGGTTACCTGGCAAGACATGAAAGCGCTCCTATAAGGATGCGTAACTTCCTGAAAACGGAGCCGAAACACACACACACACAAACTGGCGTACAGAACTACTCCCTCTATTACCGGGGTGTTAAGCCACCAGGAATCGTTCCTTCAGTAGTCGCCAAATGATACAGGTGAACACGTGAAAGTATCAAATGTTTTACGACAGACAGCCAAATCCCATCGACGATTCCAGGACGCAGCCAATGGGATCGAGAGCATGCATAACAGACCTTCATATCGTGGCATCCAATCACTGCCGCGCAAGAGCTTGCGTCATCATGCCGCACGATCGGCAACGCGTACGATTGCACCTCGTGTCGCACAAGCTGCTGACACTTGCAAGTCCGCTGCCAGCTCTTTGCTCGGCGTGCGCGCACAGTTACCACGCTTCATCGAGTAACGTGCTGCGAAAAAGGGAGAACGCGTGGCGAAACGGAAGGGAAAAAGGACGCCGGCGATTACGACAGAGCTCGACGCTCTTCGCGGGCGACCGTCGCCCAGCGGACACACGCGGAGACGCGCGCATGCACGTGTGGATTCCAAGAGTCCGTGCCGCTCGCGGCGTATCTCGCGCCGCGTCCTCCCACGCCGGCACAGAGAGGGCGAACCCTCCGAGCGACTCGCGCTGTCCTCTTCAAGGCTGCCCGAGGGAGAGACACGGGCCTGCGTTTTGTGAATGGAGAAAAAACTGTCCTGCGGGTTGGAGGGTGCGGCGGGGACTTACACTTTCATTCACATCTCTCTCGAGACGCAACGACGACGACGCGGTTCATCAAAGAAAGCCGACACCGAGGACTCTCGAGTCTCGAGAGACAAGAGCGAGCAACCAAGGAAGGGCGCAGCAGGCTAGCCGACCGGACAAGGAAAGCAAACGAAATAGAAAGAACGAACAAAAGAAAAGGCAAAAATAAACGGTGAAAGAAGAGGCGAGAAAGGGCAGTGTGGTGGTAGTGATGGTGGTCTTCGCTAGCTTTGCTCGTGGGAAGAGCGCCACTCATCGCTTTCTCTCTCGGAATCTAGCTGGCGATATCTTATCAGAGAGGGGGGGTGGGGTGGCGCTGACAGTATAGTGGGCACCGGAGCCTCGGTATCAGACCGCGGCCCCTGTATCGCGGCGCCGTGTGTGTAGTTCCTGTCGGCGGCGGCGGTGCGCACAGCATAGTCGGCCAAGAGCGGGTCGGCCGCCGAGGAAGCAACAGCGACGCCCCAAAAGGCCATGGCGACCTATCATCCAGAACGCTCTCCACATTGACAGATATGTGGCGCTTGGCATTTCGAGCCCAACCACTGAGCAGAGGCACGTAACGCTGTTTGAAGAAAGAGAGATAGAGCGAGAAAACAAGCACGAATGCTAGTTTGTAAAGACAGCCATTGAAGCTGCGTAGGAAGGACAAGGTCGTACCATGCACGCAAACAAGCTAATGAAAGCCATCCGCCCCCGAGTAGGTATAATACAATGGTTCTTTTCGAAGAAGTCGATCTATTCGTTAGGGAGTTTTAGCGCATCGCTTCTGTTAGTGCTGTCATGTCGGTCATACCAGCCATGCACGTGCTACATAGACCACGCCGCCAATAGAAGCCACGCTGCCCTCTGAACACGCTGCATGTCCCCCCCCCCCCCCCCTAAAAACATGTTCAGTCACCAACTCGCTCAGCTTGCTGTGTTAATTCCGCCTATACAAGTCGTGTAGCTTTTTATACCTACAAGGGTAAAGCAGTACATTAAAATTCTCTGTTAGGGCTGTCTGTGATGTGGCAGTGAATCAAAACTTTCTATGCTATTGCCACCTTCGTTACAAAACATTCACTCGTGCAAATGATCAAAATAAGAAAGGCGGATCTTTCTGTTCAGCTCTTGCATCTCGAAAACTCCTGCCCTTACATATATAGTACGAATTTCTTGCTCTCCTTCGTCGCGTTAAAAGAAAAAAGCGTTGAGTCAGGTAATGCCTTTCACAATCCAACAGCCCTCTCACCAGAATACATATTTTTCGTTACTCCGCCACCATAAGGTATGGCATGCGACGCGTTCCCAGAGAGAGAGAGAGAGAAAGAAAGAAATGCTCTTCCACGCACAGCCGACGCTATCCGAAGAATGTCTTCATCTTTCAGCCCGTTCCTACGACGCGGTGACTACCGACCGCGAGGTGGTTTCGGGGCGTGGCCAGGGTTAGGGAGAGAGTGGGCGCCGAGTCGAAACCGAGTCGTCACCTGCTGTTGCATACGGCTATAAAGTACATAACTCTCCTTCGCGGAGCTGCCGCCGTTCTTGGCGCCCGGTTCTTTCAAAACAGGAAATGCCGCCGCACAGGCGAGCACACATGTGGCCACGCCGCACGCTGGTTGTGAAGTGAGCGCGTAACTTGCTGCCTCGGCAATTCCGTGCAGTGCCGCGGTGCCCGGGACGTCGTTTGGGCGCAGGTGCACGCAATGGCCCTGATCAGGTACTTCGCGAGAACTCTTCGATGCGGGCCCACTACATACTTAGGTATGGCACGCGCTGGATTGTTGAGCCTTAACAGCTGCCTTAACGTCGTCTGTTCGCAGCAGCAGTCCAGCAGACGACAGAAGTTTCGAGCATGGTTATGTGAAAAAAAAAGAGTTACTTCAGAAAACTGTGGCCCTGCAACCAATGATTTCGCAACCGTGGGAATGATAGGTAATGCATGGACTTATCTAACCCTGGTGCCTGTTGCTTCAGATGTTCATGTGGCATCCTTTATTGAGCGACATATCTTTCCAAATTGTCAAGCAACAACAGTTTTCTAAACACAGCAAGGAAACCAGTATCTACGCATGTGGATTATCGTCACGAATTATTGCACTTATAACGCAATATTTCGCTAAAAATGACCAATTTCCAAAGTCCCAAAGCCCTTTGAAGCCAGAAGGCCGAAGTTTAGTCAAATGGACCTGACTTAACGCTAACCATCATTCCCATTCTGGGTAAAACTCCGTACTTGCATCTCCCATAAACATTAGGCGACACCTAGTTGCTTCTACAAATTTTTGCGGGGAACCCTAATTTCTCCGTAGCTTCCACAGTACTGCACGGTTTTATCGATACGGAGCCGTATTGCTGCAGTCGGAGAACCTGCCGCCTCCACGAGTAGCAATCACAATCGGCGTTTCTTTCTTTTCTTTCCTCGTTCACCCTCTCACTCAGCTTCGAGGAACTTGTTCGCTCTTCACCGTCGACTCCATGTGTGTCGGCCGCCTTTGACTTTTCCTCGCTATTTACGAACGAACTAGAAGTCTCTTGTACAGTCACGCAAAGTAAGACTACACAGCGGGCCCGGCTGCTGCTGCTGCTTTATCGCGGCGACAGCTCAGAGGACTGAATCCTCCAAGCTCGACGACGCATTGGTTCACCTCGTGAGGGCCTGCAACCTTGCCGTTGCCGTTTAAGACGTCGCTTCGGAGAAGGCGGAAGGTTTTGCGGTTATGAGAGCGTGAAGGAATGCGGAGTAGCGCGTCTATAAGCGGCAGTATGTGAGATGTTTGTTGCGAAACTATCGCTCTGCCGGCTCTACAGAGACGCGTCGCGCCGAGATTAGGAGCGCGCGCGACTTATAATCAGACGTATACAGTTTACGGTGCAAATGGCGGGGGAATCACAGGTGGCAACTTAAGTGGTGCGCAGGGTGAGGCGAAAGGACGTGCAACGGCGACGTCATGCGGCGGTTCTAGGCATAATTGGAGTGCAAACAATTTTTATGTTTTGCATGTTTTTTTTTTTGATGTGTGGGATCCCGTAAAAACGGGAGCCTTCTTTTTTTTATTTAGGCTCGCAAGGACTACGTAGTCATTTTGTATATCTGTAATAAATAAACAGCGGCAGTTTTAAAGTTCGTGAAAGAAACATTCCTGTGCCATCCGGTTTGTTTTTTCTCTAATGAATGCCCAGACCATAACCTTTGACTGTGCAATCGCGAACGTACTAAAAGCATATTCGCAGCATATAACCTACATTAGTTACATACGTTTGTTACATGTTACAAACACCTCGATTTTTCACACCTCTCAATGCCACCCCCGACAGTCTTTGGCGTCCAATCATTACTCAATGATATAGTCGAAGTGTTCACGTCCCAAACAAAGGCCTTATACCCCGATATTTCTTGGGTACGCTTTGCCCCAAACACATAAATGATAGTTCCTTGCCAAAGGGTCCGACTATCAACGTAACCATCTGCAAATGAACCGCATAAATGCCAGTTCCATCCCCCCTTCCTTAATATCAATATACATACCATCCAGCAATGAAGTATTCACAGCTGAAAAAGCCAACGGCGACGCCTTATGCCACTAGGGTGGTAGGCGGAATCAAAATGCAGCGTGGCAGGCGTCCAAGATACGAAAGATAAGAATAAAAAATATCGACAAAGGAAACCTATCGGCAACGTCGTTCCCAGCGCAACACTCCACGACGCGTCCCTCAAGTTCGTCCGGAATTTCCGCCTTCCCATGAATGGGCTTCGGGGCACGCATAGTACGCAGCCAGCTCTCAGAAAAAAAGAAAAAAAACATCCGTGTTACAAAGATCCATGCCTCGAGCCGCAGTTGCGCCGCTTCTAGACGCGCACATGAATGAGCTCGAGGAAAGAGCCGATGAATGAGCCAGGGGGCTTCGCGTAGACACACGTACGCACACACGAAATCCTCAAGGAACCAAGCGGGCCGAAACGATTAGACAGAAAGGAGCAACGCGAGCGTGATACACACTCTACACACGTGAAAACGCACGCACACACACACGCGCGCGCGCACGCACGCAAAACGACGCACTCCCTGGATGGTTCCGCAGAAATTCTTCCACTGCTCCATGGGACACTGCGGGAAAAAGTAAAAAGCGAGAACGCAACGGTAACAAAAAGAAAACAGAAAGAAAGAAATAAGAACGAAAAAAAAATACATGGCAGGCAGAAACGAAAGGTGCAGAGTCGGCACCACGGAATTCTTGTTTACATTGATGTAGCCCGTCGTCGTATTCAAGAAGCCAAGCATCAGCCGCTGAGGCGGCAAGCATTCAAGTCCCTTCCCCGCCAGCAGCCACGGCTCAGAGCTCCCCGGAACCCCACACCCCGACATCGTGGTTCCCTTATTCCTCCCTGTCACATACCAGAGTCCTTTCACGCCGTCTATCCTAGCAGTTAGATTCTTTCTCTGTCACATTGTCTGGTGCCGCTCCAGATAAGCGCGCCATCCTCCTCTTGCCGTCTCCCCCTTTCTTTTCTTTCTTTGTCACCAGACATGCCACCGCCTCTTTCTCGATGCCCAACGTCTCTCTATTTTCGGCGTCGAAAACGTGGAATTTTCGCCCATTCCCTTTTATTTTTATCTTTCCCGTTCTCCCTCCGATTTCCACATTCCATCGCTTCATTCAGAAACACGGTGCCGGTGCGTACATAGGGCAAGCAGTGAGGAGAGCTGGGAAATCAAAAAGGAGCAAAGGAAATTCGCACGGCAGGTTGAAACTCCTGAATGAACCTAACCTTTCTGACACCGAGTTCCTCTGCCATCGTCGACGCCCTCCGCATACCCACAAGCAGCCGGCGATGAAGGAGGCCTTTTTAGCATCAATGGAACGTGGGCTCCTCAGAGAATGGAAAAGCTTGCACCGCCTCAACTCCCACTCTCCCATTCACAAACCCTCCCCTTCACCTGTGGGAAACCGAGAAGAGGACGGGACAACCTTAGCCGCCGGTCAAGCCAAGCCCCGGAGCCACCCAGCCCTCAGCTACCGAGACGGGCCAGAACTACGTTCTTTGAGCAGAGTATAGGCGACGAGAACGGCGGGGTGGGGGGCTGAGGTCGAGTGGCCGCAACCACCGTTCGGGGACCTGTCGCGCGGTTCGCGGCCCGACGAAAGTAGAGCGGTGGTGGGACGACCCATGCGCCAAGTGGGGGGCGCTCCGCATTCCTAACGTCTGTTCGTTTCGGACTGTGCCTCCAAAGCTGGGGCCTTGTCGTCGTCCTGTGCCGCTGTATTCGCCGTGCGTCTCGCTTTCTCAGAGTGTCGCGAGACCGACAAGGCAGCGTCGGGATCAAGGAGTCGCCGAATGCGCGAACGCCGCGGCCGCCACAACGTTGTCAGGACCGCATGGTCGGGAAAAAAAACGATCGAATGAAAGAGCTGGATACGGAAAGAAATGTTATTCAGGCACAGAGCAAGGAGGTGGGCTTTTCCGTCAAGCACCAGAGCTGTTTGCAAATGGGGTCCACTTCCTGCGGCGGGGTCTTCGTCAGACCTTCGAAGGAATTCGGCGGAGGAGCTGGGCTCCTTTCTGGGCGGATTGAATGGAGCCATACAGACAAGGTCTGGTTAGCTGGCACCAGACTTGCAGCACCCTCTTCTATGCGTATACGGTGGTCCGTCGAGCAGCAGTAGCCTCGCGTACGCGATTGTGCCTGAAGGAATGTGGCAGGTGGCACGAGAGGGTGGCCAAATTTCGGGGCACGGCCGAAGGGGCGCTCGACCACGCGGAGAGTGCATACGATAATGTGACGTCACGGGCCATGTGTGGCACCGCTCACCCCGCGTCTTTCGCCAGTGGCTCGGGAGAGCGTGTGGTATTAAGAAGACATGGTGCGTTGTATGAATGGTGGGCCAGAGAATGTAAGAGTAGGCAACACCGCTTCGTAGTGTCTCATAATGGTGCGCACCGCCCGCTCCCCTTTTTTCGGTAGCGCGGAATGCCACTGAATGTTGGACGGTGGCAGATTTCGTGCACGGGGATGTCATTTGGCGTACGGAAGTTCTTTGTGGGAACATTTTGGACGGAAACGTATAGTAGCAGCTCCTTAGCGGTGCTCGAATGCAGCGAGTTTTGGGAGCCATGTTAACCTCCCTACCTTTCTTCTCTCGCTTTCCTGAGTGCAACGGAAAGATGCATTATGCTAATGGTTCGAATTCACCATACTGCCAGCTTCTAATTTAAAAGAGAAAAAGAGAAGGAAAGAAAGAAACCATGGGTCCGGTTCGCGTGGTCATGTTCTCAATATCCGCCGGCACCCATCATTATCTTCTCGAGCACCGCATGGGCAAGAGCTAGGCGAGAGGCATCCCCCGTAAGGTAAACGAGCAATAAGAAATGACAGTTGTCCAATTGTCGAAGCCTCGGCGAGTGTGAAACCACGCATGAAACCGCGCACGGTTTTCTGTGAAAAGATTGCGCCGCTGCACATCGAGACCGCAGGGCAGCCCGTGTGTGCGCTCCCATGACAACGCAGACGCACGCGCCACGTGACAGACCGATAGCGTCACTTCGACCGCGTCTCTTTCACGCCTCATACGAACATGATCCTGTGCACTGTACTCAGAGGCGGGTCCACTGCCTATTTCGCGTGGGACTGGCGGCGTCGGGGTATACCTTGTATACGCGCGGTCTCCCGCTTACACAAGCACCTATCACCGCCGTTCATTCGTAAACCGTCTCACTAGATCCGTGCAGTGCTCCAAATATTGAGCTCAGCCTATCAGTAACAAAAAAAGAAACCAAGCGATAGGCTAGACAGACCACCTTTTTCCGAATCGCTAATCCTCCCTGCTGTAACGGGCGGATCTCGAACGGATTAGCGGTGCACACTGGTATAAAGTCCTGGACGAACCCGTTCCTTCCTTTGGTTCTCGCAGCTTATTGGTTAAAGCGCTCAGCTGCTGCGAACGCGCTGCAACGCGCATATGGTCAGAGCGCGTCGACAGAGACGCCGTGTACGGTTCGCCCGCCACCCATTCCCATGCACGGCGGCGGTCCGGAGCGGCGTCAAAAAGGATCGGGCGGTGTCGAACGCGAAACCACAGACGCCCTCGGGATGCATTCCAATCGACGCCGGTGGGAACGCGCCAGTGAGAGGCTGGGGAACTTCCGTCCTGTCCGTCGGACACGGTCCGGTCGATGCAGCGTAGGTACAGGTGTAGAATTCTGTGGCTCCGGATGACCTCGTTTACCGTGCGCATAGCCTCCTCTTCCGCTCCGTCCGAAGACTGCGGTCCGTTCGTGGTGGGAAGTGTAGAAGCGGCACCCAGTTCAAGTTTATTGTAAATGCATTTTGTCAGCGTGGACGTGTTAGTGTTGATTGTAGTAAGAGTGTATTTATGGGTTCTTGCTGGTAGGCATCAACGTGGACTGGTTGTACGTGTGTGTTTGTGCGCGTATGTGTGTGTGTGTTGACAAAAATTACAGACCCGGCTGGCACACTTTCAACAACATCGATGCGAGACCTGTGCAAGAAAAGACATACTGATAAGTTTCATCTACAGTCCATAGACGACGGGATAGGCTAGCACAAACAGATCTCCCAGCTTTTGTCCGTAGACAATGCAAAATAACGATTCTACAAAAAGCAAATGAGAATAGAAGAAGTGCACTATAAAACCCAAATACATCTTCGTAAGATGTATCAGCGCGCTCAAGATTTCTCAAACGAAGTCTTTGTTATAACGATACTCAGGCTCATTTCAACGTACCTCTGCTGCCGCCGTATAAAAAACAGCGAACGGATGCAGGGAAAGGGTTAGAAAGTACGTTCCTCGCGAATGGCATGGCAAGACCGCGTGTACGAGGTGGCCGGTAATGTATCGCGCGCGACACGTTCCCCTCGAAAGCCAGCGCCAGCCAGCGCGGGCAGGAAGCAAGGGCCCCGCAGACAGGCATCGCGACACACAAATGGCGACTCCACCCAATTTGACCTTGTCCATAACATCGTTTCTCTCCTACGTGGTGGTGGCACGTCGATGATACCGCCGCAAAGGAACGACAGGACATTATACGGGCCCCCACGGTTTCCAGTCTCGAGGGAAAAAATACATATACACGGCCGGATAGTAATACAAATCCAATCGCAAACACTCGCAAACGGGAATGGGAGTCGCGATGGACTGCCGTTGTGTCACTGTCCCTGAATGGATTATGCCTCGGTTTAGTCGGCTACAAACGCGTCACGTGGTTGTTCTTTTTCAGTTTTAGAATGGTGGGTTCTATTATATATAAAACTAATGCTTCTCACAACCACCTACTGCAAGCGACTATACACTCTTAAGCAAAATTACACCATTCTGCCACACAACAACAATCGTCATCTGTCTTGTCCGCATTTCCTTTCCTTAACGCGGCGAGCCCGGTACTTTCCAGTAACGAACAGCATGCGTGTTATCAGCATGACATAGCATTCCCGACAGGAAAGCAGCGAGCGCGGCGTTTTCAAGAAAGGAAACGCAAGCAAGGCAGATGACGATTATTGTTGTGAGGTAGAGATGCAGTCCAAAGGGTGTAACTTTGCCTAAGAGTGTATTTGTTCATTATGCGAAGTCTCGTCGTATACCCTTTGAAAGCAAGGGCGCTTGGTAATCCCTTTATACGGGTGTAACTACTGGCTACATGCACGTTTAACAACATTTTAACTCCCTGGTGGAGAAAGTCCATACTCTGCTCCTCTCCTATTCAGTGAACGTATGTTCCTTTTGGGGAATCACAAGAACTCCGGAAAATAGAGAGTTAAATGGGGGAGAAGCAATGCGTGGAGCCAGTTGGTCCCACAACAGGAATCGCAAGCACTATCTATATGTTTGGTATTATATTGCGTAGTCACTTTGGGGAGCACAGTGTTACTGGTTCGCTGCCGCGACTTAAACCATCTTATATATATTTGTCTTCGATAATAGGGGTTCTGAAGGCACTGAACAAAGCGCCTCACGGGAATGAGGTTTTTTTTTATTTGACGTTAGAGGTGGGAGCTTCATCGAAATTCGAAGCAAAGACTTTCCCGAGTATCGTAAATGGGCATTCAAACAAACTCTAGTTGTCGCTCACGCTTTAACTCACGTTGCAGTACTTCTTGAGGTGCTTGATCGTTGCAATCACACAGATTGCTAGGCACACTATCACGGAACAAATAGGCGATCTTCCTGCGCGAATGTGGCCGCCGCATTGTCCGCCTTTCGCCTCGGCCTCCCCTTACCGCGATTACTGCCGGAACAGTCAAAGGGCTCAGCCCCGTCTCCATTTAAATTGCTTTTCGATCGATTCCTTTGAAGCAGCGACCGTCGGACCTCGTCTTGATGGACATTTGCACAAAAGGCGTGGAGCAAACGTCTCGAATTAGATCTCATCTTAGGCACATTCGTGCTATAACCTAATGGAATCCGCCATCTGGTGGGTGGGTGCGTGCGTGTTTGTCGCCAACGCAGATACCGGACACAATGGCCCCTCATTACTATTTGTCGGCATATGAAGTAGGCAGTAAATGGCCAAGGTCATTGACTTTCTTTATTCTATTTTGTTTATCTGCCTGCATGTTTTTTTCGCTTCTCAATGATGATTCTTTTCATAAGGCCTGCTTCTTTTTGGTGCTTCCTTGTTTCACTATTTTATTTTTCTTTCCTCTCAGCGTTTACATTTTGACGCCAACATTTTGGACAATTTTATCCTCTGCACACGTCAGATAAATGCAACAATAACGGAAAAAGTAGTAATGGCAGAAGAGAAGAAGGGTGGCTGTGAAATTTCTCGCCGGAACTTAAAGCTCCACTCTCGGGATATGTACTGGGCCTCACGCGTGCGTCACGACTATATATATATATATATATATATATATATATATATATATATATATATATATATATATATATATATATATATATATATACACACACACACTTGCACACACCCTTTTGCCGCGCTTTGTTCCCCCCCTGACGTCTGTCTGGCCGTGTGTAACCCCGGCGCCTTCTAGGTTCGACGCGGCAGGCGCCGAAGTCGACGATGAGCTTTCGACGAGATATTTCGAGCCACTGTCGGCGAGCTCGCACGCCTTCTCCTCACCGCGCACCGTTCCCACGCTCCTAGCGGCGCGAGAACGCGTACACGTGTGTCGTCGGCACCGTCATGTGCATCCTCGTCGTTCTGTCATCGGGCGTTTTCTCTGCGCGTAGCGCGGATTAGCGGCCCGCTTATAGACAGGCGCCTTCGCAGACCTTTGGCGGCGCCGATACGTCGAAGCGACTGGAATTTCTGACAGTGGCGAAGAAGACAAAAGCACAAAAACTAAACCTACCTTTCTACGAGGATGTAGCCACGTTTTGCGATCCCTCTGATGCAACACGGTGGATCGCGGATGTCAGTCTTTGTGAAGACGAATTCATACAGCCATGCATATATATATATATATATATATATATATATATGTATATATACCCCTCCGTATCTGTATAGATGACTCTTCGCTATATAACGTCTAATGGCTACGGCGTTCTAATGCTATGCACGAGGTTGCGACTTCAACTCCAACCACATTCCTGAGGACGCAGAAGGCGAGAACGCTCGTGTACTTAGGTGCATGTTAAGGAGATTTCTGGTGCATATTCTCAACGCCACGCAACAAATAGTTAAGAACATCTTGAAAGAGTTCTCAATGCAGCAGGGGGAAGAAGAGAGGGGGAACGTGCATATACATAAGCGCTCTCAGATTTAACGATCAAGTTTCAAGTGCCGCGTTTCGCATCTGTGCTTGTCGCTGTAGCTGTGCATTATCTGCGTCGGCTGTATCGTGACGTCGTCTCTCTCCTTCTCTTCCGCTCGTCTTTACAGGACTGGGAACTGGTGGTTGTCTCGACTCTCAAGTGGGACGTATGTGGTGTGATCGCGTGCGACTTCCTCGACCACCTGATCCACAGGTTGGAGCTGCCCAAAGAGGCACGGTGCAGCCCGGACCACATCCGCAGTCATGCGCAGACCTTCATCAGCCTCTGCTACACCGGTAAGTGTTCACCTGCTTTGCCCGCACGTATTTGTCGCCTTCGTTAAGTGTTTAAGCAGTCTTCGTCAAAGGTTCCTGTGCCAACTAAGGTCTTGTTAAATAAGTCCTATATGAGTCCTGTATTTCTCCTTACTAGGGTTGTTTTAGATAACAAGACCAAATGCTTTCTACCTTACGTCGAAGAAAAGCCCATGACTTCTCTAAGTCATGCGCTTAGTGGGCTAAGGACTATTGACAGAGTCTGTACATATATTTTTTGCACGTGAGCAGTCTACGGCGACTGGTGTCTATGCTACCCTGCCAGCAACAATGTAGTACTTACCGACATATAACCATGTCCAGACTGGACTACCAAACCGCAACACGTTTTGGAGAGGGTTCACGTGCTCTAGCCTCGTGTGGCCGGAATAAAAGAAAATGATTCCGAAAAGCTGACAAGATATTGCTTTCTACTCCTCAACACGAACCGAGGCCTTGCAATCCTTGCAATTTCTTGCAATCTTTGTTTTGGCTCATCTATACTTTCCTGTAGACACTAGTGCAGTCTCAGCGACCGAATGCATCGCTTACAAAAACCACCGCCTATTTGTTACGTATCAAAGCACCGTCGCTCCAGGACAAGAAAAGGAAAACGAGCAACTGACGCCGGACTAGAACGACAGACGCGATACCGTAGAGACAGAACGACATTCGCACCAGCCACCAGGGGCGCTGCTGCTGCTTGGCGATACCGGCCGCCGAGTTCGGGGAGCGCATTCCGCGCCGATAAGCGGGGCATATATTACTCCACTTCTGTTGCTGCATTCACTACCACCACCGCTGTCCACGCACAGCCATCGTGTGCGAATGGTTGAGATGGAGGGGGAGGGGGGAAGGAGACTCCTTTCGCCGAACGAGGGCGTTGCTTACTGCACCGCTTCGGCGGGCGCGTGAGAGAGTCGTCGCCGCCAGCGAGAGACCCGCTTATCAATCCTGTCAGCTGGTGCGAACGGTGCATACATAAGGCGCTGGGCTAAGCGACACCCGCCGTGTTGCAGACCCTCGAAAGCGAGTCGGGGATCGCCGTGAATCTACGAGCAAAAAAGAGGGGCCGCGGGAGCGAAAATGTGACCTCGTGACATTGAACTTGAACGGCATGGTTGGAATCCGTCTAGCGAGACGGCGTGTGAGTGTGTCTCTGTGGAGGGGGTCGCTGGATTATGAGCGGAAACAAGTGCAAATACGCCCGTGCTCCTCATGGTTGCAAGGTCGCCGTTCGGGCCTTTCGCTCCTGTTTTCTATGCACTTTATGGTTTGTTTTCTTTGGAGTTTATAAGAGGTTCACCGATTGAATTAACGAGAGAGCGTGTTTCGCCCGTTTACGGGTGCATCTGGGATGCATCGGGGCATTTCCCACGCTTTTCCTTCTTTTGATATTCCTGATATTGCAAGCAGCCTTTGATTTGTCTACTTTCCTTCTTTTTTGTTGCCTTTGACTTCCTCCGCGGATGGGCTTAGGCTTCTTTATTTAACTTTCTATCATTTTTCACATGCATTCATAACCTTAGGCCTCCTCCAGAGCCCAGCGACAACATTTTGTGGTCATTGTCTCAAAAGTCTCAGAACACTGCAACGAAGTATCACAAACATTAGCAATCTGCTCAGCAGAAAAAAAAAAAGCTTGCTGAGTATCGCAAGTCAAATACAATCACCTAGTTCTGGTTAAACTAATGCCATGAGCGTGCGTCGCTCGCATTATAACGCTTCCGTATGGTAACTTTCCTTCCCCATCACACAGCCTTCACTTCATTTATTTTCATATTATAATAATTATTATGATATCCTAATTCATTTCAACTTTGTTGTTCTTGTAACCCTTATTTTTCTAACCTATAGAGGAGGTCGCGCCTGATCGAAGTTGCCCCACGGTGTTAGCTGGTGTGAACACCGTGGGGATTTCCTTTTCCAAGTAATCATCACAACCAGCTGCAGTGACAACATCCACACACACGTCATCAGAGGGGCTTTATCTCGCGCTCAGTCGGGATAAAAGTAGAGCAGTTTCTTCTCTTTCTTGCGGACATAAATGTAGAAAACAAATAGAAAGCAAACCACACCGAAGCGAACGCAATTCAATTTACTTTCCTCACACCACCCCATTCCCGACCGATCCCACACAGCGGGTATATATGCTCCACATATCTCGATGTCATTCTCATCCTCACAATTCAAAGTGGCCTTCGGTAGATTTATCATAGGTGCAACGCTATATAAATCAACCCAACAGTAACCAAATCCCCGTCCCACCACTTCCTCCATTGAAACCAACGAGGCGGAGATGGGCACGAGGAACGACGAGACAGATAGGAAGGGCTCTCCCTCCTTATACACATTCAAGCCCAGCAACGACGGCAGCGTCAATCACTGCAGGCTCGCTGCTCTGCGCGGACTCGCATAGGGGTCACTGTGCCGCAGTCCAAAGCCCGACGGCCACGGTGTCACAGACCGTCTCTGCCGTCTCCGGGGTGTCGGCCTTAGTGGGGGAGGGCGGGCGAGGGCCAAGTAGGCGGGGGGTTGGCCTGAACGCTGCTCCATTGATTCATCCGCTGCCCAGCCACCATCCTTGCCCCTCCAAACGAGGCGCAGCCTGCCAAGATGGCAGGATCATCGCGATGGCAGCTCGGCCGGCAGCAGCGCGCCTCGGGAGGTCGTCACTCCAAGGTCAGCGGCGCGGCAGAAGCACGAGAAGGGAACTCTGCTGGAGTCATTGCCGGGGTGGACAGATGCTGGCCGCATGCGCCGCCGCATGCCTATGCGCGAGTCAGTGGCCATGAGTGCGCGCCGAGATTTGAGTCTGCTCTCCTCTCCGCCGCTAAATGCGCAGCCAACCCCCCCCCCCCCCCCCCTGCCTTTTCCACGCAGCAGGCTGATCTCAGTGCTTGCACGCCTACTCACGACGAAGATGATGACGCGAGGTGATGCAGCGCCATCTCTTTGCTTTCTTTTCGCTCTTTCGGCCTCCAAGAAGGAAGCACAGCGGAGTCATCAACCACCGACCGATCGCCAGTGCTTACCGCGGGAACACGTTGTCCTCGTTCCGGAGTGATGAGTGTTCACGTGACAATTCATGTGAAGGTTCTGGAGACTATAGGCGAGGAAAGTTTGACAGACATCCCAACATCCTTTATTGTTTTGAGATATGCACAATAGAATCTCCCTGGTAAACACATTGCAGTGTACAGAGCTCAAAACCTCTCGCATGCAAACGCAAGCCTAGCACACAAGCAAGAAGCGTGCTTTGCACTGAAGCGACGATTGGAGTGCAGCAGCCTTCTGTCAGACATAAAAGCAACGTCGTCGCTTGCTAACGATCGTGTAGAGCTAGCAAAGAAAGTACTCCTTGAATAATATCGCAATTGACGTTTGTTAGCAAATGAAAGGTCTTTAAACGAAGTTACCTTGGAGGACTAATAAGCAGACTGTAATCTCAGTGCGCGGCGTCAGTCGCAGAAAACTCGGATGAGGCTCTGCCACCAACCTGTTGCTTTTGGAGAACCTACTATAAAAACAGGCTTTGAACGGCGAACGCCGTTGAGCCAAGCGTAACAATACCGTGTCGAAAAACCAGTTGCACGATATTTATAGGGCAGTAATCCTTGTTGGTAACCGCGCCAGCTAACTAGATAGTGAGGTCGTGCCGATTCACCTCTTAATGGTTGGCGGGGGGTTATTTATAGTTTTGAGGTTTCACGCCAAGCTACCCCGCCCTGATGTCCAACCCGAAACTGAGAATCCACCGTAGAAACGTGATGGGCGGGGGAAGGGGGACTGCAGGGTGAGGGCCGTCCCACTGCCAATCTCCCTTTCTATATCGTATACATTAAAGAGGAGATCTGTAGCTAATGGGGAGGCACGGATCCAGGAGCTACGAAAGATAGGCAATCCTTCTTCCGTAATCTTGAACACAAAGGGGCAAGGCAGGGAGGTCCGGACCATCCCTTATTATAGTAGGTCACGCGCTTCAAATAGATGCCGTGACCATCGCTGAAAGCAACACGGGGGCGCCGCACACGTCAACAGCTTCTTCGACAATGAGAGGAAGCTCGCCGGACTCTCTCCCGGAGGACCCAACGCAGGGGTGTCGGTGTGGCAGTGGTGGCGACGGGATAAATGATGCGGAGATGAGCGTTCCCTTCACGTCCGCCCCCGCAAATGCCGAGGGTCGCCATCGTCGGCGTCAAGCACGCGCCAGACAAGCGAAGCCTGCTATCCTCCTTTTTTCTTGATGAGCCCGGATTCCCGAGAATCGGCTTTACCCAGCCCCCCACCCCCCATAGACCCCCCTACCCCGTCTGCTCCTCTTTAGCCAGCAGCACCACCCGACGCCCTTCGCCGTCCCAGAGGGTTGCCGCAGACATGCACACGCCGTAGTATAAGAGTACTCGTCATCTTTCAAAACCTCTTGACAAGAGTTCCGTGCAACGCCGTTGGAACTATGCCCTCCTTTTTGTAAGCCCCCGCTACGAGGCAGAGAGGTCGCACCGACAGCACGTTACCGAACCCCCTCGAGATCAGGTCAGCGCAGCGCGTGCCCACCCAGCACTAATTTTTCCATATCAACTACTCACTGGATGGAAAGGCACAGCTTACGAGCATACGTAACCCAGCATAGCCAAACTCACTTGAGAAAATCTATACACTGTCTATATGTGGTTTTCCCAGGCACTTTGTCTTCTCGTATACTTGCTCTTTGTCAACACGTTAGAAGGTTATGTCTACAAACAAAAGTCGTCAGAAGTCTATATCCACACAGGTCTGAGCAAGTTGTTATTCTCCATAAGCACTATATGACCAAAAGCTTACTCGACGAATGCCTAGGCGATCAACAGATAAATCTCTAGAGTTCAGGTAAGAACGACAAAAGGTCTGTACACTTTCTACAAAGATGTTTATGTTAATATCTGTGAGAAAGCGCGGCACCATGCGTGCTGATTGCGTAGGCATTGCTGTCGCCTTCTTTCCTTGCTCGACGGGTTCGTGAACGCCAACGGCGGTGAACGTAACTCCGAAGCGCGCCGACGGCTCAAGGATCGCGCACAGTCCGCAGCGCCGGCCCGGCCGCCGTTCACTTCCTGTCTTCGAGGAAATTCTTGCCTCCGCCCCTTTTCGCGGCTGCAGCAGCAGCAGCAACAACAGCTAGCAAGCAAGCAAGCTAGCCGGCTCTCTCGCTGTTGCTGGCGCGCTGACTCCTCTGCCCTCGCCTATAGCGAAGCCGTCGAGCAGCGGCGATTCGGGTGGCTCCAGAAGCGACGGAGACGACGTCTAAAGGCCCATAATGCGGCGGCGAACGCGGATGTGCTGGCGGTAATGTACGCGCGGGCGCTTTCCGTCGAGACCCTCGTATACATGTGATCAGCCCAGCCCGCCGCACCGACCGACGAACCATACGCCTCCTTCCATTCAAGAACCACGACCACCGCCACCATTCAGAAAAAAGCTCTTCTGACTTCTGATTGTGCTGCTGCGGAGCTAGAACGTTACATACGTGGTGCGTTTTCTCTGTTTGTAAAATGTACACACGCACACGTATACGACGCATTCGAACCACACGTGTGCAGTGGTGGTAGTAGCCCTCACCGACCAGTCGGCAAGTCCGTGCGTCATTCACAGGAGCCACGTCATTGCTGCCCTCTCTCTCGTGTTACACTTGGGCAGAGAATAGCTTCTTTTCTCTGTATCCTGTGGCACTTGAATGTCGGGCCACGATTGAAGGGGGTGTAACTGTGGGCAAACACTGGTACATCTCCGTCGCCGCGTTGTCCGGCTTCAATACGGTGAAGTATAGGATAGTTAGCGTACTCGGATGGAGGCTCGTGGGAATGCTTGTGTGTTTCGTGCCGACTTTTTTTTCTGTGGTTACGTGGTCTCATTGTTTCACGGCGACGTCTCAAGAGAAGGCTCCTCGAACGGCAGAAGAGGGGATACCGTAGCCCAGCTCGAGAGAGGTGCATGCTCCTCTGTTTCATCGCTGCGGCTGGCTCAACTGTAGTGGCGCTATAAGCATTCTGGCGAGTCAGGCTAAATGATGATATAGCAAAGCTAAATTTTAACCGTAAGCAAGTTTGCAAAAAGTTAGCGTACAAACCGAGAAACTGCATATAGTGCAGTTCTCTACTCAGTTTTACGGTGTCGTTCTTCCATCTTTTGAGAAACGGGAATGAGATGGCGCGTCGATCAAGAGGCTGCAAGTAGTACGGCGAACAACCGCTTCACCACTCATGGAAGTCGACGACCGTAAGGGCTGAACCGTTCTAGAAACGTGGCGAAGGACGACTTTCAAAGCAGTTCTTAAATCGGACCAACAACGCTGCATCGTTCACAAACTTCCGCCAAAGGTATTCCGGCTACTCAACGCAGGCTATTGTTGCCAGAACAAGCGCTAAACATACACACGCACACACATGCACCACTACGTTTATTAGAGCTCCGGAGTGAGAGACGCCGAGGCGCCACTTCTCGCTGAGCCACCGTTGTCTACAGGTGTTCACGCCCAAAACTTCCGCTGTTGTGTCTTCTCCTAGCTCTGAATGGCCGTTGTCTTTGTCACTGAGTGCCGACGAGTGAGAAGCGCCCGGCCCATCAAGATCCGGGTCGAGATCCGGCGGCCTGTCTACGGAGGAAGCGCACCGCTGGTGCCCTCCCCATTGTCCGGGGCCCAGCCCAATTTCTTTGTCATTGTCCCGCAAGGACACTGTTCTAATCTATTTCTTTCCTTTCCTCGAAAACTGCCGTTTGCTATAAAAACTTAAAGGTCAGCTTCTGTACGTACAGTCTATATACGAAACCGTTAAAGGAAAGCGTCTCTGTTTGTGGCTACCGCCCTTGGTATCTTTTCCTAGCAGCAACATTTCGGCGGGACGTCGAGGAGAGAAAGTACAACGTTGACGACTACGCTTTCGCGGGCGCAATTTTCCATTGTTCGAAGCGATGTGTTGCTTCTACAAAGGGTCCGGCCCCGAGCTTCTATCTCTGTACGGGGCGTGCTCCGAGAAAGCCCCGTCATCAGACGCACCCGACCACACAGCCCTACGTCAAGCTTTGTCACATCGCGATGACCTCATACGTGTATTTCAGTGCACACAGTGAATCGGCAGGTGTACCTTCCATACTTTCTTTTGCTCCTCTTCACTACGATTTTAACAGAACACGCAGCTTTTGGTGCGTCACGAGTCACTGTCTGGCGACGTATACCCCTTCACGACGCACTTAGTTTTCTTAACATCTGACAGTTTTTGTTAGAGTAGCTTTCTTTCTCGTTAACGGATTCACCCCGACTTTACTCAACTGCTGCGCTACTTTGGTGCATCAAGTGTTGCAGCTTGTAGTATTTCTTCTTGGTTATAGTGCCTTCTATGGTATAAAAGAAAGGCAGGCAAGGTCTTGAAGTTACTTCATCTCTGTGGCTGCTAACGTGTGAACACGTAAGAATCATCTATATCCTTAGAGAAGCCAGGCTGCACATTGCTCATTCTCGACTTGTACTTTATTATCCCCCAGCTGAATAAGGCGAACGCAAATATGCGGTCGAATTTCAGTCGAGTGGGCAGACATTTGCACGTATTCATACTCAGCTCCGCTGCTTAAAAACTTCCAAGCTGAAATACTTCGAGCCTTTCAAAACGCCGAGTAGGAGAAAGAGGAACTGCTACTCGTAAGAACACCGTGCGAGAAGTTGTCTGCGCTGTGCACGGTTCAGTTGAGGATAAAAAAAACTTAGAACTAAACTGTGATTGCGTAAAAGCAAAAACAAATAAGAAGAGAAAAAGAAATGAAGCTGGTACACACGCCTCAAAACTGCTTGGCAGCGGATCTGCCTCGCAATCACGTCCTTTCTCTCATCCTGTCCCAGTTTTTTTTGTTTTTTGCTTTGCCGCTGTCGCTTCTAGTGGCGCCCCATGTTTATATCTTTTTTAGCTGCATCCTGTGAAACCCGACTCCGTCAATGAAGGGCTCTGGAGCAAGGCACTTGTTACACAGTCGGCCTGTGTGCCGCAAGGAAGTCGTGTGTATAACACACCTACACTTCCGACACGCGATACGGCAAGCGGAGGGGAAAAAAGAGCAGTTATATAAGTCGATGGAGGGATGATTAACAAGGCATCTGTCTACCCTTTGAGGCAAGAGGTACGCCAGTGTTACATTGCTTAGGCCATAGAGCAAAAATAGGTAATCGAACCTGACGAAACGTATTGTGAATTAAGCACTTTTCTAAGCTAAACTAAGGCACCCATGGATAAAATGTGCCCCGACGTCATTAGTGACGCAAGCTGCCGCGGGGCTGCACGTTCAGAAAAAAAAGAACGCTCCAGATTCTCATGACGTTAGTTCAGTGTTCGACCAACACGTTCGCGTCAACCAAATTTGTGCGAAATCATTTCAAGTGCTCACAATTTGCAGCTACCTTAACGGAGATCATTGTTTAAGTTTTTGAATTAGAACCCTGAAACGTGAGACCACAGTTGTGGTAGTAGAGAAGAGGTCTCCTGAATTTTTACCGGCGTGTTCGCATGCGATCCTATCTCTTGAGAGACTCTTGAAAACGTACTTTCTTTATTATTCTAGTAAAAGCTTCGGCTTGTATTCTGGATTCTGCGGTATTCGTTCGCGACGCTATCTTTCCAACTCCAGCTGCGAGTTGTACGTGAGTTCTCCAGGCGGCTACGGGAAGTGTGATGACGACAGGAACAAGCGAATCTCTTCCTCCACGCGCGCGCGCGACGTACACTCTCTTACGTAATCTGCATCCTTCTCTCCTTCCTTTGCGCTCATTTGACGTGTCTCGCGAACGGGAGACAAAAAGGTTGGGGGGGGGGGGGGGGGGGGTCAAAGGCGAGGAAAGCGCAGTCATCTCGGCCCTGGGTTCCAAGGTTCGCATACACAAAAATGCTCTTAGGCTAAAATTGTTCGTAGGAGCAAATTCCAACCAATCGCGATGCGGCACCAAATGGTTCGCGAAGGCCCTGTGAAGGCGGCCAGCCAAAGGCATAGAGCACCTAACGACTTCTCCGTGAATGCGGTGCGGGGACTTTCGCTGCTACTTGCTGATGCAGTGCGTCGAGGTGGCTGTGAAACGCAATTTAAACGTTCCTTTAAGTTATGAGATTTCTTTTATTCCAGGAGGCGCAGTTAGCCGTGAGAGCTTTAGGCAGATGGACTTAGTTCGGCCACTTCGTGGTGCAGACAGTGGCCCGCGTGGAATGTCCACACATACGGCCGTACACTATGCCGGCGGCTTCCCCTTTGAGTCTGCGCTCGGAACCTGCGCAGAGACGGCATCGCAGAAGGGCGCCACGGCTCTGGCCTAAGCCTAAATGACCGTTATTAACGACGTTCCCACGCCGCCGCCCGGGCCGAACACATATACATAAGAGATGACGGCGCACGCAATCAGCGTCGAAGATAAGAGATCACCTCTCCTATTTTTCACCCAATCACTCGGCAGCTCTAAATACAGGGCAGCGCGGTGTCGCGAGGATAGTGTGACAGCAAGGAAGACGAGAGAAAAAAACACGAGAAAGCTAAAGGAAGCCGCAGTACAACGCCACGGTAAACGCAGCTCTTGCGGGCGCGTTGCACAAGTGACAAATGCATGCCTACGGGTACGCCATACCCTTTCCAATAGAGAGGAGGAGGAGGTGTAGAGAGTCAAAAGCCTTCAACGACGGCCATCGAAGTACCGGAATTGCCTGACAAACAAGGCGCAATATCAGCCAAAGAAGAAGAAAACGATAGATAGCCACAGGAGAGTGTATATAACAAGCGCGTAATGGCTCTTTGCTAGCAGTAAGCTCGAGAGGGGAGAGCGCCCGGCTTCAAGGTCGTTTTTTTCTGTCGGGGACACCCTGCAGCAAACCCCCCCGCGAACACCCCCCTGTAAGCGCGTTTACTCCCTTGTCGCCGCCGCCGCCGCCGCCGCCAGCGCAACGCCCCTCCTGGGGGGCTCTCTCTCTCTCTCTCTCTGTCTCTCTTGCGTAATTGCACGGGCGAGACCCGAGCGCTTGTGGGCCTTTTAAGACCGTTTTAATTAGAGGCATCTCCCGGTGTTTCTATTATCATTATGCGCCCGGGAGAAAAGCGCAATTTTTTTCTTTCGCTCATCGATTGCCTCCTGTTTGTAATATGCCGCTATCGATTTTCTTTAGCGTTCTGTAGCGTTTTTTGTTGAGATGCCATTGAATATCGTGCATGATTTTGCAAAAGTATGGCGCTGCTATACCGCTTTCGGCTTGCTTTGTCACGATAGGCGCAGACACGTTCCGGTCGTTCGGACTTGTGCTTTGCGTGTCGTAGAGATGTAATAATTGTGTCACGAAAATGCTCGATGAGCTCATGATGCGCGTTGCTTTAATGGGCCGCGAAAAGAGGCACACGTGGAGGAGGTTCTACCTGCGCTCTTCTTGTGTTGGCGCAGATAAATAAGCGAGTCGGTTAAAATTAAGTGCGTAATGATGTGTGCAGGATATCTCCTAAATGAAATTATACCTAAATGAAAAAAAAAGAATGTTTATGCATATACTTAGTACTAATAAAGTGCTTCATGCCCCGCAGTAAGAACCCTTCTTGGTAACTTCAAAACCTGGAGATCATCAAACTTGAAAGGTAGACTGCACATTGGTGCCAGGAAGGAGAGGCTTTCCTTCTGCTTTATGTGACTCTTCGCTTTTCAGGGAAAACACGGTGAAGGCGGGAGATGGAAATTCAAGACGATGAGCAGAACGAAAGCAAGGTAAAAGCGGGAGCCAACGTTTCGACAAGTGCACTTGTCTTGAAGATATGACACTTTGAAAAAGACAAGTCCACTTGTCGAAACGTTGGCTCCCGCTTTTACCTTGTTCTCGTGTTGCTCGTATAGTCTTCGCCTTTCAGGACCTTGTAAAGAGCCGAGCTGTTTGCTTCAGTCAGCCAAGCGTTTCCGTAGTATTGGTCAATTTTTCCGCCTGTCGAAGCGGCGACTCGAGATTACTCGAGCTCTGAATATTTTAGCGTTTGACCAAGACCCGCCACTGCAGTTCAACTCCCCTCGATCCTGCCGCCCACGGGTGATTAAGTATCGGGAACTGCGCAAGAAAGTGAGGGGGTGTCCCACGCTTGCTAGGGTCATCGAAGGTGTGCATACGGGGGGGGGGGGGGGGGGAGCGGTGGGGTTCACTTGTGGGTGCTTAAAGGGTGGGGGGGTCGAGCCAGCCACACGGACAACAGCGTGGGAAGGTTGAAATGACAGGGTGCGCGGGCGACCTGGAGCGAAAACACGCATTCGTTGGGCCACTGCGGCCTTAATCGCGTCCTCAACGCCAATTTTCTTAATCGGCGTTGATAAGTGCGCGACGTAGGGACAGGTCTTGTTGTTTTCTCTTTCTCTCTTTTTCTCTCTCAGTCTCACTCTCTGCCACCTCACTAGTCAAGCCTTCGAGAGCCGTCAATGGACGAACGATGGAATGACCGAACTGGTATTTCTTTCTTTCAACGAACGCGTTTTCCGCGATAATCAAATGCGAAAGAATGCAGGCGGGAGCGGCGACTCTGTTGTCATCGACACTGTCGGGTCAGTGACTTCCTGCACCTATCGATATGCCTTCATGTCCATGAAAAATAGGGTTTTAGTTTGTTTTAGCGTGTTAAAAAGACGTACTCGAACATAAGGGCGGAGGGGAGGGGGAGGTATTCAATACAATAGTACTGCAAGACATGATACCAGAAGAGTCAACAGTGTATATCATCAAATACTGCAAGGTACACGACATTTGTAAAAATGCTTATGTATCTTCATAGCAGCAAATGTTCTGTAGCTAGCTCTGCATGTATAACTTCACTGTTCAGGACAGAGATTAATGTCCAAAGGGAGAAAACAACGCGCTATCTCATGACGTTTGAATAGAAAATCCCGAGTTTCCAAGAACACGAACTAACATGCTCAGAGCACTAGCGGGGACTAGAAAACGTGCAGGTTCGTCAGGTTCTCACGAATAGCCAAGGCGATCCATATTTAATAACAACAGTTGATGTGATCCAACAACGCCTTCCACTAGACGCCCAACAACATCGATGCTTTCTCCGGGCGGCGTCTTCATCGGCCGGCCAGCGGGGACGGAAGAATGCCGGCTCGTGCGCTGGGAAGCAGTGAACGACGCGAATGGATTCATTGACGCGTTCGCAGACCTCTTAATTGGCCGCCGCCCGTCGCGTAGACAGTCCTGGCCCCGGGGGCGTCATATGGTGGCGAGGACGGTTGAGAGAAATGCGCGGCGGGAGCGTCGGCGTGCCCTATAGGACGAGAGGAGGAGGACAGCTGTCTCAGCTGACCGTCCTGCAGCGCCCACTATACGTTGCCTTCACGGTGGCACGACTCTTCGAACTATCGGCCAAAGACTTCGCGGCCTGACAGCGCCTAGTGGTGGTTGCGTGTCCAAACTTCTTTCTTTTTTTTTACGCCTTGTTTTTCCTTGCGCCATTTTCATCCCGCGGGCTGATCGAAGCAGAAGGTCTGGCTCCTCAATTCGGTCCCTCCCTCCTCCCTTCCTTTCCATGTTCTCGTGCGATTTTGTTTGGTTTTTCTCCTTACTATTTTTTTAGCTCGCGCCGACGGGACGCATTCTTGTCTTGGCTCCCGGCTTTTATTTTGTCCTTCGTTGTTCGCCGAACCGAAGGAGACGACGAAGGAAGGCGAACTCTTTGCCAACAGCCGCTCCGCGCCGGCATTCCACGACGAGACCAACCTGTTTCACTCTACCGCACACTCCGAGCTTCGTCGGTGGTACAACTGAGAATTTCGACCCGGCCATGCCCTCTCCGTTGCCGCTTTTCGTTTTTTAAACGGCTGTGACTAAGATATTTCCTTTTTTCTTTTTTTGGTACTCGCCGCGTCAATGTACACACCTCAACGATGTTCGCAAATTGGTATTCACCTCTCCAGAAGTTTAGCATGCAGTAAGCTGGGAATAAAGAAGTGCAAGAAATGGCATGTAAATTTCCGAAATTCGCAAAACTTGTTGAACTAAAAAAGAAAGAAAGAAAGAAAGAAAGAAAGAAAACAGAAACTAAGGAAAGAAATATCCAGATATGCAGCAAAGACAGCTTGATATGAACAACTTCACGGTTCGGTGGTTCCGTTCAAAGAAACGGCGTCAGTCGCACAGGGCTAAGGGCAGGGCACCGTGGGCAATGGGGGAAGGGGGAAAATATACATCGGCGAACAAATCTTTACAGTGCGCGAACACGCACTGCACATCGTGCTTTACCGCATCATCTCGGTGCACAGCGCGAAACGTTCGAATGCAAGGCACGTACTCTATGGGTGGAGCCCTTCTTGCTTTCGCGTGCATACAGTTCGAGGATGGGACCTTCCCGACACCGTCTTTTTACCTGCGGGGAGCCAGCCATTCATGAGGAGCTGTTTCTCTCTCCGTTGCGTGCCCCCGAGAGTTGGCATGCCCCTGGTGTGGGGTCTTTGCCGCGTTGCTCGTGCGCAGCGCCCGAAAGCCTGTCCAAAGTAAGGTGGCTTCGCAAACATACACGCCTGGCTTCGTGCGTGGTTGCTTTCCCACACTGCTAGTGTGCGCTGTTAGAAAACGTGCTTTGGGATGACCATGCGCGCTGAAATTTAATGGCAGTTTATTTCAGGCGAGGGTGACCCCGCGTCGACGAGTTGATTTTATGCCACGTGATTACCCTCGCTATTTGCCAGGCCAAAATTTGGCTATAGACTAACGCGGATAATAGATATCACGAGCATTCTTTTGGTGATAACAACCAGATCATGTATGCAGGGCCCGAAATTGAAGGAGAAGGGGGGAGGGGTGACGCCAGCTGACATTGAGCGACGCCCATGCCTCAAAGACGCCCGTTATAGGCCCTGCATAGTTGCTCTTTTAGGTTACAGCTCGTAATGTTTCTTGTACTGGCTGACCGGAATTCTAGCCATTCTAACGCCGTCTGCTTAGTCGACGTGGCCCAACTGGCTCAGAAACTTCCGCCCAGGCCAGGAAGTTTGGCCCTGCCCATCTTTTTTCGGAAACCCATCTTCAGAGGTTTTGGCTACGTGCTCGTCTAATTCATTGCCCCTACGCCCTTTCTTACGGCCTGCCTTTTCCTTTGGCTATGCTTGTCTTGTGCATTTTTTTCCCTGCTGCCGTCTGCTGCCAAACCATTCATGCTGCAGTGTCCGGGCTAGCGCTTGTAAGTACGTGCTTGGCTGGCCCTTTCTCTCTTCGCCTCGCGGTTAGCATGACCTCTCGCTGCCGAGTATTTGTTTAATCACGGCTGTTCTTATGCCGGTGTTTCCTTGCACGTCTCACCTCTTCTTTGCGCGCTGATCGGGATTTTTCTTCTTCCTCACCACAGACGCAAGACGGCGCTGTTGTGCGTGCTCCGCGGGCCCTGCCGGTACTCTTCTTTTCCCGTCTGCAACTCTCTCCGTCTTGCCTTTCCTTTCTATTTGACTCATCTTGGCTTGTCTGCGTGTCTGGCTTCTGTGGTATGCAGGCTCCCCACGTGGTGCCTGCCGCCGCGAGCTCATGATGGGCCTGCGAGAGCTGCGCATATATGGCAAAAAAAGTAATAATAAAGGCCGTGAGGAGATGCTCTGCCGACACCCTTCTTTTGCGTCTCCAGCCGCTGCTGCGCAGAATCCGGGACCATCCATTTCGGTCTTAAAAGAGCGCGCACGCATCGTGACGCTTTCCTAGCCCCTTCTTTCCCCTTTTGTTTCGGTTTTGATTGCGCTAAGCCTTTTTCTTTGCTCTTGCCCTGCTCAGGTTGAATATTACGTACATGCCAACGTGCATGTAATTCACTGCTCGATTTATTGGTTTCATTTCGTTCTCCGATCTCTACTGCTCTTTACGCCCTTGAACAATCCTTTCCGGCCTTCGTGAAGTCGCCGCTTCGCGTGTGGGAGGCACAGGATACTGGTTGGCAGTGACTGAGCGAAGAACACGTTGCCGGTTAGTTCCGAAGAAGAGGAAGAAAGAAAAAAAGATGCGTACGTCAACGACCGAGCGAGCGTAATTGCTGTGTTTAGTAAGGCTTCGAGACCGGTCTGCGCGGACTTATGTAGTTACTCGAAGTCTACAAGCGCGGCGCCTGTTAAAGCGAAACTTGTGGCGAAATGGCTTGTGGTGCCCTCAACCGGTCTACGCGTTTAAAGCGGAGGCGTGCACCGCCTCTTTACGCCCGCAACGCCGAGCAATCGGCGAACGCCTAAAAAATTAGGTAGTGAAATTAATGTTCCGTTCACAGAAATCGCGGCTGTCCGAGTGCGATAATATTTCAGTCTTCACTCGCTTTCATGGCGAGAAATCGAATTCTCGTTGTCACTCCGCTTTTGCGCTTCCTTCGGTGGTCCAGAACCAACACTTGCCAAATTTGCCCACGGGCACGCTGACGCAGCGAATTCAAGGGATAAAAACAGGTATATGCAGGGCAGACGTTAATACGTTGCGTCTAACGCGCGTCTCTCGATGCTACAGCTTACAAAATAATATTCTGCAGAGATTCCGAGCAAAATTGTTAGAAAAAGAAAGAAGAAAGTGCATGGAATCGTTCTACGATGTTTTGTTTTCGTAAATAAATATCACGCGCGTTACCCCCGACCAATCCCCGCTAAGGTTTGCCGCATTAAGACGTCAACTCCCATCGTTAACTAAAATGTTACTCGCACGTCACGGCTTTGTTTGCGACGTGCGCGACCATGCGAGAACTTGCGGCTACAATGCGGCCATAAAAGCAAGGGCCATAAAACAGTGTTCAAAGGCGAATGCGAAAGGCAAGGGACGCGTGGATGGGGAGGCCCTTCTCAAACGCGCCGGCCCATCAACAACTGCTACCCCGCTACCTGCCCTCCTCCAACAACAATGCCACGGTGCACATCCGCGGCACGGACGTTATACAACCCGTGGCCAGCAGTAAAACATACCCTCATCCTCTTCCTTCGCAGAGCTGCCATATATCGCACTTTGCCCTACGTAGTTCCAGCGATCGCTCCGTGACAGAGACCTGCCCACCATTTAGCTGTCCGTTTAGCGTACACAGTATACGCTCCGCAAGTCGCAACCACCGGCAACTCAAATCCTAGTACTGTGCATCGAAAGAGAAGCGAGTGGTTCGCAGACAGTGACAATGTATATACAGTTCGTGTAATTCCAAAAGAGAACGGGCCTGGCCTAACTAGACCGGTATAGAAGAAAAAAAAAAGGCTACCTCTTGCGATGAGATGAGCAAGAAAAAAAAAATAAACAGAATGTGACGGTTCAGCTCATCCTCCGGTTTCTTTCTTTCGAGACCCAGCCGCGCTACTTTCAGTTTCAATAGGCTGAGCCACCTCCGCACCTCATGAACACGATGCAGGCCGAAGCACAGCTGTTGTGCGTACACGGCGGCGGTCACGGTCATATCGGCTCGGGGCCGTACTGCACGCAACTGTGCTCACGGCCGATCGCGCACGTAATGGGCGTTGCAACAGTACGAAGAGCACGAGGGCCGCGATGCGCGCGAGACCGTGAAATTGTCGTAATGGAGTCGTGTGTGCCGTGCGCGTACGTTTCACTCCCTCTTACTTCCATTCGCCGCCCATACGGGCTTCGGGTCCTTCTTCTTCCTAACGGCGATATCGAGCACCGTGTTGGGCCATGCTGGTCACGGATCATTGTGCTTCCGTGTGTGTGTCTCTCTCTCTCTCTCTTAAACGGGAACGAACACTGGCTCACGTCTTTCGCATCAGTGAAGATCGCCCCGCCATTGTGCTGCGCTTGGTGCGTCGGATCCTTAACGCTCGTCTTACAAGCGGGGGCGGTGACGTGCGTTTGTTTATGCGTTATCGTTTGGTTTTGCATTTACCCATCCTACTGCTATTTCTTTTTCTCTCTCGTTGAGCATTCTCCCCCGTGTCAGTGCTTTACGTAGTTATAACGACACTCAATGCTAAGGCTGCCTACGAGCGTCGCTGTCAACGCCGTCGACTACGATCATTGACTCGCGTCTTTGTTGAGCAAGAAAAAAGACAGAAGATTGCACTGTAAAAGAGCATCTGCTTTTGCGCAATGGAGAAGGAAGGCAGGGCGCGGGTGTTGCGTTTGCGTTCGTTATAACCGACCGCTGGCTTCTGAATTTATTTAGGCCTCCGTGGTTCTGGGCCCAGTTTCTTTTGGTGTCGTTCTTAGGTGTTCTGCACTGATGTTTGACGTAGTGTATAAAAGTGTCAACAATGACTGAAAGAAAGAAAGAAAGAAAGAAAGAAAGAAAGAAAGAAAGAAAGAAAAGCATCCGGTTTCTGTCCTAATGATTCCCCATTGATGTTATGCCGACGTTCGCTTATCATGCATGTGCCGGTGACTATACACGCTTTGTTGTTCGGGAAGCCGAATCAGACAGCTACTTTTACGTGAAAGCTCCAGGCGCGACACATTTTGCCGCTAGAGGGACCTCGGGATTACCTCGCAAGGCTCTTTCTCTACCCGTCAGTAGATTCGCCAAGAACTGTCTAGCTTCATGCTAATGTATAAGCGCTTTCATGACGTTTCTTTAAATGATAATCAACCTACGAAGTTGCTTCTGGCAGATGCATGAAAGCTCGTGCATTGGGTGCTCGGGCAATATTTTAATGTACTACAGCGCTCTCACTGAAGCGGCTGACATGCTTGCTTGCTTGCTGCTCGCTCACTGTATTTCTTTCTTCAAACCGCTTCTTCGGGTGTGTTTTGGCTGTGTCATCATCATCACACGCGCGTCCGGTTGTCCCTTTCACTCGGCGTGGGGCATTCCAGATGAAGCGACACGAGATATATTGAAACAACAAAATAAATAGAGAGAGAGAGAGTGACGCGACTCGAACACGAGTTCCCCGACGCTCTCGTGCGACCATTATTACTTCGAAATATGGCTTCTTGAACTCTCACCACACCTCTAGATAAACCATGCAGCTCTGCTGTATAGTGTACACTCGTAAACGCGAACACGTCCTCATTCTCCTCCATCTCACCTCCTCCTCCTCTCGTTCAAGCTCATGCATCGCACCTTCGTAACGAAACCAGAAGAAGCAGGAACACCAGCCCTGCCGGCGTCTCTGGCGTATATACGCTTATGCTGTCTTGTATCGTCCTTCGCCTGGCGTTGGCTCGTCACCACGACCTCCTTGACAAACCGCTAATGTGCGCGCGTGTGGTCCGTGGCGAACGAGAAGGAAAAAAAAAAGAAAGAGCAAAGAAAGAAAGAAAAAAAAGAGAGAGGCGTCATCCTCGTCGCGACATGCTGTAACCGCCGAGACGCAGACGCGAGCAGGCGATTACTTTTTTACGACTATACACAGTGTGACAAAGCCGGGAAATGCCATGGAGCAAGACGTCGGGAAGACTGGCAGAAATACCTCAGTAACATGTCTCTCTCTCTCTCTCTCTCTCTCTCTCTATTTGTGAAGCTAACGCAGTGGAACCAGTGCATCACTGTGAATGACGCGAGGCCACAATGCTGCGGTGTTCCCGACGAAGCCAGCCGCTATTAGCATCACCACTGCGCTACGACCACCCGCCATCGCTGGAAACGAAAGAAAAAGAAACCGCACCGCAAACCATCTCCGCGACCGCGTAACCTCTGAATCATCGGCGTCGCCGAGGCGACGCCGACGGCGTCTTGGGTTAACGACCACGGGGCGAAATGGGGGAGGCGGTGGCAAGCTGGAGACGAATCCCTTCTCGGTGTCTCTCCGACGACGCGCTCCGTTGTCTCGGATCTAACCGTCAAAATAGCGCGCTTTCTCTCCCGCCTCATCTTTCGTCAGCTGCAAAAAAAAAAAAAAAAAATATTAGAGGGAGAGAGAGAGAGAGAGAGGAGTCGGTTAAGCTTTGCTGCCACGAAGAGAAGAATGACGAGTTTAGGTTCGCTGATCAGCGACGCAACGCTGTAATGACCGGGCTTTAAGACGGTTGTAATGACCGTGACGTGTACTGCAAGAACCATACGGTTTTCCAAGCGAGGGCGCTGTACCTGCCGTTTCTATATGATCTCGTTTCATGACAGCGAGGCTTTGTGGTGCGAACAATGAAATAAAGTTGCGGTGGGCTGTTGCGATTGCGGCTTGCTACGAGCGCGAGTATCGCGGGTAATTCCTTTCTCCCTCGATATCGCTGTGCACTTAGTCAAGATTTACATGTTGGTATTGTAGGTTTCCTCATTACATATACCAGTAGACGGGTGGCAGAAACTGCATTCGAAAGCTTGACAAGGTGCGCTCGGACTTGCGCAACTCCAAGAGTTCTGTTTTTCAATATTAATTTAGGGAGCTCTTCCACCCCTGTTGAGATAAACGAAAAAAACATTCTGGTCGGTTCTACGGTGATGACGTGATTCTAGTGAAGTCAACGAATCCAGAAGGGTCCAGGCAATCCAGTCACCACAGAGACTGGTGAACTATGCTGAAAATGTCTGGTGCGAAATGCGTGTTAAAAAACATGTAGACGAGATTACACAAAGATGCTTCAAGCCTTATTGTTACAATACCCAGCATACTATTTACGAATCCCAGTATTTCATTTGGGTAAACTACGATTGCTAACCGTGATGACGCATTCCCATAGTATGCGGGGCACACAGCGCTGCATAGGTGTAGTTGTCTGTGCTGCATTCTGTATTTGAAGAATGCCCAACTGCTCATTATCGTTATTCTTGAGCAACGCGATGTGCTTCTAAAGCGCCCCCTTCCTTCGTTTCGTGCAGAATTCGAGTTCATCCTGTCGCCAGCGTCAATGATCGCCGCGGCAAGCATCAGTATGGCCATCTGCGGTCTAATCAAACTCAACTGGACCCAGAAGAAGGACGTGTTGCAGAGGCTGCACGATATCACCAGCATAGAAGTGGTACGTCTTCTTACGATCCTAAGTTATTTTTTTATCCCTTTCCACAACGTCTGCGGTGCACAAAGGCCCGCAAGCTTACGGTATACTTCGGGCGTATCTCACACACACACACACACAAAAATAAAAATAATATTGTAGCTAAAAGCTGTTTCAGATGGTTTTCGCTCAATCAAATGAAATCCGTATTGTGAATGCCACATCGCGAATGTAAATTTACGCCCCTGGCCTGATAACAGGGTGTCCCGAATAGGCTTGAATAATCTGAACGAAGCGAAGCCAGGTGATGTCAACCAAGCAGGACCTTGTACTTTGTAGTCATCGCCAACCATACAGATATGAGACAGCACAAAGCGAAGGAAGTTCGCGAGATGTACGAAAAGTTAAAGAGAACGAAACTAATTGAATCTACGCTGATCTTTTACTGACCAGTGAGATATAAAAGCTCTTATCAGAATTACCACAAGCTCTTCACCAAAATAATGTTCCGACAGGAGCTTAACAAGCTACTGATTTCGGCGAACTGGAATTGTTAACCCCGATCATGCTTTCGGCGCAGAATTACACATAACACACGCGAAGCGCTCTGCCTGCGTTTTATTCATTAATTTTTTTTTAGTTTCTCCTGTTTTCGGTTCAACTCTGCGCAGAAAGCCTTTCACGACTCCAAGAGGAGGCACTGAATCAAACTAATCCATCCTCGCTAATCGCAGCTACACAGCACTTCCAAGTCTTCGTGTGGTTTTGCGAACATGGTCAAATTCCGCCATATTGTCGTTTTGAACCAATCACAGAGGCCTTGACAGCCCTTTGAGCCAATCGGAGCACACAAGATGTCGAATTCCGCAATGTGGTGTAATTTAACGGTGTCTAGGATAGAACCTTTGGCAAACGTTTATTCCACTACATCTTAAATTCAGCATTCTGCACGAACTTGATATGCACGAGCAGGTTTTTTCTTCCCTTGTTTTTCGTTTAGAAATTCTTCATCGCGTAGCTCACAGGAAGTGCCTGATGAATTGCGCTGCGCACTGGGGTTGTCCGGTGGCGGACGCTGAAGGCGAATTCTCGGCCCTGTTAGGAGTTTCAGTTTCGGATTACCCGGCAGTAGTCAGCGAAACGCTGCTTGCATGCTACGTTGCAGTCTCACTGAAACGGGAAGACGATTACGAAAAATACGAGAAAGTATTTTTCGTTCGCGTTCTTCTTTTCTTCTTGATATGATCCCGGGCTGCAGGAAAACATGCGCTATATAAGTAATGTAAAACAGCAGTATTTTACGAGGGTGAATCAGAAAGACTTTGCCCCTATTTTTTATTAGCCAGAATAAGGCACATACATGTAATTATAAATATTCGTGCTATTCTACGTATCTTGCACTATTTCCCCACATAGTCCTCACACCGGTTCAGGCATTTGTCCCATTGCAGCACTAAATTTGAGATGACCCTGTGGTAGGATCTGTGCAGCCGATTCTGGAACCACCGTCGAACTGCTGTTCTGGCTTCATCGTTGCGCGTGAATCGCTCTCCTGCCAGGAACTTCTTCAGCGGACCGAAAACGCGGAAATCACTAGAGGCGAGGTCCGGAATGTATGGTGGGTGCTCCAGACTCTCCCAGTAAAATGACCGGTGCTTTCGTCGGTCAGCGACGCACGCGGTCTCGCCGAAGGCACATTGTCATGCAAGCCTTCGCTGCCCTTTTGCGAGCTCCCAACACCACCACCTCACACTTGTGAAAGCGAGACACCTCTCCCATGCATACGTGGGCTGCATTTCCCTGCGGATGTCCTCTCGCTCCGAGAAAACGAATCACACTTTCGTTGCTCGTACGCCGTGGACGTGTCAAGCGCAACCGCCATCTTAAACAGCTGACAGCAGCGCCATGGCGCGGAGCTGTCGGCATGTAAGGCCGGGCCGACTCAAGAAAGGTCCACCGCTGGGATTGAATATGTTGACTTCGCATTCACAGCCGTAGTTTGGCTAAAGAAGAAACAGAGGCAAGGACTTTTTGATTCGTCCTCGTACTTTCCAACGCTGGCGAGACGAGGTCAATGGATTTCTTTGCGCGAAGAGTCCGCCTGCACATACAAAGAAGCAGCCACGCGCGTTTGTGAATGTGTATGTGTGTGTGCGTGCGCGCACGCGCGCCACGAACCGGTTTCGCTGTTGCCCGCCGTCTTGCGGCAATGTTTCGTTTAACAGAAAACCATTTGTCTTCCTTCAAGGTTATCTATCACACTCGAGAGGTGCACGTATCTTTTATTTTCATTATTATTATTTAAACGCGTTGTGTATACGCGTAGGCATCAACCTGCGGGCGCGGGTCAGCCACAGTGTTAGAAAGAAATAATTAATCTTGAATTAGCTGCGAAAATATGTCGCCCGGAAGGTAATGTTTAGCAAGACTTCATCCCCCTTTCTCCGAGCTGCGATGTTGCGGTTCGTACGCGTAGTTCTGAAAATCGATTTACCGCAACGAGAGAGCTTTAACCCGTTCGTGAAACTATCCCTGTTTACAAAAAAAAAAAAAAAAAAAAGAAAAGAACCGGAGGCGCGGTGCGCCGGTGACGCACATATCCTGTGACGCTGAGTTCAACTAAGAACAATGAGAACGGAAATTACAGCAATCATGGCAAACTTCGATGCTTAAGATACGCCTGTATCTGCCTCAACAATCATTTCTGCATGCTATATCACGTCGCGTTAAGACAGCTCGCAGTCCATTACACAGCATCGGGAAGACGGCACACCCCACGAACACGACACACCCACATATAGAATCACCTCCTATGGCAGTCCAAAACTTGATTCTGCTGTGCTTCGACACAAGGCGCTACTGCGGCTAATAATGGCGGTGTCATGTTCGCTCGCTGCATGCCCCCTTGGGTGCTAACAAACATTTGCGAAAATCCGCCTTGTTATTAAATTCTGCAGTTACGACGTTTCGAGCCAACCAGAGACACCAAGCGGCCTTGAGGGCCAGTCGGCGCTCACAAGATGGCGACAATGTGGCGAAATCTGGCAATTCCTAGAATAACACCGCTGGTTTACGAGTACGACGTCAAAAAACAAAAGCAAATATTCGCTACGAGGAAACAGATCTTTTCTATTAGTATTATCATTATTCGAAAGCAACGCTTGAAATCACTCGAGACTTCAAGGCGTCCCGAGATGCCGCACGCAGCGTGAGGCGACGATCGAGCCAACGGAAACCAGTCGAATCCAGGGGAAAAAAACTCTCACTGTGAACAGGCGCTGCGAAAGCGTTCTTAGAAAAGCAATAAATGGTGGTCAGCAAGAGCTACAAAACTGAAGGTGCCCCCCCCCCCCCCCCCCTCCCTGTTGCAAGTCCTAAATGAGAGAGACAACTCAAAGCAAAGAAGTGAAAAAAAAGGGGGGGAGTGGGGGGCGGATGAGCTGGTAGCAAAGACGGCCGCAGAAACCGTGCAATGCGCTATAGCTTCCAGCGGCCTTACACTGCGGAGGCGTACCGCGACATAGTCGTATACGTCGGCGCCTCGATGCCGCCGTTAGGGAAAGGCGTCGCGCCGACGGCAACTGGACACCGCGACGGAGCGGAGGGCGACAATGCCCCCTGGCGTAGTTCGCGCCGGCAGTTCCTTCGCCGGTGTCTAATAGGACCAAGCGAACCACGGTGTACAAGGCGGTTGGTCGACCATGTGGAAAGGGACTGCAGAGAGCTGGCATGTAGGACGAGGCTTCCACTTGTCGGCGGAGTGCTGTAGGCACTCGCTGGTCGGGGTTCCGACAGAATTCTAGGCTTTCGGCGCCAATGCTTTCGCTTCAGTTTCGAGAAGGAGGCCGTGTACGAGAAAGAAGAAACTCGAAGCGCTCTCGTTTTGTTCTTCGAAAAGGAGTGGTTGCCCTCATCTCTCTCTCTCCCGCCCCCGTTTCCGCGCGCATATTTGTCCGTTCCCCGCATAGGCGTACGCTCGGGGACGAGCTTTTCGTCCATTGGGTACGGCACATGCGAACTATTGCACTGCACGGTAAAATTCGCTTTCCTGCTTCGTTTGGGCGGATGGATTAGGCCTTGAAATCAGCGTGCAACTTTTCAGCAGCTCACTTAATTCCTAGTTCTTGGAGCTGCCACGATAGTGTAACTGAATATGCGGAACTACGCGGATGCCCATCAAGAAAGGAGATTATTGATAAGGAAGGTAATGTTATACTAGCTACAAGATTCCATTCGACGATTGGTACTTGTAATCTGCTTTCTCTTTCATATAAGACGCACATTTCTCTATGGAGGACTCACACCGATCGCCATGTGCTTTCTTGAGAAAAGCAATGAGAAGTCAGTTGTCACGGCACTCCAAATACAGTTCCACTGTCGGCGCATGGAGCTGAAGGTTGCTGCACCGCTCAACAACGGTGTCGTATGGAAAGCGTCAAGCTTAACACCACGTGTCGGGTGTACATGGCTTGAAGCGTGATGCAAAATTAGTGGCTTCGAACGTGCAACTTGGCTTTCATTTCCAGAGATATTCAACTCTTCTGACCAGTAAGCTAATGAAAATGTCTCACTATTCTCTCACTACTTCCACGTTCTCTGCGCTGCAATGTCTCATGAAGGGTTACCGCATCAGTTATTAGAGGGGATTCCGCGCAAATACCGAAGCAGCTTTGGTTTTCGCCCCAGCGCTTCCTCGAGTCACGCGTCCACTGGAGTCCCGTGACCCCCACCACGTGACACCGGGGGCACGTGACACGAGTCGGCGGCCGGCAGGCCGTTGGCTTTTGTCGCTAGGGTCGCCCTCCACCCGAGCAGGGAGCGGCTTTCTGTTCGGCCGCTTGGCAATGCCAAGGGCACGTCGTCGGCGGCAAGGCCTGCGAGCAACATGTGTGTGTATGTGTGCGAGCGCGCTTGGAGCGGGCTCCGTGGCGCCGCTCAAGCTTTGTGAAACATTAGAGTGCCTCTAAAAACAGGCACAGTGTTATTCTTTTCGGCATCTGTCCCCCTCCCCCACCTCGACGAGTTTCTTCTGGTAAGGGGGAGGCGTAACACCGCGTAACGGCTATCTCCTCGCCCACCGTATAGCCCGCCACTTGCCTGCTGACTATAAAAGCCCTGTGGGAAAGCTGTACTCATCACGTCGTTGATGGCAATTACTCTGTCAAACGGCAGCCAGCACATCTCGCACCGCCCTCTCGACACTCCTTGCCCTACGTTTTTTTTTTTTCTTCTCTTCCTCTTCAATTCGCGCAGCTTCTCCCACTCCCCTTTCCATGCCTGGCGAACGGTGTTATTCATTCACCAAGCCTATATACCGACAAGAGGAAGAGCAGCAAGCACCGCACTGATGACGCGGATAAAGACACACAAAATGGCGGGAAGAGCGCGAATCAAACAAGATACACGCATTCTCGCTCGACGTCGCAGAAATTAGCATCCCGCGCGCATGCGCTACCAAGCAGCGGCCTCTCTTACCCACCTTCTCTCCACTTTAGAGGCCCGTTTTCTTTTTCCTTTCCAAACAGTGTAATACATGCTAGCGGTGCCAGACGCTCGTAAAACCCAAAACGACGACGCTCGGCTCCTTGCTTTATACCAACGTCGAGTCTCCGATGCGGATGTATGTTCTTGGTTGCCCTCTGGGGGCAAGCCGAAATTCTTCCTTCCCTCCCCTATTGCCCCTCTTCCAGCTCAGGCTTACGCATTACAATATTTCTTTTTTTTCTTGTTTGTATCCATCTTTCCTTTTTCTCGCTCTAAGTTTGTCCATATAACCGAGGGGCATCCTCGAATTTCGCCTCCAGGAGCGGATCGTGTCATTTATTACTGCCGACCCAAACGGATGTCGCCGAAACCAGCTCCAGCAGCGGCGGATACATTCGCACATCTACTCTAACTCGGCACATATTAAAAAAGTGTTTGCAGGGTCGCAGCAATGAAATACCAAGCAAGTAAGGCAGGCGAAAGAGATACTTCGCTCTAGCAGAAAAGATATTCTGTATACATTCGGGGCCGTATCGCGTGTCTCGTGTACCGAGACGTCAAATTTTTTTTTTTTTTTTATAAAGGCTTCCCTCTCTCCGCAACATCCCCGCAGACTCTTTTCAGTGTATTTTTTTCACACCCTCGAAACCCCTTCAGCGCCTGTTAGATTCGTATTCCGGCACCGTTGGGGGATTCCGCAACAGTTCATTTGCCCTGCCCACCAAAGACGCTGTGTGAGTCGCCGAGGGAGGGCATTGACTGGCAAGATGGCGGGCTCGTGCGCGACGTATGAGGTCACCACATAAATAATTTCCACCCGCGCAGCACGCCCGACAGAGATCCTGGAGCGGTCCCCAATTAATTAAAATGCGGTGTGCACTGCTCCACACGCCTGTCTTCGCACCACGCAGAACGCCGCGCCACTACTTTGCCGCGCCAAATGGTTGCCTTGGCAGCAGCCCATCGGCCAATGAAAAATGCAGCAGCACCGCTCGTCTCAGTAACTGCAGCATCTGGAAATACGCAGTGCGCTGCCCTGTGAAGCTTCGGCTCGGTTATGTATTCACTGACGCATCTGGACGGTGCGGCAGCGCACATGCTCAGAGAACTTAGGCTGGCTTGTGCCCTCTGTGGGAGGAGTGTGCTCAAGTCCACAGGCCGATGAAACTGGATAGGTTCTGTGCACACGAGCATATGCATAGATTCCGCACGTCGGGACCGGTGAAGCTTCGGGTTGGCTCGGCGCCTTGCACGGAGGCTGGGCGGCAAAGAAAACATGACCTTGCTTATGGGCATCCGAAACGTTAAAGCAGGAGGCAACGTGATTCTGAAACCGGAAGCCACATAACCACGCGGTTATCATTGAAGAAAAAAAAATAGCGAGCAATATTATAGCTTGGGCTGACTGCAGCAACTACACTGGCCAGGCGATGATCGAAACCACTGGATGGATGCAACGCAACAACCGGCTGAAGCACAGTTTACTTTTGAGTGAAGGAACTTCCGAGAGCGCCAACTTGATCTTGCATTAGAGGAGCTTTGCGAGTGGTGAAATTATGCTGCGCGTCAAACCGCAGGCGAACTGATTACGACGAAGCGTGAAAGCGTTAATCAACACCTTGCTTTTGACGGGCCATCCCGACGTCGCAGCCAGTAGTGCGAAGTAGAGCTAAGCTTACCAGCAGTAAGACAACCATTGCAAGCTCTACCTCTGAAACACCGCCGAAACTTCCCTTATAAGTTGCTAATAAGCTTGTGTAAACTGCATGGGCGCATGTTAAAGAAAAGGTTAAACTTCTAGGTTAAGAGTAAAGTGCTCTTGCTCACGCGTATAACAAACGCCACAATGGTGACTCGCTCGTTGACTCAGGAGCGTTGGCGAATGCAAGCCACCTTAAGTGGTTCGTGCTCGCGGGAGTCACGGCTTCGATTCAACAGCCTGTTGTCAGTTCCGAGTGGCGGTTCGGCGCGAGGCCATAGAGTTCAACAGCATGGGAGGTACCGGAGACGCAGCTCGGAACACAACAATCACGGCCTCGGAACACGAAAACAACCTTCACGCCTGGCAACTAAACGGTGGCACGAGAGGTCGATGGAGGCCTGCGCTCTTCGAGACCTTTCGCACGGCCGTTCAAGCAAACTCTCCAGTTCAGAAGCCTACCAAGGTCAAGCGATGAGCCGCTCACGGCGAATCACAAACACAAAAAACAGAAGTGTAGCGAACGCGTGGATTCTCGCGAATCCCGCCACAAAAGAACGGGTCGGGTCACGCCTTCCAGATTGAGACGGTCGAAAGGGTTCGCGGGTCTGTTGTGCGTGCGCGCCGTGGGTTGTAAGAAGGTGCGACCATTGTCGACGTCATGCCATCGCCGGAATCGCCGTCATAAACTGGCGAATCTCGTCCACTGCCAACACGGCGCCGGGGGGCCGCCTTCGGAAACACAATTACGGCACGAATGGTCAGTCCGAAAGGACTGAGCTTTCAGTCGTTCTCTTTTGAATGGACCCAAAATGAAACGCAATAAAAAAAAAACTAAAAAGACGGCGCCATTGCTTCAACGCCGTCGTTCTCCTTCGAACGCGCCGGGCATTCAAGAAGCGCTTGGCTGATTGACCTTATCAGAGTGCGAGCGGCGGCGAAAGCAAAAGGAACTCCGTGAACCGGCCACGCACCCCGCTTTGCTCGACCGTCCGTTCGACCTGTCCATAAATAATAATCGTAAAAAGGTCGCCCTCCCCTTGACCGAGGGGGGCGCACCGACACACGAGTCAGCGCGCCACCACACTTGCCGTCGTCTCCTCCACATTCCCGCTCAGCCAACACCCCCACTCCCTCCCACCACCACCACCACCATGCACACCGCCTCGCTTCACTACGTGGCACAGCGGCATTCCGTTTCGGCCCATTCTCCGGGAGCAAACACGAGCCTCATTCCCACGCTCTTCAACGGAGCGAGCGAGGAGCCGAAGTCTCTTCTCGGGACGGCCGAGGCGAAGAAGACTTAGGTGCACTGGCTGCGGAGGTGAAGAGAAAGAGAGGAGAGCACAGAGGAGAGGTTCGTCGTCGCCAGTTGCTGTGGCAGCGCGGCATCCACTTTCGTGGGCTACGAGCGCCATCTAGCGGGAGCGCCGGTCGCTACGTCAGCTCTCAAAAAACGAGCCGCCGCCGTCAGCCAGAACCCGAATCACCGAACACCGTCGCCCTCCGAAACCGTGATCGCGCGCTAGACGCAGAACAAAACGAAGACAACAACAGCAGAATGGGACACCCCGCGTCGAACCCAACGAGACCTCCGACAGCAGACCCCCACGGAAAATGCCCGCGAAGAAGACGAAAAAGAAACGGGCTTGGGGGGGAGAAGGCGGGACAGAACGAGCTTTGAAAAAAGCGGCTCACAAGGCGCGACAGGCTTCGGCCACTGTGGCGGCAGCCGCGGCGTGCCGGTAATCAAGTGTAGTGGTACTTTCGCTCTTCAGCGGAGGGGAAGGAGGCCGCGGCCCTTGTATACTTCGGCAACCAACCCTGCAGCCCCCCCCCCCCCCTCTTTTATTTCTTTCATTTGTTTATTTTTTTCTGCGCCACTGATGCTTCCTTCGGCACCACGTACGCCGACGCCGCCTGGAATGTGCCCGAGCTGGTGGTTGTGGTGGTAGCTGGAAGGGAGAGGGGTGCCACGAACGTTCCCTTCAAAACACCCTCCCGTGCAGAGGCCGGCTCGCCTGCTAAGCCTTCTCGGACGCCGCAGTTCCGAACACTTCTCCCCTGCTTGTCATGCGCTTCTTTCGCCTTGCCGCCGCTGAGCGCTTAGCTAAGCGGGCGGGCGACAGCGGAGGGCGGCGTATGAATGGCCGGGGCCTGCAGGTTTCGTTTTCGCTGCCCGCCGGCTTCACCCTCCCCCTTCCACGGTGGCTGAATTCGCGGAAGAAGTCGGCGGGACGGTTCTTTTCCAAAGCGCCTTGCTACCCACCGAAACCTCTCTCCCCCTCCCCCTTCCTCGCGTACCTTCTTCCCAAGGAGCTCCAAAGCTACAGAAAATACTGGCCCTCTTGGAATGAGGTGAAGGGGTGGCCTAGCATCGCCCAAGAGGGTGGGAGGGAGTGTCCGCCGTTTAACCAGCCACCGAGCGCAGCCAATCAGGGGCAGTTTTTCATTTCGCTCCCCCTCCACCCCCTCTTCCTACCCCTTTGCCTGCTTTCGGTTTGCCGCGACCTTCCACGCACATTCTAAACGTCGTGCTCCCCAGCCGTGCCATGCCCATTCCATTTTTTGGTTGTGTGCTTTCCTCGTGGTCCAGCGCACACGCGTTGTATCCAGAATGATGTAAAGAAGTTAAAGAGAGAGAGAGATGGCCGGCGGCCAAAAAAGAAAAGAAAGAACGCTTGAAGAAACGTGCGTGAGCCCGCACATGCTCCGAGAACGGGTGTAGGTCAGGCGCATGTAACTTTTGTTGCCAGGCCAGCCGTGTTCTCTGCTGATGCTCGCTGTCGATAGCTGAGAAGTGGAGACAAGGAGTGACCTTGTCGCCCGTGGCGCAACAGGTGATTGCCGTTCGCCGCGCGTCGTTGGGTGTTCGCGGCGCTTTAAAGGCCCGATACGCCGTTCGGCGACTTCACTTGTGTGTGAGTCCGGTGTCAGTGGTATACAGCCAGGAACCGGAGCGTCTGCCGCAAAATATTTACCTGAAAAGCATCGGCCAATCGTTGGAGAGTTTGAGAGCACAACGTCAGTAAATTAGATACCTCTTGAACGAAATGTCATAAAATTAGGTGAGTCTCACCTCTCAAAACGTCGAATCGTAAGACGCACTTACATAACACCATTAAGCTTCTACAAATTATCGATTCACTGGTGCATGACAGAGCGGCAGGCATAAAAATGCTGATACAGTGAATGTCAATGCTGCTCACTTTCACGCTGCGGCAGTTTTGTGGACATCACAGGCGTACAAGGTGCGGATTAAGTTTGTGGTAGGCATTCGACGTTGCGACAGATATGTGGGAACGCTGAAGCCTCACTTTAGTCGTTTTATTGGCAGCCGATTCTTTAGGAATTATTGAGGCCATGGTGGCGCCACATCCGCGCGTAGGCGACGTCTTCCTCCATGCAGCGCTGGGGCCGAAAGTACCGCACGGTGGTCAGCGATGCCGAAGGGTGCAGCACTGAAGCTTACCCTTCACGAGGGGGCATGCGCGGTCTCGAAGAGTGTTTGCACGTCTCGAGATAAGATCGGTGATCTTAAATTCTCGCAACAGGAAGCTCGTGCGCGCCCGTGCTGCCACAGCTTCGGGCATCTTCCCAGCTTGAAACGCTGATTGGTGAACCGCGGGGAATCATCGGTGGCATCTCTTCTTCCACTCTCGATAACCATGCTGAGTTATGGGTTGTTTAAAGCGGAAACAAGGGCGGAAGGACGCCCGAAAGGGGGGGGGGGGAAAGTAGGCGACGGCCCAAGCGATGCGGAGCTCCCCGTTTGAAGATATATGGTCTCTGCGGCGGGTGGCAGTCGCGCATCCCCTGTGGTCTGCTCCCGCTGATGGTCGATATACGTTGCTTCGGTGGAATTCCTCGCTTCTCGACTTCTCTAGCTGCTTAGCTCGCCGATGTCTGTTGTGCTCCTCACTCCTCCTCCTTTCCGACGACAGCCTTGCAGGCCCGCAGTCACCTACACAAACCAGTGCTCTTGATCAAGTGACAAAGACATACAAGTCACCACGCTAGTTCGTTCTTCCGCCTTAACTGTAGGCTCGGTGGTCGGTCTCCGCGCGCTGACAAGGTTCTTCCAAAGTTTCCCACATGGCCAGGCGCACTCCGGAAGTGTCTGCGATGTCGGCTCGGTGCACCTCTCCCTGAAACACATATCGTGCCGCTCCAGCGTCACCGTTCATCCGCCAACTATGTTATTCGAGCCATGGTTCTCAGGAGGTTCCGCACTTGGGGAGGGGGGGGGGGGGGGGACTCAAACTTTTCCAACGCGCGCGGTGTTTTCCTAATGAATATCAGGCACAGACTGATATACATTCTAGTAGCCGAGCATAACAAATAAGGCCTGTAAGAACTGTGCAACGCTTATCGAGGACAAGAGCAGGTGTTGCCTAAAGCATCGCAAGGCCTGTCGACCTTGCCGATCTTCCATGTAAGATCTTGCAGCAAGTTTCTTCACTGTGGAACGGTAACGGAGCTCGGAGCACATCTACGCTGGCATTATGACGTTCGATTGGCTCATGTCTCTCACTAATTTGAAATGCTCTTTCGCGTGGGTTTTCGTTCTTGTTCGTGACGATCACAGTGACACTCGTAAAGCGGTCTCAAATTCCTAGTATTGCGAAAATAAAAAGTGAGCAATGCGCCTCAGGTATATTCCTACGAGTGGCGTGAAGGGTTAATTGTTCACTTATACCCTTCGATCCTGTCTTTTTCCATCCTTTCCACTACTGAAAAATACCTGCGGTTCACTTGTGTTCCGAACCGTGAGTGAAGCTGAAGCGCTCTCATTCTGCTGCTTAGCGTGAAATTTGCTTGAAACGCTTGTCGGCCAGTGAAGTATAGCAGGTGAATATCTCCGGATGTTATGTTGAGTGATAAATATGATTAATCAAGCCCGACACACGAACTCAATGCCTAACTTGCCTTTTTTTTTCTTACTCTTTCGTGCTTCGCAGGATTGCCTACAAGACTGCCAGCAGAGGATCGAGAAGACGCTGGTCAGGAACTACCCCGAACTCACCAAGAGCCTTGCTGCCACGCTCAACGGGACGACCCCAACCCCGTCGCCAGCATCGACACCGTCGGGGGACTACGCAGTTAAAGTGAGCGCCGAGACGGTCACCCTCGAGTCTGAGACCCCCGAGACGCCTACAGACGTCCAGGATGTTCTATTCTGAGCTGCGGCCTCCAAGCTTAGGCACTGCCGGACTACCTTAGGAAAAAAAAGAAGCAAAAAAAAAAGAAGAAAAGAAACACTGGCCACTGTGCTTCAATTGCTCGTGGTCCACAAGCCCTGCGAAGTGGTGCCTCCCACTTCAAGTTGGCACCCTTCCTACGTCCCCCCCTTCCCCAAACCCTACCACAGCTGCAAGAAAATGCAACAGAACTCGTCTGAGGAGGGACTCCGGTGTTCACTGAGTACCCATCCCTTTAGCAAATGCAATGGAACATTTGAACACTCTTGTGCGTATGTGTGCATGTGTGCGTGTGCGGCCGCGGTGTTTTTTGAGACTTTCGGCGCACTCGATTTAGTCTCTTTTTATTATTTTTCGTTCGTTGCTTCACTGCTGCCACCTGCCTGCCGAGAAAGCAAGCAGAAGAAACGCCCCAGCCAACGGGAAGAAAGCCTGTGAAAAATTGTCGACCTGACCTCAGCACCTTTGCTACTCTCCAAAGGCTTTTTTTCTTCTTTTTTTGCTTGTGAAAGATACTGAAAGAACTGAAAGGCTGACGCAAACGCTCGCTGAAAACCGAAGAAGTGAACTGGTGTTCTATAAGCTGTCTTTCCTTGTCTTCTCTTAGCCGTTGAGCGTTGGTCAAAGATGGTCACTACGTACTCCTCTAAGCCTTTCTGTTTTTAAAACTCTTTTGCCGTGGCCATAAGTGGAAAGAAAAGAGAGAGGAGAAAAGAGAGAGGAGAGAGGAGGTGATGATGTGCGACTGCCAATAGTGTGCCTTATGCAAAATGTGCGTCTCGGAAATAATAGAACGCAGAGATGTGAAGACGCCTAGTCAACGATGGACGTGACTCTTTTTTTTATGTTGTGTTTCAGCTTAGTCTGTTTGGCATTGTATCAGTGTGTGTAAATGAAACGATGAAGACGACGGCTAGAAAATGAAAGCAATGGTGCTGTACAAGACATCACTCTCTACTTTGAGCGGTGTGAAATGTGTTTTTGCGATTGTCTGCTTGTATGGTGTGTGTTTGAACATGGCAAGAAAGGAAAGAAAAAAATGCAAGAGCTCGAAGTTGGCGCAGGAAGGTTTTGTAGGAAGCAATGAAGAAGTAGTAGATCAGTGTAATGCCATATTGCAGAAAGTCGGCAAAGCCACTTCTTGGCGACCTTTCTGACTTCTCACCCAGGTTTTTGCCCTTGATCCGAACTTTAGATGAATATTTTGATTATAGGAATGGAAATAGAAGCCGCGTAACTTAATTTTGAGAGCCAGATTGTTGGAGGAATTCAGTGGTGATGTTGCGTGTTTTTCCGCGTGCCTGCTGTGTGTGAAAGTTAGCGTGTGGTTAAAAAAAAACAACTCAGGAAAGGCAGGCAGTAGTTTTCGAGGATTAAGTGGGTATTATTATATTATAGCAATAATTATTTTTATTGTCTTTTGTTATTCTATCAAGTCCTCTATAACGTTGCACGAAGAGCACCAGGGCATTTTTTGAGGGTGTGTGACTTGTGTTTTTTGCGCCTTCTTTTTTGTGTACATACATAATATCTATCTATACAAGTCCCTTGACGAGACAGGCGGCACGGCATGTGCCAGTCTTTGAGTGTCATCTTATCCCTCTTTTTTTTTTTTTTGTCGCCAGCTCCTCTTCAATCCATGGTTACTTGGAAACCAGAGGGCATGGCCGTTGTCACATGGGGTGACCACTGCGTTAGTGACTTAATACCTCCATTGTCAATGTCAGCTTTAGGCTTTTTTTCTTGCGCGGCTAGCAATTCGTAATGCGGATTGGCTTGTGGGCGGTCCACGCGTCACGAGACGACACCGTTTAAGTGCTTATATCACTCATTTTTCACCTTCACATGGTCCGGGGGTCGATGACAAAACACTCAAAAAAGGGAACCGTGTGGTTCGTTGTATAGAGGCTTCGCGGAAATGACATCTCGTGCCATTGATGCTAGAGTAAGCTATATCCGCGGTGACAATGCCCTCACGAAGCAAACCCATTTATTAGTGACGACGCAATCTTGTTTTTCGTTGCTCGCGTCAAGATTCACTCCCACGTTACGACGCGGTGGGCTCACAGACTCGACGCGACTCTCTCGCAGCCCCGACGGATGTCAGCGGGCGAATTCTTTTGTCCGTGTCGAGTCAGAAGCGGTTTTATCGCGACCTCGACAAGCCATCTATAGCGGCGACGCTTCGTCAGAGCAGTGTTTATAAACGAATAATTGACGTATTTCCCAATTAGAAAGTGGCAACTTTCACTGGCACCGACAATGCCGTTCGCGGAAGTGCTTTTATAACAACGTTCCTACAAACGCAACACTAAACGCCCTCCCGTGGAAACGACGCGTACTAAAGCGCTCCGACAAGTGCTTGACAAGTGCCATTCGAGTTTTCCTTATTCTCCGTCGAAACGAAAGAAAGCTCTTGACTGGAGCAGCTTCTGCGCTAAGCATGTTGTAGTCATCCAGCAATACCTCAGAGCCTCGTAATTTATAGCTGTTAACGTGCGTGACTTTTTTTAGCTGAGATGCTCCAGTTGATGACTAAAAAAAAAAAAAGGATCTCGACGCGACTGTCGCTCCACGATGCCCGATCTAAAGAAATCCCATCCTGCAGCTTCTCGTCAAAGAAATGATGCCAGTCACACGCCTCAAGCATGGTGCAGGGATTGATAGAAAAAAAAAATTGAAAATTGATGTTGCCGTCTCTCGCTTTATTATTATTTTTTATTATTATTTCGTACCCCGCGTGCGCTGTCTTCCGCCAAAATATGCTGGTCATATGTTGTACACTTGAACGTTTCTGCCTCGTCGAACAGCCAGTCCTACGTCCTCGCAGCTTCGTTTGTTCTCGTTTGTTCGATTTGTTCGACACCCGTCCTACGTCCGTCTTTTTTTTTTCTTCCTCGTCACAGCGTTTAGTACGCGCATATAAATATTATATATATTTTATATATACATATAAATAATATTAGGTACCCCGCCGGCATTTAAGTACATTTCTAAATGTTTTTTTTTCTTATTTTTTTTCTGCGTCCCAGTTCTGTGTTAGCTGACCTGTCCACCGCGACGACCTGCTTTTTTTCTCGCTAAGACAGAGTCCATTGGAAAGCGCAAGGAACCGTCAGCTGCAGATGAAGAAAAAAATTGTGATCTTTACAGACCCAATTTTTTTCGCGAGTACGTATGTTTTTATACGAACTGTAGAAAAGAAACCCTATTTATTGAAAGCGTGGCCGAGATCTTCGACCGTGGCCTTGCCCTCCCGTTTTGATATTCTCAAGCATTTCTTTGGCCGCTGCCCACAGCACCCCTTTATCATATTTTTTTTTTCATTTCTCCTCAGACTTTCAGCCTCAGAGAAATGCCAAGTGAGCCGATAGGCCCTTCCAAGCTACTGATACCTCCCGAGATATGTACTAGGGTTATTTTCTTCCTTTAGGACAGCTTTTCGGTTGTACAAATTAAGTAACGCCACAGCGAAAAACACAAACTGAAACAACAATCGCCTCAGGTACAAGAATAAAAGAGTATTTTGACTTCCGATTTCGTGTTCCGGGCCGAGCCGAGCCGAGCCGAGCGCGAACGGATGCAGCTTAATGCGTCCTCGTCTTTATGAAGGAGATGTGCGGCAAATTTTGCTTGAAAAAGCTGTACTTTGTAGCGCGTACTAGGGGTCTGCGAATAGAAAATTGTTTCAATTGAATTACAACCTTTCGGATTCAAATATTCGAAAAATTCGGGCTGCTAATTTCGTATAAAACACAGAATATTTTGTCACTTAAAGATATTGACGAAGAAAACTTGAAAAAAAAAATGTGATCACCAATTATATCTCTATTTATTCAATGTCCACAATAGGTCTGTGAAAACAGCACCTCGTAAATGAGCAGATATAAAAGGTTGCAGCACTTTCTCAATACCACATACACGCATGCCCTTTCCTACGACATGCCGGCTCATATTCAGCCATAACCGAATATTCCGAGAAAGTGAAATGTGAAATCCCGAGTATTGGATTTGTGCTTGAATTTCGCATATTCGCGCACCCCTAGGCCGTTGATATGTATGTGCATTTTTCGCTCAGCCAGAAATTTCCGCTTTCGTTTTCTTCTAACCGAGCACGAATTGCGAACACGGTATTTAGAATAGAACACCATTTTGTACAATGCATTTTCTATACACAAAGAATCTGAATAGAGATTTGCGACGATACAGATATTCAGTATTTCACACTACACCGGTCTTTTTGTTCATGCGGAAGTCACGTGACCATCCATCTGGAGACAGTTTATGATGCAGAATCATAATGCTAGTTTGAATCAAGGCCATATTTCTTCCCCAGTGTTTGTCAATTTGTCATGGTTGTAAGACAGTGTGCTTGAATACCCTTCAGTAGGAAATCCATCACTCTGTTCATTCTTTTTTCTCTAATTATCATAACGTTGCTTGTGGCGGACTTTCCGCAAATATGCAGCTTTTTGAAAGAAGAACGTTATCGGAGAGGCTGCCGAACCAGAACAGATCAGCGATCACTACGATACGCAATGTTCTTTTTGTTACCCTCCATTCGCAATCATTGCGATAAAGAAGGGCCGTATTCCAGCACACTTGCTCTATTCCGAAAGTGAATAGTAAAATAAAATAAAATGCTAGGAGAAAAAAAAACGAAAAAAAAAAGATTTTGTCTGACTGTGTTTCATGTAACCGATCTGGTACAGTGCTCTCTTTGTTTACAAAAAGTGCCTGAAATGTGTACGCACTGTTCCTGTTGCGTCACCTGTGGAATGAAAAAAAAAGATAAAAAAACAACAAAAAAAGCTACGCATGACGACTCGCACGTCTCCATTTGTAAATATGATTTGATCGTGAACAGTGATGTTTTTGTTGTCCCCGCAATAAATGAAAACGACAAATGTTCTCCTTGCGTCCGAGCCTTCCCTGCCGGTGTGTTCTTCTGATTTGGCATTACCGGTGCATTTTGCCATCGAAACACACATGAAAAAGGTACAACTGATGACAGTTGGGCAGAGATCTCAAGCTGACATGAACAAACTGCGCCGCTGTCTTCACAAGTACACTGTTAAGTTCGCAGCAAAGCGCCTGGCCGCGACCGATCACGTGTCGCCTTATTGTCGTTTCAGAAATGCATACAAGACAAAATTCGTTACTCTCACAAAACTAACTATGCCAACTGCTCCTAAATATAGGGACATCTGCTGTGTGAACTGAGGTGCTATGTAATCCTGCCGAGTGCTTGCCGGTTCTCTTTAAGGGAAACTGCAATAATACAACCGGTGAAGGACAGAAGATGCAAACGTGGAGAACAGGACAAGCGCTGATTGCGTACCCTGGAAAAAATAGTAGTAGGTCTAACCTGTCGGCGCCTTAATAATTGAGCATGTCGGCACAGCTGTAACGTGTAGATTGTGCACGGCACCAATTTTGAGACAGTGCGCTGCCCATTGCAAAACTGCTCTCAGACTCGCAAGTTCCAACATACAAAAATTTTAATGGATGGCAAAAGGAAAACTGAAAGGAACGTCGTAGAATCGTTCTATCTAAGAAAAAAGTGGCAATAAATGCGTGAGCTTGACTCATTGATATAGAAAATGTCTCTCTGTCAAAGTGTTACTAATTCACAGCCGAATCTTGCCATATATATTACATCCAACTTTCAAACAGTATTCTTAATCGAACACAGACAACTTGATGTTGGAGCAGCACACTATGTGTCATCCTCGACTTCCTACTTAAATAGCGTGATGAAGAATTAAGAGTTGCTTAATTTTTTCTAAAATGAAAATGACCACGCGTGTCATCGCAGGGTACGTCTGCTCCGTAAAACTTGTCACGTGAACCGAACGCGACTCTGTCACCAAGGGATGTTTGCTAAAACAGTCAGAACGCCCAAATAGCACCGCCGGGAGGTCTTTCACTTTGGTCCGTTTGTTCCCTATGAATGTAATTGAACCTTAATATCTACAGTTAGTTACTGCCACCTTACAACATTGCGATAGTTGAACCGTCAATTATGTCAGCCACAGGTGATATTGCGACTATGAAGTTGGTTTCACAAAAAAAAAAAAAAAACGCATGGCATAGGAACACTCTTCCAAAGATAGAATGGCGAAAGATTATGTTTAGCCCCAAGACAAAGGGGCCTACGGTGGTTCCAGCCATGGCGTCCGCATTTCGATGGGGGCGAAACTGAAAAATGGCAGTGTACTATGCATAAATTCGGTGCACATTAAATGACTACAGGTGGTCAAACTTAGTTCAGAGTCTCCCACTATACAGCGTATCTCATAATCATATCGTGGTCTTTCGCACGTAAAACGCCAATAACTTTTTTTAACATTCCACATGGTTTGCTTCCGAAAAAGTTAGGACTTCGGAGTATTGGTGGTAGCACAGTTCAAGCATCCGTGTGGCCAATCCTTTGATTGTCCACACAGACAGCAAGACACGCCGTAGTGCCTGCCTGCTGAAAAGATGTTGGGTCTCCGCGGCAGATGTCATGAGGATGTCCGCAATTTTGATTCATCCACATGTCCGAATGAAAAGCGTTAGCCCACGCAAAACAATCGTATGAAGAAGTTATTCACATCAGGGCGCTTGATGCTTTCTGTCAACTCACAGATGTAAAATTCAGCGCATGGTCTCCTTGTTCAAAATACTCAGACTGGAGAAGATCTCGATAGAATGTGGCCACAATCGGTTCAACAGTGGGCGGCCGATACTGAGAGACAAGTGTTCCTCCGATTCCTCCTGGCTAAAATGATATAAGGGCTCTTCACGAACCATGCCACTATGGAAATTCATGTGTGCATCTGCAAGCGGGTAATACTGTGAGAAATCGCACTTGTTAAGCAAGGAACTGAGGTATTCCATGATATCTTGAACCTGTCTGTCACCTTATAATTGTTACAGGTCTAGAACTTGCAAAAAATCAGGTTTCCACACAATTGGCACATCAGCATGCTTCCTAAGGCGATGTTAAGACCCTCATAGACGCCTTACCTCTGACTGCCTATTTGAAATTTCTCCAGGTCTAGAACTGCGAAGATGGGCCTTGTGAAAAAATGGCGTAAAAGCATGGTTGCTATGGGACTTCAGACTGTGCACGAGATCTTGAAGCTGTTTGCCAGCGTATAGTTATTCTAGGTAATGGGTCAATGTCTACTAGTAACGCTAATAAGTGCGGTTTCTTCGCACTTGGCACAAGCATAAATTTTTTTCAGGACTTATGGAGAGCCTGTACGATATCTCACAGATTCCACACACTTAGAAATCTGGCCAGCTCAAGGGCTACCAAAGGTGTGGTATTGGCAAAAGTGGCTCAGAGAATACTTGCTAAAGAACCATTCAGACCCTGTGCGAGACCTTATTGTTGTCATTTGTAGTTTGTCCAGATCTAGGACTGCAAGAGAGTGAGTTTTCGATGAAAGAGTATGTCGCACTATAATTCGTTCCCATCCGTGACAGCAAGAAAGAAAATGTAACGTTTAGTTAGACTCAATTGTTACAGAGCATACTTGTTGATCTACAAATCTTACAGGTCTTACAAGTCTTACAGATCCCTGTCATCTAGGGATGTGTTCTAGTTAGACTCAATTGCTACAGTGCATACTTGTTGATCTACAGATGTTACAGGTCCTACAGGTCTTACAGATCCCTGTCATCTAGGGATGTGTTCAGATCTAGCACCGCAAGAAAAGTTAGGTTTTGACTCAAATCACTTTAAGCACGTTTGCAAAGAACTATTCAGACCTTGTACAACATGTTTTTCCGGTTCATGGCTGCAAAAACTTAGGTTTTGGCACCAATGGCTAAGATGAATTTGTTCAGGAACTATTGAGGCCCGGCTGAGACCTTACAGTCAAAGTGTAAAGCCGAAACTTTTTTCGTTCCAGTTTTCATTCCGGCTCAGAGAAAATGGTCCAGTTCCGGTCTAATGCTAGAGAAGAAAAAAAAGCTCTTCAAACCGATTTGAAGCGGCTCGTGTTTGTTCGCATAACTGAAAAATAATTACAAAATGTTTGCACGAAAATATGATAAAATTATCTGTATTAAAAATCTACAGTGCTCGTGACCTGCACAAAAAAACAAAAAAAAAATCTGGAAGAGCTGATCTACGATTCCGATCAAGTATACGAATATAGCATTCTTTTGTAATGTAAATGTATCGTAGTTATTTGGCGGGTAACGGCGACGTAAAGCGAGATGAACTCGACGCAAGAACCAGGTCAGAGTGTACATAAGACTGAACATGAGGCTCCTCTGTTTTATAGAGCACGTGAAGTCGCGTATGCACGCGCCGAAGACGGAGCTTGATTCCAAGAATGTCCACTAGAGTGAGTGTGGTTCGACGAACTTAGCCCATGTGACCCGATTTTGATTTAGCCCAGCACCAAATAACTTTTAGGGACTTTTTGCATTGAAGAGGCACCGCGAAGGCGCTTAGGTCCCCATTATTAGACCGCACTATCTTCGGAAGCAGCCCATACGTTTTTGGCTAGCTAGCCTTAAATAAAACTGATCTGACAATGCCAAAAATGCTATCCGTATTAAAAAATGTGGGAGGAACCATCGAAGAGCAGACTAAAAGTCAGCAATAGCTTATTTGTGTTTCCTGCTGCATATCCCCAACCATCTTTGAATTACTAAATCTTATGGGAACATCAGCAAGCATAGAAAGTGGCAATCATGATGCCAAACACAATGTCAAATGGTACCCCGGCACAGTATATGTGTTGTAATCACAGCAACCCAGTCGACACTCCGTACATACACACACTCCCTAGTATTCTGCTTGCATTTTTCATCCCCCCCATCCCGCTCCCATGTGTAGGGTAGCAAACCGGTTAAGCTAAACTGGTTAACTTCCCTGCCTTCCTTCTCCACTTTTCCCTTCCTTCCTTCGTTGTAACGGCTATCCATCAAGCGATAGCGCTTAATGGCAAGGTTGAAGGTCCTGGGCAAGTTGAATGCACATTTTGATTTATTATTTATTCAGATGTCTTTATTTCGCAGTTTCGGAAGTTCACAGTGCAATCTCGAAGCTGCCACAACAATAGAAATCCGTCCATCTTGCGAACTTAACAGCGGAGTGTTCCTGGAATCCCATCGCTGTTGTAGTGTCAGTAGCGTATGCTCATTTTATGATCCGCTTATGACACGTAGCATTGGTCTCATTTTGGAACATTCATTCTGTCTGATTGGCCAAGAACAGGCACGGGCCAATGTCACGTATGCAGTGCTGAAGTCGTTTGTTCGGGCACATGCCCAACGACGCAAGTTGTCCACTAGGTCCGACAACAGCTAGCAGCAAGTTGTCTATTCCAGCACTTACTAGTAGCCCTTGCAGTCTGCTCGGCAAGACAGCATTCAGCGCACACCTAGTGGCTCAAGTTGACTATCCTCCCGGTTTGTATTGTGCGAGATGGGTCGCCGTCCCTCCAAATTTGCCGATGTAGCTAACAGAAAGCTATCACATCAGAAGAAAAGATGCGCGTACTCTTCAGGCCGCTAGCATATAGATAAAACAATTATGCAGATCAACGGAAACGTGGGAATCTAGGTGAAGAGAAGCTGTTGTATAAAGGCTATGCAACTAAATGCGATGCATGTAATTCCATTTAACGCCGACTCACCAATGTCACGAGGAGTAAAGTGATCGTAGTATGATGCTTGTCTAGGGAAGACTGATGAGACGCTTACAGAGAAGTACGATACATACGTCCCCACTGTATCACAGTAGCACCTATTTTCCCTTTCACAATCAGAATCATAATCAGTTTATTCATGATAAAAATGGGGATAATTACAATTATGAACAATATACCAGAATTATTTTTCTTGTTGAGTTTTGGTATTGAGTAAGAAGTTTCCGTACAGACACCTTCGGCCAAAACTGAATGGCAGGCAGCAAACATCATCTATCAGTTTAGAGAAGGAGCACAGCACGAGGACGAAGTTCAGCACGCCACTCGCTTTATTTTGAGAACACGGTCAAAGACAGATCAGTTGCAAGATATCAGGCTGCAGTGGCGCTATCACACGTGATGTAAAGCAAGCGAAATGTACACCTACGGTTTGCATACGGTGAAAGTTGTCCATACAAGTTCCAAATGAAGCCTGAGGTGGCTTGGGCTGAAGCCCACTTTCAGTTTCGGTCTGTTGTTTCTAACCTACTGCTCCAAAAAATTACCACAAATATTTTTTCTTTTCATTGATTATGCTTATTCTTGATTTGTTTTGTACATTTAGAGAGAAAATTTACCTAATTTTGGTGTATTTATACGTGTCGTCATTAAAAGGGTATGGAGTACTGACCGAATATGGACCCATACTCAGTACGACAAAAGCAATGGGTTGAGAATGGGCAGTCGAAATATAGAAAATTTAAGAAAATCATAGAAGCCTTTCAAAGTCCTGTAGATGTCAGTGCGCTTTATGCAGCTATAACTTTGAAACAGCATTTACATACAGCTTTTATGTAGTCAGGTACTTCTATATTACGCAGAACCGAGGTGCACTCAATGGCACTACTTTATAGGTAAGAATTTCATAATATTTAAGCCGGAGCATATCGTAGCACATAATCAGCTGCCCATGAAATGGTGAAGGACAAATGCACCAAATTAAAGAAAAAAGACTAAAATGTCATGGAATAATATGCGTTCTTCATGTAAGACGCTCAAGAAGAAGGCACTGTGTGCTTTGAGATTCATAAGAGCAAACATTATATTACCGGGTGTACTTTTAGTAGGTCCCAAATTTTTAAAAAAGAAGTTGCATGTGGCAGTAGCGCAATTCTAACCCTTGATCTATATTACTCGATGAGGCTGCCGTTACCTTTAAGAGAAATCAATATGCCTACATATATAATTAATATATAATTCCCCCCTAACTAACCTTTTAATTATTTTACGACAGATATTTATATCTACAAATGATAGCCAGTGAGTTCACAAGGTGCATCCACTTGGAAAGAATTCTCTGGACTGCACCAGTTTCGAGGAATTAATTTAGAGTTTTTATTTTTAACTTAGCGTAATGATTCCATTTTTACTTGCAATGTCTAGTTTACTTCTCGTATGTATGTAAGCATTAGCCTTCTCTTAGAGCCGCGTCTAATATGTACATTTTGTTTGCCATATATCTCAGCAGGTACACATGAGAGAATTGCAATATCATTTTTGTTGCTAATTTATAAAGCCCCGATGAATACGACTCCCCAAAAACGTTTTCTGGTGCTTCCAAAACTTTTAAAATATTTGCAGGACATTTGAGGGCCGCATAACGTAAGCATTGCTTGAAATCGCGAAGAAATATTATCGAGCATATCCGCTTCGAACATTTCATGCGTGTCACTGATATGAGCCTGAGATGTCGTGTTCGCCACGATATTGAGGGTAATCTATATACGGATGCATTTTCTACATAAACCGGCGTTGCAGGTGCGACAGCAACTGCTCGCGAGACGCACGTGATCACTAATCTCCGCGCGACTACCTTTTCATTCACCGAACACTCTTCTCTCGTATGAACCTGAGGTCGCCGAAACTTCCCAGTCATCACACCACCCTGATGCGTGGGAACCGCGCCCGTGTTGTGACGATTCGGCCAGCGAAGCGTCTCAAATGCCCTCTGTAGTATGTGTATATACAGATGCACTCCTGCTTCATGCGGCGGCCGGTCTCGACGGGACTTTAATGAATCGACCTTGGCCGAGGCCAAGTCGCTGTGGCGGCTGGACTTGGAAGGCACGAGCAGCCCCTCTCCAAAGAACCGATACGAGCAAAACGGCCAGAAAACAAGAAAGGAACCGGATTCCCGTGACGTCACTGGCTGGGCCGGCCGGTAACAGCTCTGCGGCGTCGTAAATACACGTACGCGTTTGCCTTCCGCAGCGCGAACTGGCGAAGAAAACTTGCATTACTCTCTTTGCTTCTTCTCGCCTTGCGGCACGAGGTCGCACAAGGAAAGAGAGAGAAAGAGAGAGAGGGAGTGCAAGAGACAGATTCTCTGAACCAGCGTATATTGACGGTGCCGTGACTTGCCTATCGATTGCCGCGTTGCTCTGGGGAAGCATCCGACAACCTTGTTTCAGGCTTAGCTGTTTCATTTTTTTCACCTCACACGTGATCGGCGAAGGAAGTCGTTGTGTGGGCCCTGTGTAAGTTAATTTGGCGCATTCCGACAGAACTCTCTGTTTTCTATTTAAGTGCTTGTTATGGATCAGGAACAACAACTTCTATACGCAGAAACACTGTCCCAATCGAAGCTGACACACTGGAACCGTTCAGTGACAGAAAGAAACACCACCTCTACACAGCGTTCATATAGAAACGTGTCTCTTTTCAAAGTATCGACAAAGCACAATGTTGCCTAGCTTCGGAGATTTGTTGATAAGCTGCGCGTTCAAGATTCCACAGTTGATGGCACGCACAGAAAGGTAATGTCTCAGAATGCGGCTGTAGTTCCCATAGTGGAACGCGGTACAGCCGAACAGAACGCGTTGATAGACGGAGGGGAACGTTTCTGCGTTTTCTCCTGTTCGCGTTAATTAATGATTCAGTTACGATGATTTCCGCTAGCGCACGGACAGGTGGTGCAGAGATGTACCTGTCATTCCTATTAGAGACAGGAGGACGGGCTCTCAACAGGGCTGGTGGTTACATCTATTAAAAAAAAAAAATCACGGTGGACTCAGACACATAGAAGCGACGAGCGCGACGTGAAAACCTCCTCTTATCAGCTGAAGGTGTTGAAAGGGCATGAGCAGGTCGATCTGTCAAGAACCAAGTGGGACGTGCAAAACACTCAAACAGAAACAGCACAATAGCGAAGTATATAGACAGGGCCATAAGCCTTGCTCTTGCAGTTTGAATGCTCCCTATTAAAAAAAAAAAACTAGTGTGTGCCGTTAAGACCAAGTGAGAGATTGACCAGATGTGCAGTAGCGGTAGGATGATAATAGAGATATTAAGATTAGGGGTAACGGCAAGCCGCACCCAAGCGTTGGGGGGCGCGAACTCTATTGTGGGCTTTATAGTTCCGTTGTGTTCGCTCTGGGTTGTTTTGTACCCCCGGCGGTTTGCATACACCCAACGTTTGGGAGCTCCTTGCGACCCCTAACCTGAAACTCTCTAATTAGTGTGTTTCTTCATAGCGCTGTAAGTGATACGCTACAGTCAAACGCAAGCCGAAGGTGCCATCTTGAAACGCTTGAAAAATCCTACGCATGCGCATGCAAACCACCAGGGATGCGCGTCGCGATAGCAAATCGCGCGTCGCGCTATGCTGGAATGTGCTTTATGATGACAGTAACTCTAATCACCAATGAGTAAAATTACGTGGGAAAGTGCCATACCAGCTCCAAAGTATTATTTGGACGTTTAAAAAACTTCATTTTTAATAGCAAAGCCGAGCTTCCGTATCCAATTTTTCTCCCACTTGATGTTGCATTCAGACGGACACGAACTATTGATGCCATTCTAGAAAAGCTGATCAGTAGTGCAAAATCAAATTTGATTTCGGGCTTGACCCAGTACGGCAGAGCACTATAGAAAATTGCTTTTCGAGAAGTAGCATATATAACACACACAAATGTTTGAGCGTGGGAACGCGACATAGAAAATACAACATTCAGACAAAACACAGACTTGCAAAGTGTGATATGAAACAAGAACCATTATATGGCATCGTTGTGCTGTGGCTGTTTTAGGAGCGGTCGCGTTTTTATGGAACTAAAGTTAATACGCTTACTGTAGAACCGACGTAGTTTGCCGTCTCGCTCGTACCATCACATTAAGTTACTGGCATTTACCACAGAACTCTAAGTGTCGTTTATGCAGCCTCGACCCATCACTAAAGCTTAAATTACCAGGAAAGCTTTCACGACGTGACGCAACACTGATGTGTCGGCTATAGGAGTAGCATTCACCAACTCCTAGAGCTGTCGTATTGGAATGACGGACTCACCAATGTGCGCTAAGTGCAAGTGTAAAGAGACCATCAGTCATCTTCTGTGCCACTGTTCTCGCTTTAATAACGAACGTAAGACTCTCCAGTGTGCCTTGAATAGACTGGATGACAGGCCATTTACAGAAGCAAAGATCTTGGGAGCCTGGCCTCACCGTTCATTAGCCCAGAAAGAATTTCGAGCGCTTCTTCACTACCTGAAGCCAACAGACTTGAGTACCAGACTATAGACGTCCTACACCTAACTTAGTGCATGTGAAAGTGCGCTATAGACTCATGTTTTCTTTCTTTCTCTTTCCCTCCCCATTCCCCTCCCCAAGTGTAGGGTAGCAAACTGGACTCAGTCTGGTTAACGTCCCTGCTTTCCTTCTTCCCTTCTCTCTCTCTCTAGTTTGCATGTTCGTCAGTTACTCAACAAGTCATCTTATTTTCTACCCATCCGGAGGGTTTACCAGAGGCTAAAGAACACCACATTCAGCGGAGAAAGATAGTTCACGGGATTGACAAAGTACGAATAAATATATCACTATCTTTCGCTCTCTAGAGAAGTTTTGATGGGATGAGTTGTTCGGTTTCGAAGCCGAACTTTAACGCCTTACTCACAATCAGCCTTGTCCGTGCACACTTTGTGAGTTTGCATTATGAAAGACTCTATGCAAATTCGTCCGGTAAGGCATGAATGAAAGTGGTCAATAACTGCTGTCACTTTTCAAGTTTTGCAAGAATATTTGAACTTTCGTAACGGCATAAGGATTACCTGCCCGCAATTCTCAAAAGGTTGCAAGTTCCGCTGCGAAGTCGTAACTATTGATGCCACTAATTGTAGTTACTCAACAACTGGTGCAGTTAAACACGCTTCGAAACATGCTTCTTGCTCGAAATGTGTTTTTGTCTACACACGGCTATAAAGTAAGCCTTTGTACCGAAGGTTTTACATACGTTTGTCTCATTACACACAAACAGAGATGTCCCCCATAATTGTGCACAACAACCGCAATGAAGCGGTATATGTTTCGCGGGAGTGTGCGAGAATTTCGCTCACAAACTAACGCACCATTCGATTTCCTTCATAAAGGTTTTGGGAAAAGTTCGTGCAGTGAGACATGAATATTCCGGGCCAGCAAGTGGCCAAGTTTCCATGAGACTACATGCGTTTCGAAACTGCATACGGGCGCTTTTTCTTAATCCTGTCCACGTCCACATTAAGTTCCCGTTGTCTAGACCTAGATTTTCCCTTGGTCTGGTCAGGCGAGAATGCTAATGTCACAAGCTGCAGTCACTTAGCCTTCCTTGTTGGCGTTATTCACACACTGGGACCACACCAGTGCACCCTGTTCACAAAATGTCTCGTACACGCACACCGCGAAAGTTTGCATTATCGTGTGTTCGACATAGATTCGTCTGCTCAGGTAGGAATCGATATGTTAATGATTCCAATAATTACCACGTCTTGAGACAACGAATTGCATTAAGGAATCGCAAATCCGTTTTGTGTTCCTCATATTTACTACGTGCACTAAGGAAGTTTGCGTTGCCAATGGTAACGAAAGATCATCCGGCATGCATGCGGGTAGTCCCTTGTGGAGTCACGCTTTCATCGAACGATTCACACTCACCTACAAACAACCGCCATGTCCCAGCAGCTTGTCTCCCTCCAGCTGTCTCCCTGCAGAAGGAAATGGGACATCCCATTTGGAAAATCATTTCTGTCAAAGCCTACATAATCATTATGGCAGTGACACTCCATGTTCTCCTTATACTATATAGAGTATACGACGACGTAGGGCGACTGCTTTCGTTGCTTTGCTTGGGGGCAGTTAGAGAGATAAGCAGTGCGGGCAAAGGAAGCCGTCCCTTGGTGTCATAGCACGTAAATTCTGCACACGCCGCCTAAGAGAAATAAGCACGCCGGGCAAAGCGAACTGGCGTCTGAATAGCCGATGGCCGCTGCTGCCGCCGCCACGGCCGGCGCCTTCTTTCGGACCTCCCGCGCGATCACCGATGCTATCATGCCCAAGCTTTCGCAGCACAGGCGCAGCAGGTCGCCTCGCGTCCTCTCTGGACCATTCCAGTGCTCCGACTCGCATGCCGCAGTACACGTACGACGGCAGTACAGGCTTAGTTGATTGCTTCGGAAGCTGTAGAAGAAGCGCGCTTCCTGACAGTGTGAGCTATATTATACGCGGCACTCACGAGAAAGCGTCGTGCTGAGATTTTTAAATTCAATAACAATTGTTGTGTTCTCAGCGGCAGAAAGCCATTAGTCCACATTGTCTTAACAGCCAATATGGTTAAACAAAAGCTTAATTAGATGCTCGAGCTTCTTACTGGCGTTAGCCATTCAGTGTGATAACTCGCCCCGTTGAGCCGACTGTCCGTAACAAAATAAATTTTGGTTGAATTAGTTTCGGCCATTGCATCGTTTACTTTAATGACCATCAGTAACTGCTAGCCATCGTTGCACAAGTCCATCTAATGGCTATATACGCATATTTCTACAAGAATATGTAAAGCAGAAACATAGCGCCGCTGAATATTTACCCGTACTTATGAAGACCGACAACATCACCACCATAATAATTTCCTGTTCACTTTAAAGCGAAGGCACTTTCCACCAATCTCGAATAGTCCATATGTCATAGGTCCACCAACTTCACCCTACAGACCTGCTAATTACTTAATCCCACCATACCACCTACATCATTGCTACCATAGAATATTCTTCCCTTCCTTTGGCACCCGTTCAGTTTTTATATTAGACCACCTGTTACATGCTCTGTGTAATGTATTACGTTCCTAAGTGCATTTGTATCAATACACCTGAATTTGCTTTTAAACTGTGCTGTCGTCTTCTTGTCACTTAAGATTACCCCTATAATTTCGGGATTGGCAACACGAGGAGATGAAAACTACACACAACACGCACAAATAAAAGCGAATCAATCAAAATGAAACGCTGGACAACGTACATAACGACAGCGCAGTGGCTACAGGGCTATCAAACTTATTGGTATTTATCGAAGCACCCAGCTCACGCGAAACCAATCGGTAGGAGCTTCTCTGCCTGCCTTGTATACGTGCCACCGCCGCAGACATGTCCGCAATTCGTGGGCAGACGTCCGTATTAAGCGGAGCCGTCCAATCAACGGAGCGCACATTAAATGCAGGTAGGCGCATTCCACGGGCTGAGAATGGAGGCAGAGAGGACCCAACGGGCCCTCGGCCACTCCACAACCTGCTGCCGTGCGTCCCTCGGGGAGCCGAGCTGCTTGACGCCCGAGGTCCATGCACCCCGTCCAGTGCGGCGGCTCGCAACTGAAGCATGTCCTCGATGCGGTTACTCCGGAATTCCTTCCTTTGACGTGCGACCCCCTCGTTGCAGCGGCAGCGGTCTCCTCCTGCCTCCGGACGGCGCGCTATCGGCGTCGGATGTCTTTATTGACAATCTCGGAGCCACTAAACGTCTCGGGTCATCGATGGCCGATGCGAACGTTGAGCCCCCTTCGAACTGCTGGTATTCGGTCTCTTCTGCCCGGACTTTCTGCCTTTTCCTTTCCATCTTCTTCTTCTTGTTTATTGTACGAGCAGTGTATCTTTCCCTTCCCATTGTCCTGCAGTCTTCCGTTCTTCGGTTTTCCGCAAATTTTTCCCGAATTTGTTAGCAGCATTCTTTCCGCCCTTCAATTTGGAATGCGGCGCTTTGCGGCCTATCTAATAGCAGCTTATCTTCTTTATTGACAAAACGCTTACGATTAATCACGTAATCTCTACCGGACTGCCGCATGATTAACGACGACTGTTCTGGGCTTTAAGAAAGGTACGCTTACACCTAAAGAGAACTCCTGGCTCGTATGTTTCTTTACATTGGCTTTTATATGAACCAGCTACCGCGACCGGTGGGATGGTTGGTAGCGCATGCTACAAAAGATCTCCCAATTCGCGCTTCGAGTATCCTCGTGAATGCAGTATACTATTGGAGAAGCCCTGAGCACCCCCTTGACCACACACTTGCTCTTGAAGTGTTTGAGGTGATAGACGGTTGCGGTTTCCATACCTATTGCTGTAGAGCAGGGGCACTTCCGTTCTTCTCTTAAAAGCGTTATGAGTAAAAAGAAAGATGATTTGTTTACCACGCTTCTCTGTTGTTGAAATTTCGCAGCAAGATCGCATTTTATGGTAGGGGTCGTTCAATGTAGAACTTTCTGTAGCAAAATTTTTGGGTTTCTTTTTCCCGGGCAGTGTAAAATAATTTACACGCTTACATGTGAAAGAAGGTGTAAATTGGTCTATAATTCACACCCTTAGGGTGTGATTTATATAACTGACACCCTAAGGGTGTGAGTTATAGACAGATTTACACCCTTTTTCAGTTTTAAGGGTGTATATTACTTTACAGTGTTCTTCTGTCACTTATTTTTTACAGTGCAGTTGTCAAGTGTACTCGGCACATTATGAGATGAAATCTCTGCTATCGTGTTCTTTCAGCTTTATTTCAGACTCTAAGCGATCGCACACTAATATTCTTCTCCTAGAAGACCTTAACCACCAAACGCGATTGTAATAGACGTTCGCTGGATGGCCTATATCATGATAAAACTTGGCTATCCAACATACTAATCTCCGAGTCCCTTCTGCTATGCTGCAGGCCAGTGTTCACTGCCTCTGGAGGTGCCGATCGCGATCGCGATCGCCCCTTTCGCCGAAATTCGCCCTAACAGTAACTGTGAACTCACCTGCAAGCCACCAGTCAGTCGCACGGCACACCGAGAATCAGCGCCTAGCATCGACTATGCTGAGTCGCAGTGTTTGCCCTACACGATCACGATCCGCCGAACATGGCACCACCCATCACGCGCCGCTCCTCAACCGGCCATGCAGAGACGACAGATTAAGATCAGCCTCCTTCGAATTTCGCACAGTACACACGTGTACCTCACAAGGTTCCGTGCTTCAGGTATAATTGACATCACTCACGCAGTTTGCGCTTACCGGACCGGCGGGGGCCGACAGATCATGAAAAGCAAAACCCACAATGAATATACCCAGCTTTCTCTCTCGCTTCAATCGACCTCTGTCTGATAGAGCTGCCGGCTGGCCCAAAACTGATTCACGAACTCGCGCGATGGCTCCGCCGCAGACTCCGCAAGCTCCGGTGTTGGCCGCGACCTACCGACCGACCGATCATGGAGCGGACGGCGCCGACACGCCATTAACAGGGAGGCAAACGCGCGCTCCGCGTCACCTCCGCCTTCCCGCTTCGCTCCTTGATTAATCTCCCGCGCCCGTGAACCACTCATCTTGGCGGCGGCGACGGCGGCGGCGGCAGTGGCCAAAGCGTGAACACCCTGAACCATGCCCTAAAGACTCCCGCGTGCGCAGTAAACAAGGCCTCCTCCGCTTCCTCCACCGCACCTTCGCCGTCCTCCAACGGGAGGCACGCTCGTCGTGCCATTGCAGTGCACGAAGCCAACGCGAGCCGGGCCAAGAGCCGAGCCGTCGGCGGCGGTGTTGCGCTATAAAATGGCCGTCGCTCTTTCGGTGCGTGTGCGTGCCCGCTGCCCCGAAGCCTGCGAGGTGGAGCGCCTCTGCGCGGCGAACATGAAATGAAAGAGGAAGGTCCGCTAGTGGACTTCGGAGGCCGACTAATAAGTGCACCGCCCTTATATCTGCAGCTCCTCCACGACCACCTCGAGAAAAAAAGAAGAGAAAGGCCGACCCACAAGGAGAGGACGGCTCGCGAGCGATCCGAGAGATGCACGCTTCTCCAGCATTGCGCGCTCTGCTTTTTCTTTTTTCTTGCATTCGTTTGCTGCTCCCTTGCTTCGTTTTTGCACTCTTCGGGTGGTTTTTGTTTCGATGCCGGAGGGCGTACGACGGCGTTGCACTTGCTTTCGCCCTGCGTCGCCTGTCCGAGCTGCCGCCCTCTCTCCTCTTGACCACTCCCGCGACCCGTTAAAAGAATGCCCCGATAGGTATCGCCTATGGCTTCGCGAAGAGGAGGGCTTGCCTAAGATCTGACTGATCATAATTTCCGTGCAGCGAGGTTGAAGAAACCACTAGATACTATTCGCTTGCGCGTTAACGCATCCTGCAGGATGGTGCATTGAAGCGCTGAGTCTCCAGATCATTGTACATAATGCTAGGGTTGTATATATAAAATTCTAGGTGCTTTCATCTAGACTTTGGGGCACTAGACTTTGTTTACCCTAAGCTTTCATACTGTATTTTATTTTTCCTGGAGCGTTTCGCCATTTACGTCGTTGTCCGGGTCGTGGCCTGGTCGTTATGAATCTCACGTATATACTCTCTAAAAATCAGGCACAATAAGGAAACGCATGAAATGACTGTATCGGTAACTGCTTGTGGTCAAAAATAGCCAAAATAATCTTTGCAAGAACTGTACGCTGCAAGAAATCTTGAAACAGCGCTGCAGAAAGACCACTTGGAAGGGCCGACGCGCAAGAAATGCATGCTTCAGGAAACGCGGCCTTCACAAGAGGGCTCCGTTGCGAAGCTTCACACAAAACATCTCTATTCCGCGTACTGCAGAAATGTCTGTACAGCACGATTCCCACAAGGCCGGTTACACTCTCTGAAAAGAACTTGCATTGGCGTTGCAGAAAAGTCTATGATACCTGAAATGACAGAAAACATAGCCGTTGAAATCTCCCACACTGCACAGAATTGAACTAGTGCTCGGGGATTAGCGGAGGTGCTGCCTTGCGTCGGCACATTCTGTACGCATTGGGGGTCATTTACTCGGTGCGGATAACGAGGTGTGTGCGCGCGAGTGCGTAAGATCCGCCTGGCCCTCGGGCTTGTTTCTTTCTGTATTTTTAATGCCGTAGTGCCGGCCACAATTCACGCTGACTGACTTGGCGCCGCCTATGTTTTAGCAGAAACAAGGTGGGGTGGGAAAATAGCACGGCGTGGTTTATATCCGCTACTCGTCTACCGGAGTTTACCGACCCTGAGGCGCGGTTGGTGACGACAAGGAACGTACACATGCTTCACGTAGCGCGTAGGACTGACCGTTCAATTCCTGCCGCCCTGTAAACACACGCTGAATGGCCGCGGACGATAGCCGTACTATATTCACTCATGGTTTTTCCCAGCAGCTGACCGCCCTCATTCCAGGATACGTTTCGAAACTTCGTGGCCTCTGACGAGAACCTAGCCTTGGTGCATTTCCAAGACGTTTGTTTGGTTTCGTATTCGTAGTTTTTTTTTCTGTTTGGTATCTGACCTTTTCAGATCACTTTTTCTCCCAGCTCATCTCTTGCCCCGGTGTTACACTTACCTTCACTTTTGCACTTGTTTTTTTTTTGTTCTTTAATGCGATGGCATATTGTGGGACAAGTCACCGGCCATCTTTCGTTGATGTTACTTATAACTCCCGCCTGGCTGATGCCGAAGTCATCCTTCACTAAACGGAAATTAAAAAGAAAAACTGAACCAGTTTAGATTGATAAAGTGTACTTGAAGAACCGCACATGCGCTGACTTCGCAGTACGAAGTCAACGCAGACGAGGAAAAAAGGGTCAAAGTGTCATTTTTCAATTTCGCGCCGAAACTCCAGTACTAGTACGTCATCGTGATATCAAGAATAGCAAAGTATTTTCTAGCATTTCTGGCCACTACAGATCATGTAAAAGTTCCTGAAGCTTCCCAAATTCAGTATTTGGCTCTTTTACAACTGAATGTAGTGAATTTTTACTGATAACAGTCTGAACTAGGCCACAGCAGATGGCGCCATAATCCATGACGTCACGGCTAGCTGGCGAGGGAACTTTAAGGCAGTGCCGCCCCCCCCCGTCTTTCGTTTTTGCATTATTTTTTTTTTCGATTTTCCGAGTGTCTCCTCGCGGGAAAGGTGCAGGAAAGGTGCTTGAGCAAGCCATCAATGTCGCTATCTGAAAAGGAGAGACGTTTCCTCGGTTTATTTTTGTAACCATTGCAGTATGTGTTTTCACCATGCCTTGCACACGTCTACGGTTCATCGATATGCACCACTGAATATCTCTTTTTCCTGTCACGTTTGTTTCCGCTCGTACGGTGATTGGGTCGTTGTTATCCATCTCTCTTGCATAGCAACCTTTTCGAGTACACACATAGTACACTGCTATAAGGATCGCCAAGCAGGCACAGGACATTAAGAGAAAAATGATATGAGCTGGTGCGTGCGAAAATAAAATCTTTAATTGAAAGTGAAGCGCTGTCTCTGTGTGTCTGTTTCTATCTACGTCCTCGTTCCGTCGCGCTTATACACTCTAAGAATTACAGGAAAGGTGCGTGAGCAAGCCATCAGTGTCGCTATCTGAAAAGGAGAGACAGTTCCTCGGTTTATATTTGTAACCATTGCAGTATGTGTTTTCACCATGTCTTGCACACGTGTACGGTTCATTGGTATGCACCACTGAATGTTTTTTTCCTGTCACGTTTGTTTCCGCTCGTAGGGTATATATACATCGATGCGTGCGAAAATAAAATATATGGTTAAAAGTGAAGTGCTGTTTCTGTGTATCTGTTTCTTTCTACGTCCTCGTTCAGTCACGCTTATACACTCTATCATGGATTTTAACCAACTAGCCCGCCAACGTGTTTTAACCCTCGCGGTAAAAGTAGTTTTCTTGGCATTGTGGAAAGATAATTTACTGGCCCAGCTCAAATCATTTTTCTCTTAATGTCCTGTGCCTGCTTGGCGATCCTTATAGCAGTGTACTATGTGTGTACTCGAAAAGGTTGCTATGCAAGAGAGACGGATAACAACGACCTAATCACTGTGGCGCTTAATCCCGCGTTTGGGGCGTCGAGCATCGTGATGTTGTGTTACTGGTGGTCATGTGACAGTGACGCGTAGCAGCCACTGTACTAGAAGCGTTCGCAAAAGCTGCACCGTCAGCAAATGTAATCAGTAAATCATAAAGTAGTGAGGAGTACGAACGCAGCGCCACTAAATTAAGGTCTTAAGAGGAAACTTTAGCTAGGGGGGTCTCCTATCTAAATACATGCGAATGGAGAAATCTTTTTTCTCGGCAACTACTGCGCCGAATGTGATGAAGTTTGTTGTATTTAACCGAAAAAGTTAAAATCTAGTGACTGCAGGCAGAAGCATATTCTCAACTTAAACCGTCAACGTTTTAAGAAAGATTGTTGAAAATTGCTATATTTCCGAAAACGCAACTATAAAGTTTACAACTAAGAAATTAAAAATTATATCACATTTGTGTAAACTGCACCTAATTATACATCTAAAGCGGACAAATTTAATTTATTATGTACCACTCTGACCTATATGTCAGTATAGACACTTTCAGAACCCTTGTAACCATTGTAACAAGATCACGTAAAGATGTGATTAAATACTTACTTGATACATCTGATGCCGCTAAAAACAGGATTTCGGGTCAACTGAGAGGCTTGAAAATAAAAATACAGAGGAGAGGTGAACTGATCTGGTGCACCATGATAGTGACCGCGAAAAGAAATAGGGGCAGCAGGTCATCAGATGCACTTACATAGTAAATCGCAGCCCTCGTTCAAGGAGCTAAATACAGTGCCGCAACACCGCATACTGTTTTTATTAAAATCTAAGTACGATAGTAAAGGCCAAATCATAAATGGTCTTGCCTAAACTGATGGTAAATTCACAGGCTGCTGAATGCCAGGCTTACTTGCTTGACTTGCTTGACTGGAAACAGAAGCGATCTCAATGCGTTCGCTCAAAAAATGCTTCGTCTGTGCGACAACTGTGGTACTTACGCAGAATAATCATTAGGAAGATTCTCCGCACGCATGTTTTTACAGGGAAACTGATACCCTCTAGTTGGTCGGGATTTTTCGTGAGCTCTAAGCTCACCCAAAACAGTATCGCCACCTAGCGGCCACTCAGACAGACATCAAACGGCAGCTGGAAAAGGGCCTTGTCTTTAAGTTTCCGTGTAACAGAATCATATTTTCTCGTATATTCGAATTACACCTCGAAGCTATCATGTCTGTACCATGTGTGTAAATCGTACTTTGATAATTTGCTGACGCAATTTACTTTGAAGAAAAAATCAATGCGTTCAACTAGGCACTTGCGCTTGGCGGTGGGCCTAGAATAATGAGAATATATGCTGCACTTCCGCGGCACGTGGATGCGTACGTGACGTACGCCGCTTGTGGGGTTGGTGCTTGTCTAACGTCGTCCAACGTAAGTTCGGGTGGTGATACTTGACTAACGTCGGCAACAGCTTCGCTGTACATCCACTTTCACAGGGTGAAATGGGTGCGGATTTTTTTTCCTTACTAGTATTCCTTAGTTTTTTTTCCTTACTAGTTTTGAAGTGAGGTAAGCTCACAGTGAAATTGATTATGAAGAACGACTGAGGAATATGAAAGTAAATGGCTGGGAGAGACTTGAGGTATCTGTACAGGAAAAATAGTTATTCACAGTGGAGGAAAAGGACTAGAAACTTACCAACAAGTATGCGGCCTGTAGGGTGGGCAACATAGCAACAAAGAATGTCAAGCGGAAAGCCAGAAAGGCTCAAATAATCTCATGGGTGGCGGCAATGGAAAAGAAACCTGCCATGAGTAACTACTTAAGAGGAAAAAAACGAAATCAGGAAAGAAACAATTTATCATAACTCAAAGGGAGGCTCATTACTTTTCGAAGCAAAATCGGTATGCCATAGAACACGCACCTATAAAGCGAGATATAAAAAGGAAGAAGAAGCATGAGCTTGCTGCTGTAAAGCTAGGGAAACGATGGAGCATGTTTTGTTAGAATGTGAGGACGTCTGCCCAGCGGTCGATTTAGGCACCACAGGCCTCCTTGAAGCCCTTGGGTTCAGCCAGAGCAGTGGGAAAGTAAACATGTCCGCAATAGGGATTAGTAAGGGGCGATTGGAATATTGGTGAAAGAAAAGTAGGGAAACGACAAAAAAACGGAGATGTACAAAAGCAAAGTTCGCTATAGGGGATTAGAAAATTTGGTTATGGGAGTTCATATGGTTTCTTTAACCTAGGTAGGACATTAGGCACTGTAATAGTAAGAGCTTGGTGGCGCAAATCACCACCCCGTTCCAAAGGGTACGCTCATAACATCCATCCATCCATCCATCCATCCATCCATCCATCCATCCATCCATCCATCCATCCATCCATCCATCCATCCATCCATCCATCCATCCATCCATCCTTCCATCCATCCACTGTAGAGACTACAACACATGTCGTTGACCTGTATAAAACCCGAAGTGAACGAATGTTCGACAGCTTCGAATAGTGAATTCTCGAATCGAATACGAATGGAATAGCAAAGAATATTTTATTCGTATTCGAAACTTCGAATATTCGTACATCAAGAGGTCAGGAGGGGGCACTAGTAATCGTGGATGTCGATCAATGACGATCGAATGTTAAAGGATGTTATAATGGTTTGTCGCTTTCCATTCATTAGGGTGTAGGATGAGAATCTGTTACTTACATTTTTAACCCTCACATAATTTAATGAGTTGAATAATCGTTACCTGCACGAACCTTCTCCATGAATGTTAATTTCACAGCGAATGCTTTTACTTAAGAAATGGGCAGAAACGTGCAACATCAGCTATATATTGTGTTCCGGATGTACTCGAAGCTTATCAGTCCGAATAGTGTACGAAAAAAAAAGTCACGTCATCGTTCATTATTCACTGATTCAGAGGATTCCCAGCGTGTCTGATGGTATTGTGTTACGAAGATGACTTTCACTGCACCTTAATAAACTGTGCTAAGCCAAACGCATGTGGCATCATAATGCATGCCATCCGGCTTCTGAGCACTCCGCCGGCACAAAGCACGTTCTAATTAGTGGAGTCACTGAGCTTTAGTTTCACTCCTAGAGCAGAACAAAGGTCTATGCCAGCGTCTGTGTGAGCGTCTTCCGCAGTGCAGCATTCGGTGTCAACTGGGTATTAACTAACGTCCAAAAGCAACGCAGGAGCTATGGGGAGACTCCGTAGTGGAGGGCTCTAAATTAATTTTGACAATGTACCCGAAAACTCTGTACACGAGCATTTTCGCACTTCGCCTCCATCGGAATGCCAGTGTGCACGGCTGGGAATTGAGCCCGCGACCTCGTGTTCATCAGTAAAATAAAAGCTAGCCAATGGACACCAGCGGCGGGTTTTGCCTCTGCAGTGTACTCCACTATGTGGGCCTGCGCCTAACGACCTCCACGCCTCTTGCGACTATTACCTCCTCACCTGCGGTAGGGTAGCAAATAAAATGCCGTCCTGGTTGGTTACCATCATTCCCCATTATCTTCTCCCCCTCTCTCAAAGCCACGAAACACCTCGAGTGAGTGCTTGCCGCATATACTCGTGTAAGGGCCGCACTTTGTCTTCAAAAGTATGACAAGGTGTGGCCCTTACACGGGACCGAACCTTTAGATCAAAATGGTGCCGGCTTAGCCAGCGACTTCTGCAGATCCCGGACGAATTGCATCAGAGGTCAACGCGCAGCTCTTGTCATCTAGTAGCGACACGCGGAAGTACGCAGTGCGCAAAAAAATTCGCCGATGCGCGCGCGCTGCATCAGGGCCCCGAACGCGATTGCTTATGTGTTGGATTTTTTTCTCGAAATTTTGGGCTGCCAAGCTGGTGGAGCGGCACTTACACGGGTGCGGCCGTTACACGAGTCTATACGGTATTTGCCACGAATTCTAAGTGAATGACGTAGGTGACTGCAGTCCATAGGTACTATAAGCAGAATCCGCCAGAATAAATTTGTTTAACGGGGCACCCAATAAGTTTAGATTCCAAATGACTATATAAATAACTCTGGATTTGCTTGGCCTCGAGAAAACTTCGGTTTAAAGAATTACGTGAAGGCTGAACAATCCTTTCTGAATATTTTTTTTTCTCTGTAGAGTTTCTGATAGTGTTCTTGAGCTCTGTATTCTATTCTATGCATGTTCTGTGTATTCTTTAAATTTGTCTTCTACAGATTTATCAAATTTTCTTGGTGAATTCATAAAGTAAGTCAAGAAAGGGCACATTATAGGCCGATGGTACTTATAAATATCGAAAGCTGAGCGAGTGAGAAAGAATTCATGGTTTGAAAAGTTAGGCGCCTAAAACACAAACAAGAGGGACGAAAAGGAAGACACAAACTCTGGTTACGTTGGTTACAGTTGCCTAAACGCAACTTATAAATTATAATCTACCAAAGATAGAACGCGGTCGACCTGCTTCAGGGGCAGTAGCAAATAGTTCTTACCGTTGTTCGTTGGAGCAAATATCAGCCAATTTTCACGGTGGGTATATTGTGAGCGAAGGTGGCCAGCGAACGGTAAACAACCTTTAGGAACGGAAAAGGTATAACAATTCTACCTAAGACTATATCCCAGGTCTTTCCATAAGCATGCAGTCTTCTTTACACAACTGCGTTCAAAAACCAAGGTCCCAGGCCCAAGGTCACGAGCTGACGACAGCACTTGTCCTTGATGCAACAAACAAGTGTGATCCGGACCGGAACGACTCGGTTGTCGGTCCCTACCAGAGATCCCTGGTACAAGCAGTGAACCTGGGAGACGCTGGCGATTAATGGCGCTTGACTGCGCTCAGCCCACACTCGGTTTTTGCAGGGTCTGTGATCGAGGGAATTCACGTGCTCACTCTAGCGTTTCAGTCGCAGTCTCTAATGCCTGCCAACCTCTGAAAAAATATATGTGTAAAACGACGGCGAACTTTCTTTTCCTGTGCAACTTTTTTTCCCTATGCAACGGCTCACTTCGCCACGTGTCTGACTTCAACTCGGCCCCCAGTGGCACGTTGACCTGGAACGTTGACCTGGTACGTTGACCTGGCATGTGCTCAAGCGGTTATTCCTCCCTCGCACAAACATTTGACAGCGCATCCTCACTCTTCACCTGAAAAGTATGTCGTCCACGTTAATTCCCGCAGGCGATCATGCGCATATAACACCAAGTCACCAGATCAATCAGATTGAGTCGCGTTACGCACTAGAAACGATAGTGTTGATCGTGAAAGCGCGACAGGTTTTAATACGGACAAATAAAAGGACGACTAAGGCGAGTATAACTTCCGCGATGATCACCAACCAACTTGCCCCCAGCTCGCCACATAGCGTAAACGATACCGCGTTGGAAACTTTGTTCGAAATTGAATGTCTTGTCCCATACTTACCTCAGTTTTCTAGAAATCTAGTACTCTGCCACGGAGTACATTCCTCCTCTGCTGATACACGATCGGAGCTAACATACTCCCTTTCGGGAACACGCGATGAAGGTAAACTTAATAAGTTTGGGAAGCACACGATCAAAGTTATACTCTGTTTGAGTGATCTAGCGTAGAACGATGGGCGTATACGCACAGCGTTGCGTTAGAAGTTTGCGCTACAAAAGTCAGTGAAAATGCGCATACGCATTTGCATCATCAGCAAGACACGTATAGTGATATGTACAGAGATTTTCAATGCAGTTTCTGGGGTATTCTGGTGATCAAGAAATTGTTAACACCGGCCACAAGCGTTTGTGGTCCAGTGAACGGCTTTGTCCTTTGTCCGCATCTGTCATGCGGTGTAGTCAGAACCCACGATCGCATAAGTTCGTTATTGAGAATCATAACAAGAAAAATATTTTCCCCCAACGCCAATTGAATTGAAGCTGAAGTCGGGGTAAAATTATATCAACGAAGGGAAGCGCAATAATGAAGCACCAGACGCCACAATCCCACAGGCGCAACTATAGGGTTAGTATAAAGGGGCTGCGGATGAACTATGATTTTCAGAAGAAATAGATGGTTCGCATTCAAGTTGTTCTTTACTTGACAGCACAACCTCTAAATATGCAACGGAGCATACATAGTGACGAGAAAAGCTGCAGGGTTATATTATATGAACAAGTCGCACTATACAGCAGCGCGCATGGACGTAATATGTAGATCAACCTATCGACCTCTCCAGGCGAAAGCTCTCTGTCGTAGACTCACTCGTTAAACGAACAAAGCAAAAAGAAAGGGGGGGGGGAATCTCAAAGCTACTGCAGACAGCGACTTTTACTTCTGAATTAAGTGGACGTTTGCGGAACCGACGAGGGGGTTTGATCCAAAATAATTTTAATAACGCATACTTTACGACGAAAAACTAAGCAAGACATCAGAGTGGCACGCAGCTACGAACACCTCAGTATTCATTCTCCACTTGTACGCACTTCGAATCAGGCGATGCTTAAAATCAAGAACGGTGGTTCTTCTCATCTGTCGGTGAAGATATGAACATTAGCCAAACAACGACGTATATATACAGCAGCAACAAAAACTAGAAATTGTTACTCATCTCCAGCCTAACGCAAAAAAGAAAAGAAGAAACAAATGCAGGCTCTATCCCAGAGCGGTGAAGGCAACCTTGAGGTCACACGGGCGAATAACTGAGCGCCGGCGGTGGTCTCGGCGACAATCCTTTCGCTTCAGAGTCTTTTCTTGCCCGGTCAACGCAAGAGCAACCGATCGGCCTCGATCCAGCACGGCTGACTGAACGACCCGTCCGGCGACGGGGATTAGGGCCACGATAAAGACGTCACGGGGACATGGGCCGCCTGGCCGGTGGTCTGTCCGGTCTCCTAGCGAGCGAGAGAGGCTGTGAGTGGTGTGTATGTGTGCGTGCCTGTGTGTGCGTGTTTGTGTGTTAAATTCGATTCTAGGGTATTACGCGCCAAAAATCGCTATCTGATTGTGGCGCAAGCGGTAGCGGGGGCTCCGAATTAATTTTCACCAACCGGGGTGCTTTAATGTACACCCGATGCATGGTACACGGACGCTATCTTTTTTTGCATTCCGCCCCCATCGGAATGCAGTCCCCGCGGCCGGGATTGAACCCTGGAGCTCAGCGGCGCAACCCCATAGCCACTGGGCGGCGCGCCAGGTGCGTGCGTGCGTGCGTGCGTGCGTGCGTGCGTGCGTGCGTGTGTGTGTGTGTGTGTGTGTGTGTGTGTGTGTGTGTGTGTGTGTGTGTGTGTGTGTGTGTGTGTGCGTGTGTGTGTGTGTGTGTATGCGCGCGCGCGCGTGCGTGCGTGCGTGCGTGTGTGTGTGTGTGTGTGTGTGTGTGTGTGTGCGTGTGTGTGTGTGTGCGTGCAGGAGTGCGCACGTGTGTGCATGTCTGTCGGCGACTGTGTCAGTCTATGTGTCGATACGAGTATGTCTGACTGTGTGTGTGTGACACAGTTAAGCTCCCCTGCTCCCCCTTGCCATTTCCCTCCATCGTCGTCAGTCATTCTTATTACCCCTCTACAACTACGTGTACATCAGCCTATGCTAACCGCTCTTGTCACAAGGAAAGATTTATTTTCGTAACAACCCTCCCTCCTCTAATTCGTATACCCGATAATACCGGAGCCGAGGTTACAGATTCGCGTCGCGGAATGATACATTGCTTCATCGCCCTCTCAATCAATGCTTTCTTTTCCTTCTAAACATCTCCAGTTAAGCATCAGGTCTCTCTCGAATGCACTGTATATATAGTTGCGTGCAGCATTGCCCCTGCGTCGTCAGTGCTGAAAATGCCGTACGTGCTATACGAATTGCAGTCTCTCGAATTTGAACAACGTTACCACACTGATTTCTCGGACTTATATGACGAAGGGGATGCATCGTTCACCGTATAGAAAGGATATACGGCATGGACCCCACAGACATAGCGTCCCTTCTTGTGTAAAGTTTGCATGATTCCTATTTAACGAAACAATAAATAAAAAGAAAAGAAAAACGGGTCGAGTTGCAAAGTGATACGATGATACAGTGTTCACTTGCTGGGGTTACGCAAACTGTACCTGCAGGGTCACGCGCACTGCATGGAAGAAACGAGACACACTGTATTCGCTCGCTCAATCGACCCTATAACCCTGTTTGGTTTGTATACTTCAGAGTCACATTTATCTTCAATATTCTTGAAATAATTCCGTATTCTCGGAGATAGGTGCGCATGATAAATGTAGAAAGAAATCCATGGCGGTTGATAAATTGTCTGTTATGTTATAAATGGGTTGCCGTGCAGAAACTGAGTTATAAAATACCTCGGCTAACCCTTTCCTCCGTTACGCGGGATCGAACCAAGTAGGTAACAATAAAGTAAAAAAAGTGATAATAAAATATACGATAAAGATAATACTGCCACGACGCAGGATTCGAACCACATCGAGCTGCCACGGATAATCATAAGCATTATATTGCCCCGCTTACATAGCCTGGTCACGCTTTATCTTACTACACACCATCCATTAGCGATACCGAAAGGTGCACTATCAACGAAGCCGCTGAGAAAAATTAGCAAAATACATGCCCGGCATTCCAGTAACGTTTGAGCGATTGCAGCATTACAGGCAACCCTGGAGCAATTCACGATATTTAACTGCAACTCCGTTCCGAAAGCAGCTAACCTGCCCTGAGCGCATAAAAGAACAGAATAAAAAAAAGAGACCTTATCAATGGCTTCTTGCATGCGTAGCAACGTCCCGCGCTATTTTTAGTTTTGGCAGAAAAAAGAAAGAAAGACTATGCGTAGAAACCATCCCTTAAGATGGGACTGGTCATTCTTCGCTGCAAACCGGTTCGTTTCCGGTAAATCGACGAAGAGTTGGGAACTCCTCCAAACACTCTAAACGCAAAGGCCTTGTTTCGGTGCGCGAGCGAGAGAACGCACATATGCATAAATTTGTCGCCAACACCGAACTTGCGCCGGCAAGGAAGAATTGAACGCACATATATACAGATATGCTCAATAGCCGGTCGGCGTGCTTCCTTCAATATATATTGTACACGGCTCACGCGGTTCGGCGAAGTCGTATATAATCACATGGGGAACCTTTTAAGTTTACACTGGCTTCCAAGAAAGCAGTGATGGCGCCGTGCAAGGAGAAGCGGAGCCCGCAGAGGACAACATGGCGCCCACGAGGAACACACACACAGTCGGACAGCGCTGGTCCTTATCAGCTATACTCGAGATCACAGCTAAGCCAGGCCCGCGAGCAGCAAAGTGCCAGATTTACGGCCAATAAAGAACCGCTGCCGCACGAATGAGATACGAGAGGTGTGTTTTTTAGCGCTAACGCCTTTTAGCCCTAAACGCCGCCGCCGCCGCACCGAATTGCGTGACGTGTGCAATGGCGAGGGCGTGACCGATACAGGGCTTAAGCCAGAAGAGGTCTTCTCGAAGTGGTACCCAAGTTGAACGCTCAATAATAAGAGAAATCTGAGCCCGCTATTCGGTGAAGCTGTGTGGGAGCACAGGCGTCGGACAGTGGCCAACTCGAACATACTGCTGTTCGAGCTTGTCCTTCCACAATGCAGTCGAACGCCGTTATAACGAAGAGATTGGGGCCTCCAAAATCATCCGTTATTCAGGTAACTTCGTCGCAAAGGCCGCGCACCACGCTACCTCCAATAGAACCCAGACAGAATATATTTCTTCGTTATACTGGTTATTTTGTTGTAGATGCGTTCGTTTAGAGGTAGTCAACTGTACCGTTGACGATATACGGCAGCAACAACGCTGATGACATCTTGTGACACTTTGTCCTACCCCAACGTATTAGAAAAATTTTTTTGTGTTGCGAGAGTGTTTTCAAAAAACAAATGGGTGCTCTAACAAAAAAAAAATACTGCATTTTAACGCGGCTGCTGGCGCTTTGCACCACCAGCAGCAGTAGAAGCAGCTGCGGTAGCAGAATGTCGTTGTTCATTCTAATAGCTCTGCGTACGCTGTGGCACTCTCGTTAAACTCTGGCCCACAAGATGGCACCAACGACTCGGCTGCTCACATCTACGTCTCCGACAGCCCGGTATTAGTCCCGAGAACGAACTATAGGGGCACTGCGAGCGCCGCTCGCGTGACGTCAGGGCACGGACTCGCGCCTGTCGTCTGCTGCAGTTGGGGCGGTGTCGGGCGCCTTCTGCATTGTTTTCGTTTGTTCCCTCTCGTTCCTTCCGCTTGTATGTTTATGGAGGTCGTCTCAAATATATTTTTGCGGCGTCTTCGTTCCAGAAAATTCATTTATAGAGCTTATTTCTTCGACGACAATACAGTTCTCAAAGGCAAAGTCACAGTGCCAGCCGAAGGAGCGAAGACCAGCCTATTCATGCCCGCGGATTGACAACCGCAAAAATATAGCATATAAGAATGCAGTTTTGATACCAATTTGCCGCATTGCAACAAGTATGTAACAAACCCTGGCTATATAAGACTTCTACAACAGTTACTTTGATTTTCAACTGCGAAAATAGGTTTTCTCACGATGGGAAGTTCATAGTATATCGAAATTTAGCATTTCTTCACATAAACGCTCGGCAGTAACACGAGAACTTAACACTGCAGTTTAGATTCTACCAGCACTACTTGCTCCTTGAATTGCTTCTCAAAATTAAGCGATTCTTCACGTGTTTATGTTAAGTGGTGGTAATTTTAAGTAAAGCTAATTGAGGCTTACAGCTGTTTGCAGAATACGAAAAGGAATGTACTAATATATATTCCTTTTTCCGTGCTACACGTTAAACTCAGTTGAGTAATTTACTGGTGTTTTTGCTTGAAGAATATACATAACAAATCTGTTTCGCGAACTGACACAGGCTGCTGAGCCCAAATTTTTTAGTGAAATATGCCTTTTGAACCGTATGGCTGCAGCCAGAAAGAAGGCGAAGCGTCATTCATTAGTAGTATGGGACATATTGAATATATCATAATTCCCCTGTGGAGCGTCAAAAATAAAGTATAATATGTAACGCTTGTGGTATCTTCCTTGTAAAGGTTTGCGAGGTTCTTTTTTAGGTACTGACGAAGCGAATAGTTCTCCGTTTGTATAATTAAGCAACGCTGGATCGAGACACGGTGACGCAGAAGGTGCTTAAGTTTTCTTTTTCTAGGCACCCTCAGCTGCGCTGTAGTACCTCGAGTATACTCTAGGCGTTGCAATTGGCGCTGTAAAAAAACTGCTTCATGGTTTCAATTCGAAGTTGTAGTAAACTGGTGGGTTTCGCGAACAATGCGTGCCTCGCCATAACGACAGTCGGTTGCTACCGTTGCATGAGCGGTGTGCCACATTGTCGATAAAGGCTACTGAGGGCCACCATGAACCACTTCATCGCTTGCAATTAATTGGCCATCCCTCTTGACCACGAAACCTTTATTACAGGTGATTGCTGCTATGGTACTTGCGAATTAACTATGTAAATACTCTACATGACAGGCCGTCGCGTTAGCAGGCATGAGCAATTGGTTTTATGGCGGCCTGTTTCAGAGCGTGGTGAAAGTAGCAGCGAACTCTTTCATACAAAATGCCTAACTCTTTCTTTTATGCATTATTAAAGTGGTCATATTTGACTAGAACAACTCACCAGAGTAATACAAATCATGATGACAGCTTCGCTGGGCAGTGACTTTCTAACACGGATAACACATTGACACCAAATTTAATACTAAGATTTTTCTCCCATGTAAAATGTAATGTCTCTCATAGCTAAGTACTAAGGGAATGTTTAGTGTTTAGCGAAGCATCATACACAACTTCGCGTGTTGAATTTGCAATCATTCTATTTATGCAAAATTTATGGACAGACCCGAAACCAAGACCTTCCCCAACCCCGTCCATCTCAGGAGGATGTATCCTGACATCTACTCAGACGATAACTGCAAGCTATGCGGCAGGGCTCACGCATTTCTTAGACCCATTCTCTGGGAATGTGAGGTTATATGCGGAGAAAATGCCGTTACCCCAGATGAAGCTGCGGCGCGATGGACGGCCGCGTTGCGCAGCCCAAACCTCCAAAATCAACTATGGGCCATCCAGCAAGCCCGTGAGGTGGCGAGGAGACAGGACCCCCGGACCTCCTCGGGGACGGCTTAGGCCCAGGCCACGAATTTTCCGGATTGTCAATAAAATTGTTACCACCACCACCACCACCACCCGCACCACCCAGCGCATATATGCATCCAGTGGACCAGTAGACACCTTCAACGCTACATAGCTTGCGATATCCAAGCCGAAATTTTTCTCGTCTAACGCGCTTTTGAAGAAGGAAATCTGGTTCAGGCATGGCAGCAGAAAGAAGCCGACATATCCTTCAATAAGTACGGCTCGAGCCATTCGTACCTCAAGCATACACGAAGGTAACGAGAGCGCGCGGCAGCTGAGCGAGCCGGAGCAAGCGGCCTCCTGGCCGTGTCGTCACTCGTGAGAGGGCGCCACTCGCCGCTAATTCTGTAGCCGGTAATATGTAGACGGGCAGGAACTCTTAGAAAAGTTGGTAGGCGAATTACAAGCATTTCTTGTGAATGAAAAGCGTTGCAAGTATATGACCCATGTTGGTCATAATTATCAATGTCGAATGGCCGTCGTAGTTATGATCATAACGATGGTGCGTGCTCCACTCCGAATAATGCACAGGGATCTCGGCTTTCATCTATCAGAGTAGCGAAGAACGGAGCCCCTGTGATAACTCGTGTTGGGAAGTGTGGACCCTGCCTAAAGGGTTGTCGCGAGCCCCCGTGCTTTTTGCCGATGATGATAGAATATTAATGACAGCGTAGACACAATCAGCGGACTTCAGCAATTCCCCCGACTCTGAAGTCATTCACTGCAAAAGCAGCTAATTCTATCTGATCTGCCTTCTCTATCTGCTCGACAACGCCAGTGAGTACTGCTAGTGGTAAGACATTTAGGTACGCGGACAAGTTTGGCGACCTCCCCGCACTCTGCCCTTAAATGAAAGTACCACATCTCTCGCACGCTTTCAACGCGGCCGCAGTAATAGGACGCAGTATCCGAAAAAAACGCATTACGCGTATATGTATAGGCCGCCTCGTTACCATCACAATTAAGCGACATTATAGCTTCAGTAACGTTATAACCGAAAGCACCCATCGAAAGCATGTTCAATGGTACACAACGTTTTTGTACTCATAACAGACCCTGGTTGCGGTTAGAGACGAAGCTTACCTTTTGCATGCTTGCTTGGTTGCTTTGCTTTGCGCTGCTTTGATTTGATTTGCTTGTTTTGCTTTGCTTGCTTTACGTTGCTTTGGTTCCACTGCATGCGTATTTAGGCTGTTTGCTTGCTTTAGGTTGCTTTGCTTTGATTGCTTGCGTGTTTGTTTGTTCGTTGGCTTAAAGTGAAGCTCTCTTTGCCTACCATCCCATGGTTTGGCCAGGATTGCATGGTCAGCGGTCTGTCGGTCGGTCGGTCACTGGTGGACTTCTCGCAGAGTAGATTCAACCTCACTTTTAAAAACTGCTGGTCCGTCCATTTCATTCGAAGTGCGCGTGCGTTTCATTCCTGCGTCTTTCACCCAATAGAAACCCACGCGCGCATGTTCTCTCGTGCGCACGTCACGCACACGCCTCTTCGTCAGGACAGCAGCAGTGGAACTAACTTTTTTTCTCGCTAAAATAATAAAAGGTAGTTTTGGGGTAAGAGTTCACCAGTCTAAAGTTATCTTGTGCTGCTTTTTAGTGTCTCTGTAACAAAACGCCTCAAGCGCTCTTGTTTGACCTATACGTCTATCGTAAGGACAACCCTACAACTTAATTAGCAAAACACAAACCAACCGCTAGAGACCTTTGTTGCTGACTTCGCGGTATGTGGATGGCTGCATGCATGTATATATATATATATATATATATATACTCGCCGTTGTCATGGCTGTCCGTGACCGAGGCATACATATATATAGTCACTGTTCGCTTTCCACGCAGACAAACTTCTGGGCAACTAGTTGCGCATCCTGGTCAGACCCCTGCCCAGAACTATGGCGCGCCTCGTGAGAACTGAGATGGAAGCGTGGGCAATCTACCGAAGGCAGCCATTTCGGCTTTCGCCTTAGTTGTGGAGGTAGAGGCGGGGATCCTGCGGTCAAGACCGGGCGGGTGTCAGCATCTGTCAGGCGTGTGAGGGATCACCGGATTTTCGCGCTCGTATTTTTTTGTTTTCTGTTCTCTGCGCAAGAATGATCACCAAAACAACACGCGCGCGTGCCCGCAAGGGGGCGTTCATGCACTCGAGGCTAAGCCTAACGTGGCTTCTGCCACAAACGTCGCACTAAGCACAAACACTACAGAGCTACCGATTCGCTGAAGAGACGCCTCATATATAGGGGTGCTGCGCTGACAATCCGTTTCGTGTGTGCGCCTTCTAGTTGAAACTATATCACCTTTTTTATCTTTCCCCGCAAAGCAGGAAACCCTACGCTCTGAAGTAGTTCTTGCCACCGACTTCTTCAATTCGTGCCTCGGGATTCGAACGCCAGCTTCTATAATCCACTGCGGCTTGCTGGCTTCTCAAATGGCTAGCTGCTCTAGCGTGTGTACTACTTTCTCGCCATTTCCTTAAGAAACGCGCAAGCACACAAAACAGGCGCAGTGCCAACTTTGCAGTTCGCTATTTTTTGTTATCTTTGTTTCATTATAGCTCAGGGCCTGTTCGGCCGGGCTTCTTTGGCCTTGCCGCTCGAAATGCTTGCGCCCCAATTTCGCCCTGCCGCTCTTCTTTCGTGGGGACGAGTTTCCGCTGCCTCCGAGCATGCACGCCCTCGCTGATTGTACAGGCCAGTCAAGTGTTGGAATTGAACGCGCGTCTCCGTCGCATGACACGAAAATTGAAAGAGGGGCGTGTGGGAAAGCGGTTATGCGTGCGTCCGCTGAGCGTAAATGGGCTTGCGTGTGCGCTTACACTAGCGAGATTGAGGCTGTGAGCATTTTCGGCTTTCAGATGTCACTCTGGTGCGCGCACGCTCGTTCGTGCGCCACCGACTGTTTCGGTTCGTTTTCTCGTGTGCCCGGGATTTGACATAGAATGCGTCCGTACAAAGCTGCATAGGCGTGTGTGTGTGTACTGGCCACGCGTAATGTAATTTCACTTTGGCTAAATTGGTTATAAATTAGCGGTACAATAGACCCCGCTCAAGCAACCTCAAAGGGACCGCAAGAATATTTTAGTCTTATAAAGAGTTGGCCTTAACAGGAGTCATCTACAGAACTTTAAGTACGCGAGTACTGATGTGGCCAACGAGAACTTCTTGCTGGGCAAGTTGGTATTGATTCATTATACCTATATTTAGGGCCCCACAAAACCATACACAGCACACAAGAGAGAACAATAACGGAACAGAGCGCCACTCACAGCTACTTTATTTTCACAGAAGACACGTACATATATACCCTCGGTCAGCGCCTGCGCAACAAGCACGCTCAAGCAACAAGTACGGTAAGATAAGGCTCTCTCAAAAAACTGTTTCTCTGACTTAAGTAATGGTAACGACGTTTCACTAATACACAAGCTACCTTTCTCATTAATATTGACACAAAATGATTTCAAGTTACGCGCGCCAGCCGCCTCCTGCGTCCGTCCAGTTGTTTACTGCTACCGGCGAAAGATAGCGGCAGTGAAGCGGGCAACACGGGCTCGCAAGGCACGCGCGATCGGAGCAACGTGTCATCAGCGCGGGACACGAGGGAACAAGAAGAGGTGCGGGACTCTTGCGAAAAGACTGTGAACGTTCTAGTGAGGCTCTCGTTTAGCTGTTTGTCGGGCACAAGTTCGCCCAAGGTAAGGTGATTAAAGCACCGTCACTCAACTGTGCGTTACAATATAAAATGCTTCAATTAATTCCCTAGCTTTCGTACTTCTGCTTCTGGCCAGAATCAGTTCTCTTTTATGCTGTGTGTGTTTTTTTTTTTGGGGCACCTGAGAAATAGGTATAATGATGTTGTCAAATATGAACAAAACAAAACGATAAATTTAACAGCATTAAAACAAAAAGGCAGGCGTAAAAATAAAGTTCTTAGATTTGCAAAACGCACAGCAGTAGCTCATGCCATCCTAAGTGATTGACCAATTGTTACTTGCCGAAGCTGCGCAAATCTGTGTGCTGTCACAAAACGGCATTCCACCCGCATAGCTTTCTTTTGAGGCACGAAACGAATGCTCCACTAACTTAAGATACTACTAGCTACCACGTCTCGTGTATTAAATCCATTTAACCTTACAGCCCGAAAATCTCTTCAATGAGACCCACACCTCTCATCCCCGACTGTATTTCCTATCTTCATCGTGATCTCACCCGCGTGAAGGTATCTCTCCTGAGAACCAAGACTGAGGCGGCCTCTACACTTTTCGTAACGTGGGCGATAAGACCCAGCGCCTGAACACCTCCTGAGCTGTATATAGCAATCTGAACCCATGCCTGCAGCGGGTGCTCGCCATCTGCCATGGCTATGTCTATGCAGCAACAAAGAAAACACGGGAAGAAAAATTGTGGCAGAATTAAGCCACCTAAGATGATCTTGAAAGTGAGCAATAGTTTTCTTGTGTAACCTGCTGCATATCCCAGGGCTATCCATGAATCACGATACCTTATGGGTTTATCAGCATACACACGAAGAGGCAATCTCACGGCAAACCACAGTGCTAAATGACATCATGATATAGTGTATCTCGTTGTGATCACTGCACTCCAGTTGAAATTCTATGCAACCCCCCAGTTTACTAGTGTTCTAGCTGCATCTTCGTTGTAGCGGCTATCCCTCAAGCGGCCACACTCAACACGGAGGTGCCTATTGTGGATGGGGTGCTCTCGTTTTAATATATTTAATGCTACATGTCCCTTGTGTCACTTTGGTACATCCATTCAGGGGGTCTGGCCAAGAGTGGGCGCATACCAATATCACACACGCTGTACTGAGGGTGTGTCTACAGGCACATATCTAGTGGCACATATACAGTAGCCTATCTTGAGCACTAGGCCAGACAGCAGCCACCAGCAAGTTGTCTATTTGGGCACATACCTTATGGCCCACGTTGTCTGTTCGGCAAGACAGCATGCCGGTGCATACCCAGTGACAAAAGCTATACTCCATTTCACAACCTGGTTTTAGCACTGCCGGAGGTACAAATCGTACACAGGCAAAATCATTGCGCAGCGGTATACCGTTCCAGGCATAATTGGCTGATTATTGGCTACACTAGAGAGTTTTATTTTTGTTTGCTATATGATACGGTACAGCGAGACGTCACATGTTGGGACCTTTGCCCATGCACGTCATATACTGAGAATTACTGTCACAGTTAGCACCGGTAATCGTAATAGTCACCCTAACCGTGTAACATGGAGGGACCCATACAGCGCCGACCTCCCACTCATATCCGAATTTGCGCTTGTTACTGGCTCTCCACCCTGTCAGCAAGAAACAGGCGGCGAAATCCGTCATCGCTAATTCTCATCGCGAGCTGAGGTCAAATCATTAGGCACGTTTTGTCGTAACTACTGAGACCGGCCATTTGTTTTCACGTTGCTCAGTCTGCATAAGCGGCATCGATGCGCTTTTGCCGTAAAACTGGTTTGATTTCTAATTACCAGGTATGGCGCCCCATCATTAGTATTGGTGATGCGTTGACTATGCGGAACGCTATAAAAGCCATACTGTTCACTGCACCATTAATATACTACCCGGCTCTAGCATGGTACGTGATGACGGTAGCGAGTTAACGCCAAGTAGACGCAAAGCAGACGCTGTAGCACCGGTGAACATTTGTAAGTGCACTCGCTCGTACGTACTTCTTGCTAAGGAGGCTGCAAGGTAAGTGCGGGGAAAACGTGCAGGTAAAGGGAAGCCCTGCTGTCGCATGCATGTAAACGCGCCTTGTGGTTACGGCGTCAAAACACTTTTTGCGTCAATCCACCAACCACGGAGCATGCAACAGGATGGCGAGTAGACGCTCAGAAGACCACACGGCGCGGATGAGCACATCTCGAGGGGCAATCAGCCTTCCTATTGGCTCATAATTCGTGTAGCTTACACAATGCTGCAACCAACTCGTTGTGAGATGGAAACAACTTGGTTCACTCGGCATGTCCCACTGTTTATTGTGCGAGAGCGACCAACCATCCAAAGTAGCCGAAGTAGCTAAAGAACGGTATCGCTTTAAAAGTGCTTAAAACTACCAGGATACAAGCAGACCAGCCTGCAGACTATGAGTCGCTGATCCTTGTCAATAAGCAACACATGTCTGCAGTTTGTTCCCAAGAAACTTCTGGCGCTCATGGCTGCCCACGCGAGGAAAAAATAGAAAGTACCTTTTAACCGCACAAGAAGGAAGCCACACTTTAACTTGAACCGTACTTGCATTTTCGGTTCCAAATATACCCCGTTGTTAATTTAATGTCTTGACTGTGATTCCACAGCAGTTAGCACATTTTGCTTCAGAGCTCCCCTGCTAAACGCCTATCTGTGATATTCGTGAACCCATAAGTGCGTCTGCCAGATGAAATCCGGGCGCACATAATAGCGCACGAGATTGCGGGGCACGTAAGCCTGAGTTCTTGTGCTGAGGCGCCTCGGTTCTTGTGGTAACCCTAACTGCGTTGATAGTCAACCTAATTGATGTGATGTCTCAGTATCTGAAGCCGGGAGAAGAGAAGGATGGCAGTTTTGTCTGAAGGTGAGCATTGAAAGCGATAGCAAGGTTTAGCGCAGCGCTGAAGGCGCCTTAGAACGCTGATATGATGAGGAGCGCAACAAGCAAAGTTGCAGGCGGCGCACCTCGGTGGTACACACAATGAGACTCAAAGAAAACCGCTACCATTTCGCTGCCCCCAAAGACGCGATTAGGTAGATATATCTGGACGTTTACTTTCTGTTGCGATCAGACCAGTGTATGCACTGGTCACTTGACAAAAATGCTGATAGAAGCGCTTCATCCTCTGTGCTTGTGTTCACGTTATGTGTGTGCCTTAACTCGTGCAGCGTTGTTTTCTCATTATAACAATGTGTACACCACTGTGTGGCATACGCAAAACTGCTCTGCAGGGACATATATCTGTACACAGCGATCATGCCCGCATCGGAAGCCAGAACGCTGCCTTAAGTCACGCAAAGCCGACTGAGCGTACTGAGGCTGTGCGTGCACTTAGCTTGGTCGTTTTTGCACCAAACGCACTGCGCGTCTCTGAAAACATTCTAACCCTTCTAACAGAACTACACAGATCTACAGAAGTACATTACTCATTCATCTGCGTCTCACGAAGCACCAACACCTAATACCCTTGGACAAATCCCTGCTGTCCTCGGCATACATCCCAAGGACTGAACACGTGTTGTGTCCAGCCTACGAACCTTTGTGACACATACATCGCCTGCTCTGCTTTGGTAGCTCATAATTGAAGCTGTTTAACTGAGCGCGACTTATATCTGGTGTCCACGGCGCACGTCAGAGGCAGTGAGCATGTTGTGGCCAGCGCATGAACTTCCGAGACACAGGCGCTTCCCCTGTTGCTAAAACTCGTAATTGAAGTTCCTGAACTCAGCGTCAACTCGGCGACCACACGCGCTTGTGTAACTACTGTGAAGTCGCGACAACGAAGCTCCGCCACCAGGTACAGGCCCGTCAAAGCGATGCCGCCAGGATGGCGACGGAGTGGAGCGATGCGAAGGCCTTCGTGGCTCCGCAGGAGTCCTGATGCGCACGTTCTTCGCTCAATCCGTGCCATTGCGGGCCGACCGACCCCGTCCTCGTACGCGGGACCAAATCGCGAGACAGGCCTCGCCGGTCACGACCGACCACCACCCGTGGTGCTACAAAGAAGACAGCGCGTCAGCGGGACGTAGGTTGGGAAGACTGCCGCCGAAGGCGGTGGCGCGTCTCACCGAAATTGGACGTTGTGGCAGTTCGGGCAAAAGCACCGAACAGAACAAAAAGGAAAAGCGAATGACGTCTCAGCGCCGCTACCGATGTCAAGGTGGAGGGGGGGGGGGGGGCGTGTTGAGCAATGCGCCATGAGAAGGCGTCACCCATGAAAGATCCTGACACGTACGGCTCTTCTCTCTGACCGGCAACCACCGTCATCGATATGCGAAAGAATGGCAACATGCTCGAACGCCTAACTCCCGACACTTCTTGTCCAGGCTCTTCGAAGTTGCCTGCAGCGTTCAGGAGGCAGCAGACAACCGACTCTGACCCATGATCGGTAATAATGTGTAACGACGGCAGTGTCACGACCTCGTAACTGTATACGTGGAATAGGAAGGAGGAGTCTAAGCCCTTATATATTTAGCCTCCGCACACGCTTTGGAAAGGTAAAAAGCACACGCTTTTTACATGTGAAGGGCCGGTCATGGAAGAAGTGGTAGCTGCCACGCTCCTCCAATGCGACCCGGCCTCGCCACGTCTACGGTAACAATGGGCTTATTTGGGTCAGTTTGTACCTATTCGGCTGAACAAACGGCGCTTTAGAACACAAAAAGAAGCGATAACAGACAAAAGAGCGCAGATAATAGCAAACGGAATGCTTCTTATGCAAGGTTAAGCACTACGTTTGCAACGTTTACGTTGTCAGGCCAGACGTGAGTAAGCTGACCAATTCGGCGCGGGAAAGTTGACCCAGTGTGACCTGGCGCTTTGTTTGATATATCTACCTGTTATGGCAGCCCTAACACGCAGATTTCAATCCTACAAAACCGACTAAAGCTGCTCTTGTCGGGTCTCCCGTGAGCGCTTTGAATGTTACTTGCGGACCACATTGTCACAGTAAGCTGACACCGTCCAAGAACAAAAGCTCCTCCTTTCCCCGTGACAATGGGCGAAGGAGAGAAGCCTCAACTCGAAACCGATGTTCTCATACGCGTATGAAGAGTTGTCCTCGCGAGGACAAGTCTTCATAACGTTTCGACCATTTTCTTCTCGGAACACTGGCTCCGGCTTCCTGATAAAGAAGCGTCTATACTATAGGAAGACAGTTGGGTCAGTTGGAAATGTCCGTTACAATTGCGCGGCCACTTAAGTCAAGGTCAGGAAGAAAAGAGCCACAGGACACACGCGGAAAGTCCCCTTAATAGAATGCTGGTCCTGTGCACACGCTTATTTTGTGCATCCACCATTGATTCAAGTCTCTACTTAAATATCACCTTATTGCGTTGTGCGGGTTTGCGTGGCGGGCATTCAAGCCGGTTTGCAAAGACAAGGCGATATCTACCTATCACCCGCTTAAGTTGCGTGCTATTTAGACACACTGCGCTCCATTTTACACGAGTACCGATGATAAGTAATCTCGCTGGTCGCAAGAGTGTATACAATGGCGCCGATGTCACCCGAAGTGACCATCAGCGTGTTACTGTGACTGTGATAGGTGGCTCATCATGACAGAAGGAAATCATAGATTGTTGGCAAACACAAGAGGCACGCGCATTTTATAGCCGCGGTGGTATTGCTCTGGAAGCTCACCTTCCAACGCACTGCAATCAGTATTTTATTGTGCAGGGAGTTCCTGACGATTTAACACATCACGAGGCAGCCACTGCGCCGCACGAAAAGGGCATGCATGTACAAGGTACTGTAGACAAACAATTCCTCCGAACCTGGAGGAATGAAGTGAGGAGGAGCAGTGACTATGAGAAGCATAGAAAACCTTGGTGCCGTATGTTACTGGCAACAACCACTACGGTAACGGTCTCGCACAATCGCAGACACTTCAACAGGGAGGCGGGGAACGAGAGTGGGGAAAAAGAAAAATATAAAGAAAAGGAGGTAGAAGAGTTCAGTGATATATGGAGAGCGCAGCTCTAAGTCTAACGGCTGTCAGCGAACGTGTATACGTGATGTGACCGAAGGCCTATTAGGAGAAAGGGGGTGATGGGGATGCATCATAACCTTCTGAAGAATGTCTTCTCATCGGCAAGTATTAATAAAATAAGCTAGCTAATTAGATGCAATCAGGCACTTCAGTCGAGTTCGATCGACCCCGATGTGGACGCCTTCAAGTCACTTCGATCTGTATACGAAATGGGCTGTTAAAAATATTCCGTGCAGGTTGACGATTCGAACAAAGGTATACGACGGACCCGCCGTGGTAGCTCAAGGGCTAAGGCGTTACGCTGTTGAGCTCGAGGTCACGGGTTCGATACCCGCCGCGGCGGCGTCATTCCGATGAAGGCGGAAAGCAAAGACACTCGTGCACCGTGCGTGTGGGTGGAAATTTACCTCTCATATCCTACATTTTTTTTCGCCTGAACAAATACTTTAGAAGTGCAGTTAGAAATACTTGTATGTGAGGTAAGAACATCCACAATTACTGCCACGCCATTTGCTGCACCGGGGCAATATTCTTAGACTCATTTAAAGAAAAAAATTGGAGGACGCTTAAGCTTCGCCTTCAAGAGTGGAACGCGACAGCGTTCCCGTCGACCCGCCAAGGGGTGTAAGACAATGGGCTACGGTGCAGCGACTACGTGCCCCGCATCGGACGCGGTGAGCGTCGAGCAAAGCAGCATTCGGCGCGACAACGAAATGTGCGCCTGAGCAAGCGACGCACGCCTGAGCCTTAGAAACAGCTCGTTTCTAAGGCAACACCGCGTTCACTACAGGCGCTTTTGTACCGCTTTGAAGCATGGAACTCGTGGCTCACTGGTAACGTCTCCGTCTCACACTCCGGAGACCCTGGTTCGATTCCCACCCAGCCCATCTTGCAAGTTGTTTTTTATTCATGAAGTGCCTGCTGGGATTTATCGCTCACGGCCAACGCCGCCGACGCCGACACCGGCTTTTCTGCGACACGAGCTCCTTAACGCTGTCGCGTTAATATTTGGAGGACGTTTAAGATTCACCTTTAAGAATGGAACGCGGTAGCATTCAAAGATCCCCGACCGCTTCTCATGCTTCCCGGCAACTGAGGCTTATGTAATGAATGAATCAATGAAAAACTTTATCCCTCATTAAAGGGAAGGGGGCAACGGGGTAGAGGGGGGGGGAGGAGCTACTTGAAGACCTCCTCTATCCTCACTGCCCACTCCAGGATGGCCTCCAGGATGTCAGGCCTCGAGCTGCGCAAGGCCACCTCCCACAGATCCTCATTAGATATTAATTGCATGAGGAAAGGGCTTGATGTGGTTTAAGTCCGCTTTGGGAGAGACGCAGAATTTACAAGAGGGAGAAAGGTAAATGGTGGGATGAATGCGATGGAAAAAGCAAAGGTGTGAGTTTGCAGCTGTCACCACAGAACTTTTCACCTGCACGGCGATTTGCGCATGAGTGTCGGAAAGGTTAACCGGTCTAATCAGCAGTGTGTACAGATGTCATGGTGGGTAATAAGCCGATCCCGTGCTATAAACGGCTCTTGCTACGGTAATGTTTACCGGGAAACGCTGGCGACAAGCACTATGCACGAAAGCGAGCTTTCTGGTAGAAACGCAGCCTCTTACGTGGGCCGATCTTCTGTTATTGTTTCGCACTTTTAATACTTCAGTCTGAGAAGATTTAACGTAAATGCTGTCGGCGTTTTGTTTCGTGACGTTTCTTTGTAGGCTATCATTCTCAAGATTGCGAGGAGTAACTTTGTCAAGAATGTAAGACAAGGTATGAGCAACTTTAGTGACAGAAAAACTTTAGGGCTGTGTACAATATATATGGCATTTTTCACTCAGAGCACACCTGACGCCGACGCCGAATTTTCTGTGACACGGGGCTCTTAACGCTGCTGCGTTAAAACAGAAACGGGCATCTGGCACAAAACATAGCTTCTATATTCACATGCTTTCACCCAGAGCATACTTGACCAGTGAACCGTCTCACCTCTCACGGTAGTCTTTAAAACAGTCGGTTCAATTTCTTTCGCCCGAATGGATGCAGCCGCACGAGTCTCTTGGCGTGTTCACCCTCGTCGGAAGCACCATGCACAACGCGGCGTTTTCCGAGTCAGAGATGGTGACATGTTAACGGATCTTTGCTGGATGACCACACATGACGTCAACATCCATATTTATCTAGCTTAAGCATCCCGTTTTAATTTACGAAATCAGATTCGGTAGGTGCCATGAAATGGCGACAACAGGCTAGACTAAGAGGTTAACAATTAATCCAGAGTACCCGCGTTTGGCGTGCCTCATAATCAGGTCGTCGGTTTGGCATGTAAAACTCCAGTTTTTAACAATTTCTATGGGTACGACAGTTCAAGGTTCGCCTCTGCGTCTCTCTTTTATGCAAATCTACGGGGACCTTCTCCGTTATCCCACAGTGAAGCAAAGCAAGAAGTTGGAGTGATGCTTCCGTTGGTGAACTTACGTTTTAGGACAAAAAATTGAAGAAAAGAATAGAACACGTCAAGCAAGCAGTAGTTCCGACCACAGTATAAGAGAAGATAACTTTAAAAAGTGCTGACAAGTAATTTTCGAAGTTGTGGAAGCGTTACCACGCATTATGTATCCATAATAATACATTTATCAAGTACGCAGGTTGGAAAACCTATAAAGTATTTTAACTTGATACTGTATACTAATTTTCGCAATGTTGAACCTGGCGCGATAGTCATTATCGTGACGCCATAACACAGAGCAAAATTCGCTGACGTCGTGTAGCAAGGCAATAGTATGGCAGTACTGCTCCCAAAACACTAAAACGAGACTACTGTGCGGGCTTCACCTGGCTGCGCTAGCATGTGGAAGCCTCAGCGATTGCAGGTACGAGCCGAGCCGATGTGTCATGACGTCATGACGCATCCTCCTCCGTGGTACCGAAATCGAAACCGGTTCCTAGAAACAAGTATCAGGTGGAAGCTTTAGCACAGGGGCTCATATCTGGCTAGGAGTGCTATTTCTCCTAACATGGGTTAGGAGAAATAGTCCTTCTCGGCAACGACTGCACCGAATTTGATGAGGATTGCTGCATTTAAGAGAGAATGTTAAATTCTAGTGACTGCTGGTAGCGAATTTTCGATTTAGGCCGTCGATTATTTAATAAGCACTGTTAAAATCGCAAATTAAAGAAACGAAACTATCCAGCTTGCAACTCTGTAACTCAGCAGCGAAATACAATATCACCATTCTGTATTTAGCATCAAATAGTACATCGAAAGCGGACAAACGTTGTATATATACACATGGCTCTCAAGTATACCACTATTATGGGAGTAGGACTTCTTCAAAAGCCTTGTAAACAATGTAACAATTTAACATAAGATATACAAGTTCATATATCAAATGTCCGCTTTGAACGCTCAAATGGATGCAGTTCACATAACTACGATATATTTTCTCGGTGCAGAGCTACAAGGTTGTGAATTTCTTGCTTCTATATTCTCCTTCCATCTTACCATTCTTTAATTCCAGTTAAATAGTCAAGGCATTAAATCAAGATGCGCTTCCAGCAGTCACTAAAGTTTAAATTTTCTCTCTCAATGCAACAAACTTGATTAAAATCGGCCCAGTGGTTATCTCAGCACAGCGTTCCTCCATTTTACATGTATTTGAACAGGCCGCATCGGAGTTCGACCCGAGCTAAAGCTTGACCTTAAAGGGGCCATAAAGGGGAATATTATTTCAGCTGCATTTGTAAATTGCTCTACTATCATGGAAACACGAAAGCCCTCAATGATAGAAGCTTGCCAAGCCAGGATAGACGCAAATATGAAAGACAAATGGCGCTGCTGTTTGAAGTTTCCGCACCATCTCACTGTGGAGTCATGGATTTTGACGACGTCGACTCGAGACGACTTATTTTTTTTTTATTGGTAAAGGTGGGCGACACTGTGTTTCAACAGAGCCAAAGCCTGATGCATTTTACCGAGTCACAACAACAAAAAATTAATGAAAACACTTTGAAATCAGTGACGTCACACTAACGTACAGGCGCTGTTGTTTCGTCGCAAAATTTAAGAAGTAATATTTCTACCTGTATTTCATTGTCAGATAAAGAACCTATTACTGCGAAATTAACGAAATATAGTTTTCGAAGGATAATTCATCAGTCTATAGCCTGCACTAGCGTTTTTTTAGTGTTGCTTTAAGTTATTATAGTATAAACCCCATGGAAGCGATCTTGCGCGCGACAGCGACAAGCGATGCGATGGAGATTGCTGTCGTGTCCACTCGTCGCCTACAAGTTGTACCTCATCCGAGCGACTATTTCAAGCGACGTCTCCCCGGTTTTGCCGGAATGAGGGCAGCAAATACGCGTCGGGTCTAGCGTGACTCGTGCTTTACTAATTTAAGTTGATGTATTTTACTGTAAAGAGTGGCATAAAATATTTCCGAAGGTCCTGCAGTAGGTTCTTATTGTAGCACGTATAAAAGCTCAACCGTTTGCTCGTTCCGTGCGACAATAAGTAGTATTGGAGTAAAGTACATCCAGTTCCGGCTTCGCGCTATTGGCTAGTCGCTCATAAGATTTCTGCGCGACAAGCGACGAATTCTGGATTTGTAAAACCGAGCAATCGAGAGACAACACCAAGCGATCTGTTCAAGCGATGACCCGATCCGTCGCTCGAAGCCGTCGCTCGTCGCTGTCGTGCACAAAATCGCTCTCATGGGGTTTAGCCTTAAGGGTGTGCTAAGGAAAAAAAAAACGAGTCGGAAATGTCATTTTAGTTCCCTTTGAACCTCACAAATCCCAACGTGTCATTTTTGCTACGCTGTGTTTAATGTCTCATAATTCTAATTTAAACTCGGCAAACTTAATGCAAAGGCTGTAGTGTATTTTGACACCCTGGAGCGAGTCTCCAAATTTGGATAATTCAGCAAGAGTTTATGAAACGATTACACAATTATTTTATTCAAGTAATGTTTCATAGTTATCATTTCTTTCTGCACAATTGTACTTTCCATCGCCAAACGAGAACAAATGTCTCTAGTCCGCTCTGATTGATCTGGCAGCACAAAGTCGGAACGGCGTTCGGGCTTTGTGGGGCCAACAGGGCAGACCCTGCTGCACGCAACAATTTCGGCTCGGGGTGCGCAAGGTCAGCAGGCAAAAGATGGAGGAAGAGTGAGGAAATACGAAAATAGCGAAGAAACGAAAACAAGGACAAAGAGATCTAGATAAAGCAAGAAAAGAGGCAGAAACAAATCGACAGAGACAACGTCCGCTCCAAAGCGGTCGGCTTCCCCGGTGAGCCAGACTCGGCACTGAGACAATTGATGGGCATGTCGTGAGCGTCGGTTCACTGCGTAGCAAAGACACCGCCAACACCACCTCGTAGCGGCGCTGCTGGCGACCACGGTGAGCATCATCGTCGGCCCCGGCGTCGGGCCCAATATTTTACAAGCGGCCGCGCCGAGCACGCTTCCAGACAAATAGGGATGCGCGGACGCATGGAGGGGCCTCGGAATGAGAAATGGGTCGCTCCTGGCGGGCTACGCCCGGAAACAGCCTCGTCGGAATCACGTCGCCACCTCATTTGCTTCACTTCTCTTTTTTTTCTCCTTTATTGCTTCCTACGCATTGCATTACCTGCCCAGATACGATTCTTCGCTTGTACATTAACTGCAACGTGATGTGCTGACGATCAATAGCTCTTGTTAATGCAATAGCATTATGGTGAGAAACAGCGCCAAATTGAAAGGATAAAATAAACACATGGCCGATCGGTGTCCTTCCGTGTTCAATTTGCGCTACTTTTCACCCATGAACATAAAGCAACTTGCCTTGCTACAACAGCATTACACAGATAGAAACTGGTTTGTCGGCATTGAACCCCGAGTTTGTAACGCGAGCCGATAAGGAGGTAGTGTAATAAAGGTAGTGGTTATTCTGATTCTGATGCCAGAGCGCGATAGGTTGATCCGGAAGGGTTTTGATGCGATAGCATTATATAGATCAAGACTCGATATTCGGTAATGCAGAGTGGTATGTCTTCGGTTGGGAGCGACTGGTGGGGTGAGAGCGATCGAGTGGGGAAGGAGCAGCACCGGAGTGGTGTGACGTAACGAGGCACGTGACACGGTGAGTCACGTGGTGGTGGTTTCGTTGTTGTGCGGCGGGCGCCAGCGGTATGCTCTCCACCAGTTCGTTGGGGAGGACATGGTGGTAATGAAGCGATAGGAACGGTTTACTTAGCTGTATGCGTGTGCGTATGGTTATATAAAGATATAGTTGACGTGTATTGAGTTGTATAGCGATAGATGCATGGTATACCACATGGCGATGGCTGAGGTGTGTGGGTATCGTGGTTAAGAGCAACAAACAAAAAGAGTCGTTCTTTCTAGTGTTTAGGTCGACCATATTGGACGTTACAGGGTACTAGACAGCAACAGCAGGTCACGTATAAGTTACATGGTCATGACGTAGGAAATCATGTGGATTTCAATAGATCATTATCGAATATGATAAGATTTGATAATAATACACTACATCACATAATACACCTGCCAGGCTATTTTTTTACTGCCAGTAAAATAAGGAGACTTAATCGCTGTGACTTATGCATTTGTTTATCGTGTAGCAGCAGGAATAACGCCCTACGTTCAGCAAATCAAGCACGAATAGGGCTAGAAAAAAATGCGACAAAAGTCTAGATGTTGTCCGAGATGTATATGACAACAAAACATAAAAGAATATAATCGATCTCAGATACACATAAAATTTGGGCACCCGTTGCATCTGGAACAGTAACCCCATTTGGAGTAAAAATGACAAACAACAAGCTAACGTATAAGCTCTTTATAATAAATATTCGGGTAATAGCTGTTCTTCGGCTCTTAACGCAATCGCGTTAAGGAACCCATGTCGCACCCACCGTGGTTGCTCGGCGGCTATGGTGTTGGGCTGCTAGCAAGAGGTCGCGGGATCGAATCCCGGCCACGGGGGCCGCATTTCGATGGAGGCGAAATGCGAAAATGCCCGTGTACTTATATTTAGGTGCACGTTAAAGAATCCCAGGTGGTCTGAATTTCCAGAGTCATCCACTACGGCGTGCCTCATAATCAGAAAGTGGTTTTGGCACCTAAAACCCCATAATTTTAACCCATGTCGCATAAAATCCGGCGTCGGCGGCGGCTTCGGCGTCCGGTGTGCCACATCGGCGCCAAGCGTCCGCCGTAAGACGTCGCATCGGCAAAACCACACATACCCATGCCGTTCATGTGACGCAAGGAATTTACTGAACCAAGTGAATTTCTCAAGCTAAAATACATGAAAAAATCGTAAACTACTACTTACACACAACCTACAGACATCGGATTGTAATTTGAATATACGCGAACATAATTCTGTTACGCGAAAACTCAAACAAACCTCTTTTCCAGCATTTCTACAACGCACAGACCGAAGACGGCGTCCGCCATTTGCGCACGCCGGCGCGTAAATATCTCAGAGTCCATGGAGCAGCGCGCGCGCTTCCTTGAAAGACTTTCAGATGGCACTCGCCTCCGCCGCATCGCAGCCCTTGCATGACGCAGCGTTTCGACCAGAAAGCCCGCCTTCGTGCATAGCGTTCACCGCGAGCGTTTCCCAGTATACATTACGATTACATACGCTGCAGTTGCCGGGAAGCGTGAGAAGCAGTCAGAAATTTTTGAATACTATCGCGTTCCACTTTTAAAGGCGAAGCTAAAGCGTTCTCCAAATTTTTCTTCCCTTACTTCTGATAAAACCTTGCTAATGAGGCATTTTAACTCTTACGGCGAATGCCTTAGATCTGTATGTGTCAAGGTTGCGTTGTTAGGTGCAGAAAATTGGACCGCTCGCGCCACTGCTTGCGCGTTCGTCTTCTTCCCATCGCTGCCACATCGCTGCCGCTAATCATGCGAGAAGGCGCAAATAATTTGTATAGAATTAATTAAGGCACTCGAACCCACCCCCTTTGGTGTTAATTTGGGCGAATTTGATCAACGTATAGTTAATAAAGGTAGCCATCATTAAGGTACTCGAAACCACGACCTTTGGTGGGAGAAAACAAGTAATAACAAGTAACAACGCATTCGAATGAGAATGTCAAGTAATGAAAAGGGTGTCTTTTGAGCGCGCAGGCTTTTGCCTTCCCCCTCTTTGACGTATGCTAAACTGACTTTCAATTTTGTTTCGTCTAACGCTTTTTCACTTGACTCCCTGCAACTAGACCCCAGACCAAACCCAGAGCTAAGCTACCAACTGGACAAATCGTAATGGGAACAAGTGTTCGTTTTCAGCCTCGAGCTTGGAGCCGCACGACATTCCTGCACCCCCTGCGCGTTCTGAGTGATTTGATCATGTCTTCGCGTGTCCTCGAGCACATGTACAGTTTGAGCGTTCCTGTGATCACCATTTCCATCACATTTCTCACCTAACACATAGCCAAGTAGGCGAGGCCTGCTGGTGGGCGAGCATACCAGTTTCTCATTAAAGCCAGCACCTCTTTCTCTCTCTAAAGTTGATACGTGCAGCGTCAACGTGGCTTGTGATCTTCACCTTAATGCAGTGCACACGCGTCGAACATGTGCTTGTGAGACTAAGGCAATCGCAGAAGTAGGCTTCACCTCACCAAGCCTTTTCTTGTGGGGAAGGCAGCCTCGAGACGAAGGCGTTCATCGTGCTACGCATGGACGCAGGGACACACATTGAAGAGGTATGAGAGCATGTTTTAAACACGGTATCAAAACTTTTTTGATCGGTAGGCAATGCTGCCGTGAACATGCGAGTCAACTATTATTCCGCTACATGCGCAGCACAAAGCCTACATGCTCGCATAATAAGCTGTGATCATTTTTGTTTTGTGGATTAAAAAAAAAATCTACCATGTCAGATAGCATAATTCTTGTCCTTGAGCTTCATTATTCGAACAGGTAGCAATTGCTAACACGAGAAATTGACACACATATTCAAGTATAATTAACGTAGACCATTAATTACCGTCCTAACCTTGCGGCACGTACTGTAAGTTATGAATTGTAGTCGTTGAATTTGCAATGCGTATCCGCTTGAGGCTAACCTTAAGGATGAAATTAGTTTTGAGATACTATTTCTCAAAGTAAAGGACGAAATGCACGGGCGTTCCAAATGCTGTTATGCAAAACTCAAAAGAGCGTTTTGTAAAAAAAAAGTAAGTGGTACAGTACTCAAGTTTTTACGGCATGTTTGATGGTGCATGTCCAATTGGTGTCACTATGGAAATGGATTAACGTGAATATACCCTGCAATATCCGCGGCTACAATTCGCAAATTGCAATATATGCCTAAAATATTTAATTAGGAAGAAGTTAATTTATTAAGCTTTTTTTAATTAGGTGAATATACGTTGCCATTTCTTGTTCATATCCGCCTCTGTGAATAATCACGCTCAATGATTAGGGTTATGTTATCGGCAACAGGCGATTTCATTTTTAAATTCCGGAAAACTTAAATATGATCACCCCGTAGATTGCTTGCCGTGTCGAATAGGTTTCGGGGCCTCTCCATTTTTTTCGCTGTATGCGCCGCCGGAAATGACGTTTCTGCAGGCGAGACGACCCATAGACGTCACCTGTAGGTCATAGAGTATGTGCCAGTGGCCGAGGCTGTGCCCGTTCTTGGTCAATCCTCCGGAATGGGTATGTCCTACTGTAACACAAGAGGTCGCGCCTGACGATCCCTCAGAGCAAAGGATGCTTCACCGGCAGACATGCGGCTATCAAGGTTGCTGATCACGCCTGATCGTTCACTCAAGGCAGCTCAATCAGCATTACTTGAGTCTTACGGACAGGCAGTCATGTTCCAGATTTTCAGCTTTTCGAGCACCCAGAAATGACAGCTCGCTTCAAGACAACGTCGCCTCTCCTGACCGTCACGAAGAGGCCACTGATCGATGACAGAGACATTGTCGAAAACTCCCGGAGAAAGCGTCGATGGCCGGTTCACAGTTGCCACGTCGTCGCCTCATATTGTGCAACGCTGTAGACACATTGGATGTCGGGGAACAGCGGGTGGACGGCAGGTTCATAGTTTGTCACATGGTTTCCTCGTATTGTGCAACGTTGGAGAGACATGGGACGTTGGGGAACAGATGATGGCGAACGATTCGGCGTTTGTGATTGGCCAGCGAATTCCTTTGACGAGGGAAAGAGGGAAATAAATGGACGGCTGTGAAAAAATGCTAGGACATGCAAAGGTTAGAGCGTAGTGTGCTCCGGTAGTTGGAGCCGTGTTTGTAAAACTGAATTATGTACTTTTGAATATAAACCTTTTCTGTTCTCTTAATAAACCGCATAAAAAGCGGATACGGACGGCTCTAAAAGACGCTCGGACATGCTGAGTCTTAAGCATGTAGCGTGCTCCGATAGTTGGAGCCGTATTTGTAAAACTGAATCACGTACGTTTGCTTATAAAACTTTTTCTTCTATCTTCAACGTCGCACGGGACTTTTCCTTCTCCCGGCACCTGGCACGGCACCATTCATCGAACTCTCATGGCCGCATGGATCCCCGACTTCACAACAGCGGCTGCTGGCAGCTTATGGGGTCGGTTTGCGTTGGCTACATCGGTGTGGTGAGCGCTACGTGTTTGCTTCTATTTTCGCCAGGCTCATTAGCCCAGGTAGTTGGTAATGGTGTTCGGTGTTAGTGAGTTTCTCTCGTAGACCAAGAATATAATGTTTCGTGGGCTAAACTACAAGTGGGGAAGAAACACAGGGTGCACTGTAAACATGCATGATAACATTCAGATGCAAGTAATCCTAGAAAGTCGTGAGAAAATGGGCATTTCGGTTGGCCCTGCGAAAAACAAAAGGTAACAATTACGGCTTTTTAAGAAGGAGGAGAGGAGTTGGGACGAAGCCAATGAGGTCAGAATAATTATTTGGTAAGGAAGGAGCGCTGTGAAATTCTGCAGTCTCCTGATAGCGATGACGACAGGCTATGAAGTACCTCATGTTTGCTCTTCATGTCGCCAGAACTCTCTCTAGTACAAGTAAGCAGATGTTAGGATAGTATGTTTGAGTTCTCTAGTGGGCACTGTTTTTGAATTTTACCTTCTTTAAATAGTGAAATCAATTTTATGGAAGGATGAATTTTGAAGGCAAACAATTTCGCTATGGCAAAACTCGAAGTTGAGGACATCCTTCAAGCTTGCGAGGAGTTCGGCATTTCCACATGGATCCTTAAAAAATAAAAGAAGCAGTTATCGACGTCATGAACGCAAAATATGTGATGGTCGAGGAAGCGGTCAAGGCTCGGGAAATCATTCTTGAAAGGAAGGGAAAAGCAGAGGAATGCGAGAGGCGCGAGCGTGAAGAGGCAGAAAGGCGCAAGCGCGAAGCAGAAGTGCAGGAGAGACGCGAGCAGGAGGCAGCGAAACGGAATGATCTTAGCATGGAAGAGCTTGAGTGCAAAAGTCAGATACTTAGGTGGCACATAGCATGACGCCAGCTCCACTTTCAGGGCACACGAATAAATATATTGCTAATTTTCTCGTCACTTGAATGAGTATCTAAGAAGGAGGGTATCAGCCGGGACTTGTGGACCGAGAAATTACCAGCGCTGACACCATTAAGTATAGCTAAGTGTTTCATAAACTGCTTTTCCGATGAGAGAGCGCAAAACTACGATAGGGTTAAGAAGGCGTTGTTCAGACATTGGGTTTAGCATTTCACACCGACTTTGAAGGCCAAGAAGAGATAGCGGGAGATCGCGCCGAGGTTTGCTCACACGCCAAAATTTTCACATTACTCCCCGACGATCACAGAAAGAGGCGACAAAGCAGGATTTGGTGCCGGGAAGCCAAAGGCTAACAAGTCTTTGCGTAGGAATTTTCAACCGCAGATTTCCAACTCCACCGGCACGCATCAGGAGAAAGAGGCTGACGTACCTAATGTTGTGCAAGAAACGAAGGCCCCCGTTGACTGTGTACGCGCGCTGGAGGCGCAGAAAAATCTTGTTTCTTAAAACTGCACAGATAAGGGCCACATTGCCAGGAGCTGTGACAAGCTGATGGCATTTGCCACAATTCAGGACTCCGACAACCAGCACCTGTACAAACCGCATATGTGACAGCGTTCAGTGAAATGCCAGGTGTGTACGGAGGCGGCAATTTTGGTGAACCTGCCAGAGCAAGTCAGCTATTCGTCTTTGGATAGGTCAAAGCAAATATTGAGGGAACGAGGAGAATCCCCCAATATGGGAGCTGTCAGGGGACAAAGGCAGGAGTACATTGACAGACTGACAGGCGTATTCCCTATTGAGCCGCGGACAGAGGATAATGAAACAATTCCAGAGACAGCTGCGTGCAGTGACAAGTGAAACGTTTCAGTCGTCGGTAGCGAGGGTAACGCAGTAGAGAGAGGCGTTTTTCACGCACAAGAAAGGGGGCGCCGTTAGGCCAAGTGTGTATGGAGGTGGAACTTCTGCCAGCCTGCCAGGAAAAGCCCAATAAACAGAGGGCCCATTGCCCAAGTGTGTATGGAGGCGACAAGTTCAGACAGCTTGCCAGAAAAAGCACAAGAGGGCTCGTTAGGCCAAGTGTGTACACAGCTGGAAGGTTCGGTCAGCCTGCCAGAAAAATCACAAGAAACGGAGGGCCCGTTAGGCCAAGTGCGTACTGAGGTGGCAAGTTCGGCCACCTTGCAAGAAAAAGCGCAAGAAACTGAGCACTCCTTCGGCCAAGTGTGCACGGAGGTTGAAAGTTAAGCCAGCCTACCAGAATAAGCAGAGGAAATGCAGGGACCGTTACATAAAGGGCGTACTGAGGTGGCAAGTTCAGTCAGCCTGCCAGAAAAGCATAAGAAATGGAGGGCCCGTTATGCCAAGTATGTACGGAAGTGGCAAGTTTGGTCAGGCTGCCAGAAAGAGCACAAGAAAAGGAGGACCCATTAGGTGAAGTTTGTATGAACGTAACAAGTTCGGCCAGCTTGCCAGAAAAAACACAAGATATGGAGGGCCTGTTAGGCCCAGCATTTACAGAGGTGGCAGGTTTGGTCACCCTACCAGAAGAAGCACAACCGAGGGCTCGTTAGGCCAAATGTGTACAGTGGTGACAAGTTCGGCCAGCTTACCAGAAAAAGCACAAGAAATGGAGGGTCCGTTAAGCGAAGTTAGTAAGGAGGTAGCAAGTTCTACCAGCCTGCCAGAAAAAGCACAAGAAACGCAGGGCCCATTAGGCCAAGTGTGTACGGAGGTGGCAAGATCAGCCAGCCTGCCAGAAAAAGCATAAGAAACGAAGAGCCTGTTCGACAAAGTGTGTACGAAGGTGGCAAGTTTTGCCAGCCTGCCAGAAAAGGCAAAAGAAACCGAGGGCCCGTTATGCCAACTGCGTACCTAGGAGGCAAGTTCGGCCAGCCTGCCAGAAAAGCACAAGAAGCGTAGGGCCCGTTTGGCCAAGTTTGTACAGAGGAGCAAGCTTGTCTAGCATGCCAGAAAAAGCACAAGAAACAGGGGACCATTAGGCCAAGTATGTACGGAGGTGGTAAGTTCGGCCAGCCCACTAGAAAAAGTGCGTGAAACGGAGGGCCCGTTGGGCCAAGCGTGTGAGACATGGCAATTCTGGCTAGCCTGCCAAAAAGCACAATAAATGGAGGGCCCATTATGCCAAGTTTGTATGGATGTGGCAAGTTGGGAGAGCCTGCCGGAAAAAGCAAAAGAAAGAGAGGACCCGTTAGGCCAAAATGTGTATGGAGGTGGCAACATTGGCCAGCCTCCCAGAAAAGCACAAAAAATGGAGAGCCCGATGGGCCAAGCGTGGGCAGAGGTGGCAATTTTGGCCAGCCTGCCTAAAAAGCACAAGAAATGGAGGGCCCATTATGCCAGATTTGTACGAAGGTGACAAGCTTGGCCAGCATGCCGGAAAAAGCACACGAAACAGAGGGCCCACTGAGCCAAGTGTGTATGATGGTGGCAAGTTCGGCCAGCTTGCGAGGAAAACTCCAATAAGCGGAGGGCCCGTTGTGCCAAGTGTGCATAGAGGTGGAAAGTTCGGTCAGGCTGCCAGAAAGAGCTCAAGAAAAGATGGGCACATTAGGCAAAGTTCGTACAGAGTTAAGAAGTTCGGTCAGTTTGCCAGCTTCTGCAAGATACCGAGGGCCCATCAGGCCGAGTATGTACACACGTGGCAAGGTTGGCCACCCTGCCAGAAAAAGCACAAGAAACGGAGGACCCCTTGGCCGAGTGTGTACGAAGGTGACGAGTTCAGCCAGCTTGTCAGAAAAAGCACAAGAAATCGAGGGTCCGTTAGGCCAAGTGAGTAAGGAGGTGGCAAGTTCTACCAGCCCGCCGGAAGAAGCACGAGAAACACAGGGCCCAATAGGCCAAGGGGGTACGGAGGTGGCAAGTTTGGCCAGCATGCCGGAAAAAGCACAAGAAACAGAGGACCCAATGTGTATGCAGCTGGAGGGTTTTGTCAGCCTGCCAAAAGAAGCACCAGAAACGGAGGGCCCGTTAGACCAAGTTGGGCCAAGTGTGCATGGAGGTGGAAAGCTTGGCAAGTATACAAGGTAAAGCCTAATAAATGGAGAACCCGTGAGGCCAAATGTGTTCGGAGGTGGCACTTTTTGGACAGCCCGCAAGAAAAAGCAAAAGCCACGCAGGGCACGTTAAGATAAGTCTGTACAGAAGTGGCAATTTTGGCCAGCCTGCCAAAAAGCACAAGAAATGGAGGGCTCATTACTCAAGTTTGTACGGAGGTGGCAAATTTGGAGAGCCTGCCAGAAAAAGCACAAGAAACAGAGGGACCGTTAGGGCAAGTGTGTACGGAGGTGGCAAGTTTGGCCAGCATGACGGAAAAAGCACACGAAACGGAGGGCCCGTTGTGCCAAGTGTGTACGAAGGTGACGAGTTAAGCCAGCTTTTCAGAAAAAGCACAAGAAATGGAGGCTCCATTAGGCAATATGAGTAAGAAGGGAGCAAGTTCTACCAGCCTGCCAGAAGAAGCACAAAAACACAGGGTCCATTAGACAAAGTGTGTATGGAGGTGGCAAGATCAACCAGCCTGCCAGAAAAAGCACGACAAACAGAGGCCACGTCACGCCAAGTACGTGCTGAGGGGGCAGGATTGGCAGCCTGCCAGAAAAAGTACAAAAAACCGAGGGCCCGTGACGCCAAGTGTGTACAAAAGTGGCAAGTTTGGCCAGCGTGCCAAAAAAAGCATAAGAAACAGAAGGCTCTTAGGTCAAGTGTATACGCAGCTTGAAGGTTTGGTCAGCCTACCAAAAAAAAACAAGAAACGGAGGGCCCGTAAGACAAAGGGCGTACTAAGGTGGCAAGTTCAGCGAGCCTGCCAAAAAAGCACAAGAAACTGAGGGCCTGTTAGGCGAAGTGCGTACCTATGTGGCAAGTTCAGCCAGCATGCCAGAATAAGCATAATAAAAGAGGGCCTGTTAGATCAAATGTACACGGAGATGGAAGGTTTGATCCGCCTGCCAGAAAAAGCACAAGAAACGGACGGCCCGTTAGAATAAAAGCGTACTGAAGTGGCAAGTTCAGCCAGCGTGCAAGAAAAAGCACAAGAAACGGAGGATCCATTAGGCCAAGTGTGCACGGAGGTGGCAAGTTAGGCCAGCCTACCAGAAAAGCACAAGAAATGGAGGGCCCGTTTGGCCAAGTGTGTACAGAGGGGCAAGCTTGGCTAGCCTACCAGAAAAAGCACAAGAAACAGAGAGACCATTGGGCCAAGTGTGTACGGACGTGGCAACTTCGGACAGCCTACCAGAAAAAGTGCCAGAAACGGAGGGCCCGTTGGACCACGCGTGTGGAAATGAGGCAATTTTGGTCAGCCTGCCAAAAAAGCACGAGAAATGGAGGGCCCATTATGCCGAGTGTGTACAGAGATGGGAAGTTTGGCCAGCATGCCAGAAAAAGCACAATAAACAGACGGCCCGTTAGGCCAAGTGTGTTCGGAGGGTGCAAGTTTCGAGAGCCTGCTAAAAAAAGCACAAGAAACAGAGGGTCCGTTGGGCCAAGCGTGTATGGAGGTGGCAAGTTTGGCCAGCCTGCCAGAAAAAGTACAAGAAACGGAGAGCCCGTAATTCTAAATGTGTACGGAGGTGGCAAGTTCAGCGAGCCTAACAGAAAAAGCACAAGGAACGGAGAGCCCCTGATTATAAATGTGTACGGAGGTGGCAAGTTCAGCGAGCCTGCCAGAAAAAGCGCAAGAAACGGCGGACCCACTAGGCAAACTGTGTAGAAAGGTCCTGGGTTTGGCCAGCCTGCCAGAAAAAGCACAAGAAACGGAGAGCCCGTGATTCTAAATGTGTACGGAGGTGGCAAGTTCAGCGAGCCTGCAAGAAAAAGCACAAGAAACGGCGGACCCACTAGGAAAATTGTGTAGAAAGGTCGTAGGTTTTGCCAGCTTGACAGAAAAAGCCCAAGAAACGGAGAGCCCGTGATTCTATATGCGTACGGAGGTGGCAAGTTCAGCGAGGCCTGCAAGAAAAAGCACAAGAAACGGCGGACCCACTAGGCAAATTGTGTAGAAAGGTCGTAGGTTTTGCCTGCTTGACAGAAAAAACACGAGAAACGGAGAGCACGTGATTCTAAATGTGTACCGAGGTGGCAAGTTCAGCGAGCCTGCCAGAAAAAGCACAACAAACGGAGAGCCCGCGATTCCAAATGTGTACGGAGGTGGCAAGTTCAGCGAGCCTGCAAGAGAAAGCACAAGAAACGGCGGACCCACTAGGCAAATTGTGTAGAAAGGTCGTAGGTTTTGCCAGCTTGACAGAAAAAGCACAAGGAACGGAGAGCTCGTGATTCTAAATGTGTACGGTGGTGGCAAGTTCAGCGAGCCTGCAAGGAAAAGCACAAGAAACGGAGTGCCCGTGATTCTAAATGTTTACGGAGGTGGCAAGTTCAGTGAGCCTGCCAGAAAAAGCCCAAGAAACGGTAGACCCACTAGGCAAATTGTGTAGAAAGGTCTTAGGTTTGGCCAGCCTGCCAGAAAAAGCACAACAAACGGAGAGCCCGTGATTCCAAATGTGTACGGAGGTGACAAGTTCATCGAGCCTGCTAGAAAAAGCACAAGAAACGGCGGACCCACTAGGCAAACTGTGTAAAAAGGTCGAAGGTTGGGCCAGCCTGCCCGAAAAAACACAAGAAACGGAGAGCCCCTGATTTTAAATGTGTACGGAAGTGGCAAGTTCAGCCAGCCTGCAAGAAAAAGCACAAGAAACGGCGGACCCACTAGGCAAATTGTGTAGAAAGGTCGTAGGTTTTGCCAGCTTGACAGAAAAAGCACAAGAAACAGAGTGCCCGTGATTCTAAATGTACGGAGGTGGCAAGTTCAACGAGGCCTGCAAGAAAAAGCACAAGAAACGGCGGACCCACTAGGCAAACTGTGTAGAAACGTCGTAGGTTTGGCCAGCCTGCCAGAAAAAGCACAAGAAACGGAGAGCCCGTGATTCTAAATGTGTATGGAGGTGGCAAGTTCAGCGAGCCTGCAAGAAAAAGCACAAAAAACGGCGGACCCCCTAGGCAAATTGTGTAGAAAGGTCGTAGGTTTTGCCAGCTTGACAGAAAAAGCACAAGAAACGGAGAGCCCGTGATTCTATGTGTACGGAGGTGGCAAGTTCAGCGAGGCCTGCAAGAAAAACCACAAGAAACGGCGGACCCACTAGGCAAATTGTGTAGAAAGGTCGTAGGTTTATCCAGCTTGACAGAAAAAGCACAAGGAACGGAGAGCCCGTGATTCTAAATGTGTACGGAGGTGGCAAGTTCAGCGAGCCTGCAAGAAAAAGCACAAGAAACGGAGAGCCCGTGATTCTAAATATCTACGTAGGTGGCAAGTTCAGCGAGCCTGCAAGAAAAAGCACAAGAAACGGCGGACCCACTAAGCAAATTGTGTAGAAAGGTTGTAGGTTTGCCCAGCTCGCCAGAAAAAGCACAAGAAACAAAGTGCCCGTGATTCTAAATGTTTACGGAGGTGGCAAGTTCAGTGAGCCTGCCAGAAAAAGCACAAGAAACGGTAGACCCACTACGCAAATTGTGTAGAAAGGTCTTAGGTTTGGCCAGCCTGCCAGAAAAAGCACAACAAACGGAGAGCCCGTGATTCCAAATGTGTACGGAGGTGACAAGTTCATCGAGCCTGCTAGAAAAAGCACAAGAAACGGCGGACCCACTAGGCAAACTGTGTAAAAAGGTCGCAGGTTTGGCCAGCCTGCCCGAAAAAACACAAGAAACGGAGAGCCCCTGATTCTAAATGTGTACGGAAGTGGCAAGTTCAGCCAGCCTGCAAGAAAAAGCACAAGAAACGGCGGACCCACTAGGCAAATTGTGTAGAAAGGTCGTAGGTTTTGCCAGCTTGACAGAAAAAGCACAAGAAACGGAGAGCCCGTGATTCTAAATATCTACGTAGGTGGCAAGTTCAGCGAGCCTGCAAGAAAAAGCACAAGAAACGGCGGACCCACTAGGCAAATTGTGTAGAAAGGTCGTAGGTTTGCCCAGCTCGCCAGAAAAAGCACAAGAAACAGAGTGCCCGTGATTCTAAATGTACGGAGGTGGCAAGTTCAGCGAGCCTGGCAGAAAAAGCACAAGAAACGGCAGACCCACTAGGCAAATTGTGTAGAAAGGTCTTAGGTTTGGCCAGCCTGCCAGAAAAAGCACAACAAACGGAGAGCCCGTGATTCCAAATGTGTGCGGAGGTGGCAAGTTCAGCGAGCCTGCAAGAAAAAGCACAAGAAACGGCGCACCCACTAGGCAAACTGTGTAAAAAGGTCGTAGGTTTGGCCAGCCTGCCAGAAAAAGCACAAGAAACGGAGAGCCCGTGATTCTAAATGTGTACGGAGGTGGCAAGTTCAGCGAGCCTGCAAGAAAAAGCACAAGAAACGGCGGACCCACTAGGCAAATTGTGTAGAAAGGTCGTAGGTTTTGGCAGCTTGACAGAAAAAGCACAAAAAACAGAGAGCCCGTGATTCTATGTGTGTACGGAGGTGGCAAGTTCAGCGAGGCCTGCAAGAAAAAGCACAAGAAACGGCGGACCCACTAGGCAAATTGTGTAGAAAGGTCGTAGGGTTTGCCAGCTTGACAGAAAAAGCACAAGGAACGGAGAGCACGTGATTCTAAATGTGTACCGAGGTGGCAAGTTCAGCGAGCCTGCTAGAGAAAGCACAAGAAACGGAGAGCCCGTGATTATAAATGTGTATGGAGGTGGCAAGTTCAGCGAGCCTGCCAGAAAAAGCACAACAAACGGAGAGCCCGCGATTCCAAATGTGTACGGAGGTGGCAAGTTCAGTGACTGTGCAAGAAAAAGCACAAGAAACGGTGGACCCACTAGGGAAATTGTGTAGAAAGGTCTTAGGTTTGGCCAGCCTGCCAGAAAAAGCACAAAAAACGGAGAGCCCGTGATTCTAAATGTGTACGGAGGTGGCAAGTTCAGCGAGCCTGCAAAAAAAAGCACAAGAAACGGTGGACCCACTAGGCAAATTGTGTAGAAAGGTCATAGGTTTGGCCAGCCTGCCAGAAAATGCACAAGAAACGGAGAGCCCGTGATTCTAAATCTCTACGGAGGTGGAAAGTTCACGCGAGCTTGCAAGAAAAAGCACAAGAAACGGCGGACCCACTAGGCAAATTGTGTAGAAAGGTCATAGGTTTGGCCAGCCTGCCAGAAAAAGCACAAGAAACGGAGAGCCCGTAATTCTAAATGTGTACGGAGGTGGCAAGTTCAGCGAGCCTGCCAGAAGAAAGCAAAAGAAACGGAGTGCCCGTGATTCTAAATGTGTACGGAGTTCGCAAGTTCAGTGAGCCTGCAAGATAAAGCACAAGAAACGGAGAGCCCGCGATTCCAAATGTGTACGGAGGTGGCAAGTTCAGTGACCGTGCAAGAAAAAGCACAAGAAACAGTGGACCCACTAGGGAAATTGTGTAGAAAGGTCTTAGGTTTGGCCAGCCTGCCAGAAAAAGCACAAAAAACGGAGAGCCCGTGATTCTAAATGTGTACGGAGGTGGCAAGTTCAGCGAGCCTGCAAAAAAAGCACAAGAAACGGTGGACCCACTAGGTTAATTGTGTAGAAAGGTCATAGGTTTGGCCAGCCTGCCAGAAAATGCACAAGCAACGGAGAGCCCGTGATTTTAAATCGCTACGGAGGTGGAAAGTTCACGCGAGCTTGCAAGAAAAAGCATAAGAAACGGCGGACCCACTAGGCAAATTGTGTAGAAAGGTCATAGGTTTGGCCAGCCTGCCAGAAAAAGCACAAGAAACGGAGAGCCCGTAATTCTAAATGTGTACGGAGGTGGCAAGTTCAGCGAGCCTGCCAGAAGAAAGCAAAAGAAACGGAGTGCCCGTGATTCTAAATGTGTACGGAGTTCGCAAGTTCAGTGAGCCTGCAAGATAAAGCACAAGAAATGGCGGACCCACTAGGCAAATTCTGTAGAAAGGTCGTAGGTTTAGCCAGATTGACAGAAAAAGCCGAAGAAACATAGTGGCCGTTAGGCCAAGTGTGTACAGAGGTGACAAGCTCTGCCAGCTTCCCACAAAAAGTCCAAGAAACGGAGGATCCGTTATGCCAAATGGCTACATTAGTGGCAAGTTCGATCAGACTGCCAGAAAAAACCTAATGAAGCGCCCGTTGGACCGACTGTGTACACAGGTGCAAATTTGGCCAGCCTACCGGAAAAAGCACAAGCCGTGGGTCCGCTAATCCAAGTGTGTATCGAGGTGGCAAGCTCAGCCAGCTTGCCACAATAAGCCAAAGAAACGGAGGGCCAATTGTGCCAAGTGTGTACAAAGGTGGCAGGTTTGGCCATCCAGCCGAAAAAGACACAGGATACCGATGGTCCGCTAATCCAAGTGTGTATCGATATGGCAATTTCGGCTATCTTGCGAGAAAAAGCCAAAGAAGCGGAGGGCCCGTTGTGCCAAGTGCGTACCTAGGTTGCAGGTTCAGCCAGCCTGCCAGAAAACGCACAAGAAACGGAGGGCCCGTTAGGCCAAGTGTGTACGGAGGTGACAAGCTCGGCCAGCCTACCAGATAAAGCACAAGAAACGGAGGGTCCGTTATGCCAAATGTGTACATAGGTGGCAAGTTCAGTGACGCTGTCAGAAAAAGAACACGAAACGGATGACCCATTGGACCAAGTGTGTACGGAGGTTGCAAATTTGACCAGCTTTCGGGATAAAGCACAAGAAACAGAGGGTCCGTTGGGCCAAGTGTGTCTGAAGGTGGCAAGTTCGGCCAGCTTGCCAGAAAACGCACAAGAAATAGACGACCTATTGTGCCAAGGTACAAGGAGGTGGCAAGTTCGGTCAAGTTGCCAGAAAGCGCACAAGAAACGGTGGGCCCATCAGAAGAAGTGTGTATGGAGATAACAAGTGCTGCCTGCTTGCCAGAAGAAGCGCAAGATAGGGAGGGCCCGTTAGGCCCAGTATGTACAGAGGTGGCCGGCTTGGTCAGCCTGCCTGAAAAAGCACAAGAGACGGAGAACCCAATGGCCAAGTGTTTACGGAGGTGGCAAGTTTGGCCAGCCTGCCAGAAAAAACACAACCGAGGGCCCCTTAGGCCGAGTGTGTGCGAAGTTGTGAACTTGGGCCAGCTTGCGAGAAAAGGCACAAGAAACACTGGGTCCATTAGTCGAGGTGTGTATGCAGGTGGCAAGTTCCGCTAGCCTACCAGAATATCACAAGAAACCGAGAGCCCGTTAGGCCAAGTGTGTATGGAGGTAGCCAATTTGGGCAGCCTGCCACAAAACTCACAAGAAATGGAGAGCCCGTTCGGTTAAATGTCTACGGGCGTCGCAATTTCCAGCCAGCCCAACAGAAAAATGAACAAGACGTGCAGCACACGTTAGGCCACGTTTGTACAGAGGTGACAAGTTTGGCCAGCCTGTGAAAAAAGCAGAAAAAATGGAAAGCCCGTTATGCCAAGTATTCACGGAGGTGGCAAGTTTAGTCAGGCTGCTAAAAAGAGCCCAAGAAACGGAGGGCCCTTTTGGCGAAGTGGGTACGAATGTAATAAGTTGAGCCAGCTTTCCAGAAAAAGCACAAGATGCGGAGGGTGTATTAGGCCCAGTATTTAGAGGTGGTAGGTTTGGCCAGCCTGCCAAAAAAGCATAAGAAACCGAGCGCCACTAAGTGCAAGGGTGTGCAAAAGTGGCAGGTCTGGCCAGCCTGCCAGAAAAAGCCCAAGAGAATGAGGGCCCGTTAGACCAAGTGTGTACGGAGGTGAAAAGTTCAGCCAGCTTGCCATAAAAAGTACAAGAAATGGAGGCACCATTAGACCACGTGAGTCAGGAGGTGGGAAATTCTACCAGTAGGCCAGAAAAAGCCCAAAAAACCGAGGGCCCGTTAGGCCAAGTGTGTACGGAGGTGGCAAGTTTGGCCAGCCTGCCAGAAAAAGCACAGGAAACAGAGGGCCCGTTAGGCCGACTTTGTATGGAAGTAACAAGTTCGGCCAGCTTTTCAGAACGGCAACAAGTCACTGGCGGCAACAAGTCACCTGTGGCTGTTAAAATAGGTCTGACCAGATGGTGAAGAAAGGTATAGTCTGACGATGAGAAAAGCGGATACGGTTGAAGCATCTAGAATCAAACGACCGAAGTGCCAAGGCGGCAGAGGGAATGCGCCAAGGTCAGGATCCAGCCGGAGACTGAAAAAGCGAAGGAGGGTAAATCCCTGCTTAAGCATTTGTCGACATCCAGGATCGGCGTGACGCACGTCGCGAAAAGGAGTTTCGCGAAAGTTCATGCGTAGTAACGGTCACCTAACCTTATTGCGGGCCTCTCATCATAAACAGAGGCATCAAGGTAAGCGTCTTGTTGGCTGCTACAAGAGCCGGTCACTCTCAGGGGCAAAGAAAGGCAACTGGCTAGCACATAAGGCAACAACACACGCACGGATCTGTGAATGTACCCCTCTCCGAATACTTAGACGCTGGTGTCCAAAAGTTTCAGCTACGAAGTGCGTCAGCCAGATTAGCAGCTTTTCTTTTCTTCGAGCCCATACCGTGCAAAAACCCCTGAATGCAAGTCCCGTCGAGCTCGTTTGAAAGGTTTCGTTTGAGGCCCGAAAATGAAATCAGGAAGACGCGTTGCAAATGTTCTTTTTTATTCATTTTGTATTCAGCTTTGTCGTGTGTTAAACGCTTGAGCAGCGTAAGGAATAGCACGAAATTTTGTTAGCTTATTAACATTTTTGGCTCAGGTTAAATCCCCAATTTCAACAGGAAAGTTTATGCGACACGTGTAGAATTGTAAGGCAAGCAGAGTCAGTGTTGCATACAACTTGGAAGGTCACACCCCAGTTGATAAATTATTTTTTACGGGATTTCATAAGGAGTCGTGTTTTATTTTGTAGGAATGCTTCTTTTTGCAAGCACGTTTTGTAGATTGAGTTTATGAGCTTTCTTCGACGATATAAAATTTTGAACCTCTTAGGAGCTTTTGTCAGGCAGCGGACATCGTTGACCTCTTCTGCTCGTGGTATGGCAGCCCTTTTATATTTAGGTAATTTCCAAGAAAAAGCGACAGCTGAACGCGAGAGAAAGGAAAGCGTCAGTTTTTTTCATTTTCCGTAGTTATACGGAGGTGTAGGCTGAAGATAAAAAGCCTCAGTGTAATTTTGATTGCGGCTTCTTTTGGATAGTCATCACAATTTTTGGGAAAGTTTTTTATTATTAGTCGGATTTCGTCATTTATTCTAAGCATACTGCGTCGTGCTAACACCGTTTAGAAGTGCGCTAGGAGAAAGGAGGAATAATCAGGCCTTCTGAGCCAATTTAGCAACGTCATGAGGGTTGTAGAAGTGTTCCCTTTTGTTCATTTTACAATTTGCCATTATGTAATGATCACGTAGCTATCTTGTGCTGAGTGTTACGGATACGAATTAGTCAAAGCCACTTCTCCCTTCACGTTCCTGATCTGTGGAAGCTCTAATGCATGATTACTTAGCTTCATTACATAAACCTCGTTTGTGTCTATTTGCGTGGACACATAGTTGAAAGTCTCTTGGTATATAGTTGCCCAGATTAACGTGCACCTTGCGTTTCAAGATTTTCTTTTAGATAGGGGGTTGTCAGATTATTTGAATTTGTACAGTCTGGCAATGGGAGTGGCTTGCATAGGCTCTTGCGGCATTGTGTGGCTGACAAAGGTCGTTCCTCGGAGCTTGTCATCTTGCATTTAAGCAGTCCAGTCAGAGCCCACCTATCAAAACGCCTTTGGCCAGATGATCTTCATTCTCGGAAGCCGCGGCCCCATGGCTTTGAGCAATGCAGGCATCAAGCCGGCCGAGCTGCATTGAACAATATGACCTTCTTGCGCACCATCTGGTGGCGGGGGTGCTGTTGAGCCTAACAATCCCTCAGAAAGAAGGATGCTTCACCGGCAGACATGCGGCTATCATGGATGCGGATCACGTCTCATTGTTCGCTCAAGGCAGCTCAATCAGCGTCATCTGAGTCGTTCGGACAGGTAGTGAGGTTCCAGATCTACAGATTTTCGAGCGCCCAGAAGTGACAGCTCGCTTCAAGAGAACAAGGTCGCCGCTCCTGACCGTCACGAAGAAGCCACTGGTCGATGGCCGTGTCATTGTCGAGAACATCCGGGGAAAGCATCGACGGCAGGTTCACATTTGCCACGTGGTTGCCTCATATTGTGCAACGTTAGAGACACGTGGAGCGTTGTGGAATGGGAGGCTGCGAACAATTTGGCGTTTGTGATTGACCGGTGAATTCTCTCGACGAGGGAAAGAGGGAAATAAACGGCATTTAGAGTGAACCCGGACGGCTGTGAAAGACGCTCGGGCATGCAATGACTCTAGCATGTAGTGTGCTCCGATATTTGGAGTCGTGTTTGTAAAACTGAATCATGTACGTTTGTTTATAAAGCTTTTTCTGCTCTCTTAAACTTCGCTCATGACCTTTCTTTCCCCCGCCACCTGGCACGGCACCATCCATGGAACCTTCATGACCGCACCGACCCCCTACTTCACAACAAGGTACAGGATACCTAAATACCTAAATCCTCGTGTACTTTTCTGTGCACGAACCTGCCACCGACATTCTTCTCTTGACACGCATGATGAATTGCCTTCGTTCTTTCAGACATCTGTGCGTAATCGTTTCACACTGCGCATCAGCCCGATTTGGAGCTTCCACTTTGGCACAGCTTGTGAACGATGCAGTGCGCAAACGTAAAAACTGCGTGGTAATAAGCTTGTGAGCTTCGTGGTGGAAAAGCATTGCGTGATATTAGGCGTTGAATATAAGCTGAAAGCAAGCAAAACTAGGGCATTAGTTGTGAATAATTTAGATTACCGCTTCACTAAAGCTTTGCTTCACGTAGATTCCAACATGCGCGCTGGATCTGCATAATTTCTTTTCCAAGCACGAAGTGAAAAAAGATCCCTCGCACGCGCCTGTACTTCGGAAACGAAAAAACATACACCGCAGAGGCTGCTTTCGATGTGAAAGCCACCTTCGGCGATGACTTGCCGAAGCTGTGTGCCGACACAGCCGCAGACGAAATGTGGGGAGCCAATCTGTGCGTACAACAACCCGAATTTTTATCTATCTTCCCTATGGGTATACGTGCCATGTTTTGAACCATAATGACCATGATAATCATCATCATAACCTTAGGCAACCAGGCCTCGGCCTGACACCCCTGCCCCCCTCCCCCCTTCATCCTAACGAGCACTTTGAAATTCTTCGAGATACTCTCTAGTACAAGTACAGCATGTCAACGTTACGAATTGTCTGATAACCCTGTCTTTCCGAGAGGCAAGAGTAGTAGTGCTGCTGAAAGACGGTATGGACCCTAAGGACACAAAGACACGAGTTCCGTCTGTATTGGTATGGCAAATAGGCATTCCAGTCTGAATTGGATTCTCCACTGCTATCGTGTGCCATACCAAGCCGCTCGGCCTTCGCGACGCTTACGTTGATAAAAGAACTCTTACTTATTCGATGCCGAGATAAATTAGGCATCAACACTTTCTTTTGTATCTCTGGAGAACGTTCGGAGGGGTCGAGCACTATTTGCACTCTGGAGGAACGTTTGTGGCCGAGAAATTCGTGAAAAAGGACATTGAAATGCTACCTCAAGATCTTTCAAACTCACCATCTTTTCGTCATTGAAGCGACAGCAAGTTCTGTTGTAGAGAAAGGCTTTGGAAAAAAAAAGAAAATCACCGACGGTTACGATACTCCCTAATGCGAAATTTGAGCGCAGCTTTACTATTTCCTTTCATCAATGGAGCAGCAGCCAGTTCTTTCGTAGAGAAAGGTTTTGGCAAAAAACGAAAATCACCGACGATTACGTTACTCCCTAATGCGAAATTTGAGCGCAGCTCTATACGTGTTTTCATTTCGCGATATATTGGCTGGCGCGGACAGCCTGGCTCCTGCGGCACATTGGAAACGGAATAAAAAGTGGCGCGACTACGTCGTTAATAGGGAGATCCCGAGAAAGCGTGGATGACGCTTGGGAGCTATTCACTCCAGCCGCCGCCGACAGACTTTCGCTCATGCAGCGCTTTGTTTCCATATATGGCATGGGTCGACGCGCTCGCTGTATGCCATCGGTGAATAGACGACGGTGCGCTACTCTGGCGTCATCTCGTAGCGATCGTCGTCGCAGAGCCCATCTTGCGCAGCAATACGCTTTGCTTCGCACTCTTTCGCCATACTCTCCTCCTCCGCTTTCCGCCTTATGCTTTCATTGCAGTCTCCTCCTCCCCTTTCCTCCTCGCGCTTTCATCGCTATCACCGCCTTTCATCCCCCGCTGCGCTGCGTGTTCGCACTTTAATCTTTCGCTGCGCTTGTTCACTCGGTTACCAGAAACGGAGCATAGCTCTAAAATATCCAATCTCTCCAGTGTTGATCAGCTGCCATGGTAGCGTAGTGTCTATGGCGTTGCATTCTAAAGCTGAAGGGCGTTGGATGGAATCTCGGCCGCATTTCGATGAGGGTGAAATAAAAAAAAAACAGTGTAGTACCGTGCATGAGTGCACGTTAAAGAACCCCAGACGGTCGAAATGAATCAGGAGTTCATTGCTACGGCGCATCTCATAATCAAATCGTGGTTTTGGCTCATAAAACTCCAGATTTCTTTTTTCGACGGTGTTTGTCATGTCTCTCGACTCTCTTAACCCTTTTACCGGGAAAAAAACTCTGGTCGGGGTGCTCCGAAAATGTTTTCTCCAGAATCCAGAATCTTTACCCAGAATCTGAACTCTACTATGTCAACCGGCCCAATTTACTAGCCATGCTGCAGTTCCTTCGCAATCGCATGCATCCAATATAAACATTTTCAAACTTTCGCCTGCAGCACTTTGTCCTCGATATCCTATTTTCAGATGTTCAAAGTAAAGCAGTTACTTGGGAGTTAAAAGCTCCTTCATCAGCAGTTCTCTGTAGCTCTAATGGCCGCTTATCTTGCATGTTAGTGCGGCCGCCACGCCGCCTGGTGGAAACTAGGGGGTGGGGGGAAGCGATTAGCGTAGTGTATGTATATACGGCACGTACACTATACACGTCGCCGGGACTTTCCCACGACGGCGGCGCGCTCCCTGCTTTCGGCCGCCGCACCGACCAGCGGCAGCCGCCCGGGGAACGGCCGAGAAGGATCGAGGCGCGCCCAGGAACCACCCAGCGTGCGAAGGATGGGGTCCGCGTGATTGAGCCTCGACGGCGGCGAATCGCAGGGCGGTAGAGACAGGCTTATACGGGCGTACGTCGGCAAGGGTTCGCTGGCCTTATAGACTCGCTGCCGCCCCCGTACGCGATGAGCTGTTCGATTACTACGACCACTGCAACGAAACGCGCCCTCAGTTCCGTATGGTCTAAGACACGTAGCACGGTGCGCGCGTCTTGTGTGTGTGCTTCATAGGTAGAGTTTCTACAACTTCAAAAATGTGCGACAGCACTCCTCTTTGAAACACGCGGCGTAACGTAAGCAAGAAGTCAGTAGAAAGAAAAGTGTTGCGCTAACTCTGTACTCCACGCTGCGCGTCATATATAGTATGTGAAACGTATACAGGTTGTCACAACTATCATGCACGAAGATATTTTTTTTAAATATGCAAATGTGCCGCGTAGCTAGACAGAACCAAGATAATGTTGTTTGCCGTCGCTTGGAGATAGATTATTTTTGTGCATTTCACCTAATTACATAATTGGTCTATGTGCCTCGAGCAGCCAGTTGCGCGGCAATATTGCGTGCATTCGCGGGCTTTTTTCACGCTCGGGAAAACACTTTTACGTGGCATGTACTGAGAAAAAGAAACATGTAGCGGGTGTTTTTCATGTTGCTGTACAATTTTCTTATTGACACCCTTAATCTAATTGTAATATTTGAGAAGTTGATTATTTAATTAATACTGATTATGTATTTAGGGGGAATGCAAAAAATAATGTGTGTCTCCAAGCGACAACAAACAGCATTACCTTGGTTCTGTCCAACTACGTGGCATTTGCACATCTTTCACTCTTGGTGCATGATAGTTGGACACCCTGTATGCATATAGGTGCGTGACAGGTGCGTTTAAGAAGCTACGTGGCAGTAACGCGGGATTTTCTGAAAGCTCCGTACGCATCTTTGTAGTGGAAACGTTGGACTGTCAATTATGCGAAAGAAAGACGACAGACATGTATACATAACACATAAAGAATCAGATACGCATGCTTTTGAAAACATATACGCGGCGTCCCAGCTAACTTCAGCCAATGTTTAAATGTATGCCGAACTACTATAAGAGGGCGCGGCCAAATGAACTGTTTAAGTTACAATGTGTGCCCTAAAGTTATAACAAACTTAATAAGCAAAATACTGATTAATATTCAATTGTGCATTTCGACTTATTGTGCAAGTAATGTCCGCCTCTTCGAGACATTCATTTCACGGTTAGAATTGTGCTGTCTGCCACAGGCAAGTTTAAAAATTTGATGTAGTCTGAAAAAAAAAAAAGGAGCACCTGGTATAAGCGTTTTTGTTCAATAATAATTGGCACTTTCCCCGAAGGACGAAGCACCCACAGCGATGAAAAAGTTTAGCGTTGAGCTGACTCCTCGGACGGTGTTCTAACTATACGCGGACGCGACGTGTACGCTGGTGCGTTAAAATTTCAGGTACCCTTAAAAACTTTAACGCGCCGTGTAGGGCCTGTAATGACATCGCACAGATGCCTCTACGCTGCCCGTAAAGAGCGGCGCCAGTGAAATTATTCACGTTCAGATTGTGAGCAGTAACATTGTTCTACAATTTCTAATGGTCTGAAAATATTTAGGATAAAATAAATGCGGTTTGCATGAAATATTTACAAATTTCGTTTGCGCGCTGTCGAAAATTTCTAGGAACAATTTAGTTATAAAGATAGGGCCTGATATGCGCAACCATGGCGGTTCAATTGTATAGCATCTACCTTGACATTCAGAGACAGACATAGGTAAACATATACGGAACGTCACGGAATTGTATACAACGCTTCGTACTTTGTATATGTTATCTATGTTATCATCCTGGTGGAATTGTACCGTCATTGTGACTCAGTGTTCGTATCGTCTTTTATTGAAATAAACTTTTTTCTGAAACATCACGGCGACGGCGGAAATCCGCCTGGAGTGTCATGTAATTGCTATCGCGATAAAAACTTTAGTTGCGGGTAAAGCGCAACGTCCTGCTTATTTCCTTTGACTCCCTTCTTTTGCCTGTGTTCCATCACGCTGCCGTGGTGTAGCCACAAACTTTAATTTTGCAAATAAGCTCACTAAGATCGACGAGCCCATAATTTAAAAAAATGAACGTACTACAGATAAGAACAGCAGACGACTGTGTTGAGTCTTCTTCGCTGTTTGCTGCTGCGAACAACAATCTGCAAAGTAATTTTTGAGAACTCGGTCTCGTTCATTGACGACGCCTTATTCCGGAGAAAATTCGCACCTTAGAGTTCGTTTGTCCTTTATTTTCTTTTTATATCTTTATTTTTTCGAACGGAATGAGATGGCGACGGCAGCGCCACCGCAACTTCATGACGTCACGCTCTGCAGCTTCACTACACTGTGCGATCCCACTTGCACATAATACATGCGCGGCCCGGATTCAAACCATTCAAATTTATGCTCAAGAGAGCACAGAAACAAGGCACGAGGCTGTTTAGGAATCGTCTGTTACCGCGAGAAACTTAACATGCAACGAAGTGTCACGTCGACTACGTAGCGTACCCCACTTTGCATTTACAATGAGAAATAAAAGGGATAGGTTGGCCGCTCATAGTAGGCAATGTCTTTACGGGTTCACTCTCTCTCTCTCTCTTCAAAAGCTCACCATAGCTACATGCCTCCTATATGCGTATACCTTATACAGGCCTGACATTCCAGATAGCAGCTCTTCTCTCGGGCCTCGCCTACAGCAGTGATCACAAAAAATTCTCAGCGGCGAATAACCCGATTTCCCTCGCACCGGATGCTGATATCGGAGCTCGACTTTATATAGCGTAGAGGCGATATTGCGCGCACGCATAGCAAATCATTTCTTCTCGGCTTTGCTTCATATTTTTCTCGCGCACCACTCCAATTCTTTGCGCTTTCGCAGCATCAGTGAAACGTGTTCACTTCTTTTTCTGTTTTTCTACTTTGTTAGTTCGTTTGTGCTTAATTTTTTTATTGGCACGACGAGAAGAATGTGGCACCCGAATACGAGCGCCAGAGGCTCCTCGTCTCACCAACAGGTCTTGCTACACCCAGACCTATATTCTTTTGATTCTTACACGAGCTAAATACATTCGGGAAAGAGAGAACACGTTCACTGGCGTCAACATTGCCCTCCCAAACACGCATGTAAGCGCACGAACTATCACCTGCGTGGGCAGACACACGTACACACAGAAGCACGCGCGCACACACACACACACACACACACACACACACACACACACACACACACACACACACACACACACACACACACACACACACACACACACACACACACACACACACACACACACACACACACACACACATAATCGAGCAAACACATGCACTCTCGTTCGCGCTGCTCTCTCCACGACGAAGACGCGCTAACATCAGCGCTACCGCGCCCGTACTTGTACACAAGCACACGCACATACGTTCAGGCACAAACACGCGTATACGCTCACACATACCGAAGCACACGGTGTATGTACAGTGACGACGTACCGAAATACAAGCGCGGTGCTTTATGTAATACATTCGAGAACCGGCGAGACTCTCGGACAGATATATTTAACGACTTCAGGTCGGAGACGGCAGCCGCTCGGTCGAGTGTCAAGGCGAAGCAAAGAAGAAACGTCAAGGAATGAAAAAGAAAGAAAGAAAGAAAGTGGCTAAGATGCCTGTTTGGAGATGTGGTTCGGGGTAGGTACGTCCCGTGTGTATGGCGGCAAAGTTATCATGCGCGTTACGCTTCTCTTCTATCGCAAAAAGAAAAATAAGACAGTAAACAAAACGAAGAGACACACAGTCGGACCGGAGCTAGCTCGGGAGGTATGCGTGAGCCGCCATGGCGCATAGTCTGAACATGCTGAAAAAAAAAAAAAATCCGCGGTAAGAGGGAAAGGTTTGGATAAGCGCACAACTCCAACGGCAGAACGCGTCGCAGTGACATTTACTCTCTTTTTCTTTTTGCAAGCTATTTTAGAATGTACACGAACCTGTTCAGCGCGAACCTTAACACGACACACACGCACACACACATACGCAAGGAAAACCGCTGAAGTGCAGCAGCGTGGCACACCAAAATTAGAAAAGCATGGGGGAGGGAGGTGGGGAGAGGGGAGGGTGCGGGAGAGGCAGATTACCACGCTTGGAGCGAGGAAGGATTCGGAGCTCCAAAGGTTAATACACAGAAATGACAAAGTTGGAAAAAGCTTCTCACGCAGGTTCCGAGTTCCTGCAGACAGTGTATGGAAGTTGCTGAAGAACAAAGAAAGAAAGAAAGAAAGAAAGAAAGAAAGAAAGAAAGAAAGAAAGGTAAGGACAGATGATAGGAGGTAGAAGGCCTTTCACACACACACACATGAAGGTGGCGTACAAGGGAGAGTGCATTCGGACGACCGAGTGGTTTGCACCGGCAAGGTGACGTCGGGGATGCTTGGTGGAAAGGAAGGGGGCCAAGCGTTTGTAGGCGCCGCGCCGCGAGTGAGTTCGAGTGTTTTAGCTGTTTGCCATGTGTGTGGGAGGCCAGCCGATATATAGTGGTTGCTCGGTCGGCGGGTTTATCTGGCGCCGCAGATTCCCCCCCCCCCCCCCCCGCATCCCAAACATCAAGACATAGCCGGTTTTCATTATGCTGGAGCGTACGCAGTACTATCACGCTCCCTACAGCCACTTGAGTGTGTAGAAAATATTCCAGCACCTGGCCATGACGTTGGATTAATGCCTTCGCTGGAACTGTCACACTGAAACAATTTGTGATAGATTAGGCAGAGCTTGATTTATGCTATAGAAACTTGCCGGCACTACATTTCACATCGTTCGGCAGTTTTTTCATTGTCATCTATCACACTATGTGGCGTTATGGAATTGTACTGACCGTTCATGTCTCGTTCCATTCATGAAAGGGTAAAAAATATAATTGCTTAGGGATGTTTTCAGCTTCTGATGCAGAATATCTTCCTGTTTCATGCACAGACTATAATGGTGTTCCATTAATTAGTAAATGTTAAAGCAGCCTTAATGATACATAAAATTAATCTGCAGAAAACTAAAGTAATGTTTAACAGTCTCGGAAGAGAACAGCAGTTTAGGATAGGTAGCAAGGCACTGGAAGTGGTAAGGGAATACATCTACTTAGGACAGGTAGTGACCGCAGATCCGGGATCATGAGACTGAAATAATCAGAAGAATAATAATGGGTTGGGGTACGTTTGGCAGGCATTCTCAGATCCTGAACAGTAGGTTGCCATTATCCCTCAAGAGAAAAGTGTATAACAGCTGGGTCTTACCAGTACTCACGTACGGGGCGGAAACCTGGAGGCTTACGAAAAGGGTGCTACTTGAATTGAGGAGGACCCAACGAGCTATGGAAAGAAGAATGATGGGTGTAACGTTAAGGAATAAGAAAAGAGCAGATTGGGTGAAGGAACAAACGCAGTTAATGACATCTTAGTTGAAATCAAGAAAAAGAAATGGGCATGGGCAGGACATGTAATGAGGAGGGAAGATAACCGATGGTCATTAATGGTTACGACTGCATTCCAAGGGAAGGGAAGAGTAGCAGGGGACGGCAGAAAGTTAGGGGGGCGGATGAGATTAAGAAGTTTGCAGGGCCAACATGGCCACAATTAGTACATGACCGGGGTAGTTGGAGAAGTATGGGAGATGCCTTTGCCCTGCAGTAGGCGTAACCAGGCTGACAATGATGAGGATGATGAATGATACACGTGAGTACTGTTCACAACTACATACCTTTCATGGCTTACAAACGACGCTGAGAACAGGAAGGACAAGCAAGGACACGTCAAGGCAATCACAAGGATGCCGATGTCTTCGTGTTCTATGGCACCCCCCATTTGCAGGCCATGAAAAACCAACTGGCCCGACGATACATTCTGGCCAGTTTTACCCCTTTTAATCTACACAGTTAGTCATTGAATTAGGTATAGCGCGCAATGTTTGCAACATGGTAACATCTTACACCCACTGTACATACAACTAAAAAAAATTATTTGTAGTGTTACATTCACTTTTTGAAACAACCTCCCTACTGATTTCCAATATAATCCCAGCTCCCGTGTTCTTTCTTTAATTTCCGTAACAAGTTTATGTAATGCTTTTTCTTTTCTTTTTTACTTCCCTTCAGAGCTGTAGTATACGCACTTTATACCCGGTTTGTGTTTTTCCCTCTCATCTTGGATATCGAATGGATCCTGATTAGACACTTGCAATAGTGATCCAGATGTTTGTACACACTTTCGCATGAATCTTTTCTGAACGAACGATAAATATGTTGATCACAGTGTACCATATCGTGGATAATTTAAGCTGAAACGGGCAAGTTATAAAATAGAGAACATATCTTGCAAAAAAGTGTCAGTTTTGCACGAAAGACGAAGCATCGATTGCGATAGCAAATTATTAGACAGCTATACGAAGTAACGATGGCAGTTTTGTCGACCGTACAAGCAGGGTGTCCCGCGTGCACAGGAAATCGTAACACATCTCACTCGATGACTGCGGACACTCGCTGTCAAAACGTTGGCGTGAGTAAAAGCGGCAGCAGCAGCGGGCGAATCCACCTTCGTGCTGTACTTCGCTTCAACGCGAACTAAGCGGCACGAACACGGCGCGCACGAAACTGTCAGCCCTCGGCACACCTAGACTGTACCCAGGGCAGATCGCTTTCAAGATAACGCTGACGTGAGTAAAAGCGGCAGCAGCAGCGAGCTAATTGACCTTCGTGCTGTACCTCGCTTCAACGCGACCTAAGCGGCGGGAACACGGCGCGGCGCGCACGAAACTGTCAGCCCTCCGCACATCTAGACTGTACCCATGGCAGATCGCTTTCAAGATAAAGCCCGCGCGGCCGCGCCATACGCAGCCGCCGCCGGAGTAGAACGGGACCAACGCCTTACCGGAGTGCCTCGGGAAATGCCTCGCCCCGCTGTACTTACTAGACATCGTAATGATACTACCAGGGCGGTCGCTTAGACCAGGAGGCCAACGGATTAATCAGGAGGCTAAGCAGGAGGCTAAAGGATTACAGAGCCAGGGTGACCTAATGGATAACTCGCGAAGCACTGGGACCCTGAATATGGCAAATCTGTTCTGCGGGAGCCTGCAAGGTGGAGAAAAGTTAATGAAAGGGAAAATTTTTCCGCTTTCCTTTTCTCATTGCACGAACTTTTCTCCACATTGCCGGATTCCGCAGAACAGAGTTGCCATATGACATGCAATTTAATCATTTGTCGGTCAGGCATTTTCGCGGAGCATGTCAACTTTTTTTTCCCCTTCAGTTCGTTCTTCCCGATTGAATTTTAGCTGCCAGAGGCAGAGAACGTGGTGTCGGCGTCGGCGGAGTTGTCCGGGAGCGAAAATTGCCGTATACATTTAGGTATATGTATATGCCACTCCTTGTTGCATGACTCGCGGTATATGCGGGTTATATTGCCACACCATTCTATCCCTACAGTTGCTCACACCTTGCCTTACATTCTTGACATAGTTATTCCTTGGAATTTTGAGAATGACGGACCCACAAACAAATGTCATGAAACAAAACACCGACAGCGCATGCAATTTCTGTTAAACCTTCACAGACTTAAATAATAAATGTGTGAGGTAATAACAGAAACGTTATGTGATCTTTTGGTCCGGCTGTGCACTATCTCCGGGATCGACCCAGGCAAGGCTGCGTTTCTACCAGAAAGCTCGCCTTCGTGCTTAGCGTTCGCCGCCAGCGTTTTCCGGTAAACATTACGGTTGCATAAGCTGCAGTTGCCGGGAAGCGTGAGAAGCAGTCGGGGATGTTTGAATGCTGTCGCGGGGCGTTCCACTCTTAAAGGCGAAGCTTAAGCGTCCTCCAAATTCTTGACCAAGAAAAGTGACCTGGGCGAGCTGGAATAAGTTCATTAAAGAGTTTTAGATTAGGGGAGGCAAGCCGCACCTAACCCTCGGGAGCAGCAAACCACCGGGTGTACAAAAGAATTTAAGGCGAGCACATAAAGAGCGCGAAGGGCCCGCAGTGGTTGCTTATCCCTAGGCAAGTCTCTCCTAAACTCGAAAATGTCGCGTATATGGACAGTGCGCATGCTCCCCGTGACTTGGGTGTACTTGAGGTCTACATCAAGGGCCCGTATTTCACAAAAAGTACTTACGCTATAGAATTGTTCGCAAGAGCAAAATACAGCGAATCTTGATGCTGCACATATTATTAGCGAAGACAGCCTGCCAATGGCAAACAGCATTTACGAACGAAAAGCTTTGTGAATTCGGCCCCAAAAGCGCGGACACTGCTGAATGTGGGCTTGGCAAAGCTCAGTGTGTGACACTCCGGATAGCGATAAAGCAGGGGTCATTGTCATCTTGAATGTCACCTCATTCGCACCCCTAGCGGGCAGTGTGGGCGACGCTGGCGTGATAAACAAAAGCGTCGTAGCGCCCTCTGGTTGATGCAAGGTGCCCATGAGGCCGCAAACTAAGCGTACCATCAACAGCAAAAGTTTACGGGACGCAGGATCTGCCAAGAAGCTTAATTCTGGCGAAGCGTGTTCACACAGCCTCGAAATAAATTATCCAGCATGCAGTAACAGGACAGAGAGGCTCCTTGTATAACTAGCGATGAAGTTAGAATGACCTTGCAACACAAGTCGCGCGGGAAAGCTGTATGAGGCGATGGAGCCTTCGCCATCTACTCAGCGATACATTAAATTAGAAGTACCATGCCTTAGTAGTGCAGGAATTGACATTCGCAGGGGAAACCGCATCCCGTAAACTTTTGCTGTTGAGTGTACAACGCGAAGCGGTGCCGACACCGCGCGAAGTGGCAAAAGCGGAAGTGAGTTCAGGGGTTTAGCTATAATTTCATTGTGTTCTTTTCTCTACGGTACCATACGTTTGCGAAGGAAGGCTTCGCGTCCTCGCTCCACGGCCTCAGTGATCATACTGCTGCTGGTTCGGGTTCGCACAACAGTCGACGGTTTTAGAATAGGGGCCCCAATAGTTTGGGGCCTCAAAGAGCTTTGCGGGTGTTAGCGTTGGGGCACGCAGGAGTGAAGAGCTTTAGAATAGGGCTTTGCGTTTGTGGATAGCGTCTTGCGCTGACAGCGCCACTACGACGTCAAAGAAAAGCTATTAGAAATAATTAAATAAAATATACCATTTTATGATAATAAAAGTGATTTTGACTTTCGTGTGTTCGCGTTCAATTACAATTTAGAGGTTATTCTGTAAGCAGCTAACAATTAGTTGCGCTTAGTCTTAAGTAAACAACTTTACGTGTCTTCACCAGCCAAGCTAAGTCGTGTTAGGCCTACGAACCATAAAATCCACAATCCGGAATCAGCGGCGTGTAATGAATCAATCTTCATAACACACGCTAGTTGAGAGAAAGCGATAATCACAGCCACTTCTCCTAGCTTGCCAACTTCACGCGTACTTACCACGAATCGAACCCAGTTTGGTGCTAGGTTACAGCCGTCGCTTCGATGGGTGCCACCATGCTTGTTTACGTAAATATTTTGGGGCAACTTTTTGGGCTCCCGCTAAATCAGTGAAATAGCGTGCCCGATGCAAAACCCAAACGCAGTTTGCATCTCACGCATGCCCCTATTCTAAAGCTCTCTACAGTTTCGAGACGCACTAGGTTTGGCTTTGCGTTCGCGACCGGCTGTTTGGATCGTTTCTACAAAGTTAGAAATATAACCGTACCTAAGGGAGCACCGACATCAATTTTTCAACTAACATGAATGGCAACATTAACGGATAAAACAGTTAAGTAGCGGCGCGGATAGACGCAAAGCAGTCGACTGAACTCTCTGTTGCACAACGTGGAAAAGAAAATATCCTCTCACCCTGTTGCAATTATACGAGTTGCAGTCACATCGAGTCTACAATGGCCCTCGCACAACGCATGACACCCCGCCAGCTCCGAAGTGTAGTTATTACCCAAGCGGGGATTGTTTGACTCATTCATTCATTTTAACATTCAAAAGCTGCACCGAAGCTATGAGGGACGACGTATTGGTGGGAACCGGATTAATTTCTACAACTTGAGCTTCTTTGTTCCGCTCCCTGGACACCTCCCCGCGGTCGGAGATGGAACCTGCGACTTCCTGCGCAGCATTATGACGTCATAGACAATGGGCCACCGCAGCAAAACAAAGGAGAAACAGTATAAAATATTTTGTCCAAGCTTTGCAGACAATTTGCAGGTCACAAGTTACGGAATTCGTAAATTAATTTTTCTTAGATTATAGTGACCAACTAATAGTAATTCTTCCTTGTGAAAGGCAACAGGTATCTCCACCACAATCTCCGAGAAAAAAAAGCACGTGAAACAAGTATAAAGCGAAAAATCCAAGGTTGCCGTCAATCTATCCCGTGACCGACCTTCACACCAGCGTTGCGCATATCCACGTCAGTTCTCAGGTACGAAGCTAAGGACGAATGCACGCGTACGCGCGCTGTGGAAATCGTGTGAATGAATGGACAGATAGATGGATGGACGAATAGGCAGGCAGGCGAGGCAGGCACACAGCAAGGACTGAAGTACGCGTTATTAATTCCCTCCAACACTGGAGCTAAACGAAAAAAAAATGGGGGGGGGGGGGGGAGAGTAAGAAGGTGTCTCCTCTTCATCGTTCCTGTACGGTCGAGCGGGGACGCGGCGACTCCAAGCGGTGACCGAACGAACTGCCACGGCCCGACCGTAGCTTATCCTCCACCGTCTCGGTCGCGTCCACAAGACAGGCCCTCCACCTGATGGATTGGCCGCATCGCAGACGGTTATCGCTCATTACACAACGATACATGTTGTCAGCGGCGCAAGCGAAGGCGTGGGAGAGCGCCAGCTGACTGCCACTAGAGGGCGAAACAAGAGGAGGCGTAAAATAATAACCACACGGGCTGCGAGCAAACCTCAACAAATTGAAATCGAAGAACCTGCGCACGCTTGCACGTCATTCACGACCAGCGCGCCGGAACTTGCGGCACGCCGGGATCGTCTTCATTCGTGTGTTCTCACTGCCGCTGCCACCGCCCTCTGTCGCCAGGTGGAGCAATGGCGTTTCCCACCGTTCGGCTCCATTCCGTCAAACCTGTTGCGCCCAGCGCCAGATTCTGCAGATGCTTTTTGATGAATTCCCACGCGCTTGCGGTGGAACAGATAGGTATGCTTCCTTCCTGGCGGTCCCTCACTCGATAGCCAGGACGCATGCGTCGTAGAAAAATATTTATAGCAATTGTTTTACCTCAATTTAGTTTCCACGCTTTGCCGTCCGTAATACAGATAAATTAAATGAAGAAAGAGCGAGCACGTAAAAGACGGTAACAATAAAGAAGTGAAAAACCAGCGGTGGTTTAGTGGTAAACACGAGAGAAATGCGTCAGGCATTATGTCGCAACTGTTTGATGTCCCGGATCCGCGATTTAAACAACGTTTATCACACTGTACTGTTCAGGAACTCGCTCTCGACACACGTCCTATCCCTGCGAGGTGCGAAGTGCGTGCAACTGACGGCGTTCCGGAGCAAACCACCGTCAGCTACTAATATATATATATATCGTGTCCGCGTGTAGAAAAAAATCCCGAAGATGGTGCAATGCCGGGCCGACCCGCGGCGGAAGTGCAGTTCGCCATTAAGGGGCCCACATGCACAGCTTCGCTGGTTATCTTTCTTCACAGAGTGGAAGGGCAGTGAGTTTTTAATCATGACCACACAAAGCAAACAGATAATGAAGCCAAGGAAAGCATCGTGGAAATCAGTTGTAGTTAAAAGTGAAATGTGAAAACGATCAAGGGAAATGAAAGTGGACGAAACGATAACTTGTCACCGAACCCACAACCTCCGCATTACGCGAGCATTGCACAACCAAGTGTACTACGGCGGCGGCTACCAGTCCGTCCACTAACTTAGGTATTTATGTTTACTGGATCTAGCCCTAGGAGTGTTAGCTAGCGCCACTCAGAGCCACGGTGCGCGGATGTAGAACACCCTTTTTGCCCGATGGCATCACGTAACACGTGATCTTAGGTGAGTAGGCACGTGGCTGATAAACCTTTGCCTGCTACCTAATGACACCGAGGATGTCAAACTAGAGACTTAATTATTATACTTAGGTACACATATACAATCATCGTTAAACCAGGTATGACGGCCATGCCTAGGTCGGTGGCTATAGACATGACTGTGATTAGGCTTGGATAGACACGCATCGTTCGACCGTGCGACGCCTGTTGTGCCACAGGGAAAGCGCAAGTGCTAGATATGCAATTAGACGCCGCGAAGGAAGGAAGGAAAAACTTTATTGCTCTATTTACAGCTTTCAGCGGCTAACAGACGTCTTCATGTTTTACTGAAGTCTCAGTCCTCTTGAGTGGTCGGCGCCCCTATTCCAGAGCACCGCTGAGCCTGGCCACTTTGAGAGCGTGTTGCACCAATCCTTTTTAGACTGTGAGCATGCCGCTCGTAAGCAGGCACTCCCACTGTTCCGCACTGAGTTTTTTTTTCTTTGTGGAAAGAGTAGTTATTTCTGCACTCCCATGTGATGTGATATAGTGTTGGGATGGCCCCACACCATGGGCATGTGTCCCTGTATTGACTGGGAAACTTTTTATGTAGAATGTGTAGATTGTAGAATGTTCCTGTCTGCAGCCTTCGCCAGCCGATTGCTTCGTGTTGTGTTAAAGATGGGTGGGCTTGCAGCGGCTAACAGAGGTCTTCGTGTTTTACTGAAGTCTCCGTCGTCTTGAGTGGTCGGCGCCCCTATTCCAGAGCACCGCTGAGCCTGGCCACTTTGAGAGGGTGTTGCACCAATCCTTTTTGGACTGTGAGCACGCCGCTGGTGAGCAGGCACTCGCACTGTTCCGCACTGGGTTCTTTTTCTTTGTGGAAAGAGAAGTTATTTCTGCAATACCATGTGATGTGATATAGTGTTGGGATGGCCTCACACCATGGGCATGTGTCCCTGTATTGACTGGCAAACATTTTATGTAGGATGTGTAGATTGGAGAATGTTCCTGTCTGCAGCCTTCGCCAGCCGACTGCTTCGTGTTGTGTCAAAAATGGGTGAGACGCCGCGAACATGCCCAGCGTCGAAGCACAAACGGACAGGGCGCAAACGCGGTCGTTAAATTGATCTCGACGGTGCGATGCCTGTTCCATTCCAGACCCTCGCCAGTGAAGCAGCTCGCCGGGCGATATCCGCGGGGTGGTCAGACGCCGCTTGGCGACGACTGCTCAAAGCCTCCCACTCCCGCGCAACGCTCAGAAAAGACGGCCCGGTCTCGTCTTCATCCATGGCCAAACTAGCACTTACTAGGCGAGCGCGGCGCTCCTCTTAGCCAGGCGCGCAGAGAGTCACGTGGTCAGGCGACGACCCAGCTGCGGAGAGCGCATGTGCCAAGTCGGCGGCGGCGGCGGAGCTCGGCGCGGCGAGTCACGTGATGTGTTGCCAAGACTACGGTGCAGCTGCGGTCAAATAAGGGTCAAATTGTTGGCGACAGCGAAACTCAGCTCGACGGGGTTAGTAAAGTTTTCGATTCAAAAGTCTGCTACATCTGTAGCTTAGCTAATGAACAGTGTACGTGTAATGGTATAGCGCGCCACATAGTCTGTGGCAACGGTTATCCATTTGTTCCCTTTTATGGGTGTAGGGAAGCGGCCAAGAAAGTCCATGCCAACACGGAAGAAAGGCTCCGTGAGAACATGAATTTGATGAAGGTGGTCAGCAGGTTGTGCACATGGCCTCTTTCGACGTTGACATGAGTCGCAAGTCGCAACGTAACGCCGCACAGAGCGGTAAAGGCCTGGCCAGAATAAGCGACGTCGAACTCTGTCGTAAATGCGGGAGGTGACAAGGTGTCAGACAGTGGGTGCGTCGTGGAGCTCAGCAAGAAATGTAGAATGAAGATGACGAGGGACAACTAGAGGTAAATCTGGTCCATTAGAGCCGATGTTGCGTCGATAAAAGATGTCGTCATGGAGCACAAACATTCTGGTTGAGCGATCTGATTGTCCAGAGGTCAAGCGCTCAATGATCCGCCGGAGAGAGTCGCCCTTTCGCTCCTCAGTAACAATGATGCGAAAGTCGGAAATGGCCAGAAGACAAGTGTCGGCATCCTGTTCGTCATTGTCAAGAGGATAGACGGGATGACGAGACAAGTAGTCAGCATCCAGATATAAACAGCCGGACTTGTACATCCCAACGAAAGAATATTTTTGAAGTCTGAGTGCCCAGCGACCAAGGCGGCCAGTCGAGTCTTTCAGTGACTATAACCAGCTAGGCATGGTAGTCCATGATGACCGAAAATGGGTGGCCAAACAAATAAGGGCAAAATTTAGCCACTGCCCACACCACAGCGAGGCACTCGCGCTTGATGATAGAAAAATTGCTCTCTGAAGGGGACAAGAGGTGATTGGCGCAGGCAATGACGCGCTTGACTCCATTTTGCTGTTGGGCTGAGATAGCAGCCATGTCATGGCCACTGGCGTCTGTGCGAACTTGAGTTGGTGCAGATGGATCGAAGTGGCGTAATATCTGAGGTGTTGTCAACAAGCAGATGAGGGTGTAGAAGGTGTCGGCTTGTCCACGGCCCCAAAAGAACGCCGTGTCCTTCTTGAGAAAGTCAGCCAGCGGCCGGGTGATACCCGCAAAATTTTAAACAAACCGACGAAAATCGGAGCCTAAGCCCACGAAGCTGCGCACATCTTCTGTTGAGTTCTTGACTGCGTGAATCTTATCAGGATCAGGATGTATACCGGCAGCACTGATAAGGTGGCCAAGACTTCGCGGTGTCCAAAATGGCACTTACAAGAGTTAAGCTGAAGGCCGACGTCCCCAAAGACTTCAAGAATAGCGGCCAAGCGACTGAAGTGGCTGTAAAACGTAGGGGAAAATATGGTGGCATCGTTTAGATAACATAAGCTGGTGGACCACTGACAGCCCCGAAGGAGAGAGTCCATCATTCTTTCGAAAGTTGCTGGGGCGTTACAAAGTCCGACCGGCATAACCTTAAAATGGTAAAAGCCATCCGGTGTAACGAAAGCGGTCTTCTCACGGTCAAGTTCATCAACCGAATTCTGCCAAAATATAACCGGATCGGAGGTCGATTGAAGAGTATTTCGATCTATAAAGGCAGTCGAGAGCATCATCAATCCGCGGGAAAGGGTAGACACCCTTTTTCGTGATCTGTTTCAGTTGACGGTATTCGACACAAAATCGCCAGCTGCCATCCTTCTTTTTGACCAAGACAACCGGCGATGCCCAAGACTCGAAGAGGGCTCAATTTCACTTTTGGTTAGCATCTTGTCTACTTCAGCTTAGATAACGTGGTGTGCTGCGCGAGACACGCGATAAGGTCGTCGGCGGATAGGACTAGCATCACCGGTGTCAATCTTTATGGGTCCCAACGGAAGTCTGTCCTAACGGGCGATCCTCAAAGACGTCGCGATAAGACTCCAGGACGCGACAAAGATCAGGCTGCAGACGAGCACGGAACATTTAATGGCGGTATCGTCGATGAGAGAAGCGTTGCCGAGCGACATGCCTTTCGGGATAACTAGCGTGCTTAAACCAAAATTTAAAAAAATACGCGGTTATCGGCGATAGTCACCATGGTATGAGGAACGGTAACTGCGCGTAGGAGAATATTGACATTAGGAGTCAGTACATAGTCACCGTCAGGAAGAGATGGCATGCACGTCAAAGGTCAAAAACACGTCATGGCGACTTGACGGAGCAGCCGTACGAAGTCTACAGAACATAAAAGCTGATTTTGGAGGACAGCAGTCAATAGGCCGCTCGAGGTGAAGGAGGCCAGCAGCGCAGTCAATCAGTGCTGAATGGTAAGACAAAAGACGAGGCCGAAGAACAAGTCATGGGAACACCGTTGCAGAACAGCAAATAAAACGGAAGTGTTAAAACCAGCAACAGTTCTAAGGCAGTGCACACAGCAAGGATAATGGGCGTTGCTCCGTCAGCGACCCGGATAGCACCAGATGCGGCAGGTGTAAGGGCTTTCTTCAGGCGTTCACGAAGACGGTTGCTCATCCCCGAGATATGGGTTCCAGTGTCAACAAGCGCTGGGACAAATACACCGTCAACTTCTACATCGACTATATTGCGTCTCGTCGACAGGGTGAGGAGCTTCGGCGGAGACCTCCGGGAGCTGCATCGTTTAGTTTTCCGAAGGTATGCGCCCAGGTCGGAATGACGGCGACAGGCGACGGGACTGAGGTGACCTGGACGACTGGCGACGACTTTGCGGCGAACGTGACTGGTGACTGCTCGGCGACGGTGATCGATGGCGCCATGCGGTCGTACCGTCAGTGGCGTGCACGTTCAGCTCGGCTTGCGGCTGGACAGGGCGAAAACCACCGTCTGGGCGAGGGCTGTTCGAGAACGGCATCGAGGATAAGCGGTTGCGACAGTATCAGGCGACTGGACCAACGCGGCGACAGCTGAAGCAAATAGGTTGGTCATCCGGTGTTTGCCACTCTGCCATGTTGTGAGAGCCTGAGAGATCCACTAGTTTCGAGTGCGCACGAGCGAAGGACGTTCGGTTGGCCGGGAACTGGCCATGGTGCAAACTGAGTGCAAGCCGACATTGACGAGTTCTTGGCACATAATAGCCTGAACAAGGGGAACCATAGGAGCGCATGTATCGTTGACAAGCGGGTACAGAGCCACGGGACACATGGCTTCCAGCTCACGGCGCACGATTTTCGTCAGCTGTTCCAAAGGCGGCTCCTGCCGCGGAGGAGGGTCCTGTCGGTCTTCACAAGTCGATGTTGCAGCCGTATTGGGAAGCCGTGTAAATGACTATAGATACGACGGCTTTTCACCTGCTCGAAACGCTTGAACTCCGCGATAATGTCATTAACCGAAGTACAGTTCTTACATATAAGTAAATTGAAGGCGTTATCGGCGATACCTTTTTAAGACATGCCCGACCTTTAAGACATGCCCGAAGCATTTGAGCTTCGGCCTTGCGGCAGAGTGCCAGCACGTCTTGTATATAGGCGACGTAGCCTTCGGTGGACGTCTGAACTCGTGGTGCCAACTTTTTCGTGGCGACGGCCTTCCGACCCAGTGGTTTTCCGAAGAGATCTCGCAGCTTCTACTTGCAGGTATCCCAGTCATGCAGTTTTTCTTCGTGGTTTTGAAACCACACTTGCGCAGTTCCCACCAAGTAAAAAATTATGTTGGTCAGCATCACTGTGGGATCCCATTTGTTGTGGCTACTCACCCGCTCATACATCTCCGCCCAGTCGTCGACGTCGGCGCCATCGATGCCCCAGAAGGTTCCTGGATCACGCGGATGCGTGAGTACGACAGTCGACACAGTCGACGCGGGCGTTGCCCAACTAGACACAGTCTCCTGCGACATCGGTGGAGAACCGAAACGGCGGCCACTGCGAAGGTCCACGCTGAGTCGTTACCCCGCACTTCCAGCAAATGTTACGAATATGAAGCCTTATGCACAATTGTATGGGTAACTAAATTTTCTAGCTTCCTACGCTCGTAGCACAGAGTGCTCCAAGCTGGCGGAACCAGCTTAATTGGTAGAGAAACTTCTCTTCAGTTGTCATCGTCGTCGACTCTCCTCTTCCATTAGAGATGGGACACCATAGACGTTTGCACTTAAAGACTTTATGTACACAATATTTACATCGACAGCTATTTACAGTGAGTCTGACGTATCAACTCGACATAGCCGATAGTGCATAACACCGTTCGTACGTCAAGACCCTTCGGTTACACTGGGACCGGCGCCTTAACTCGGCAGAGCAGCTTTCTTGCGTCCGGAACCCCCGTGAGAGGTCGGAAGCCAGGTTTTAACCCCTCAGTTGCTCCTCTCAAATCCGCACACGGCCAATCACAACACCCCAGTGACCTGATTGGGTCAACTGGGCTGTCCCTCACTGGTCACTCTCTCTCTCACTCTCTCCCTGCGTTCCTCGGAACACTCAGAGAGATAGAGGGAGAGAAAGGAACCACCGCCAAACAACAATCAAACAAACAACATTCCAACCGTCCTGCTCTGCGACATGTATGGGAAAGTCTCCCGACATCTTGAAGAATACTTACGGGGAACGAACATCTGCGTCGCCCCGTCCTCGCACCTTAATTAAAACCATCGCGCACTGCGTGCCGCAAAGGGCACCCCTGCCGAAGCGCAGCCACCGATTCACCATGCCGTTTTGTGCGTGGTTCGTCTCCTCCGGCGGGCCCACAAAACTAAGTGCAGCGATGGATTGTGTCTACGGTGCCAGCCTGTCTTTCAAGAGACCGCGCATCGGGTCACCGATCCCTCAGGCTTCGAAGTTGCCCCTTTGTCCCCCAGGCATGCCCATTGACGCCCTAATGACGCTTTGCTCGTGGTCCGTACCACGCAGGGCGCCTCCGTCCGCGTTTCCGAGCCAAAGAGCCCCCAGCGTCACACCCTTCCCCACGTTTCCAGACCACACGTGCAACAGGTTACGATGCCCTGAGGTGGCGACGCGGGCTCTTTGCCGCCAAAGAGCGCCTCCTGACTCACTGCCCAAGCGCCCAGCTGGTTTTGCTCTCGGCGAAGCCCAAAAAACGGTGATCTTCCACAATTCTGGGGCGAAATTACTTCTTAGCCTCCACGCCGTTTGTCAACATCCTTTACAGTATAACTACTTACATGGGGTAAAGTTTGGGGTAATCGCGCAAGCTGGTACAAAGGTAACAGCTCCAGGAGATAGTTTACCACTTCCTCTTCGATCGTATCTCGCTTGCGCGCGGTCCTGTCCCAATGCACCGTAACAACATCCAAGGTTATTATGCGAAGCATATTACTAGAGCTCAACCCAGCTCCTCAGGCGCGGCGGTGTCGCCTTCAATACCACGTGACACCGTGACGTCACGACAGAGGGGAAACGGGGCTCCAACTCGCGCCGTCGCTCGCGGCGTCGCGGCGGTATATAAGCAGCTGCGCTTTTATGCGAAGCATATTACTAGAGCTTTCTAGGTGGCTTTGGCTCAACTCTTGCAAGATGGGCTGGGTGGGAATCGAACCAGGGTCTCCGGAGTGTGAGACGGAGACGCTACCACTGAGCCACGAGTATTTATATCGAGGTCCTAACTGAATATCTTAACCAGTACTGGGAACAAGGCACACTGCCTCCTCAGCGGAAACATGCAAAGGTTACTTTTAACACAAAGCCAGCCGACCTATAGCTATATTGCGCCCAATCTCCTTCACTACATGTGCAGGCAAACTCATGGAACATGTAATCCTCAATCGCCTAAACAGATTCATGGAGAAAAACCACATTTTCCCTCATACCATGTTCGTATTCAGGGCAGGCCTTTCCACCTAAAATGTAATGCCGCAACTCAAAGAGGAGGTACTAAATCTCGAATTCCCACATTTTGCCAGAGCAGTATTGGCACTTGACCTGACTAAAGCCTTCGATAATGTGCGACACGCGGCTATTCTCCAAAACCTCAGTCAACTCAACGCGGGTTCCCGCACTTAACAATATGTTACTGCCTTTTTAACTAATATAACCATGGAGATACGCTTAGAATTGGCTAAATCCCCAACTTTCAACCTCGGCAGTAGGAGCAATAAGCAGGGGGCCGTTCTATCCCATTTCCTTCCTAATATAAGTCAAATGCCAGTTGCGCAAAAATAATCCACCGTACCGGCCCTACAGCACTCACTGCACGCCAATGCATGGCATTACTCTCTGGACCACCACGGGCAACAGTGGCGCAACCGGATACACTCTTCAAAGAGCAGTAAAAACAGTCCAAGGACACGCGCGAAGCATCGGGCTCAGCTGCTCAGCTCCAAAATCAGAGCTTTTTCTCATTCGCCCCAAAGGCCCTTCCCCTTCGGCAAATTCAATATCTATGGATGATGACCTCATTCCAGGGCTAAACAACATAAGTATTCTAGGCCTCCACATTTACAATATCGGTTCCAATTCCATCGCTGTAGGTGCCATACGGAAGTCGGTGCAGAAAAGCTCCGCCCACATAAAGCGGATTTCTGATCGCCCCAGGGGGATGTCCGAAGCAGACACGCGCCGCCTAGTCCAAGCGTTCTGCCTCTGTAAGATAACTTACTCCCTCCCCTATCCGCACCAGAGGGACCAGGTAGACCACCTCATCCGCACAGCATACAAAACTCCCATGCACTTTCCTAAGAGTACCGTTACAAGTAAACTTCTCCAGACTGGGGTGCACAATACGACTGTTGAATCAGTCGAAGCACACCTGATTAACTATTACACCCGTCTTTCCCAGTCTGAAACAGGCGGGCAGCTCCTTCGGCGGCAGTGCCTATCGACAGTGCCTACATTCCACCATTACCGAAAAATGCCCATCCAACCCGTACTTTTGACCGTTGTTGCGCCAACGTCGACCGAGTGGCTCAACCAATCGAGGCAGAAGAAGCCGCCATTGCTCACACATGCGGAATACATCTTCTCAGACTCAAAAAGCGTGATTCGTAACTTTTCTATGCGCCGAATTCACTACCCGCCTACCGTATCCTACAATTGTGCACCCCTCTTCCCAAACCCTTGGTCACCATCCTATGAGTTCCAGCGGACTGCGGGCATCCGGGAATACAGCCTCCCACGAACAAGCGCGAGCACTCAGCAACCGAGCTGTGGACTGTCTCTCTTCCTTTCGCAGCGCGCAGGAATGCCTACTTACCTATCATGAAATTACACTACCGCAATGCCCGCATGAGCTACCCTCCACCTCACAAATCTCTCTCCCAGGTTGAGCATGTCGTTTGCCGTCAACTCCAAACGAGCAGTTTGATTTCTCCTTTCATCCATTCTCTAATTCATCAGGGTGACGCCACTGTCGTCACTGCTCGAGACTGCTAGCCAAATTTAATCATATATATGGTTATTGTCGAAACAAACCTACTTCCCCCTTTGAGGCAGCTAAGCGACATGAGCGTTGGGAGGCTGCTCTGCGCAGCTCACGGCCGGAATACCAACTCAGGATCGTATGCTGGGCCATAGGGGGTCGCCGAAGCACAAGGACTTTCGGCCACCTAGAGAGGCTTGAGGGGCCACCGTCTTCCTCTTCCCCTGACCCCCATCCCACCCTCACCTGGCCCACTCCTTGGTGTCAATAAAGTTGTTTCCTCCTCCTCCTCCTTCCACTGCGTCGTCCTTAGCTAATCTTATTTTACTTCGAAGTGGTTGCTGCGACACACGACAGCGCATGGCACAATTTATTCGACGCGCAGCTGCTGCAGTGCGCGCCGCATTTTACTGCTGAGTGTACGAACATGGCGCGCTGCCTGTGAAGCGCCGGCAGAGTTCAGTGGGTAACGAAAACTCCGACTGTGACGTATATACCACAGCGTAATATAATCTACGCGCATCTATGTTAAAAGACAGCAATTAAGTAACTGTCACAATGTCAAGATTACGCGCATACACGTATCTCGCATATCAAGGACATGATTGAGAACTTTTCATGTTGATGCAATTGTGCGTATGAGACAACCCTGTGCAACAACCAGAAATAAAGTCTACAGCTGCGCAGAAATTCGGTTCCGACATTGCTTTTGGAACAACAGGCAGAGAGAAGAGAAAGATGATCGTACCTGGCAAGATGCAGTCGTCTCGACAGAAATTTCCCGAGCACAGAAATTTCACTGACGCCGTTGTCCACGGAGCACGTATCCGCATGCAGTTCCATCGCCCAAAGCGGAAAACACAGCCACAAAATGCTTCACTCAGTTCGAATGAGACTTCGCAGAAGGACTATCGATATGTGCGAGGCTGCGCGCAACCGACAAGATTTCTTTTCACCACGTAACCGCCGATAACACTCGAGCACACTATACTGTCAAACCACAGAAGAAACGTCGAACCGGCTACGCTGCGTCATGGTTTCGGAATCGCTGATAAGACGTTGCGCGGCGCGTTCAGCGAAACGATTTTAATGCGAAGCATTGTTTGCGAACATCAACCAATATGAGTCTATCCACCATCTATATCTAGCCTCCTATACACTGGCGGGGCTGGCGGTGCTTACCAGCTTTATAGCTGCTGGGTATGAGCTCAAGTTCGCGTTACCGGCGTGGTCCCGGCATCGTTCTCATTCGAGCTCCGTCATCCGACTGTTTCTCGCGTACTAACCTGCGCCGAGCGAGATGGCGCGCGTAAAGAGATCCGGATATGTTGGCTGCGGAACACCGGATGGTCGTTCACTCCGCGCGAACTGCGATTCAAAAGCAAGTTTCCTACTCCGTGCACGCTTACCGGCTGCTGACGCTCACAAAGAAGTCCTTGGAAGACCGCTAGCTTCGTCGAGGAATGCGTTAACTCGGACATAGCGTTCCTCAGAGGTTTACTTGAGCAGTGTGGGCATTCTGCAAGTGGCCACCTAGTGGATATGTCCATTTCGTCTGCTGCTGAAGCGCTGATCGGCTGGGAGCGCGTGGTGAACGCGCACTTCTGTTTTCAACGTAGGATGTGTGATGTAGGACCAACCCTGCTCGAAGACTCCAAAGTCGGACTGTAATTATCGTAAGTGGCGGCCTTACATAACATAATCTGCATCTACGTTGGTAAACATTCATTTGATTGCTCTGTTTCGGGCTGTGATTTCAGAGCAAGTAAATTTATGTAACACTAAAAGCACATTCAAACAAACTACAAAGATCCCGAAACCGAAACCGTATTAAAGTTGTAGCCCTCAGCAAGTAGCCGGCATTCGCAACGGCATAGCATCGCTCGCCACAGTTAACTTTCTTTTTTTTACTTGTAAATGGAGTCATGGAGTGTCGTTCCCATCACTGTGCAATGAACCCATTGGGAAATTGCATTTGTTTGAGGCCTGTGCGGACACGATGAGTGACCGTTGGAAGGCGAGCAGCGAAATGATAGGCGGACACAGAATACGGACTCGTTCGCAGCGGCGCGAGGTGCACCCGTAGATGGGTTCCCAAACATTGGAGATACTCCGTCAAGGGGTCTGGGCTAGTTTCACGGGAGGCTGGTTCTACGATCCGAGGCAGGACCATGAGTCCAACATTCTGCACCTCTACCTCTGGTTGTTCCTGTTGTGCCTGCCGTTCTCGTTGCACATGGTGAGAGACCCTCCGAAGAGTCTCCGGTTGCACCGTGACCCGTGTGCTGTTGTCCCCTCCTCGCTGTGTGCTCAAAGCGTGCTACACCTTGTTATATGTAGGCTTGATGTCATTTCAGCGTTACGCGTAACCGGATGCTCGCGGTTACACTTTTTTCGCGTTTGTTACGAAACGTTAGTTCTGAAACGGCTGTGAGCAGCCACTTGTTGCAAGTCTGTGTTTAGCATAAGTGACACGGTGGAGCACACCTCCTGCAGCAGATAAGACACGGTGAAAAGAAGTGTAATTGGAGTTGGCCCTGAAGCTGATTACTTGTCTGGTACAATGATTTGCAATATTTGTTCAAGTTGTATCACTGCTTTTAGCTTCTAGACGAGCCTCCTTGTAATGAGGGTTCAATTATAGCAGCGCTCTATTGGGCAGCTCGACTGCTCATCGCTGGATTCACTGCAGCGTTGACATTGCACGTTGCACGTGTGTTTACATATGCTACAGTTTAGGCTCTTTGTCGACGTTACTGCATATATCTAGAAGTTTCTTTGGGATTTGTGTGCACAAATGTATGGTGTACCTGTCGGGTATGTACAGTTTCTCGCCAGTCATCTCGAGGTGCTAGAGGTAGTGAATCCGGCCAAGTGCGTTGTGCATTTTTGTAATATCTCGCACGTATTCGCGCAAAACAAGTAAGGCTACAAACTTTAGAGCAACAGCGCAGCATCGTAAGTCACGGAGAGATATCAGCATTGTACCTCAGTGTGTCGAAATTCACCTCAATGTGCATTTATAAATAGAAGCACTGTTTAAACAAATTCAGTTGCGTACACTAGGTGTTCAGTGAAGTAAATTGGTGCTTCTTCACATGAAGTTGTTACCGGAGGGCATATTGGCTCATGCACCCAAGATATTTAGCAGTCCAGTTATCCTGAAACATTGGATTGACATTGATGCTTGGACTATGGATGTGATGTCCGTAGCACCTCATTGCAAAAGCTTTAACCGTGCACATTGAATTTGAACCATTTATATTTAGTTTTTAATGTAGTTTCAGGTGTGACAGAAAAACTAATTCATGAAATTAAAATGATCCAATTTATCGCGTACAATCCTGATGTAGCAAGTGTTCTCATTCAACAAATACAAACACCCGCTACGCCGCCTTAGTGGCTGTGGAATTTTTGTGCTGATCACATGGTTGTAAGTTCAATTCCTAACCATAGTGGACACATACTGATGAGAGCAGAATTGCAAAACTAATTACGGCAGAACTCGTCTAATGATGACTGTTGACAGTAATGCAATTAAATTTTCGCGATGTGTAGCGCACTACTTCCTGACGTCATGTTTGTTTGGACATGTAGTGGACAGGTAGCGGACATTCCAAGACTTCCCTTTCTTTGGCTATATGCGGCATACTCCGGCATTGTCGTACTTTGCTATGCCACTCACTTGCCAAGGTCGCACATTAGCATTGTGGCATGATGGCAGCTGTATAAGGTCTCTAGAACATACAGATGTGGTATGATGACAATGAGATGAAGATGGCAAACGATGACAGCGTGACGAAGACATTAAGACAGTGGGATGATCACAATGGTACAACAGATGCATGATAGCAACTGTGTTATGACAACACAGTGACGACGATGGCAGGACCATGGCAAGATAATCTTGATTGAATGATGACAGCATGATTACGATAGAATGACAAAGAAGGAATGACGTCAATAGATCGACAAATGCAGTATGATCACAGAGGAATTACATTGCCGAAGAGATGACGATAGTAAAACAAAAATGTGATGGCGTGACGAGAGTCGGATGTCGAAGTTAAAATGATGACGATGGAACGACCGCGACGACATCATGGCAACAGTACGACAACACATGCGTGATGACGATGCATGACCATGATATGAGGACAATGAGGTGACGACTGTATCATGAAGCCCGCATGATAATGGCGTGACAACAACGGCATGACAGAAGTCGATGATGACAATGATAGTATGACCACAATGGTCCGACAACGAATACATGATAGACACTGTCTGATGACAATGGCATGACAACGGCGGCATAATCGTGATGAAATGACAACAGCATTATTTGATAGAAGGGTAAGGAAAGTTTGACATCGACAGAACAAAAAAGATGGTGTGATGACAATGGCATGACGACGATGACATGAGGATGTTAGAATTATGACATTGGAACCACGACGACGGTATGACAACGTATGCATGATGACGATTGCATGACAATGCTATGAGGACAATGGGATGGCAACAAGTTTATGATGACAGCGGCATGACGATGACTGCATCAGGAAGCCTGTGTGATGACAACAGCATGACAAGAGTCGGGTCACAAAGCTGATAGATCACGATAGAATGACCGCAACGGTGTCATGACAGCAGTGGGACAAAAAATGCATGACGGTGACAGCATGGCAACAGTTGGATGACAACAATGCAGTGACTCTGAAGACATCGTGAGCACATAGCTAGTGGCTCGAGCTATTCGGCAACTTGGGCCACTGGTTTCGCATAGAAGGCGTGACAACCACGACATGACGAGAAGCAAATCACAGAAGCTGTAATGAGGACGATGGAATGACCACGATGACATCATCACCACAAGCACATATGTAGTGGCCCTAGCTGGTAGACAACTTGGGTCACTGGGTCCTTGTAAAAATATACAGACAAGCTCAAAATGGTTGAAGTAAGCAATGACTGCTAATGCCTTGGAGCCTTTAAGACTTTAACCACTGTTAACAGAAAAAAGTGCTCTAAAAGTTTCCGAGGAGATCTGTGCAACCTTCAGCATCATTGACAGTGAACAGCTCTATGTTTCAGGCTGCTGTTGCGACACATTGGTGATTATGTCAACATAGAAATTGGCATGTTGCAAACCTAGACTGTCATGGGGAGCTGAAGGTGGGGTTCCTCAGGCAGATGCTGCATTGCAATTTTTCTTCTGTGGCTGAGCTGTACTTCTTTAACTTATTCTTGTGATATTGGAAGTGTTGGCAAAAAATAGGTTGCCAGCTTCTTTGCAACATTCATCTTTCACGTCCGTTGTATCACCTCATTGCTAGTTTCAGACGGTCCCGAGCACTACGACGTGAACTGCTATGTGTGCTTCATGAGCCATTGCTTCTTTCAGCGCTCTGAGTTCATCACAAATGAAAAATTCAATATATATTGAGGGGGGCTAAATGAAATAAATTTTGGAGTATAACTCCACGGTGGGTCATGAAGGGTGCTGTAATGGAGGGATCCAGACCAGTTTTGACCACCTCTGGTTCTTTTTAACATACGCTTAAATCTGTGAACTCGAGTTTTTGAATTTTGGCCCCATTGAAATGCAGCTGCCATAGCTGGGAATGGTACCCACAACCTTGCACCCAGCTGCAGAATGTCATGGCCACTGTGCCATCAAGATTTATTTATTTACTTATTGAATTATTTATTTATACATACTGTCAATCTCAATATAGATTATAACAGGAGGGCAAGAAAAGAAGGTTTTAGTACAAGGCAAAAAAAAAAACAATAAAACATTATACTACGAAATGCCATGCAATTGAGGGCTGTTAAGGCATGCAACAAAATCTACAAAAGTAAATTGCACAGACAAAATGACATTGGTATTTGGCTTATATGAGGACAAAGGCAAAAATATAACACTGTTTCCGAATAGCAAGGCTAGCAAATTGCGTTCGGTTAGTTTAGAGAAACGAGCTAAAAATGCGATACTGGTAATGGAGGGGGTCAGGTTATTCCATTCCCTGATCGCCCGGGGAAAAAAACGAGAATTAGAGGGCATCTGTATGGAATTTGTAAGACGCAAGGGTATTGCAATGTTTCTGGCAGGTAGTTCTTACTGTGAATTGCTTAAAATTACAGGACTTGTGTATATTTAGGTGGTTGTGTAACAGTTGGTACATTACCTTTAAGCGTGCCAATTTCGCCCTATTTTTTATGGTTAGTAATGCAGCCTTCTTAAGCAGTTCTGTGGGTGAATCTCTTCAGTTAAATTTGTTAAAAATGACTCTTAGTGCTTCACAACTCCTTCGAGCTTGTTGGTTAGTCTTTTTGTATACAGAAACGAAGCAGTGTTTGTGTATTCCAGGATGGGTCTCATAAGTGTATTATAGGCCAGTAACTTTGTGTCTGGTGGCGCTATCTGTAATTGTTTCTTTAGGGCAGATGATGTGATGTAGTGAATATGAGAATCCCATCATAGATCTTCTGACAATATGACACCCAAGTATTTATGCTCCTTTATAGACATGTTATTTGAATTAATGGTATAATTAAAGTTGGATGACTGTGTTTTTCTAGTTATGGATAACAGAGCGGACTTTTTTTTCGTTAATGTGCATTTGCCAGTCACTGCACCACACTGCAACTGCCTCTAAGGCTGTATTTAAGGTGATGTGGTGATCATGGGAATTGATTTCTTTGTACAGAATGCAGTCTGCAAACAATCTGCATTTGACATTAACAGATGGAGGCAGATCATTTACAAAAAGTAAGAATAATACCAGTGCCAAAACACTACCCTGCGGCGCGCCAGAGGTCACCAGTACGACTAAGAATTGAGGGGTTATAGTGTCTGCCAGTTTCTCTTAGCCTTTAGTCCAAGTCTCCACTTGACGTCTCAAGAAATTTAGAAAACATTTAAAGAGCCAGCAAGGAGAAAGGTATGTTGAGTCATACTAGTCAATTACCTCTTTACAATACGAAAAGAAACAAGCCACTCTTACCCTCAGAGGAAGCTTTGGTAAGTCAGGAAAAGATGCAAAGACCAAAGGCGGGTGGCGACACTTCCTTGAACTTGCCTGCATTGGCTTGCCGCGAAGTAAATTTTGACGGGGTCTAATTGGACCCTGTTAATTATATTATTGGTAGAGATGGGCTGCATTGCACTCTGAGTGAGCAAGTCATTGAATCATGGAAAATTTGAATAAATTTTACTGCACCACGATGGCATGGATATGGAGAAAAAAAGATACTTCGGAACTTGTGGCATCACACTGACCTATCGGTGCTGGGGTTTTGGTATGAAATTAAGAAAAGAGTGGCAGTCTGTCCTTCGTTTCTTTTTTTTTCTACTAATCAACCTCATACCTCGAACTTAACTGTTTTTGTAACAATACTTTATCTACATGTGCAAACTTAGTATTTCTGTTTAGTGTCCCTTTAAATGGACAAAAAATAAAATGACCATGGAATCAGACAATATTCCCAATATTAGTCCCAATATTCTCAGACATTCCTCCAATCAAAGCTCTTACTCTACCTAGTTGACCATGGCACTGCCCATCAACGAAACAAAGCCACACGTCTCGAGAATTGCCATGGATTGTCGATGAAGCACAATTGCCAGCCACTTCTGTCGTGTGGCACTACCATCTACTTTCTTTAAGCAGAGTTGGTGTGTTGAGTAGGGGAACATTCTAGAATACCGCAAATGGCCGTCTAGAAATCTAAAATTATTTCACTTTCTGTCTTGCCACTTGTGGTGGCTCAGTTGCTATGCGTTCTGCTGCTGAGCACATGGTTGCAGGTTCGAAACCCAGCTGCAGTGGCCACATTTTGGCATGAGCGAAATGCTAAAGCTCGTGTGCTTAGATTTAGGTGGGCATTATAGAACCACGGGGGGGCTCCAAAACTAATCCGCATTGCTATACTTCAGTTTCACTCCTGGCTCCAGTGTTGCTTTGGGACATTCAATCTCATGAATGACTGAATAAAGCAATCAATCATTTTCTGCCTTTTTTTTTTCCAGTTCCTCAAGCCAGCATTGCCTGTCTGGCTGTGCTATGCGGCCATTGTGGGTGCGCTGTTTGCGACGCTCAAGATCATCAACGTGCGGCTCCACCAAATGTTTGACAGCGGGGAGTGCATCGAAGAGTCAAGCGATGATTCAAACCGGTCCGTGTCCGCAGACCATACTGGACAAAGCTCGCAGGGCCATGGCTCGAAAAAGTAAGCACTGTTACGATGCTTGTCCGTGTTGGTTGTTTCCCATCTGTTCTGTTACGCGCTACACTGTCATTGATAGAAGTTCCAGGTCATATGTACACTTAGCAACAACCTGGGGAACGAACGTGGATATACTAAAGTAAATCTGATATTTGGTTGGCTGTGCTTTATTTCAGTGAGTATTCTGCTACTATAGTGCAATAAAAAATGCAAGTTCCAAGACAACAGTGGTTATAGTGTATTGAATATTTGCTCACTCAGCAGCTCATAGTATGTATCCATGTAGCAAGAATGTCAAATACTTGGCAAAAACTATTTGGAATGGTGCACTCTGGACGTACATGCAAATTTTGGCCAATGGCTTGGCTGGCTCGCAACCAGCTAGCACAAGTGCTGAGCCCATGTGGTTACTATGGTGCAAAGCTAATTTCTAATTCAGCACTGTTTATGTGCCATGTATCAGCATGGCAAGCCACCGTTGGGCTATCGAACTTGAGGAGAGACCCCTTGTTGGTCCATCAGAGGCACCACACACTTGTATGTCTTTCGCATTGACTAAATCTCGAATTCTTAGCCACCAATGTAAGTGTGTGCACTTTTAACGATTATTGCATATGATGAATGTATTTTCACATCAGTTGCTACTTGATATTAACAAGTTTCTACTCTACAAGCTCCATCCGCAACACTACATTGCACTGGCTCCCTGTACCACTGATGTCCAAAACAGTTTATGCGAGACAATGACATTGACAGAAGTTTGCTTCCACTATAATTAAGACATCACAGAAATGAGTGTATCTGTACAAATTCTGTGAGTGGGACAGTGGTGTAAATGCCACTGAATTCTTAAGTTGTCATTTACTATCGTCTGGTACATTTTTTGTTTATTATATAAGCGGATTCAAGCTTGTAGCTTTGCCGAGACACTTGCGAAATTCTCCATTTACCTGTCGTGGTGTTTGGACAGGTTGGCATTCAACAACTTTTGGCTAGGAAATGTTCTTGTAGTGTATTTCCTTGGCTTAACGAGTCTTTTTATCTCCTCAAATTCTGGATGGCTTTCACTGATTCAAATGTGGGCCTAACTCTTGGCATAAAGTAGAAGAGAAGAGAGGCCGTCGCCATCACTCTTCAGCACCAGGTGGCATTACAGTGAACAGAATGACCACTGATTGACTGGTTTGTATGAATACCTCTACAAGATTGATTACCCTCTCCCAATCATATAATGGAAACATGATGTGCAGTGTGGTTTGGGGTTAAAGACTACATTCACTTAGTGATTTGTTGCATTGTTACATCTAAATTGTGGCTTGAAGGCATGTACATTATCTTTTAATGTGGAAATGTCAGCCTGACATGACCCGTCAGACATTTCTTTTTTCTCTCATTAAAGTAGTAGTTCTTCAGTTCTATTGGCCATATTGCCAGCTAGGTGTTCCCTTTAAGAACAGACCCTTCTGTACATAGTATATGTAACTGCGTCATGTCTGTTTGAACTACTAGGTGCCTGCATCATCTGGTGAGGTGCTGTTCAGTAATTATCAGTAAGAAAGAAACTTTCTCAGGTGTATGTCAGTCCAAGCAGCTCATACAACAAGGGAAGCGAAGCTGTGTAAGGCAGTTACTGCACCCTTTGAATTCCTACGGGCTGCCACTGCCCAAAATCTACTCAAGACTTCGCAAATTCTTCAGTTATCCGAAGGAGTGCCTTTGCTATGCCCTATCCTTTTCAAATGCTTCACTATATCCAAGCTTAGTGCTTCTGTACTCTTCATTATAACTAATGCACGTTCCTGCATTGAAGTGTGGGCATATGGCGGCACATTCTCACCGATGCCCTGGTTGCAGGTTGCATTGCTGGGGGTTTGACATTTGATACTGACCAGCCAGTTAATGACATCTTAGTTGAAATCAAGAAAAAGAAATGGGCAGGACATGTAATGAGGGGGGAAGATAACCGATGGTCATTGAGGGTTACGGATTGGATTCCAAGGGACGGGAAGCGTAGCAGGGGGCGGCAGAAAGTTAGGTGGGCGGATGAGATTAAGAAGTTTGCAGGGACGACATGGCCACAATTAGTACATGACTGGGGTAGTTGGAGAAGTATGGGAGAGACCTTTGCCCTGCAGTGGGCGTAACCAGGCTGATGATGATGATGACTGACCGCATTGCCACCGCATGAAAGCCTTTGTGAAACTTCCTTTAAAAGCTTCCCTGTGAAATTTGACAATTACCATCCCTGCAGCATTACCTCGATTGCTTCCATATCTGTTCCATTGCTTGTTTAATAACATGTTTATTCAAGGTGAAATTTCATTGCAGTTGGCATTTATATGCCTGTCCTGTTCTCTGTAATTGTATTTGATGCTGTTAAAGCACCATAAACGCTGTAAAGCAAGGTGAACCAGCTCATTCAGGTTAAGGCATTGTTTTAACTAGACTGATGACGACGGGGTGCCCGGTGCAGGGATTCGGAGCACATTGAAATGGCCGTCCTGAAGCAGCGGCCGGATGAGGAGACGCCACCCGTGCAATGCAGCTCACGAAACTCCTTCAATGATGGGGCCCAGGCCCAGATCCACCCGGGCAGCGCGGTGGCTTCCACTGCCTCCATGGAGCTGCTGGGGCGGCTGGCCCGCTCCGATGACTTCGAGATGAAGTCACACACTGGTGTCTGCGGAATCGGTGAGTGACAGACACTGGTATCAGGGTTGGCAGATATATATATATATATATATATATATATATATATATATATATATATACATATAAAAGAATGGCTGTGAAATTTTCAGAAGTGGCTGAAAAAAGAAAGCCAGTCTATGGCACGGATGCAAAAAGAGATTGGCAGGAAAGTAGCTGGTAGGTGACTGTCCTTGAGAGCTGGAATATGGGTATGTTAGTATATACTGTATTTACTCGCAAGATGGGCACTTATGTAAGGCTTGCACCCCGACTTTGTAGGTCATAAACTTGGAAATGTTTCACAAAAATTGCTTTACAAAATAGCTAGCTCCAATGAAGATTGACATTGATTCACAAGATTGACAAGATTGTAACATTGACAGCGGGAGCGATGAAGAATAAAATGGAACTTGATCAGTGGTGATGAATGGGGAATAAATGTGTGTGTAGGGCATGTTGTCAATGGTTCCTAATATTGTCCATGGTTTATTGGGCATGTGCGTGGTCATACTTGTGTAAAGAGCTGTGCCCTGCCACGATTCCACTAAACAAAGGACGAGTCTTGCATGAGTAAATTCTATAGATGCACATCCCTCTTCAGGTGCCACTTCACCCTGCTGGTACTACATTTAGTTTTGACACATATCTTGCTTCCTCGTAATCATTGAAAAGATACAACAGTAGAACATATCAACAATTTCTTGTCAAGTTTTCCTGCATCAACAAATTTTGATTCCATTTCATTTCTCAGCTTGCCATGTTGGCTCACTGGCAAGGGCATATTGCTGCTGACCATGAGGCTGTGGGTTCGATTCCCTACTGCAGTAGTTGCATTCCAGTGGGGCAGAGTGCAAAAATGCTCATGTTCTTAGGCATTGGTGTGCTTTAAAAAAACAGTTGGAACGAGGTTGTGACGACCCCCCCCCCCCCCCCGACTTATATGTGGCATCCCCTATAACCCTCTGTGCAGTTTTAGGAAATTAAACCTTATAAAGTAAAAGCTAATTAATTCGAATTCCGCTGGGATGCTATGAAAATTCGAATTATACAAAATTCGAACTAATGAAAGTCAGACAAAAAATCGCTCGGTTAAGGCGCGTATATAGTCAGACGTGGCGTGAGCACGCGCGCACACGCTACGTCACGTTGGCGTGAACAACGTCTATGCTTCTAAGCACTGGCGCAGCCAACGTAACCGGACGCGGCCAGCGTGGTCCGACGCGCCCGACGTCGGAATGGCTCTTGCTCCATCCGCGCGTTCGTAGCGCTGACTGGGGCGGAGAAAAAAAAAATGTCGCAGACTCGCGCGAAAAGCGACGCATCGATTGCGATAGAAAATGAGTAGATAGCTATACGAAGTAACGATAATAGTTTTATCGGCCGTATAAACCTGTAAGCATTCGCTTACTAAATAAATTAACAAGCACTGTGTCACGCGCGCACAGGTAAGCATGAACGCATCTCGCTCGATGACCGCGGAAACTCGCTGGAGTGAAAACACGCAGCAGGAGCAGCGAGCGAATTGACGTTCGTACAGCTCTCGCTTCAACGCGAACGAAACGTAGAAAGCACAGTGCATACGAAGCTACCGGCAGGCACTGCGCGCACTCAGCAAACATCGCGGATCGCTTTGAAGATGAGGCCCACGCGGGCGCGCACTTAGGCCACGTCGCAGATCGCTTTCAAGATGCGGCGCCCGCATGGCCGCGCCGTAAGCAGCAGCCGCCGAAGATCGTCCTCCCGTCTCTCCCTCGCCTCACCCCCCTGCCTCGCGCGCGACAAGAGAGGGCGCGCTCCGCCCCACCTTCCCCTTCTCCGCCTCACCGCACGCGAGATTGAGCCGCGTTCGCCGGCTCACCCTCGCAAGGTCGTACACAAAGGGCTCATTCACACCGGCGACTGACAGTGGTCGCGCGACCAAGTTGGTCGCAAAGCGACCAGTCGCAAATGGTCGCAAACGGTCGCCTTTCTTGAAAAGCGACCATTTTGGGCCAGTCGCTCTCTGCGCGATTTTTCAGTCGCGCGACCATGGTCGCAAAACTGATAAACCAATTAGCGGCGCACCGGAAGTGATCTTTCGTGTGTCTACATCCGGCCTCCTCCGGCGTCGCGTTCAAATTCCGCGTAGATTCCGAGAGTTCTCGCTGAGAACGATAATCTCCGGGATTGCGACTTGCGGGTCGCGCTCAGCCGGGCTTGCCGGTGTGAGCATCAGTCGCCTTCGGTCGCTTTTTGATTGCGAGTCGCAAATGGTCGCGCGACCTCCTCAAGTCGCCGGTGTGAATGTGCCCAAAGACGACTGCGCGCGGCGACGGTGTTATCGTCCTTGCCGCTGATCGAAAAAGCAAGGCTGCGCGACCCGGGCGGCGACGCCAGCGTGCCCCCGCGCACTAGCACCCTCCCCATCCACGATGATGCGGAGTTCGAATTATCGGTGGCGGTGCGGATTTCAGTGTGAATAAGCGGGATGTGTTACATATTGCTTTCAATACATTGTTGGACGGACCGCGGCGACTACTTCGAATTATCCGAAATTTCGAATTAACGAGTAGTGAGTTAACGAGCTTTTACTGTAATTGAATTTTCAGTGCTTTATTTGTAAAAGATATCTCAGGTGCAGTAACATAGTCGGCTGTTACATGGCAGGTGGGCTTAGAAAATTCGCAACCACTTGAGAAATTTGCCGGATTGAAATTTAAAACGAACTAAACATGGGTGTCCACAACATGATCACATACTGTTGTCGCAAACAAGAGCCCCCCTCCCCCAAATACTGTGTTCTAGCTCCTTCTTATAGTAGCACATTTTGAGCATAATAACAAATTTTGGAGCACAAATTCAGTCAGAGGTGTCTCAACATGTATGCAGTACGTTTTAGGCATCATTATTTCGGTGGTTTGAACTAATTGCTTGCCACACACTTGCTTGACTGGGCAATGCCTCCTTTACCAGATGCCCGCCGTGTTGCTCGCTTTCCCATTGTAGCAGCGGTTCCCTTAGTTCAGCATAAATTTCGCGAGGCGGCGCTCGTTGCCTTTTCAACTTCCGACGGATGTGGCAGCGGCGGCTGAATGCTTCCGCCGGTGCGTTGTATGAGCGGGCGTCTGTTAGTGAGCGTTATCGCAGGCCTCCGAGATGATGACAGATGCCATGGTAATCGCAGAGGCCGTAGCACGTGATATAAGTTGCAGGCTTTTGCCATGAGAGGCGCTCGTTGCCTTTTCGCGGAGACGAGAAAAGGGAGAGGGCATGGAACCGAGCATACCGGACAGCGCGGCAGGCATCTAGTAAAGGAGGCATTGGACTGGGCTTCTGTGTGTTGACCATAAGGGAATGTCGGAGCATCTGTAATCGATCCCTTTGGCCCTCTGTGTTCCGTCACTGTCCAGACCTCCAAGTGGACGTGCACCATCGGAACAGTTCAGGCAGTTCAGGTGGCTCAGCCTCCGGTAAACAGGAGAGGGGATTTCACGGGACTGGCTCAGCGGCTCCAGGGCCAGGGAGTCCGGACTTTGGGCTTGTTGATGAAGTGTTGAAGGAAGGTGGGTGTCCCAGCTGACTTTTGCTTACGTAAAAGCAAATATCATGTGTTTGACGTTTTTGAGAATTGAACTTGTCACAGCATGAACTTACGAAGTATTTAGTCTAGGCATGGGCCACCACCCCATTTCTGATTGTTGTGAAGTTGTTTGAAAATGCCGCATTTCGATGAAGGTGAAACGCGAAAACACCCGTATATTTAGATTTAGGTGCACGTTGAAGAACCTCAGGTGGTCGAAATTTCTGTAGTCCTCCGCTACTGCGTGCCTCATAATCAGAAAGTGGTTTTGGCACGTAAAACCCCATAATTTAATTGTTTGAAAATGTGGATTATCAAATCCGCGATGGAACATACGGAGAACGACACTTTGCGGTCCATAGACAGTGATGAAGTACTGTATGAAAATGATGATGGTGGACATTAAGAGTAAAAAATTCCACTATCCGGAGGTAAACTTTGCTGGTTTCACTTCTCAGTTCCAGAATTTGGAGGTAGCCTACATTTTTCTTACAAAATTCGGGTGCATGTTATCTTTCTATTTTGTTTTGGGGCATTAATGTCCTGTTGTATGTTTTCAACTTCGAGCTAAAAAAATACTGGCTGCTTCTAAGATTTGGTGTCGTGTCAAAATTGCAAAAATACTGCCAAGTGAAGCAGGAGGTGTGTTTCAGCATTATTTGACTAGCTGAGTAACTCAGTAAATTTAATTTTGTTGGTCCCATCAAGGTTCAAATAACGTAAATCAACTGTATTCTAAATTTCTTTTGACATTGATATTTTGTAGATATATTGACTTTTTCATTCAAGTGGCCAGGAAACTTCCAACCTTACAAATTTCTTGTAATTATCTCTTAAACAGTTTTTCTAGCAACCTATGCATATAAGGGGAGATACGGGGCCGAAAGGTAAGCTTTTGAACCAACATGCCAGTTTTAACAAAATTCGGCAGAATGCTCCGTCTTGTCATTACAACATGTAAAAAATTTAATTACCATAGCGCAAATGAGAAAAAAGTTATTCATGTCCCATTGAGCAAATGAGTGTGTCACTTTCGGAAAAATATTGTTTAAAAATTATAAAGTTATAAAAATCCTTTCTTTATAATTGGCGCCCTATGTTACAGGATAGCGGCAATCGCTAGCAAGTGTATGCCCTCTTCTCTAGAAATCAAATCACTTCTTGTACCTCACAAATCTTTAGCCTAAAAATGATCTTGCAAACAGTTTTCGTCATTGTAGTTTCGAAACAATGATGTTCCCAAAAGTGAGAATTGGCCAACAAGTGGGAACTGAGAAAAATCAACTCAAAAGCTTCATAACACACCATTTTATCCTCCCGGCAACAATGATCAGTTGAACATCCCTGCTGCATGGAATAGACCCTCTTCAGCTTGGCGCCGCTCAGCGGCAACTGCTTCTGTTTTGCAGTGCTTTTTAGCATTCTGAAGCTTTTCTGTGTCGAAGACTTCTTGGCGGGCATAGTCTAACCGCAGTGGCGGCTACCTGCCGATCACAATGAGCTAGCAAAAAAATCAAGAGCAATACGAATGACTAGCGCTGACAATAATGAAAATCAAGTAGGTCACCTAAACCTAGCAGGCGGGAAAAATGGAATCTCATGTATCTCATTTCCACCAATCCAAGCTTCAGTTTCGGTTCGGCAGGCAATTCAGACAAGCTGTGGCCAAAAATGTGCCTTTATTTCGTTTTGTTTTGAGAGCTTTTTGATACTCCCAACAGAAAGCCTCTCATCACTAAAAAGCATAACAGAAAGTCTCTCATTGCTAGAAAGCTTGAAAATCAAACTTTCTGGTGAGTAAATTGACTCTTTGTTAGGCACTCCTCCCACTCCGTGGCCACATCTTGAATACGGTTTCATAGGCGCTTTCAATATGAAATCTGTGCCGTCACGATGTAAATAAAAGCTAATTTTCTCCTTTTCTATCGTGTAGATAATAACCAAACTTGGTGAGGGGCTTCTGTATATGTTTAGAAATGCAAAACGAACAAAATTAGAAAAAGAAATTTTCTGTCGGAAGTTGAGACTTTAGCTGTGTCCCTCCTAAAAACCCCAACTAGCTCTCTGCAAGTTACGATGCTGTATCATATGCTAAAGCATTGTATATGGTGACAAAATGTTCTTAGCCCCATGAAAAAGGGTCATATTTTTATGGTAAGAAAAGAGTTAATACAATAGCAAACGGTATTTCAGATTCCAAGAATTTAAACTTGATGGATATTTCTGACTTCATATATGCACCAGCGGGGTTCCCATAGAGCTAATGCACCCTCGCGACTGATTTTTCAGGGGAACTTAGGCCTCAAAGTTCAATTTTCTGGACCAAATCGCTCGTTCCGAGCCACGTACCCAATCTTGGCGCGGCTTAGTTCCCAGTGGCTCGCTCTAATGGCGTCCAAGATTAGAAGGTGCATGCGATAAATAGAGAGAGCGCGCCATCATTCCATCTAGGAGGCTATGCCTGCTCTTCCTCGGCTCACAAAATGCTCCAGGGGACTCCATTTGTTTCTTTTTTTCTTTCTTTCTTTTGTCAAAACTATCATCATAATCACTGCGGGATGTATTTTTTTCTTCTTCTTAAGTTTCAGTTGCTGTTTTGCTTGTGGTGTGTCCACTGAGAAGGTGCGTTTCAGAGACATCGCAAATTTGTGTGTTTATGCGGCTTCGCATTTGTGTGATCAGCGCCACCTCCTGTGCCTTTTGCGAGTGCCAAGCGGTGCGAAGAAACATGGCTCATTACTGCTGTCGCTATGACGAACTCCGTTGGTGGAGATTGCCAATCTCTTGTTGGCAAGGTTCTGACTGGTGTTGTAGAAGTCACAGGACGCTTTTTCCGTTGCTGTGTGCTTTTTTTTGGCGCGATAATTGATTGGATTTTTTACGAGTACTGCTCCAGGAGAGCACATGTAACCGGCAAACAAAGGCCTCGGGAGAGTACCTAATAATGCCATGACTAAAGGTACATCGGACGTACCTGCTTTGCTCCCATTTCGCTAGCTCCGCGGCTCCCACCTACCGATTTTGGCACATGTTTTTGCAGAAGAACATTTATCTAACTCGAAGGGAACCATTGAAAATGTTTTTGAAAAGTCACAGAGAGCAGCATGCGAAAAGCCTGGCACGAGTGAAGGTACGGCTCCAGAAGAGCAGGCCCGGTCTGTACTAGGGAGCCTACTGTTCCCCTAGGAAAATCACTGATGTTATTTTGAAGGTGCAGCACCATAAAGCGCAAGGAAGGTGTAATCCAGCATGACCGACCCAGCACAAGCGCTGCATGCACGAGAAGTTATTTCCGTTGTACACCCAGCAACGAAAAAGTGCCCCACGGCTTCTACAACATCAGTCGGAACCTTGCCCTCTTGTTGCAAGCAAATCTGATCGCCTTCAGGCATAGTATGAGACAGGGCATCATTAGAGATCTTTTAAGGTTGCTCTATGCCTAACAAATTTGTTTTTGGCTTAACAAATATTTCAGGCTGTTTGATTTTTCGTACTGCTTTTCAATTTTGTGAGGTCCAGAAAATCATTTGGCTACTGTATTCCTAAAACATATTTCCTCGAGAATAAAAATGTATTCAGAATATGATACGCTTGCATGTTATTAGGTTCCTTGAAACTTATGTGCTTAATTATGCACCACATTCAACTATATTTTTATTTCACTTACTGTATGCCATCTGCAGCATCTGTTATGACTTGTATTTTATAATTTTATAATCTATGCACAGGTTGCAGTGATGTGATTAGCTGTTTTATTTAGTTATTGTGTTTACATTGATGGTTCTGTATTGCCCACCACTTTTCTTACTGTCTCTATGCAGCAGCACTGGCCAAACATTTTAAATTCTGCTGCAACAAAACAGTGGTGCTATCTGTCACAGCAATGTCGAAAACATTGTGTTCACCATAGCCATCACAGATGGCGCCACTGTTTTATTGCAACGAAATCGTCATGTTTTGAGCGGTGCCACTGAAGACACCCATTTCTAATCTATTGTGGATGAAACTAGTATAGAACGCCTGCAAACACAGTAATAAACTAAACTTACTATGGCATGCTAGCTCTGCGGAAAACTTGAGTATGAATGAGCAAGTGGTTTAGTAGGAAGAATCATGTACACTTGGTTCTTCTGTTTATGCAAGTCATTGCAAGAACCTTGTTCATTGCATTGTTGCCCCTTGTGCAGTGTCGGACCTGAAGTCTGGGGCCGTTTCAATGCTACCTGCGCCAGCAGGATTGTCTACTGGTGACGAGCTTGGTGAGTCTGGAGCTTTCTGGCAGCATAATATCACAGTTGTACTGCTGGTTTCTGAAACATCAGTGCTGCGTTATTAAAATTTGAGTATTTGAGATGAAATCTTTGCTGACCAAGGTTCACAGTTTACATATGCCACAGTTGTGGCATATTGTCAGAATATGCATGATAATTGGCAGTGTGAATATAAATGAGCAAAATTTCACTAATTAACCTTGTGGGTGATAAGTTTAGGGAGGTGCATTGTAGTTGCAGTATTTTAAGTCAGCCAGTATTCAGGGCATAACCTTTTGCTAGGAAGCTTTTCCCTAACACTTCCCTAACTTCCTAGGAAGTTAGAGAAGTGTTAGGGAAGTGTTCCTAGGAAGTGTTCCCTAGGAAGTTTTTCCCTATCACCAGTTTTGAGAAAGATGGACCCCAAATGTGCTATGAAATGCTATGCTGTTCAAATTGATGTATTTCCTGTGCAACTTTTCTTTACACCGTGCAAAAACATAATAAATGGATCAGCAGTGCATTTCACTGCTGATTAAAGCTGATGCCTTGAGTTCTGGCTGGCTTCATATCTGTAGTTACACGTTACAACGTGCCCCTTAAAATAATTACTAAAGGAAAAACAAATAAAAAATTTTTTAGTTGTTTTAGTTCATTACTCCCCAAAAATACAAAAAAAGATCTACCCTTACCATCGGAGGAGGCCTGCTAAGCCAGAAAAAAATTTAAAAAGTAAGTTGAAGATGGATGGCGTCGCCACGTTGAAATTCTTACACTAGCTAGCCATGACACCGTTAAACTTATTCAGTTAAGATTGACTATGTTGTATTCTTGCAGAATCGTAGAATAAACTGAGCGACGTTGACCGAGGTATGAAAAATTGCTTTTGAAACCATGTTGCCATACTGACTTGTGGGTGCTGATGTCTTGGCATGAGATTAAAAACTTTGCTTTTAACTTATCTTTTCTTTGTCTAATGATGAACCAGTTACAGTGAAACCTCGTTAATGCGTACCTGGCAGGAACGCGACATAACTACGCCCTAAACGGTAGCATGCACTAACCACCATGTAGAAGTTTGTGTTTCCTGATGTGTGCCGTCGTTGCCTACAAAGAAATAAATGTGATGCTGCTCTAAACGTTGGCCAAAATATGCACTAGGAAGCACATGAAAATTCTCGCTCTCTCGCTCGACCGTGCATTAGCGCAGAAGCAATACACTACAGTGGCAATACCAAAGGAGCATCTCAAAACTCGCGACAGCGAACACAGCAGTAGACATGGCCGCTGTGCAGACAACTTGTGCGGCTTTCCCCAATGTGTAAATGGGCATATTTACAGTGATCTGCTGCTCAACAAAGGCGGCACTGCTTTGTCGAAACGTCATACCTGACGCCGTGTGATGCCGATCGTCCCGTGCAATCCGTGTATCACCTACTGAGCACAGATCCTCACCAAGATTTGTCGCTCTGCCGGGACGCTTGCTGAAGCTGTTTTCTCCAGTGATCACTTTTGGGGAATGTTTTGATTTCCCGAATGCCAAAAGCGCTGTCAGTCGTACACTTCGACGGGCCTAGGGCCTGAGTCTCGCCAAAGTGAAACGTGAAACAATAGCGGAAAGTGACTCATCTGATGGGCATGTTTGCCGGCAGATTTGGTGTCTGTGCTGTGGGCTTTCTTTGTGCCCACGCTGCACCTGGAGGCACGCGGATGTGGTGCCAACAGCGCGTATCTTGAAGCAGTCCTGCTCAAAAAGTCGACCAAGAATAGCGATGCTTTTGGGTTATCGCTTATCTAAAAGCGTGGAGTAGGCTGACTACAGCGCTAGGCACTGTCAAGCAGATAGCCGAAGATGTTTATGGCGATAAGGTTGGTGGCAATAAGTCATACCGTTATGCTGGTCAGTGGTTATATTCATTGCTGAGGCTGCTACCACGCCTCCGTGCATTTCAGATGCTTATCCATAAAGCATCACTGCACTCACGCCAAAGCAGGGCTCATTGGTCGACCGGTCTCTGTACTTACCTAAAAGGCAGAAAATACTTTGCGGCACAGCATTGCATCTGCTACACCAAGAATTGAGGAAGCGCAGTTAACAAAAAGTGATTGTGGTACGAACTAACCGGTAGTCATACGACAAGCTTCAGCAGTCAGCCAATGCATTAGGCCCTATGGAGACTGG